>NC_141147.1:23081691-23775036 GCF_053477565.2 Lygodium microphyllum | reverse complement strand
TCTTCAAGGAAGAGTGTTGAAGCAGGACGACTACTCAATTCCTAGGAAATTTAACTTGCAATTGGAACTCGCCAAACTTGGTCTAAGGTATAGGGGTTCTATTTTGTGATTTAGATGCAAGAGCATTTGACGTTACAGCTTGTTGCACGAGATAGGTGTCAGCACCTAACTTGTAAGATTATTTTCTCATCACATGGTTATCCTTGATCAAGATTACCTTTGATCAAGATATAGGGCTTGGGAGTCCTATTGACCCATTCCAAAACCCTAACCCTACTAGGCTTGATAAACATTTTGGCCCTTGGGTCCCTAAATTCATTGTGGAGGTCTAGCATTTGGTCAATTGATCCTTAGGGTGAGAATCCCTAGATCATTCTTGCACGGGTGATTAATCCTAACATTTCGAGAATGTGGGTAGGACCTTTAAGATCGGAAATATTAAATCGGCATCCCATGTGCGATACTAGGCAGAATTTTAACACAGCTTAACTCTACCTAGCACATTGAGGTGATCGTCATATGCTAACTAATCATACCTTTATGAATTTCATGTAGGCTACTCCTTTACACACGAATTACTTAATTGATCAAACCAATCCACGATTAAAGATGATCTTCTCTTTTAAAGATGCAAATACTTTCTAAAAGGTGTAAGTAACTGCAAGATGAGTGAGATGTATCATTCCATGCAATTTCAAGACCATAGACCTTTTTGCCCCTATGTGACTAAGGGATCTACAGTGATCTTTCTTTTCCTTGCCCTATACTATAATGATTGACATTCAGAGCTAACCCTTATAAACCCTAACATTGATGCATCGAATTCAAAGCTTTAATATTTTAATGAAGATGCATCCTTTCCCAATTTCGAACTTTGATAAAAGAACTCTATGCATGGATGCATCATTCTTTTATGACCAGATGCCAATGAATACATCATTGATTTAATCCTTTTTCTACCGCTTATCGCAATCTAAAATGTAACTAACATTGCATGCAAATTGCATAATGTCAAAGTTCATAAATCATTCCCTTTCATTGCAACTATTTAGGCATCATTTAATGTTTATCTACAATTTTCTTATACACGAGTCACAACCAGGAATTTAGTACATAAGTGCACTATGTGCTATATGCCCTGTCCTTTGCGTGATGCAACAAGGACGCCTTTGCACAATTCCATCTTTTAACTTATGCATCATATGTTCAGAAATGCAACTACCCTTGACCATGGAAGTGTAAGTAATGCAAGTACTCGTCATGCAACTAAACTTTGTAAATCAAACGAGTATATAAATTTTCCAATGCATTTAAGTTTCCTATGTGAATTAAAACATGCTTTATGCAACCTTTCCATATGGGAATAATTTTTGAAACCTAGGCATTCAAAATCAGGGCGTTGTCCACTCTCGCACTTTGGGTTGAAGTTCCCTATGCGCTCCTCTCAACTTTTGCTTAGGAGCCATTGACGAAATAGATTTCGACTTTAGCAAACGCTCCTTAGTCCCCTTTTTCGATTTCAGGAATTGCCTACTGCCTGAGATCTCCCTCGTGGCATGGGAATTTAACCTTGGGGAACACGAACTAAGCAATCCAACTCCGCGAGTGAACCGGCTCTATAGAAGCTTCAACAGAAGCTTCTCAAGCTTCTGGATAACAGGGATGACGTGGAGACGTGATGGGTGGAGATGATTGGGATGGTGATAGAGAGGACAATGATGACGACGACGACGACGACGACGATGATGATGATGATGGTGACAAAGATGGCAGCGGCCTGGCGGCATGGCCAGAATGGCGGTGGTAGTGGACTGACAGTGGGTAGCTCCTCAAGGTGGCAGGCAACAGCACGATCAATCCCCCCCACCAAGCTTGGGAGGGGGGATTTATATGAAAGGAAGGTGGGGGGGGGGGGGGGGGGTGGCCACACAAGTGGCAATTGCATGCTTCCCTCCCCCATGCCCCTTCATGACTCCTACTCCCTCTCTCTCTCCCCGCCATGCAACGGGTGAATGAGTTATTAAAAAAATTTGCAAATTAATCATTATCTCTTTTCCCCCTTGAAGGGGAGTTCCTACGGTGGCTTGCGGTTTTGAACCACGGTTTCATATGCACCACGTGGGAATGGTATTGATAATGCACGAGGATGGAGCACTTAGGCCAAGGTTCTTTTTTTTGTTGTAGGAGAATTCTCCGAACTGCTTTTGCGTGGGATCTAGAGTCGTTAATATTTCATTGTGGAAATATTACACACTCTAGGCTCAATCCCTTCAGTGGCTAGTATCACAAATCCTTGTATATATTTTTAAGTGGCTCATGATGGTGGACACATATAACAAATTGCTATCTACTCTCAAAGAATATGATCAAGTAAGTGGAGTCATGACAATTGAAAATGGATAGAGAAGAGATGGATAGAAGTATAAAACAAGATGTAAATCATTTTTGCATGTTGCGCCATGCATCCACAAAGAAGTGGCTCACTAGATACAAGACTGATATAATTAAACAAGACGTAGCAAGTTTTGAGTTCTGACATAGTACACATCAATGGTCTATTTGATACTTTGATGCCCTAGAGAAACTCTCATGGTTCATGTTGTGAGGCCACTACCTAAACCATTAATTAAAGTGTCACATGAAGGTGAGATAGTGACACAAGAGGAGTGGGAGTTCTCTATGGGATATAGTTGAAAGGTAAGCATGCGTACATCCTTATTTTCTTCATCAATGAGTGATAATTGGTTTTGTCTTGAATCCACAATATAGATTTGTGGTGTCATGGCACAATTTAAAGAAGAAACTTAACACTGAGCCATAGATTCAAAGTGGTAGAGGTGGAATCTTTTAGTGGACTGTCATAGGTTTTTCACTATCATATTTGATATTCAGTGGTTCAAATTTTTTTTGAAAGGAGTGAGGGCCATTTGGATTCTTGGAGATGATTTCTGAGAAGAAGTGGAATGATTTGTGAGAAGTGTTTTTCTTGTCGAAACATTGCGAGCAAGTGGGAGTCCTTTTTTCAAAAATAGCTATGAAGATTACGAAGATCTTTTGATGATGATCAATTCTTGACTATCCTACACATGTAATCTTCAACTATAACAAGCTACAAAAGCCTCTCTAGTTGTATGTTGTCTATGTAGTGACTTGGACAACTTGATTATATGAGGGAAGAATTGTTCCATGCATGTAGGAGGCGGGTATGTAACAAGTAGAGAAGGAAGGTGTGCAAGAAGTGAAGGGCAACAAGGGCTTGCAACAACAAGAGAAAGAGATAGGTTTAGGACATCTAGCATAACAAGTAGAGGAGATGGACATACAAGAATTCTTTGAGAAGAATGAAGTGGACTCCTCTTCTTGTGGAAATCTCTACATAGATCTTTTAGTATATGTTGAGAGCTATACCAAGTTGAATTTATGGAGCCCTATATGAGTTTCTATTCATGAGAGTATCACAGTCCCCATTTGTGTTCTAGAGCATTCCACCTTGCATGGAAAGAGTACAAAAGCATGGTATCGGAATAACCCTCCTGGGTGTATATCAATTGTTTACCCATTAACCCACATGGAGTGGAAGAGGATCCCTAGCTGTAGGTTAGTGTGTTTATTCTTGGGAGAAAGATTATGTGAGGTTATGAAAAGTCTCCTAGAATCATAAATATCAAGAGACAAGTATGTTATGATATTTTATATATTTTAGATGATGCATCCTAGAGCCAATCCTATAATACTTCAACGCAATTAAAAATTAGTTGGTTAGTTCGAAAGCTAGTCAGTCAATTAATAAGTTAGTAAGGTTACTAACTAAAAACTAATTAACATTAATAACTAACAATTTTTATCTAATTAAAAATATTTAAAAAATCAAGAATCATAATTCGACATTTATCCCGAATTGACAAGGAATGTAGCCACCCTTCATGGAAGTTACAATGTGAACAAGAGTTATGAGCCATATTAATCACTAGTATTAATGTGTATAGTATGGATGATCCAAAAATATTAGATTTTTGGGCAAAATTAGCATATTTTAGATATTACTTGTAAATATCCTAAAAAAGCTATGGAGATTTCTAAAACAGGATGTCATGTAAAAAAACAAGTGCTATTCAACTTGTTTTGGAGATTTGATACAAAAAAAGAAGGATTGGTGAAATTGCATACATTGCGCTCACAGTTTACATGCAATAAACAACACTTTGAACAGGGAGAAGAAGAAGGAGTGATCTGAAAGATTTCTAAGCAAGTGTCTTGGGGTTTTACCCCCCCTTTCAGAGCCAATGAAACTATCAGAATTGTGATTTGAGCATCAAATTGCAGATTTTTTCAAGATCTCCTCCATAAAGAGCTCTTCTTCTCAACCACAACCCTTCTTCTCTTATTTAGCTATAAATATGAGGCATGGGGAGCAGCTAGAGAAGCATAAGGAGACCCTGAGAGGTTGCAAGAGAGAGGTAGAGAGAGGGAGGTAGAAGGATACCCCTCTAAGAGATTGCGATAAGGAGCTTGAGAGAGAGAGAGAGAGAGAGAGAGAGAGAGAGAGAGAGAGAGAGAGAGAGAGAGAGAGAGAGAGAGAAAGACAGAGAGAGAGAGAGAGAGAGAGAGAGAGAGAGAGAGAGAGGCTGCGAGGGAGAGAGTTAGCTCAATTCTCCCTATCTTGGTCTTTGACTAAGCCACCTTCTCTTATTCTCTCCCATCTCAAATCCATTCCTCCTTCTTTATCTCTCGAATCCACTTGCGAACGATGGTCCCCAAGTGAAAGATCTCTCCAAATGCTAAAACTCCCACCACAACCAATGAGATTGCAAACAAGGGACCACAACTACGGAAAACACATCTCTTTTGAATCAAGTGCACCCCGTTGTATCAGGGAAAAGAAATTGGGAGAATATAACATTTACATTAATTATCACAACTTATTTGAGCATGTTTTGAGATAATGAGCATAGTAGGAAAATTTTGTTCATCGCATTCAGCTTAGGTGATCAATTAAAATTGCACTTAGAAGCTGTTAAATTGCACATAAATTGCATGGAAATTTCATGCTAATATATATATATATGAAAAGTTTCAAGGATACGCATTAAACTACAATTAAGCCGCTAGATAGATTTTATGCATCCACATCTATTTGCTTGGTTGAAATAATAGGAAATCGTATTACATCTCACAAAACATAGATTGAACTTGTGATAGAATACATAGGGTTCCTAGGAAGTTGAAATAATTTCAAACCCTAAAGAGTTGAAGGATTCTTCTCAAGGCCCACCTTGCTTGAAGCTAAAAGGAATTCAAAGTCCTTAAGTAATTATATAAATTACATGACAAACCCTAGTTCAAATGAATACGTGGGCTTCCGTTGTAGGGAAGCCAATGTCCCAAATTGCAATCAACATTGCAATGATACTCCTTCATTCAGAAGAATGAGGAAATTAAATTAGGTTATCTCAAAAAATCTCAAATGATAATGGGGATAAAGCCAAGACTAGATGCTATCACATCAAATTGAAAATTCCTTCGACAAAGAGAACAAAGAATTGTCTGTATTGTGCACTTCTGCTTGTGTTTGTACTTAGGAACACCTGTTTGGAAAAGGAGTCATCTAACAAAGGAAATGATAAGAAGAAAATCTTTCAAGTTGGATTCAGGTTGAAACACCTAGGAAAGGTGTGTTGAGCACCCCTAGCTAGCCGCCAACCCTATTCAAGGGTTTTTGTTTTTAATAACCATGTTGAGAATGTGGACTGAACTCGTCCGTAAAAACGTCATTTTGTAGGAGGATGCTCGAGTGCTAGGAGGGCTCTGACTGTAAATCCCCTACCCTTGAATCCTACTCAGATGGTCTACATGACTCGGGAAGGAATCTCCAGGCCCTGCTACTAGTGCAAGGGCAGAAACTTGGAGGAAAATAAGACGCATCCTTACGGATTGTGAAAACCGTCCCATGGATGGGATTTGTATCTCAGTTGAAATTTTAATATAAATTTTAATTTCAAGGAATTTGTCTGATCTATTTTTGTGTCAATTCATAAAATTACGTAAAGGAACATGTGACTAACGGGTTAATTAAGAAAGTTGCTTGTATGTGTTACCACTATTGTGCCCTTAGGTAAGTAGGAAACTAAAGCTATCAAGGGAAGCAGGTAGGGCCCCGACAAGTCCATCCTACAACAGGGTGGTCCCAGAGAACTAGGAGGCTTCTCAACATTCAAATCTAAATGCCGTATTGACCTTAGATAATGCAAGGTAGAACCCTGGCTCATATCATTTTACGGGACCAGAATGGGACTTTACCCTATGGGTAGATAGGTTGAACAATGCATCCCTCTCGTTTCCCATTCTCTTTGAACCAAGTTTGATACGGGTTCACCTCGGTTTAGATGCTCTGCACAAATAGATTGTGTCTGAAGACTGATGTGAGAAGGCTGTAGAATGACTTGACCATTGGAAACCCAAGAAGATTCAAGTCAATCCTAACAAGGTTGGTTGATATGTTTCATTGCAAAGTAGACTCAGGAGTTGCTAACCAACCAACCCTGTGACATTCCATGGGAGTGCCAGGCAGCATCTTTTAGTTCAATAAAGCGTGTTGCAACATATGCACGTTACAATTGGTATCAGAGCAAACCAACAAACAACATAAGAAAGATAAGAGTAAATAAGGTAAAATGAAGCAATGTTTTCATTAGAAAACATTTTTTCTATTATCACTTGAGGATTGTTCTTGCATCTAGACCTACGAGGCATGGAACACATTCCTCATATTTCATATCATGTTTGGGACTGCTATGAGCTCCTCAAGCTATCGCCAAAGAAGTGACATGATGGGGATCCTGGATCGCCTCTACAACCCTTAATTGTTGTTTGTGGAAAGGCGTTGGACTTGAAGTGCAGGAGGTTACTGCTACATAGATGCCAACCGGTTTGCTTATCTTCAAAACAATCTAAAGAGTCTAAAATGGTTGGAGGACTTAAAGATTATCAAATTATTCATATTCCATGAGGCACGTGTGAACTCAATCCTGCACATTGGATGGCGGCAGGTAGAACTACTTGCTACATCTATGAAAAGGTGGTCAATCTGGCAGATAGAATTAAAATATGGGGTGATAAGAACATCATGGCTATCAGAAACTGGGATTTCTTGAACTTCCTATGACTTATCAATTCTTGAGAATCCATTCCCCAAAACCATATTACTACTTTGTTCGTGTAAAAGAATCCAATAAGGAATTGTTCCCCTGGTATTGATGTATCTTTTGAATAGTTATCCAGCCTATCTCTATCTCCCCCGACGAATGATTGTACTTGAGGCTTACACCTCTTTTGAATAAATGAGAATTTTATGATTACTGACTTATTGCATATAATTGAAGTATGTGTGATTTAATCAAAATTTGTGCATTAAGAAAAGTTGTGAAGAGATGTGTAAATGCAATCTTAACGCAGAAATTTTAATCAAATCAAACACAATCCCAAATGTAAAATCAAGATCGTGTTCCAACACTAAGCTCAGCATAGGCATAAGAGAAGAAGTTTCTTCTCAAACAAATCAAACCACCAGAATTTTATGGGAAAGGAAAGACTATTGAACCGATGCTGAAGTATGGATTGAATCCATGGAGGATTACTTTAGTGCAGCAAGAATAACACTTCCAAACCAGGCTATGCTTGCCAAACTCAGACTGACCAGCGAAGCTAGGGTCTGGTGGAAGTAGTGGTGCAAGGACCAAGCAATAGTAGTAGCTGAAAGAACAGTAACTTGGGATAAACTCAAAGAGGTAGTGAAAGGGAGATATATGCCACCAACATATAGGATTTAGAAGATGAATGAGTTCTTTAATATAAAGTAGTTTTTGGAGGCATACTACTCAAAAATTTTCTCCTTGCTACCGACTATGAGCATATCCCAACAAGTTTCCAAATTTTGCGATGGGTTAGATCCATCAATGAATACCCGATTGGAATCTATATGTCCTACAAATTTACAAGACACATTGATGAGAGCAATTCCCATTGCCCAAGAAGTTCAGCCTAAATCTAGGAATAATAGATCTTGGTCTTACAAAGAGCAGAACCAGGGAACGACAAAAGCCCAATTTAAAAGAGTACAAGGACAAGGTCAAGGACAATAGAAGAAACCAAAGGCGAATGTAGTTAGTGACTTTGTTCCTACATATAGAAATAACCAAAATCTGTGATGCTTCTACTACAAGGAACCCGGGCACTTCAAAAGAGAGTGTCCCAAACTTGGTGAGGACCACTGCCAAGGATGATTCCGTGGGCAAACTAGAGCTATGCGTGGTCGAGGTCAAGCAACAATGGGGAGGGCAAGGACTTCCAATATCACCATCAAGGAAGTAAATAAAGAGAAGAACCAACTATGGAAGCAGAGATTGAAAAGGGGATAGTCCATGCCACTCTCCATAAAAATGGACCAAATCGCCAATTCTCGATGATCCAAACCCCTTCACACTACCAAGGCAAGAATTTCAAAACCTTGATTGACTATGAAAGCACACATTCTTTTATTTCTCCTATTGGTATAAGAAATCTAGGAATAACCACAATAGTTGCACCCACTTTACTTGTGGAATTAGCAAATGGGCATGAAATCACTTGTACTAGACAAACTGCCAAAGTGAGATTCCTACTTGGTGGAAAGCCAACAATTGTAAAATTCAAAGTGATGAACTTAGGGGCTCATGAATGCTTACTTGGCATGAATTGGTTAATACCCAACGATGGCTACATTCACTATGGAAGGGGCCAAATTTCCTTCCAAAGTTCTGAAGGGGAACTACTCACAACTCAAGGGGAGGTTGCTAAACCCAAAATCCAATTAGCAAAGGCATCACAAATAGTTAAGGGAATGCAGGAGGATTTACCCATCTACTTGATCAAGCTGAATAAGCTAGAGCAAAGCAAGGAGTTTGAAGAATAACCTTCATGGTTGAAGGAGTATGCAGATGCGTTCCCCGAAGACTTGATGGAGCTACTGCCCCCAAGGGAGATTGATCATGAGATCAAACTCATACCAGGCGGGCGTCTCTATAGTTGCAAAAATGCCTTACAAAATGTCTATTCTTGAAGCTATTGAATTAAAGGAGTAGCTCAAAAAACTTTTAGATCAGTCGGCCCAATAGTTTGTCATGGGGAGCTCCTATGTTGTTTCAGAAGAAGAAGGATGGAACGATCTAGCTATGCATTGACTTCTATAGAGGGCTGAATCAAGTAACCGTTAAGAATAAATATCCTATCCCTAGGATAGATGAGTTACTCAATTGCCTAAAAGGGGAAAAAATATTCTTAAAAATTAACTTAAGGTCACCCCAAATCCGCATCAAGGATGAGGATATTCCAAAGGCAGCTTTCAACACCAGATATGGCCATTTTGAGTTCATAGTAATGTCCTTTGGATTAACCGATGCTCCTACTACATTCAATAGGCTAATGCAGGATATCTTTAGACCATACCTTGACGAGTTTGTACTTGTTTTCTTTGATGACACCATGTTCTACTTCAAGGAAGAAGAAGACCATAAGCCTCAACTTCTCATTGTCCTTGAAATCATGAGGACACACAAGCTTTATGCCAATAAGAATAAGTGTGCCTTCCTTAAACAATAGATTGAGTATCTATGCTTCATTGTATTAGAAAAGGGAATCTTTGTGGACCTTGTAAAGGTTAAAGATGTACAAGAATGGCCCTCGCCAACCACTATTAAGGAAGTGCATAGATTTCTTAGTATAACAAGATGGTATAGAATCATTATCAAAGATTATGCCTTAGTTGCGGCACCCCTCACAAATCTACTAAAGAAGTAGGTTGCCATAGTGTGGACATCCACCACTGAACAAGCAAGATTTGACCAACTCAAACATAGCTCAGTGACAACGCCAATTCTGAAGCTCCCAGACTTAAGCAAGGAGTTTGAAGTTGTTACAGATGCCAATTCACTTGCACTAGGCTGTGTACTAATGCAAGAAGGTCATTCCGTGGCATATTCCTCAAGGAAGTTAAATACCCATGAGAAAAATTATGCTACTCATGACTTGGAACTGTTGGCTATCATTCATGCCCTCAAACTCTGGAGGCACTACTTGCTTGGCAACAAATTCTCCTTGGTCACGGATCACAAGAGCCTCAAATGGATCTGCAACAGCATTGCCTCATGTTGAGGTCAGCCTGGGAGAAGATCCATTTGAGGCTCTTGTGGTCCGTGACCAAGGAGAATTTGTTGCTTGGTCATAGTCCATGAAAATGTAAAAGTTCACAATGTATTTCATGTTAGTCTGCTAAAGAAATATGTGCCTAATCCTAGCCATGTACTGATTAGTCAACAAATTATAATGCCTAGCCAAGGAGTCCTTGAGCTGCAGAGCCAAATAAAATCCTAGATACTAGGGAGAGACTATTGAGGATTAAAACCCTTAGAGAATACATTGTCCAGTGGAAGGATTATCATGAAGAAGATGCTACATGGATAGATGAGAATGCTCTCTTCATCAACAATACCCACTGTTTCTCTTGAGATGAGGACATCTCAATTTCTAACTAAAGTAAAAACTAACTAATAATTTTTATCTATTTAAAAATATTAAAAAAATCGAGAGTTGTAATTCAATATTTTTCTCGAATTGACAAGGACAATAGCCACCCTTCACAAAACTTACAATGTGAATGAGAGTTATGAGCCATATTAATCACTAGTCTTAATGTGTATAGTATGGATGATTAAAAATATTTAGATTTTTGGAAAAAATAGCATATTTTAGATATTATTTATTGTAAATATCCTAAAAAAGCTATGGATATTTCTAGAAAATGATGTCATGTAGAAAAAAACAAATGGTTTTTTAAAGTTTGTTTTGGAGATTTAATACAAAAAAGAAGGATTGGTGAAATTGCGCACGTCTATTGATAATGACTATTTTGTGTATGCCAAAAAGCATTACCCAAGGGTGCTAGCTTATGTTGATGGTATATTGGTGGACCATGCCATTGTGGATATAGGTTCCTTCATTAACATTATGAGCTTGGAATTGATGGGGGAGAGGCTAGGATTAGAAATCTAAAAGGATGCCTCCATAATTCTAATGGCGATAGTTTGAGACAACCAGAGGGTTGTATTATTAAAGTCCATGTACCTGTAATATTTCTGCACAAAATATTAATAATCCTAGAACCGGCACATCCCGCGCAAGAGCAACTTAAAGCAATCTCCCGCAACAATAAATTTTTGGGCTAAGTGCTCCCTCCGCATGCACTAGCAAACTCCAGCCCATGTTGTGCATAAGAGGCCATGGCTTAAAACCCGTAGTCCACGCAGGAACACCCCTTCAAGGGGGGAAAAAAGGGGATAATGGATAAATTTTTGCAATTTTTTTAATTAATAACCCCCTCCCCTTCAGCTCATGCATGGTGGGGAGAGGGAATGTGAGATGAGTGGGTGTGGAGTAGGAGAGCATGGGGGGGAAGGAGGCATGCTGCGTGCCATGTGTATGGCTATCCCCCCCCCTTCCACACTATAATAACACCCCCTCCCCAAGCTTGAGGGAGGGGAGAGAGAGGAAGGATTGGACAGTGCCGTGCCGCCCGACAGAGAGCCGTCGCTCCCATATTGCTGCCGTCAGCCGCCAGGCCGCTGCTGCCGCGCCCCTGCCATCATCGTCATCATCATCATCACTATCATTATCATCATCACCTTCATCCTCGTCGTCATCTTCATCCTCCCAACCATTCATCCTCTCCAATTACACATCATTTTGGTACTTCAGAAGCTTAGGAGCTTCTAATTAGAAGCTTCTAAATAAGGCTTCCATAAGCCTTTTTCACCCACACCTCTAGGGTTTTCAAAAACTGAGGTTGCAGGGGTTGATTCCTGCAAAGGAAAGTAAGTACATGGGAAAAATGGAATTTTGGGAATCAGATAAAGGGCAAGGACAGTTTGCCGAGTTGAGATCTACGCCCTCGATGGCTCCTAAGCAAAAGTCGCAAGGCGCACATGCGGGAGCTTCCACCCCGAGTACATGTGTGAACAACGCTCCGATCCTTAATGCCCAGGTTCTTAAAAATTAATTCTGCATGAAGGGATGTATTAAGCATGTTGGTTTTTAGGGAAATTTAAATGCATTTACTCATTTGATTTATAAAGCTTAGTGGCATGTCGAGCACTTGTATTTTGCTTGCACCTCCGTGGTCAAGAGTAGCTGCAAATTTCAATGCATGATGCATAAGTTATATGACGGAATTCTACGAAGGCGTCCTTGTGGCATCTCGCAAGGGATAGGACATATAACTCGTAATGCATTTAAGTAATTAATTCTTGGTTGTGTCTTGCAATTAAGGTAATCTTAAACAGACATTAAATGATGTCCGAATAGTTGCAATGCTTGGAAAGGATTTATGTACCTTGCATATTGCATGCAATGATAATTACATCCTAGGTTGGGTTAAGTGCTAAAGGACGGATTAGATCAAGAATGGTCTCATGGCATTCGCTCATGCATGGAGTTCCTTTATCGAAGTTTGTATTTAGGAAAGGATGCATCTTCATATTAAAGCTTGAATTCAATGCATTAAACGTAGGGTTTATAAGCATAGTTTTGAATCGAAATCAACATCACATAATGCAAGGAAGAGAAAAGTTCACTAAAGATCCTTTAGTTGCAAAAAGGTCTACGGACTTGAATTTGCATACTCGCATGGAATGATGCATCCCACTTCTCTTGCAGTTACTTACATCTTTTAGGGGGAAAGTACTTGCAAATTTAGGAGAAAGTATTTGCATTTTTAAAGTGAAGATTATTTTTACTCGCGGGTTAGTTAGATCAACTAAGTAATTCAAGTATAGTTTAATAGCTTACATGAGAATCATAAAGGAATTATCAATCAATGTATGACGATCACCTCAATGTGCTAGGTAGGATTAAGCCATGATAAAATTCTGCCTAGTATCGCACTCCGATTGCCGACGTAATATTTCCGATCCAAAGATCCTACCCACATTCATGGAATGTTAGGGTTAGCTAAACGCTCATGCAAGATTGATCTAGGGTCCTTACCCTAATAATCGGATGACCAAATGCTAGATTTTCGCAAGGAAATTAGGAACCCTAGGGCCAAAGCGCTATCGGCCTACTAGGGTTAGGGTTGGATTGGGTCAATAGGACTCCCAAATCCTATATCTTGGTCAAAGGTATTCTTGGCCAAGGAATACCGTGTGATGGGAGAAATAATCCCACAGATGCGACACCTATCTCCTGCAACAAGTTGCAACGTCGCATGATTTTGTGTCTAAATCACAAAATAGATTTGCCACTCCTTAGAACAAGGTTGATAAGTTCTAAGTACAAGTCTAATTTTCTAGAGGATGCGTAGTCATCCTGCTACATCACCCTTCCTTGGGACTGATTTGCCAAGTTAGGGAAAGTTATGAATTGCCTAGTAAGCAATTGACCCATCAAGTGAGGACAACAGGGTTGTCTAGGATGTATTCATCTTAATATAAGGAAACTTAAGGTATTGACAATTTGGGTTAACAGGGTATAAACCCTAACCCAAGGATAGAGGGTAAACAAGCAACACAACTTACAAAACCCTTGGGATCTTGCAAAGTCGCAATTGATCCTGGATTGAATGTTGGATGTATTCGGAGAAAACGATTCACATCTTAGCAGTTGGCTGTTTAAAAAACCACTGGAGTGCTTGTATTTGTACACTTAGGAGCACTATTTGTTCTTCTTTGCTCAAGGAACTAAGGCTGGAAAATAACTAATGCTTCAGGTTGAAAGCATGGAGGAAGAGGCAACATTAGTTACCCTTGACTGTCTGCCTGACCCTATCCAAGGGGGTTGTTAGTCGTGCCAGGTACGTGGACCAAACCCGCCACGAGAGGTCTCTCCATGGGTGCTACTTGGAGCAGGAGGACGCTTGGGTGCTAGGGGGATCTGGCCCTAAATTCCTTGCCTCTGAGTCCTACACAAGAGGCCGACGTGACTCGAGATTGGATCTCAAGGCCCGTGTACTAGTCTATGAGTGAAAACTTGGAATAGCGATCCCTGAGGATTGCTGGAATTGGCTTTGGACGTATTATGGGTTCGATTCTTGAAAATCCATGACCCCACTCCATAGTATTACTCACTGCCCGTAACTGAATGTAACACAATCTTATTCTCCCCAAATTAATGTATTAGCTTGCTCTACCTTCCCAAACAAAAGATGCACCTACCTTACTTGTAGAATTAGCAAATGGTTGTGAGGTCTCTTGTACCATGCAAACTGCTAAGGTGAAATTCCTACTGGGTGGAAAGTAAACTTCAGTCAGATTTAGGGTAATGGACCTAGGTGTCCACGAATGTTTACTCGGTATGGATTGGCTAATACCTAATGATGCCCACATTCACTATGGAAAGGGCCAAGTTTCCTTTCAAAATTCTGAAGGGGGGCTAATCACAACTCAAGGAGAGGCTGGTATGCCAAAAATTCAACTGGCAAAAGCAACACGGATAATAAAAGGAGTTAGAAAGGGGCTAGTTGTCTATTTGATTAAGCTAAATAAGTTGGATCAGTATCAGGAATCTAAGGAGGAACCTTCATGGTTAAAGAAATACGTGGACGTATTTCCTGAAGAGCTGACTAAACTTCCTCCTCAAAGGGAAGTCGATCATGAAATCAAGCTAGCACCAGGAGCTGCACCAATCGCAAAGAGACCATATAAGATGTCCATCTGAGAAGCGATTGAGCTAAAGGAGAAACTCAAGCAACTATTGGACCAAGGCTACATCCATCCTAGCAGTTCACCATGGGGAGCTCCAGTGCTGTTCCAAAAGAAGAATGCTTCGGCTACTCATTGACTACAGAGGGTTGAATCAATCAACCATTAAGAACAAATACCCTATTCGAAGAATAGATGAACTTCTTGACCATCTTCAAGGTGTGAAGATCTTCTCTAAGATTGATCTCAGGTTTGGATATTATCAGATAAGGATCAAGGAAGAGGATATCCCAAAGACAGCACTCAGCACAAGGTATGGACACTTTGAATTCCTAGTCAAGTCATTCGGAGTGACAAATGCTCCTACTACCTTCAACACGCTAATGCAGGATATCTTTAGGCCCTATCTTGATGACTTTGTACTCATCTTCTTTGATGATACCCTAGTATACTCCAAGCAAGAAGAAGATCATGAACCCCAGCTTCACATTGTTCTTGAAACAATGAGAGCACACAAGCTTTATGCCAAGAAGAAGAAGTGTGCATTTTTCAAGCGACAGATTGAATATCTGGGATTCATTGTATCAGCAGAAAGAATTTCAGTAGATCCGGGCCAAGGTCAGAGACGTTCTGGAGTGGCCAACACCAACAACTATCAAAGAAATATGTAGCTTTCTTGGATTGACAGGATGGTATAGGGTCTTTATAAAAAACTATGCTTTGATTGCAGCACCTTTGATGACTGATCTACTAAAGAAGCAAGTATCAATTGTATGGTCACCTACTGAACAGTCCAGGTTTGACAAACTAAAGCAAAGCTTGGTATCAACATCCATCCTGAAAATTCCTGACCTTAGTAAGAAGTTTGAAGTGATAACTGATGCTAGCACACTTGCCTTAGGATGTGTACTTATGCAAGAAGGTCATCCCGTAGCATACTCTTCAAGGAAATTGAAGAGCCATGAAAGGAACTATGCCGCCCACGATTTGGAACTGTTGGCTGTCATAGATACTCTCAAACTTTGGAGACACTACTTGCTAGGTAACAAGTTTACCTTAATGATGGACTACAACAGTCTTAAATGGATTTTCACCCAGAATGAGCTCAATATGAGGCAACGTCGATGGATTAAAGTGCTGGAGGAATATGACTTTGAGATCAAATACCGGCCTGGAAAGGAGAATGTAGTTGCCGATGCACTCAGTCGCAAGGCATTTCTAAATACTCTGATTTTGCAAGATCCATCAACAACAAGATCTCTAGCCATAAAGGTATCCATGCCAAACAACCCAATTCTTGAGCTAGCTAGAGAAGAGGCATGCCATGACCCAACCTATCAAAAATTGCTAAGGGAGATCCCCATCAAGGATCAAGACCCGAAGCTACAAACAAAGTATCAAGAATTCTCTATTAATAGTGGACTTGTCTACTATAGAACAAGATTATGTATACTAGCAAGCCAATCACTCAAATAGAAGATACTTTGGGAAGCCCATGATTCCCCTTTCTCAGGACATCCTGGCTATGCCAAGACCCTCAATGCGGTCAGAAAGAGCTAATACTAGGAGAGGCTCAAAGGTGACATTCTCAAATATGTCACGGAATGTTTGTCTTGTCAACGCATTAAGGATGAACATGTCAAAATGCCAAGGAAATTGCAACCACTTGACATTCCCTAAATGAAATGGGAATTCATTAGTATGGACTTTGTTGTTGGCCTACCCCAAGTTTAGGGAGGATACAACTCCATTATGGTCGTGGTGGATATGCTCACCAAGGTTGCATATCTTATTCCTGTTAAGACAAACTATAAAGCCTCAGACATCGTGAGGTTATTCATCAAGGAGATTTTCAAATTACATGGGTTACCCAGAATAATCATTACTGATCGTGACTCTCTCTTCACATCACACTTCTGGAGGGCTATTTTCGAGGCCATTAGGACTCAACTCTGTTTTAGTATAGCTTATCATCCCCAAACTGATGGTCAAACGGAATGAGTCAACCAAGTCATTGAAGATATGCTTAGGGCACACTGCTCTCGCGAACCCAAAAAGTGGATTCAATATTTGCCACTGGTTGAGTTTGCCTACAATGCTTCTTACCAACAAAGCATTCAGATGACCCCTTTTCAAGCATTGTATAGGCACGATTGTCGTAGTCCTTTCAGCTTTTCGAATCCAATCTTGAGGATTGAAGCTTCAAAGCAGATGCTAGAAGACATGGATGACCAAATCAAGCCAATAAGACAGGACATCCAAGCCGCCAAGGACAGACATAAGGCTTATGCGGACCTGAAACAACAAGACAAATCCTTCGTTGAAGGTGATATGGTCTTCGTTTGCATACACCCAAAGAAGAGTTTCCTATCCTTGGGTGAATTCGAAAAGATAAGTCCAAGGTATTGTGGACCCTACAAGATTCTCAAGTGCCTAGGGCCTAATGCTTAACAGATTACAACTCCATGAGAACCTAAAAGTTCATAATGTATTCCATATCAGTCTGTTGAAAAAGTATATACCTAACCCTAGTCACGTGCTTGATGATCAACAAGTTGTAATGCCTAGCCAAGGAGTCCTTGAGCTATGGCCTGACAGGAACTTAGATGTTAGGGAGAGACATTTGACATCTAGGACCTTGAGAGAACACCTCATCCAGTGGAAAGATTATCTGGAAGAGGATGCCACCTGGATGGATGGGAGTACTCTCAACCAACAATAACCCCAGTTCTTCTCAAGATGAGGACATCTCGATTCCTCTAAGGGGGAGAGAATGTAATATTTTTGCATGAAATATTAATAATCCTAGACCCCGCACATCCCACACAAGAGAAACTTAAAGCAATCTCCCGCAACAATAAAATTTTGGGCTAAGTGCTCCCTGCGCATGCACTAGCAAACTCCAGCTCATGTTATGCATAAGAGGCCGTGGCTTAAAACTCGTAGCCCACGCAGGAACACCCATTCAATCAAGGGGGAAAAAAAGGGGATAGTGGATAAATTTTTGCAATTTTTTAAATCAATAACCCCCTCCCCTTCAGTCGATGCATGGCGGGGAGAGGGAATGTGAGATGAGTGGGTGTGGAGTAGGAGAGCATGGGGGGGAAGGAGGCATGCTGCCTGCCGTGTGTATGGCTATCCCCCCCCCCTTCCACACTATAAGAACACCCCCTTCCCCAAGATTGAGGGAGGGGAGAGAGAGGAAGGATTGGACAGTGCCGTGTTGCCCGGGAGAGAGCCGTGGCTGCCATATAGCTGCCACCGGTCTGCTGTCGCCAGGCCGCTACTGCCACGCCCCTGCCATCATCGTCATCATCATCATCACTATCATTATCATCATCATCATCATCTTTGTCCTCGTTGTCATCTTCATCCTCCCAATCATTCATCCTCTCCAATTACATGTCATTCTGGTACTTCATAAGCTTAGAAGCTTCTAATTAGAGGCTTCTAAATAAGGCTTCCATAAGCCCTATTCACCCACACCTCTCAGGTTTTTAAAAACTGAGGTTGCAAGGGCCGATTCCTGCGAAGGGAAGTAAGTACCTGGGCAGAAGGGAGTTTTGGGAACTGGATAAAGGGCAAGGAGAATTTTTTGAGTCGAGATCTATGACCTCAATGGCTCCTAAGCAAAAGTTGCGAGGCGCACACGCGGGAGCTTCCACCCCAAGTACACGTGTGGACAACGCTCTGATCCTTAATGCCCAGGTTCTTAAAAATTAATTCTGCATGAAGAGATGCATTAAGCATGTTGGTTTTTAGGAAAATTTAAATGCCTTTACTCATTCGATTTATAAAGCTTAGTGGCATGTCGAGCACTTATATTTTGCTTGCACCTCCGTGGTCAAGAGTAGTTGCAAATTTCAACGCATGATGCATAAGTTATATGATGGAATTGTGCGAAGGTGTCCTTGTGGCATCTCGCAAGGGATAGGACATATAGCTCGTAACGCATTTAAGTAATTAATGCTTGGTTGTGTCCTGCGATTAAGGTAATCATAAACAGACATTAAATGATGTCCGAATAGTTGCAATGCTTGGAAAGGATTTATGTACCTTGCATATTGCATGCGATGATAATTACATCCTAGGTTGGGTTAAGTGCTAAAGGACGGATTAGATCAAGAATGGTCTCATGGCATTCGCTCATGCATGGAGTTCTTTTATCGAAGTTTGTATTTAGGAAATGATGCATCTTCATATTAAAGCTTGATTTCAATGCATTAAACGTAGGGTTTAAAAGCATAGTTCTGAATGTAAATCAATGTCACACAAGGCAAGGAAAAGAAAAGTTCACTAAAGATCCTTTAGTTGCAAAAAGGTCTACGGACTTGAATTTGCATACTCGCATGGAATGATGCATCCCACTTCTCTTGCAGTTACTTACATCTTTTAGGGGGAAAGTACTTGCAAATTTAGGAGAAAGTATTTGCATTTTTAAAGTGAAGATTATTTTTACTCGCGGGTTAGTTAGATCAACTAAGTAATTCAAGTATAGTTTAATAGCTTACATGAGAATCATAAAGGAATTATCAATCAATGTATGACGATCACCTCAATGTGCTAGGTAGGATTAAGCCATGATAAAATTCTGCCTAGTATCGCACTCCGATTGCCGACGTAATATTTCCGATCCAAAGATCCTACCCACATTCATGGAATGTTAGGGTTAGCTAAACGCTCATGCAAGATTGATCTAGGGTCCTTACCCTAATAATCGGATGACCAAATGCTAGATTTTCGCAAGGAAATTAGGAACCCTAGGGCCAAAGCGCTATCGGCCTACTAGGGTTAGGGTTGGATTGGGTCAATAGGACTCCCAAATCCTATATCTTGGTCAAAGGTATTCTTGGCCAAGGAATACCGTGTGATGGGAGAAATAATCCCACAGATGCGACACCTATCTCCTGCAACAAGTTGCAACGTCGCATGATTTTGTGTCTAAATCACAAAATAGAATTGCCACTCCTTAGAACAAGGTTGATAAGTTCTAAGTACAAGTCTAATTTTCTAAAGGACGAATAGTCCGCCTACTACATCACCCTTCCTTGGGACTGATTTGCCAAGTTAGGGAAAGTTATGAATTGCCTAGCAAGCAATTGACCCATCAAGTGAGGACAAGGGGGTTGTCTAGGATGTATTGATCTTAATATAAGGAAACCTAAGGTATTGAAAATTTGGGTTAACAGGGTATAAACCCTAATCCAAGGATAGAGGGTAAACAAGCAACACATCTTATGAAACCCTTGGGATCTTGCAAAGTCGCAATTGATCCCGGATCGAATGTTGGATGTATTCAGAGAAAAGGATTCACACCTTAGCAGTTGGCCATTTAAACGACCACTGGAGTGCTTGTGTTTGTACACTTAGGAGCACTATTTGTTCTTCTTTGCTCAAGGAACTAAGGCTCAAAAATAGCTAATGCTTCAGGTTGAAAGGATGGAGGGAGAGGCAACATCAGTTACCCCCCACTGTCTGCTTGACCCTATCCAAGGGGGTTGTTAGCTGCGCCGGGTACGTGGACCGAACCTGCCACGAGAGGTCTCTTCGTGGGTGCTACTTGGAGTAGGAGGATGCTTGGGTGCCAGGGGGGCTCTGGCCATAAATCCCTTGCCTCCGGCTCCGACACAAGAGGCCGACGTGACTCGAGATTGGATCTCGAGTCCCGCATACTAGTCTACGGGCGAAAACTTGGAATAATGATCCCTGAGGATTGTTGGAATTGCCTTCGGGCGGATTATGGGTTAGCCTTCGGGCTGGATTATATGATGTATTCCAAAGACTAATAAATAAAGATCAAATGTTGAAAAGGAAATTGCTTGACATTGTTTTTCTTTTTCAGTGCCTAAGTTACGTGAAGGAACCAGTGATTAAATGGTTAATTAAGGAAGCTGTTTTTACTTGTCAAACTAAATGTGGTAGGTAATTAGATAACTAAAGAAACTTGAGGAAAGTGCGCTGGATGTGACCATGGGTCCTTCCTATGGAAGGGTGGTCCCAGTTGGTCGGGAACTTTTCTCAAAGGAATTGACAGCAAGGTAACAATGACCTAGAATTTAGAAAGCTAGAGTCTCGATTTAAACTATTTTAGGGGAACGGAATGGGACTATGCCTTATAGGCAGAGAGCTCAAGCTTCGCATCCCTCTTGTTTCCCATTCTCCTTGAATCAAGTGCAGTTTAAATCTGCTTCAAACCTGATGTTTCTGCATAAAGTAGTTCGGGGCTCGACGCTAGCTACCTTCTAGGAACTTGACCATTAGGAAAACCCATCCTGATTTAGGTAGGTCCTAAGTGGGAACGACCATAATGCTTTCACTTCATGGCAGACTCGGGAAGACCTAGATCACAAACCTCGTGACATTCCATGGGAGTGCCGGGCGGCACTTTCTGGACTCTCTTCCCGATGGGCTGCTAAGACATGTCCTACAAGTGGAAAGGGGGACACGTTACAATACCCATTACTAACATCAAATGTATCCTAGACTTTAGGGTCATTAGATTTGTAAAGCAGCCAAGCTACCAAGTGCTATTAGGAAGGTCATGGATGTTGCAATTTGATTCTCAAGTCGACATACGAGTGTGTAGTTTGATCTTTGATAAAGGTGCCAGGTAAGCTATAATTGATGCTTACCTGGAATCACCTCAAAGCAAGAGAGCATCCATATTCTCAATGGAATTGGATGTGATAAATGGGCCTTCTAGTAGTGAGACTTCATTGAGTGATGAATCAAGAGAGGATTCTACTAAGGGAGATGTTCACTAGGTATCTCTAAATGAGCCTATAGAAGGTTAGAATAGAATCAAATATGTGAATTTGATAGAAATAGACCTTGGTTAGTTGAATTTTTCGTGACCAATCAAATTAGGGTCTATGCTCAACATAGAAGAAAGGAAGGACTACGTGCCCTTAATCCAGGAATTCCATTTTGTGTTGATTTGAGAGAGCTCACAAACAAGTAGTTAAGGATTATTATCCATTGCCATTAATTGATCAAGTCTTAAATCAACTAGGAGGTAGGGATATATACTCCTTTCTAGGTTGTTTTTCTAGCTATAATCAAATGGCCATCATAGAGAAAGATAAGTTAAAGATGACATTTGTAATTGTGTTTGAAACCTTTGCATATAATGTTATAGCCCTTGGATTATGTAATGTATTGGGTTCTTAGCAATGTATGATTGACAAAACCTATGGTGACATTTTCCCAGAAGAGCTAAAAGTTTTCAGTGATCTTGCAAACTTTAGGGAGCCAATTAGCTAAAGTTAGCAATCTTGAGGGTTTGTTTAAATTAGACACAACCTCCATTCCATCCTAGTGTGATGTGATAATGCATTATCTATCCACAAGAGAGATTGGAGCCTCTTTATCTAAGGCTGAGAAAAGGAAAACTAAACACCAAACCTTAAAGTTTGCCTTAATTTCAAGAACTCTATATCAAAAAAGGGTAGATGATATTTATCATTGATGTGTTATGCATGATGAAGTTCCATTCATCTTGGAAGAGTGTCATGACTCCTCTGGTGGAGGGCACTTTGCTGGACAGTTGACTACACAGAAAGCCTTAAGTGCCAAATATTGATAGCCATCCATCTTCTAGGATGCATTTGCATGTGTAAAGAGATGCACAATATATGTTAGAGACATGATAGTGAATAGAATTGAAAGTGCCCATTGACTCCTATTATGGCCTTATTACCATTCGAGAAGTGGGGCATTGACTTTGTAGGTATAATTATCCCATCATCCTCTACACAGAAGAGGTATATCATAGTAGCGACGAGGACTGACTATTTTACGAAATGGTCAAAAGCATGAGCGATGAGGAAGGATGATGCAAATGAGACTACTAGCTTTCTTCTTGAATAGATAATCCATTGGTTTGGTCCACCAAAAGAGTTGGCATTGGATTGTGGAACTCATTTCTTGAATATAGTGATCAAAAGCTTGACCAAGGGCTAGTAGATTAAACATAATAAAAAGACACCTTACAATCCATAGACAAATGGGCAAGTTGAAAGCAATAATAAGTAGCTTGTGGGAATCAAAGATTGTTTCACAAAAGAAACAAGATTGGGACAAGAAATTATACATGACTATATGGGCATACAATAAAACCTTTAAATCAACTACTCGTCGCACTCCATTCAAATTAATCTACGGAGAGAAGTGTGTATTACCCCTTGATATTGAGTTACTTACAATAAGATTCACGATCAACCATTCTATAGGGGATGAAGCTAGACTTTTTCAACAATTTATGACCTTAGCACATCTCGATGAGCTTAAAATTTAGAGTTTATTGCATTAGGAGATGGCCAAGCATCGTATGAAACAGCTTCATGATGTGCAAGCAAAGAAGTACACCTTTAAAAAGGGACAATTGATCCTGTACTATGATACACGTAGGGAGATTTTTCATGAAAAATTAGAGCTTATGTGGAATGGTTCCCTACAAAATAGTTGGAAAGGTAAAGATAAGTCCATCATGTTATTAGCATATTTATAAGGGGTGGAATCCAAGAATAAGGTTAATCTTAATAAGATTAAGCCTTATTATCTATAAGCATACTAATGAGATGAATGGCCTTGCAGTTTTATGCCATATTGATTTGAAACTTGCAAGAGAGGTTAAAACCAATTGTTGATGGGGTGTTTAATCCCCTATTTGGAGCATCCATACCTAGAACAAAGATACTATTAAGGAAGACTTGTTGAGTGGAGCAAGGGTATAAGATGATTGCGCAAAAAGACACAACATTTTGTTTGAGAAATTAAGGTCTTATACCATCATTGCTCGATTATCTTGAGACAAGTATCCCTATAGGTTTCAATGAAGAAGGTGGGATAGAGCTTTTGGTTCACCCTCTGAATATGTTGAACTTTTTTTTTCATAATTACGAATAGATGCATTGATGATCGTTGGCTATGTAAAGGTCCTAATAAGAAAGGGATCATCAATGTAAGAATTAGAGATCATAGCGTAGAGTCAAGATGAAATTCACTACCTACCTTAGGGCAGGATTTACTAGTAATATAGTATAATATAAAGCTTTAGATAATGGGATTGCATGTTGCTAAGAGAGGCAACAGTTGCCAATTATTAGTAAAGAGGGATTTTTAATTTATATTGGATCAACAATATGGAATGCACATGATATGCAATCTCATTCTTGGTATGTATTATCATGTTGTTATAGATTTGATCATTAAGTTTGAAAGAGTGTCAATTTAGCTGGTTCACAGGGGATTCACTAGTAGTAATAAGGAGACATCACCTGCATGCAAGAAATATATGAAAATACCCCTTATCTACCCCCTATTTATGGGACCTTACCTTATAAAATGTACATTCCTTCCCTTAAATAAACCCCCTCCCTTACACTCACGTGGTACAATGCGGTAAACTCTAGTGGATCCCCTGGGAGATGGTTTCACGACATTGGAATCAATTCACCAATTTATTAGCAAATTATGATTATGAGGAAGACCTCTTTTTCAACTATGGTCCTAGCTCTAATACATCTCTTAATGATGAGATGGAACCTAGTCGATTATGGGGACTCTTATCTGAACATGCTTTATATGGCACCAAGTGGTGGCTAGTTTGGGTAATGCAAAAAGTATTTGAGGCCCATCATACCATTATTATCCTATACTCGTAGGCTCATTAGATGATATGTTATGCATACACATCTTAATATATATATAGGAGGTATGTGTCATAATTTGATGCACCTAGTTTAGGGCAATGAGCCTTATTTTCTCCTTGGAATGGAGCATATTGTTACGTGTTCAATACCACTCCAAGGGGGGATGTGATATAAGGTGTGTTGATTTATTACTTTAGGCCAATAGGGCCAATTGTTTTGAATATAAATGTTATATTTTGTTAGGCCAAGAGATGCGTGTGTCTAGTTGGTGTGAGTGCATTTGATGGTTCTTTGTTTTAGTGCTACATAAGACAAGTTTGAAGAAGAACTTGGAGGGAGCGAGTTTGTTGTGTGGAAGCTTCTTGTGGCTAGTCTAGATCATGTTTTTCCTTTTTGAGTTCTTTCTCCTTAAGCAAAATATGTATGTGTATTTGCAGATATTTCTTTCTTTGTTGGGGAGCGGCAGTCAACAAGGCATGAAGTCCCAACATCAGGTTAGGTATGCTTAGGGAGGTTTGAGCAGTTGTCCATCTCTATGAAGATGTTGTCGAGCATACAAAGATGTATCTTAGAGGTAGCCCTAGTGACTCTGACCTCCTAGCCTGCTAGGAAGCTAATTATAGGAATTCCCATTATGAGGCAACTAGGAAAGCTTCATGAATAAAAGAAGAAAATGATAGATGTGTTTAAAATACATACAATATGGAGATGTGTAAAAAGGGGTTCTAAACCATGAAATAAGAACATAAAGACATTAGGAGAAATATGGACTCTCTTTTTTGCCCCTTAAGGGGTTTCTCTCACCTCTCTCTCTCTAAAAAGAGATTCCAAAATAATATTATAATAAGAGATCTTCTACAATCAAGAAAATATCATATTTGTATTTTCAATAGATTTCACCTATTATTTTATTCCCAAACTGTAGGATAAGGTCACTTTTTTCTCAAAATCCTCATAACTAAAAAATAAAATTTTATTTTCTCTAAAAACAAAGCCAATCATTAATATACGACTCTTTAATGCCCTCATGACTTTTCAACATGAAAATATATTAGAATCATTCTCATTCTTGCCTCTTAAAAGGGCAGAAGTTAAAAAACAATATAGATTGACATACACATCATATTTTAAGATTCCTTATAAATTTTTATCTTTTTTGGACAAGTATATGCCTATTTTTGGGCATTTTTCATTCCCTCTCAAAGCTCTAGTTTTGTCCGAAATTTTGTGTGCTCTTCTCCTTCCCTCCAGAATATGGTTTCTTGCATACAAATTCTTCTGAAGCAACACTTAGTACTATCTACAACACTCTCAACCCTGATACAAGCAATCTTAGGAGTGGTTTTGATAGCATTTGCTGAAATCAAATAATCTCTATCTACAACACTCTCTACCCTGCTACAACCAATCTCCTCTTCAATACTATGCTATAAGATATCTTCCTCTTCAACACTCTATAGTACAAGCAATCAACTGATAATGGAGTTATCTTTATTTTTTTAATCTCTATGATGTTATTATTCTTCATAGTTGTTGTTTAATCCTTAAGTGTCAATTCGTAGAGAGAGAGAGAGAGAGAGAGAGAGAGAGAGGGAGAAGGGGGGGAAAGAGAGAGGACTGCGTGAGATGAACTAAGAAAATAATTGATAGAGTAACAGAGAGTAAATTAGGGTAGAAGATAAGATTATGTTATTTTTCTCCACTAGCCAAGCTTTTGTATAAATGTGTTTAAATATCTTTGATCAATTCTTCTTGAGAGAGAGAGAGAGAGAGACAGAGAGAGAGAGAGAAATTATTTTGGATAGAATAGAAGATAAGATTAGATGCTAATTAGAGATAGATTAAAAGCTAAGATCACATGTATATTAGGGGTTGATTAGGATCTATCACGATTGAAATCAAGAGAAAGAGACAAGTTTCCAACTAGGTAAATTAGAACACAGATATAGTGAATCAAAGGGGTGTAATTGTATGATTTGAATGCTAATCCAAGTTAAAATTGGCATATATTTTTCTTTACAGGATGTAGGCGCGATGTACCAAGAGAAAGAGAGATATTCACTTTCAATTGGAGGATGAATATGCACCAATGTTCAAAAGAACTATGGAAAGAGATGATGCAATAAGATACAGGATGCAATAAGAAAGAAATCCAGGGAAAAAAATGCGGGCCTTTGGGTTGATGGGTGCATTTATCCACCTGATCCAGTCACTCAAAGGCCACTACAATTTGAAGGGCTTACATCATTTGTAAAGTTTTTTTGTGAAGTCAATGAAGGATTGTATGGATACACATGCAGACTTGTCACACAAGGATTAGCAGGGGTTCATTAAGCTGCCTTGACAAATATGCGGACAAGATTACAAGGGAATATGCTGTCTTTGATGGAAAAGGATAGATTATTGGTTGAGAAGGATAGAGAGGACCAGAGCCTACAACAAGCAATGTCTATCATTGAAGATGCTATGCATGCTACACACATGCAGAATATGGAGTTATAGTCTAAAGTTATGGACTTCGAGAAGGAGAATCAAAACATAAAGAGGAAGCTCACAAAAACTTTTGAGATTGAGCCCACTTTAAAAACCAAAGAAGCACATCGGCGCATCCGATTAGTTAAACCAATTCACCAATTAACCAAGGAAGTGGACAATATTATAGATGAATATATGCTCTTAATCTACTACAATGAGAAATATGTTTCCTCACATGTAAAGAATGATACTATTGCCAAAGTACTAAACAAGGATATGGTCAAAAATGCATTGGAAAATCATATATTCAGGGACATTGTAGATGGTGTCGCAAGTGAACATCTTAGGGATATGAGCAACTTGTTTATTGCTACAGATGCTCAGGGATTATGTGACAAGGTGGGAATGAGTTTTGAGTGAAAGGGATGATGTGGAAGAAGAAGAAGTAGATGACGTGGAAGCAAAAGAAGACGATGATGATGATGGGAGGAGGGGGGGCACACGTGTGCCACCTCCCTCTCCCCCTCCCCACTATCTCTTCTCCCCCAAGAACATCGAGTGCATGACGGTGGCCCAAACTGGCCGCCCAGACAAGAGGTAAGAGGAGGGTCCCTGTATCACACCCCCCGCAATAATACCCTCTTTCCCTCTATAAACCCCCCTCCCCCCATCATAAGGGGAAGGAGGATGGAAATACCTTGGCATGGCTGAGAGATCAAAGAGAGAGAGAGAGAGAGAGAGTGTGTGTGTGTGTGTGTGTGTGTGTTTGTGTGTGATAGATAGAGAGAGAGAGAGAAAGGGAGAGAGAGAGAAAGGAAGAATATTCCAAGGTTTTCCTTGTCTTCCCCCCCTAGAGGGTGACCACATGCTCCTTCTGTTCCCTGCAAACTTAATCTCTATTCCACGAGTTTTCTCCCCTTAAACACCATCCACTTGAGTAAGAGACTACTCAAATTCTAGCAGGGGTTGCGCCTTGAAGAAAGAAAGATCAAGAATGTCCCCCAAGCAAAGAATGCCACAAGCGGGTGGCAATTCTACAATCCACAACAAAGCCTTGGGCGAGGGTATCACCACCAACACAACTACGGTACCGGATGTAAATAACACATTTCTAAGTTGTTAATTTCTTGCTTTAATTTTTGCATAAGACAAAACATGCCCTTACTATGCCACACGAGAATAGGTCATCGAAAAGGATATATGTCATCTCACATATTTGAAACATGGAGTCTGTAAAGTTTACATATCAAGAGAAGTAAATTGCATCTAGATGCTATGTGACAAGTTCGTAGATAGCATAAATAGCATACAAAATTCTAATGTATTATGTTTTTTTCACCACACTAAAAGTATGTTGTAACTTGCACACTTGACGGATTGCATGGTAAGTAATCTAGCCTAGAGGAAATTCATCCTAGGAACTCTAGATCTTTGCCCAAGCTCTTGCTAGCAACATGAACAAATATCTCATATTTAATAGATTGGGATCTTGAGGATGTGCATAGTTAGCACAAACAACGATCATAAGGATTACAAATAAGATGCCTTGAGATTCATTTGATATCTACTATGCTTACCAATCCAATTCAGGGATAGGATAGGTACACACAACAACTCTAGGCCTCAAAGGCAAGTGGAGAGCTTAAGGATTAGGAAACCTTGAGACAAAGTAAAGACCACTACTTTTATACTTGTTGGGAAGAAGGTTGGGTTATCGATCAATGTAAGTGATCTACAGAACTTACGTCTTGTACAATGTTTGAAACCTTAACATATGCCTTAGCCAAAGTGTTAAATAAAATTATGCATAGTATTGCTCTTTGATCCCAAGGGGGAGAGCAAATATGAGATGGAAAGGTTATCACGACTATTCTTGCAATGTTTGGAAAAGAATACCATTGTTTTTGTTGGTTGATCGAACAACACCCTAAATGCTTTTACATTCAACTGTTTGTTGTTGGATTGTGGTTTGGATGATTATTCCAAGTACTTGTGATTGATGGTAAATTCATGGCAGGGGTCTGTGATGACAAGTTGCCATGGGAATAAAGGAATGTTTTCTAAAAGATGATATTATGGATGAATGTATTGTTTGTGCTTGATTCTTAATTGGACTAATTAAGGAAAGGTTCTTTGCATGGGTGGATTACCTCCAAGATCGCACTGCGGATTAACTCAAGAAGGGCACTGCTCGATTCATGGACCAAAGGTTGAGTGGTGGAAAGGCCAACCACAAAAATGGTGTTTCAGTCCTAGGTAGATTGTGGGTCAGGTGGAGCTCTGGACACCCCTTGCCAAGTTTGGAATCAAGTTGAAGGCTGATGTGGCCCCAACATCTGTGGCATTGGAAGATCCTATTCTAAATAAAGGATGGAAATTATGGTGCCATGTGATTTGGACTGGGTACTTCTACAGGGTAGAAGGGATATATGATTTCCCCTATATGGGCAGGAGACAAAGATTAACCTGAAGATAAGTTAAGGAACTTATTTGTCAAAAGGACTGCTTGCTCTGTATTCATGTCTGTGTTATAATTTATGCGAATGAACCCTATTCCCTAAAAGGCCTAATTAAGAAAGTTGATTTTAAATGTCACACATAAATGTGATAGGATCTAATTAAATAATGAAAGAATGCTTATTGAGGAAAGCGGGTGAGCGGAACCCAGATAGGTCATCTGTCCTATAGTAGGGTGGGCCCAGAGAATTGGGAGCTTCTCACAAGGTTTTATTGACAATCAAACCTTAGTTAGGTTAGAACCTTGATTCATACCATTTTAGGGGACTAGAATGGGACTATGCCTTACGGGTAGAGAGGTTGAGCGGTGCATCCCTCTTGTTTCCCATTCTCTTTGATCCAAGTGTGGTATGGGTATGCTTTGGCTTAAGTATCTCTACGTGAAGTAGGATGTCCACGACTTGGATGCTAGAATGTTGTCAGAAGACCTTGACCACTAGAACCTAGATTTTAGGTCAATCCTAGTGGGTTTGGCAGCAAACATTTCATTGCAAGACGGAATCGAGAAACCCTAGGCAATGAACCCCATAACATTCCATGGGAGTGTCGAGCAGTGTCGCTTAGATTTGTCTCTCAATGGATTGCTAAAAACATGCCTCGACAAGGGCACATTATAGTTGGTATCATAGAAAAACTTTATAATGAGGTGTGATTGATTAATGTATAGTTTGTAGACATATCCTAAACAGAATAACCTAAGTGGTATGGCTTGATTGTCAGGTACCTTCTGCACCCACGAATACTGACATGCAAGAGAAGAAATTCCTTCTCAAGAAAATTAAGGCACTCGAGTTTGGTGGAAAAGGGATAGATGTCGTTAGCGGATCCAGAGATACGGATTGAGTTGATGAATGATTATTTCTCTACCGCAAGAACTACTTCTACCAATCAAGCAATGATAGACAAAATTAAGTTAGTTGGCCAAGCTTGATATGGTGGAAGCAATGGTGCAAAGATCAAGGTGTTTCTGAAGCTGTTGTCACTTGGATTCTAGCTAAAAGATGTTGTATGCGGATGATACCTTCTGTTAGCCTACCAAACTTTGAGGATGAATGAATTCTTCAAGCTCAAACAGCTAGAAATAACCTTGGAAGCCTACTACTCAAAGTTTGCAACCCTAATAAAATATGCACCACCTATGGATATCACGTAGCAAGTATCCAAGTTTTGCCATGACCTGAACACTCCTCTGAATCACCAATGTGCCCAATAGACTTTCAAGATGCATAACTTCAAGGAAAGTCGCAACAAGACTCAAAGAGGACTTAAACTTTCAAGAAATGAGGTTATACAAGTTTCAGTGATCCAAGACTTACCAAGAAAATTATCAGATACCTAGGAAAAACCTAAAAGATACTCATGAGATGTAACTATAATAAAATTTTCTCTTGTAATCTAGACTTGGATATATCAAATACAATTAGTCATTTTTTTAAAAGACCGCATGCTTATGAATGGTCAGAGTCTCACAATGAATGCGTGATGGGTCTTACCCCACAGGTTTCAGAATAAAATCCCTAGTTTCTTCTGAGATGAGGACATCTCGAGTTCTCTAAGGGGGAGAGGATGTAATATCCTTGCCCCCGCATAGGACTCCCCCTTTTTTATTAAATTTAATTCAATTTTTTTTATCCCTCCCCCTCCCCCCATCATCGCCGAACAGGTGGCGGGGGGGAGGAAGAAGACGATGGCAATGAGGGGGGAAGAACAGGACAAGAGGAGGAAGACGATGACGACATGAAGGAAGAAGGAGACGATAGCAACGACAGGGATGACGTGGAAGAAGAAGAAGTAAATAATGTGAAAGTGGAAGAAGATGACGATGATGATGGGAGGAGGGGCACACATGCGCCACCTCCCTCTATCGCCCCCCCCTCCCCCCCCCACTATCTCATCTCCCCCAGGATCATCAAGTGCATGATGATATGCCAAACTGGTCGCCCAGATAAGAGGTAAGAGGAGGCGTCCCGTGTCATGCTCCCCTCCCCCCCAATAATACCCTCTTTCCACCTATAAAACATCCCTCCCCACCCATTGTAAGGGGAAGAAGGAGGAACAAAACACCCTAGCATGGCTAAGAGAGAGATAGGGATAGAGAGAGACAGTGAGTGATAGAGAGAGAGAGGGTGAGAGAGAGAAATGAAGAATATTCCAAGGTTCTCCTTCTCTTCCCCTTCTTAGAGGGTGGCCACTTAATCTCTATTCCACAAGGTTCCCCCCCCTTTTGTGCCACATCCACTTGAGTGAGAGACTACTGAAATTCTAGCAGGGGTTGTGCCTTGAAGAAAGAAAGATCAAGAATGGCCCCTAAGAGAAGAATGTTGCGAGTAGGTGGCAATTCCACAATCTGCAACAAAGCCTCGGGCGAGGGTATAACCGCCAACACAACTACGTTACCAAATGTAAATAACACATTTCTAAGTTGTTAGCTGCTTGCTTTAATTTTTGCATAAGACACAACATGCCCGTACTATGCCACATGAGAATAGGTCATTGAGAAGGATATATTTCATCTCACATATTCGAAAGATGGAGTTTGTAGGTATCAAGAGAAATAAATTGCATCTAGATGCTATGCGACAAGTTCGTACATAACATAAATAGCATATAAAATTCTAATGTATTTTTGGCTCCCTCTTCTTGTAAACAATATATATGTTTTTTTCGCCACACTGAAAGTATGTTGAAGCTTGCACACTTGACAGATTGCATGGTAAGTAATCTAGCCTATAGGAAATTCATCCTAGGAACTCTAGATCTTTTCCCAAGCTCTTGCTAGTAACGTGAACTGAGAACTCATATTTAATAGATTGAGATCTTGAGGATGTGTGTAGTGAGCATAAATAATGATCATAAGGATTAAAACTAAGATGCCTTGAGATTCCTTTGATAACTACTATGTTTATCAATCCAATTCGGGGATAGGCTAGGTACACACAACAACTCTAGGCCTCAAAGGCAAGTGGAGAGCTCAAGGATTAGGAAACCGTGAGACAAAGTAAAGACCACTAATTTTATACTTGTTGAGAAGAAGGTTGGGTTATTGATCAATGTAAGTGATCTATAGGACTTATGTCTTCTACAATGCTTGTTTGAAACCTTAACATATGACTTAGACAAAGTGTTAAGTAAAATTGTGCATAATATTGCTCTTTGATCCCAAGGGGGAGATCAAATATGAGATGGAAAGGTTATTGCGACTATTCTTGTAATGTTTGGAAAAGAATACCATTGTTTTTGTTGGTTGATCAAATAACACCCTAAATGCTTTTATATTCAGATTGTGGTTTGGATGATTATTCCAAGTACATGTGATTGATGGTAAATTCATGGTAGGGGTCTGTGATGACAAGTTTCCATGGGAATAAATGAATGTTTTTTGAATGATGATATTATGGCTGAATGCCTTGTTTATGCTTGATTCTTAATTGGACTAATTAAGGAAAGGTTCTTTGCATGGGTAGATCACCTCCAAGATCACACCGCGGATTAACCTGAGAAGGGCACTGCTCAATTCACGGACCAAAGGTCGAGTGGTGGAAAAGCCAACCACGAAAATGGTGTTTCAATCCAGGCAGCTTGTGGGTCAGGTGGAGCTCTGGATACCCCTTGCCAAGTCCGAAACAAAGTTGAAGACTGATGTGGCCCCAACATCTATGGCATTGGAAGATCCTATTCTAGATAAAGGATGGAAATTATGGTGCCACGTGATTTGGACTGGGTACTTTTGCAAGGCGGAAGGGATATATAATTTCTACTATATGGGTAGGAGACAAAGATTAACCTAAAGATAAGTTAAGGAACTTGTTTGTCAAAAGGACTGATTTCTCTATATTTGTGTCTATGCTAAAAATTATGCGAACAAATCGACACACATAAATGTGATAGGACCTAATTAAATAACTAAAAAACACCTATTGAGGGAAGCGGATGGACAGAACCCCTGACGAGTCTGCAAGGTGGTCCCAAAGAACTGGGAGGCTTCTCACAAGGTTTTACTGACTCGGCTGACCCTTAGTAATTGTTAGGTTAGAACCCCAATTCATATTGTTTTAAGGGATTGGAATAGGACTATGCCCTACGAATAGAGGGATTGAGTGGCACATCCCTCTCGTTTCCCATTCTCTTTGAACTAAGTGCGGTATGGGTATGCTTCGACTTGGGTATCTCTGCATGAAGTAGGATGTCCAAGACCTGACGCTAAAATGTTGTCAGGAGACCTTGACCACTAGAAACCTAGATTTCAGGTGTGGTTGGTGCATTTGTCAACCCAAAGGGCATGACTATGTAGGCAAAGACCCCCACTCATTGGTGAATGCAATCTTGTGCCTATTGTCATGATGCACTTGTACTTGATTGTACACTGAGAAGTTGTCCAAAAATTTATAAGCCTCTTTACTAGCTACTCGCTCTTCAGTGTACGACAATGGATAATTTTCTCTCTTGGTAGCAATGTTGATTTTCTTGTAGTTGACGCAGACTCTAATCTTTCCATTTTTCTTTAGTATGATCACTATGGGTGAGACCCAGTCTGTGTGCTCAATCTCGTAAATGAATCTTGCACTCAATATTTTATCGATTTCTTATTTGACAACAACTAGCAGTGCATCACACGTCATGGGTATATTGTGAGTCACCACACTCGGATCTACCCCTTTTAGCTCATTGAGGGACCAAGCAAAGACGTCTATATACTCTTGCAAGAGAGCAATGAGACTGGCTTCCTCCTCCTTAGTCAAGTCATCAAATATAAAGATAGGTCAAGGCATCTCCCCTTCCTTAGCTAGATTAACCTCCTTGACTTTGAGTGGCCCTTCTATTGGTTTACTCACTTGCCCTTGTCGTTTGGCTCCTAGCAAGATCACTACTCTATCACCTTTCCTAAACTTTGTGAATAGTTTTGGTAGGTCTTATGGCTTTCTTTGCTCCTCAGCTCTTGTGGTTCCTTAGGCTATTTCTTTCGTTCTTCCTTCAACCTTCGGGGTCTTGGGTGAACTGGTAAGTCTCCTTTGGTGCATCTAGTCTTAGGCGATGGAGGTATTTCGAGATCAATGTCTGAGCTTACTTCTAACTCAGAATCAAACTCTCCGCCTTTGCTAGAAGAGGGGGTCTCTCTTGGTGGTCGTAGCTCAGAGGGTGAATTTGTCCTGAATAATGGTGCAACACTCGATTGTTGGACCAGGCTTACTTGCTCATAGGTCAATTTCTGCTATATGCTCTACGATCGCAATCCATGTGCATGACTCCTCTCTCAATTCTAAAAGTGTTCTTCTTTTGAGATTTGGAGTCTACCTGTATTTGCTCAATTACATGTATCTCAATGTTGTATTCTATTGTATTGATCTCTCATTCACTCTCGTCTGAAGAAGGAGTAATAGTCCTCGTATTCATTGTTAGCACTATCCTCATCTGATTGCTTGTCATCTCCTAAGTCTTGATACAACGTTTCCTTTTCATTGGTGACTAAGGCCCAATTACACATTAAGTTTAGGTTGTGTACCCTAGTCCACCGCCACTTGGGTTCATCCAAGAGATCCTTGAGCGGCTTGAGATTGGCTGCTGGGTTGGCAGCTAGCTTGTTTGTCAAATGCTCTAAGATCTCAAGGAGTTCTCGCTTGTTATTTGGTACATGGAATATGACAAGGTTGGGTTGTCTATGCAAGCTCCTAGCCATCATGCAGACTGGTATTGACGTTGTGTCACTAGGCTTACCAATTGCCTTGGTGGCTTGCGCGTACTCCTCATTATCCGAGAATGGCAGATTAATCGTTGGCTAGCATGTGCATCCAATCTCACTCATCCTCAAGACAAGGGATATACTTGGTGAGTGGCCCGTACAATTTTCTAACTTGTGCATCACCCTTCAGCATTGGCATCTAAGTCGACTAGCATAGTCTTCCAAGTATCCATCTCTACCCTTAGCATTTCCCTTTGATTGCCTAAGAAGGTCACACCATTGCCCTAGTCTTCTATGACTCATGTATCTCGCATGCAGGGTCGATCTAACAGGATTTCATAGTCCACTCCTTTCATGACTATGAAGTCTACAAAGAACTAGACTCTTGTGATCTTCAATGGCTAGTTCTTTAATACTTCGAATGGCTTTACTTTCATTATGTTAGCCAGTGTGACATTAAATCTAGCATTCTAGACAAACGGGCTACCCCAAACATGGTGGAGCCCCAAAAGAAATGCAAAGGAAATAGGGTTTCTACTGCAAGAAAATCTATCTTGTATCATCAACAACCACCTTTTTTATCTTTTATATGATCTCAACAAAGAAAACAATACCAAGAACAAGAATTCTTCACACAGCTTCATAGAAACAATTCTCCCACGACTTTAACTTTAACAAAATCCATCATTCTCATCATATTCTTCATAGAATTCATTGATAGACATAGAAAACGCAAAAGAATACTCCACTTTAAATGGAAATTCATCTTCAAAGATCTCATGGCTTTCTCTCACAATCTCTCGTAAATAGATACATTGTTCTGCATAGAATTCTCTCTCTCTCTCTCTCTCTCTCTCTCTCTCTCTCTCTCTCTCTCTCTCTCTCTCTCTCTCTCTCTCGGTATGCTTCAATTTTACAAAGAAATTTGATTGTTTTTATTGTTTCATGGTCCAAATGTTATTCACATGCAATGAAATTTTTTTGAACCTTTTTTACATCATGATTGAGGGCTGTAACTATAGAAATACAGAAAGTGTAATGATTTAGAGCCATTATTAATTCTTTAAAACCCGCAAAATGTCATTTTTAATTTTGAGTTGGAGAAAAGGGATGGAAATGGGATAAAATCAGAGAAAATGTTAAGTTCCAGTCAAAATAATAAGTAAATACAAATAAATCAGAAAATACATATTTTTCATTAATAATAAATTGGAAAAAATAGCAAAAAATGGAAAATTTTTGGTTTTTCGAGCTTTAAAAATATGAAAAAATAAGATTTATGGGCATGAATGTTTGGCAAGGTTAAAGCATGAGTTCAAGCCTCAGTTTGGCCTTTTCCTTTATGTTATAGTCTGTGTTTATTACTTTTTACATACAAAAATGATACAAAACAACCATTTACACCTATGCACCATAGCAACACCTAAATGGTGAGGGGGGATGAAGGTTGTGTGATGTTCTAATTGCTAAAAGGATACAAATTCTGATTTTCCTCTTTGTGCATAGCATTTAGGTATCGTTCCATAATTAAATATAGACGACTAGTAGTACGGAAGTTCCGGTGCTAGTCCCTAAAGCAGTGCAGCATGTAATGTTTAGTTAAAATTCATGAAAGGGCTATTTTTCGCACCCCACATGGCTGTTTTTTTAATCATAAAATGGTTGTGCGCAATCGTCATACACCTTGCATCAAGCATGCCACGTGGTATCTCCTAGAATGCATTGCACTTGATTGATAAACTTTGACCAACGCTGAGAGGACAAGAAACGTAAGCTGTAGGTTTGGACGGGTGCTTCTGTTGGGTAAAGTTTTGTGAGGCAAATCAAAATCTCTTGGAACATTGAATTATGAAAGAGTGGAGTTTGTGCATTATGTTTTATATGTTGGAGCGACGCATCTTGGGGCCAATCCTCGAGGTGTAAGAGAGTCAGAGTGGAGCCATGGCAATTAGCCGAGAGGTGCTTCCCTATGTGCGTATTATAAGGCATTATGCCTAATTGTTATGGGATCTCCCTCTAAGGAGAAGAGAAGGTGAACATTGGACTACATATTGGATACAAACGCAAAATCGTCTTAAGCATTTAGTGCAAAGTGAGTTTTAGACGCTCTTGGCCCGCGAGGCCATGTGGTAGGGTTGTTTGTTGTAGGCATGAGGTTCAGCTAGTGCCATAGCCAGTGCCGACCCATTTTAGGTCCCATAAGTGGTACGTCTGTCACGAGTTGCCTATAAGTGGCGGCCTCTGAATCTAGATTGTAAAGGGACCTAAGTTTATAATTTCCATTAGGAGTATGCTAAGCTAACCATAAAATGGGGTTTGTTCAAGGATGGAAGACCTTGGCTTTCCCTATACAAAACTTACTGATGGACTTAGTTAGTTATGTAGAGCATGAGTCCTCTATAGAATATAATTTAGGTGATGAGAAGAGTAACTAGTTAGTGGTTACCCCATCCTCTAATGCGATGGCATGGGCCGAGGTTCGCCTTGGAGTGGTCTCTACCCAAGAGAAATCATGTATAACCATCCATCAACCTAGAGGGCATGGAACAAGTATGTTGGAAGCTATGGCGGTCGTGGCATCAACAAGTGATTATGCTAAAGTTGTAGTGCCATTGGAAAAACTCGACACACAATGGAGTGCAGTTATCTCAGGGGGTTCACTATATATATATTCTTTATATAACGTGCATTCATGGCCTGTTTATAAATATCCTAATCTGTGAGTTTTTCTTGAATAAAACACAACCCTTTTCTATTCAATCTGTAAGTAACCCCTTTATATGACACTCTTCTGTAAGTAAAAAATGTATAAATTTGGTGTTTTAAAAACCCCTGATTTTGAACTCACTTTATATATACATATATTCATGAGTGACCCCCCCCCCCCCCCCCCGAGGCAGTTATGGCTGAAACATCCCACGTGGTGGGACATCATGCCAAAATGTTAAGTATCACAAGGATGTTAGAAGCCCTAGATGTAAAGGGAAAACCTTTGCTTAAAAGACACGGTCCCTGAGTCCTAAGTACTAAGGATAAGTTTGCTTTTAATGAGGGGTAGAAGCCCCTAGATAAACCCATCATGGAACTACCTAGGAAGGGGCAAGATATGGAAGATCTTCTAAGAAAGGATTGGAATGACATGCTAAGAGCTATAGGTTTCCCTAGACCACTTTATGAGTTGGCAGAAAGGGACATTAAGGATAATATTAACCTCCCTACACCAGTAAAGGTGGAAATGGAAGAGGTTGGAGACCCTAAGACACTAGAGTTGGGTTGCGACATCTGACAATAGGGACCGCCGCCTTGAGATGCATCTATGTGATGGGTCTAGGCTTGAAGCTCTGTCTAGTTTGGATCGTATCATTGACATATGTAATGGTCCAATTAGAGAAGAGTTGAATGATCATAAATCCATGATTCTCCCTGTAGGAGTTACTGGAAAGTTGGGACAAGTGATATGTTTGAATGACGACCAAGGGGATGAGATATATCAACCTAATGATGACATTCATTCAACTCATAGTACCCAAGAAGAGATGGCCATTATTACTGAGATATTAGTAGAAAGGCTTGGACTAGTGGATCTACAAAGAGTATAGATCAAGCTTTTAGCTACTCGCATGAGTAGCATGAGGCTAGTCCTCCTATTTTATGCTATCCTTGGTATCCTGATTAGTTTGATAGGATGTGATGTATATGCCAAGGAGATCATATATTGCATGGATTAGAATGAACTATCCATTTTAGGCCAAGAGGGCCAGTTGCTTTAAGTAGTTAATGTCTGATTTCTTTAGGCCAAGAGGACCAGTTAGTTTGCAGTGAAATGTGCTATTTCTTTAGGCCAAGAGGGCCCTATCTCTGTTTGTGCATGTACGTTTAATGCTTTGTTGTTTTAGTGATTGCGCCATACAGGTTGACGAAGTCGCTGGAGGGAGCCTTTGCTACAAAGAAGCTTCTTATTGCCATTCCAGGTGGTTTCATCCCCTTTTGGAGTTTTTTCCTTAAGAAATTAATGATATATGTGTGGGTGAGGGTTATTTTCTTTTGTTTATTGGGGACCGGCAATCAAAGCATGAAGTCCCAGGTTTAGGTTAGGTATGTCTGGGGGAGGTCTGAGTAGTCATTGCCTCCTACAAGGCATTGCCATGCATGGAAAGACCTGTTTTCGATGGGAGTTCTAATGACCCTGTTCTGCTGACCTGCTAGGCAACTCATTCTAGGAGTTCCTGTTAGTTGTGAGGCAGTTAGAGAAGCCTATTAAGAAAATGATGGAAAGAGACAAAACCGTACAGATCTAAAAGACCATATATGAATATACAGAGGTGTATAAAAAGGGGTTTTAACCCCTATAAAAATAAAAAAAGGAAAGAAAGAAAAATCCTTGAGCAGTTGTTTATCGCCTTGCGAAGGCCTGGTAGGTTCATGGGGGCGAGTAAGACCCGAGGCCGATGCCTTGTCTTCCTTGGGGTGACATCTTGCCAAAAAATAGAGAATAAAAGAAGGTTGGAGAGAAAATAAAAGTGAGCATTAGAAAATGATTAAGTGTCGACTTGCGAGGGCTTAGTAGGTTCTTGGGTACCGAGACATAACTTGAGGCCGATACCCTATTCTCCCTAGGTCACTACACTCAGCTCCCTCCTTTTTACACGCTCGAGTATGGACAATCAGAACCTAGAAGAGAAAAATTGTGCTAAAAAAGATAATACCTTTTGATCAGGCTATAGGAATTCTCTGTAAGAAATGTGGGATCTAGCGCATGGCAAAACCAGAAGCTATGGAGGATGAAATGAGAAGTGTGGACTCATGATGGAGAAGACAAAGACAATGTTTGTTACACAAGTGAATTAGGTTCCAAGATTGAGACTTGGACTCATAAACACAATCTTGTGTATGTGGACAATGACATTGGCACTTCACTGAAAAGAAAAGAGTACTATCATTGCATTAAGAAAGGAAGCAAGTACAATGCTTTATAGGAAAGTAGGAAACTGCAGTAGGCACCATTGTGCATATGGGATAAGTTAGCCTGCATGTCCTTGACCCTGAAGCTCCATACAAAGAGGCTGTTTAGTGAGTGTGATTGCTGATTCTCAACACCCCTCCTCAATCACAACTAGAAAGGCACAAAGTGTGTAGAGGCTGTAATGAGAACCACCTGCAAAGTGTGGGCATACCACAAACATGGCAAAACACCAGAGGCTATCGCAGAAAAGGCTAAGTGTGGGTACCATAAACATGGTGGACATCCAGAGGCTGTAACAGGGGCCTCACAAAGTGTACAGGGACTGTAATGCCAAGTTACATAAGGAGTTTACAAAGCTTATGGCAGGAAGCATTAGGGCAAGAAAATACAAGGCTTTTAAAACAATCTATCAGAATTATGAGAGTACAAGGACTGATGAGCCTTGTCCTTCCGATCCTGGTGGTCTTCATCTTCATCTTCTTCTTCCTTTTCTCCATTTTCTTCTTCTTCTTTGACTGCGACTAGATAGGCCTTTTGGGATCTCTTTCTTGCGTGGCAAAACTTCTCAGTGTGTCCGGTCCTTTTGCAGAAGTCACAGAAGAGCTAATCCTTCTTGCCTTTGTACCTGTTGCCAACATATAATGCATGCTCATCTCTAGAAGTACTTGGTTCTTCCTTAGTTTTTAGCTTCTTTTCCTCTTCTAACAGTGATGCCTAGATATCAACAAGTTCAGGATTTGGCATGTTGATTAAAGTTGTTGATACATTATTATATTCAGGAGGCAAGCTCTTAAGTAGAACACCGATGCAAACATCTTCATCCATTTTAATGTTGATTCTTGCAAGTTGGGTTAGGAGTCCTTCCATGTAATTAAGATGTGTGGCAAGTGATGTACTGGACTTCATTTCAAGCCTGAAGAACTCAATCAGGAGACCATACTTTGATGATTTAGATTGTGCACCGAACAGGGTGTCAAGTCTTTTCCATGTATCCTATGAGGTCTCACAGTTATCCACATGATGGATATAACTGTTGTCTAGCTCCAGTTTGATAATGGCCTGGGCTCTGTCATCATTCTTTTGCCAAGTAGTTGCAAGGTCCGCGTCCCGAGGTTTCTTTTCTTTGCCATTTGTGATGGCCCAGAGACCCTTTTTCATCAAGGTGAGCTTGATGAGGGTTTGCCATGTGTGAAAACCGACTCCTTTGAATCGAGCATTTGGAGAGTCTTTTCCCATGTTAGACTTACGGGAACAGTAGCAAATCAACTTCAGACTTATTAGATTTGAGCAGCAGAAGCGTTGGTTGAGAGACACAAGTGCTAAAAAACACTAACTGAGTGTCAATGGATATCAAATCTGTAAAGTCCTTTACTCTTTTTAAATCCAAGTGTAATCCTCCCCTTCTTGATTTGATGCTGATACATTCAAATCTGAGTGACAGTACTTTAATGAACTTCAGAGAGTATTGCTCAGTGATAAAAATCACTGTTGATAACTTCAGTGAGAGAAACAGTGAAAAATGTCAGAATTTTGAAGCTTTGGCTATGGCTTTTGCATTAGGGTTTCTGGGGGCATCCTGGTTTTTTGCTGATAGCAGGAGCTATAGTGGATCATTTTCAAAAATTTTTATATTCCTAGAAAGCTGACTTCATGGGCTATCAAAGCCCCATGATAATCGTCAACATCGTGGTCTGTATGCAGCACGCAGGCAGCTCGAACGAATTCGGCGCAGTTCAGGACAGATTTCTGCAATTTCCGCAATGCTGGAGTCAGGGCGCAGTAATGTAGTCGATTTTCGTGCCAGGATGAAGCGCCTTGAGTAGAGGAACAACTTCCTAGAAGAAATCGTGGGCTGAAATGGCCTGGTTGAGGAGTTATTGAAGCTCCAGGTAAGATAGGTCCTGTCTGGCTATGGCAGACACAGAGCAGAGATTGAGGATTTTCACAATACTGAGCTCCAGATGGTCCAATGTCCTGGATTGATGTGATACAGGGAAGCTTTGTGAGTTGGGGAAAACTTTTCCAGAAGGAAGCTCCAAGAGATTTGACCTGTGGAGTGAGATATAAGCAGCTCAATCTGACAGGGTGCTGCTGGCTATGGCTGCCATGGAAGCTTCAGTGAGAGTAGAGTTGGGAGATGAAGTCATGAGCTGACATTGAGCTAGACTGAGGTTGAGAGGAATCAAGAGAGGCTAGAGAAGCAATGCCATGCCCAACTGGGCTCTGATACCATGTGAGAAATGCGGGATCTAGAGCATGGCAAAACCAGAAGCTATGGAGGATGAAATGAGAAGTGTGGACTCATGATGGAGAAGACAAAGACACTGTTTGTTACACAAGTGAATTAGGTTCCAAGATTGAGACTTGGACTCATAAACACAATCTTGTGTATGTGGACAATGACATTGACACTTCACTGAAAAGAAAAGAGTACTATCATTGCATTAAGAAAGGAAGCAAGTACAATGCTTTATAGGAAAGTAGGAAACTGCAGTAGGCACCATTGTGCATATGGGATAAGTTAGCCTGCATGTCCTTGACCCTGAAGCTCCATACAAAGAGGCTGTTTAGTGAGTGTGATTGCTGATTCTCAACATTCTCGCCTAGTGGGAGCTCCTGGTTGAGTTGTCATTAGTTAGGTAGGAAGCTCAGAGACCACCACTTAGGGCGACCTCTTTGATCATTCTTTTTAGCTTGGTCGTGTTGCAACAGTCGGTTAGTGACTAGCTTCGGGCCTTCTACTAGATTATGCTAGGCCTACTCCTCGTGGATTTCATGCCTTAGTTTTGTCAGGGGGTAGGGTATGAGCTGTGATGTGTTGTGTCATGTATTTTTTTAATCAGCTTGATGCTTCTTTTTGTTGTTTATGTGTAGATCTATTCGTGGGATTCGACGGGCTGAGTCACCCTATCCTGTGGTCGCCAATGACAGATGATTTTTGATGCCGAGAAGTGCTTAAAAATAGCCAAAAATTATGAATTTTTGGGGAAAAATAGACTTCGTTGAAGGCAGTGGTGGCAATCAGTACGATTTTAAGTGGCAAGTCCCTAAAGCGCTAGTGCTAATTTTCATGGAAATCAAACAGTGGCAGATGGCCAAGCTGGAGTTTTCCTAGATGCAAAACGACGTCAGGAATCCAATGCAAGTCTCGGATCTCCATTGCGAGGTCGTTTGATCCCCCATTTAATCCCCGCAAGGTTCAGAGTTGTGAAGCAGCTACTGGATCTGGAAGCCAAGAAGAGCGTGACGAGGCCTAGCTTTGTAGATTTTGATGCCACAGAGCCACCAGTCCAGATGGATCTTGATTCCGATGTCTTTTGCCCCCTCAAAACTGAAAAATCCATTTGCCGAAAGTGTGAAACCAAAGTGCATGAACTAGATAATTGGGTATTTAGCTTAAAGCTCTAATTAAAGAGCAAGAAAACATCACGAAATGAAACGATGGGGGGGGTGTCAATTTTTTGCACCCCATTCTCCCCCCCTCCTCATGCATTTTCTGATATGAGGAATGGAGATGAATGCTCCTGGGCCTGGAATGCTTCTATCCTTCACCCTCCATCACCACAAACAGATCAAGAAATGATGGACTGAATCGAGAGATCAAAAACCAATCTTTCTCTCCTCCTTCTCTCTCCTGCATAGAGGCAATTCGTGTGCAAGAAATCAAGAAGGAGAGGGGCTGAAGAATGCTTGTCCGGCTGTGATCGGATTGCTTCACAATGAAGAGGAGGCTGAGAAAGAGGTTCAGCACTAAAGAATGGTTGTTGGTCGGTCTATGGGTTGCTTGGAATAATCATTAAAAAAACCTGCAACACGCAAAACACGCGGTATGCTTCAATTTTACAAAGAAATTTGATTGTTTTTGTTGTTTCATGGTCCAAATGTTGTTCATATGAAATGAAATTTTGTTTAAACCTTGTTTACATCATGATTGAGGTCTCTAACTATAGAAATGCATAACCTGTAATGATTTAGAGCCGTTATTAATTCTTTAAAACCCGTAAAATGTCATTTTTAATGGAAATTAGTGGCTTTTTTCAATTTTGAGTTGGAGAAAACGGATGAAAATGGGATAAAATCAGATAAAATGGTAAGTTCCAGTCAAAATAATAATCCAATACAAATAAATCAGAAAATACCTATTTTCCATTAATAATAAATTGAAAAAAATAGCAAAAAATGGGAAAATTTAGGTTTTTCGCGCTCAAAAAATATGGAAAAATAAGATTTATGGGCGTGAATGTTTGGCAAGGTTAAAGCATGAGGTCAAGCCTTAGTTTGGCCTTGTCCTTTATGTTATAGTCCGTGTTTATCGTTTTTTACATACAAAAATGATACAAAACAACCATTTACACCTATGCGCACCGCATCAACACCTAAACGATGAGGGGGGATGAAGGTTGTGTGACGATCTAATTACTGAAAGCATACAAATTCTGATTTTCCTATTTGTGCATAGCATTTAGGGATCCTTCCATAACTAAATATAGGCGACTAGTAGCACGGAAGTTCCGGTACTAGTCCCTAAAGTAGCGCAGCACGTAACGTTTAGTTGAAATTCATGAAAGGGCTATTTTCCACACCCCACATGGCTGTTTTTGTAATCATAAAGTAGTAAGGGACTAATTGATCCCATCCCTACTCTCCTAGTGCCCACCACCACCCCTACAACCACAACCACCCAAGACTCCATGCCTAAAGTCGAGGCCAGCAACATCTTGACCTGGGTGCAATTCTTGGTGAATAAGGAAATAGCCCAAGGGGCAGGTGAAGGAACTCTCAAGGCAGGAACTAAGAGATCGGTAGCACTAGACACCGAGTTGAGACAGGATCCTAAGAGGCAGAGGGTGGAAACCTCCATGACCTCCATTCCCACAAAGATGAAGCCACTTGCAAACTATGATGAGTACATACAAGAGCCTCTCTCACAGTTAGAGAAAAGCAAAGGAGGATAAGAAGGTAGTAGTGTGGCCGAGTTAGAAGCCGAAAAGGAGTCCATGGATGCAATCCAATTAGAGAAGACTTACTAAGTAGCTATGTGCCAGAAAGAAATGCATGAGCTGAAGGTAAAGCTCAAAGCCAAGGAAGGAGAAGAAGGAAAGTGGGAAGCAAGGATGGCTGAGGAGAAACATAACCTAGCGAGGATGTAGCAACATACCGATGAGTTGGAAAAGTTGTATGGAGAGCTACAAGAAGAAATGAAGAATGTCTAAGATGCCACAAAAATGGTAGAAGCAACAAGAGAGGAAAGGGCACCTAGGTATCAAGAGGAGATAGAAAACTTGAAAAAGGAGGTAGCCTTGGGGCAGGAGGAGAAAAAGAGGTTAGAGAGAGAGATTGAAGATCAAGAGCAAAGAGTGATGGCCCTAGCTCAAAGGCAAGGGGAGAGCCTTGAAGAAATGAAAAAGAGAGCAAAATATTGGGATAATCATAATGAAAGAAGAGTGAAAGACTTAGCACATCGTCTAGCCCATGTGGAAGGAGATAAAGTGTTAGTAGAGAGCAAGGCAGAGACTACTCAAGTGAGCCTAGAGACCCAACAACATGCCTTCCTTAACACAGTCCTAGACATCACTCAAAGAGAAGAAGGGGAGGCCATTGAACCATTGAAGAGAAAGCTAGGGATTTCTTACAAGGCCCTGAGAGTAGGATTGCATATGTCAGCACAACTAGAGGGTGTTAGCCTTAGCCTTGAAGAACATAGGAGTTATCTACTAAGGGAAGGCTTCACCCCAAAAGAAGTGGATGCCCTAGGGTTCATTGAGGGGGGACAACATGAGGAAAAACAAGAGGAAGGGGCAGGAACAAGTTTTGAAATGGGACCTTGAGAGGAAGAACTCATCCCACAACCCCGTTCCCCTCGACCTAAAGTATAGTAGGAGGTGGACACCTCTATGGAAAGAAAAGCGAAGCTTAAGAAGATGGGACAATAGATGGTAGAGCAAGCATGGAGAAGATTTAATGCCCAACGAGTAGTAGAGCCAACATCACCTATCCCACCAAGCCAAGATGACTTCCCAGAAGCAAGCTTTAATGTGAACTCATGATCTAGGAGCAAGAAGAGAGTACTCGTGAGTCCTTCGACTTTAATTTTCGATTTTCTACCAACTTGCACAAAGTACAATCAAGGTGGTGGAAGAGGTAATTAATGTCGAAAGTAGACTGGGAGACAAATGGATATCCGAGAGGGCACAAAACCCTATCTTATGGGGGATAGAGGACACATATGTTTGGTAGAAAATTTTTTTTGAAGCAGCCAGAGCAGTGAAGGGCTATGAATGGTGAACAATGCAGAGAAGGCACATTTTTAATGTAAACATGCATGCATGGATGGCATTTTGTAACACACTATCCTTCAAAAGGAATAACCAGACTTTCATGCCATATCCAAGAAGGGTAGGAGTGGATTTTAATCCAAGCATCCACGATATATATGACTTTCCATGGATCTATAATGCGAATGCTACTAAACCCAAAGAAGCCCTGGTTTTCATGTAAGAGGACCTATACGACTCAATAGTTCACATTATAGATCAGAGGGGGGGGCAAGAAGAGAATTCAAAAAAAAAAGAGAAGGAAAAAAGAAAAGAAAAAGAAACCAAAAAGCAAAGAAAAAAGAAAAGAAAAGATAAGGAAATCACAAGAAAAAGTAATCAAATCACCTCATTGCATGTAGGCCATAGCCACTACACCTAGGGATTCTCAATTTAGGTGCATTCGGTGGCTTTGGTCGGCCAGCTCCGTCCCTAATCCCCTAGCCCATTTTGATTCCCCATATCACGCTTAGGGCACATCAAGGGCAGGACATTCCTAGGGAGGTCACACTTGCCTATGGTTAGACCTATCTCCCTAAGCCTCACCCACAGCACCTCCCTTATGCACGAACTGGGTCCTTAGGTGTGGGACAACACCTAGGCTTCATGTGGCTAGATGGTATGGTAGCATGAGAACAATGGACCTCACGATAAGGTAGACACTCCCCCTAGGTAGTACACTTCTTTTCTTTTTTAGGTACAGACAAAGGCTGTAGAGACCACCAACTTCGGAGGCCCCGTCATCCACTCCAACCATTCTCGGCCTCCACCACCTCAACATTTTGATCAGCTTCTCTCGAATGACTAATCCCCAAGAGGCCCCATCATCAACAACTCACCAACCACCCTTCAGATCACTAAGTCCACATCAACACAGACATGAAAGTGCCATGGGACTGGCACTCATCTAGAAGGGGGTAATATTAACCCTAGTTCAAGGCAGAGAAAAAGAAGTCCAATAAATTCCAACTCCAAATGTGAACACAAAGGAAGAAGCAGGAAGGGAAACAACCAAAAGCTCAAGGGTGGCCTAAAAAGCTAAGTCAAAGGAAAAGTCACATTTTTAAATGCAAGGCGCCCCTAAAACTTTTGTAAAAGTGCACCAAGCTCCCTCCTGTGCAAATTGTAAAGGGTAGATGAGCGTAAGTAAAGAGAAAGCACAACTATAAGGGAATGGGAAAAATGGGACCTTGCCACAATGGCCAGTCATGTAAAAGGGATGGGTGCCCAAAGGGATAAAGGCTTTGTATATAAACTCTAAATTGAACGAGAAGCTTATTCTTTGGTGTGTGGCTAAAGTGGAATCTTCTTCTTCCCTTCTTCTCTCCTTCTTGCTTGCTTGTGTATGCTTGAGAGAGTGTGTGTGTGAGAGTGTGAGGGAGTGAGTGTGTGAGTGTGTGAGGGTGAGGGATCTTGGAGAAGAAGCTCTCCATCATCTCCTCTCTTCTTCTTCTCTTCTCTTCTCTTCTCTTCTCTCGTGCGCAACTATGGAGGATGGATCTTGGAGGTGGAGGCTTGAGGATGCTTGAGCTTGCATCACGAATCGTAGAGCTACCGGCTTATAGGATGAGGCTACTCATTCAAGCATCAAGGTAAGCTCACTACACCTCGGTAGGATCGAAGGTACATCGACTAGGTGAGAGATAGCCATTTGTGCTCGCTTGAAATGATTGAAGCAATAAGCGGTCCGTGGGTCTTGGCAGTTGAGCGTGAGATTCCTCTACAACTTTCGATGATATTTCTTCAGAGGAGCTAAAAGTCTTTATTGATGACTTGGGGGGGCAGCCATCACAAGGGAGAGACACCTGATCAGGGTTTTGCATTGCTCTCAACCTAAGGAAATGCATCTTTGGAGTGCCCTATGGATTGCTATTGGGCCACATGTGGTTAGCTCAGCTCGTATTGTGACTAATCTTCAAAGATAAAGGTTACCATCGCTATGAGTTCACTATCTACTCCTAAAGAAGTGCATAACCTTTTATTGTCAGTTGAGTATTATCAACGATTTATTAATGCATTGGTTGAGACAATATTTCCATTAATGAATCTATTATCCTTTAACTGTTTGTTTGTTTGGAGTGATTTGTGTCAATTATCCTTTGAGGATATGAAACAAGAATTTGTAAAAGCACTAATCCTGAAAGCATCTAAAAGGGGTGAGATACTTTATATATTTTCAGCAACTATGATATATAGTATCTGTTATTTAGCCTTGATTTGGGAGAAGTGGTACCATCCGATATTTGCAAGTTGCACAAATTGGAAGTGTCTGATATTAATTATATCTACATGGAGAAACTGTGCCTTGGGATGATCTTTGCGGTGAAGAAATTCAGGCACTACATCTTGTATAAAAATAAAGTATTTTATACAAAGAAAAAGGGATTGATGCTATTGTTGAATAAGTTATAGCCACCTCATCACCTATAGTGAAGTGGTTGATTACTTTGCAAGAGTTCAACTATGAAATTAGGAGTAAGCTACCAAAGTTATAGGGTATCATTGAATGTCTTGTGGATTTCGGGGAGCCGAAGGAAGTCTTGGTTGAAGGAAGTGACCTCGAGGGTCTATTCAAAATTAATATGGTCTCCATTCCATCTTGGTATGTTGCCATAATGCACTATCTATCCCAGGAGAGGTTAGAGCCACTTTATCGATGGTGGTTGAAAAGAAGAAAATTAGATAGCAAGCCTTGAAATTTTCCTTGATCATCATAGAAACACTATATCGGCAAGGGATCAATGATGTTTATTTTGCTGATGTATCATGCTTGATGAGGTTTTGTTTATCTTGGAAGAGTGTCATGACTCCGCTTATGGAGGGCACTTTGCTAGACGGTTGATTGCACAAAAAACTTTGAGAGATTGATATTGGTGTGACTGTCCATTTTTCAGGATGCATTTGTGTAAGTCAAGAGATGTGATATATCTTACAGACATCACAATAGGGAGAATAGGCACCCACTAACTCCTATTATAGCTATACTATCATTTAAGAAGTGAGGCATTGATTTCGTTGGATCTATACATCCTTCGTCAATTACAGGAAATCATTATATCATTGTGGTGATAGACTATTTCATGAAGTGGTCTGAAGCTCGTGCTACGATGAAGGATAATGCCAAGGAAACAACTAATTTTATTTTGGAATATATTGTTTATCTTTTTGGTCCACCTAAGGAGCTTCTTTCTGATCCTGGGACACATTTTTTGAATAAAGTGATTGAAGCTTTGATGGAAGCTTTGAAGATTAAACATAATAAGATGACACCTTCCAATTCCAAGCTAATGGACAAGTAGAGAGTACTAATGCATCTTGTGGGGATTTTATCCAAGATTGTATCCGAAGGTAAGTGTGATTGGAATAAAAAGTTGTATGTGGATATTTGGACTTATAATATGACATGAAAAAGAGCTATGTGTTACATCTATTTTAAATTAATATATGGGAAAGAGTGTGATTTACCTTTAGAGATTGAGCTGCCTACAATAAGCTTCGCTTTAAACCATTCTTTGGGTGAAGAGAAAGCATTGCAAGAAAGGCTCACTTCCCTTGCACATCTTGACAATATTCGGTTGCAAGCCTTGTTATATTAGGAAGTAGGGAAGAAGTAGATGAACATAATTCATGGTCTTTGGGCTAATAAGTATAAATTTGCTAAGGGTCAATTGGTCCTATATTATGATGCTCGTCGTGAGCTCTTCCCAGGCAAGTTGGAATCCAAATGGGATGGTCCTTATACGATTGTTCAGATAGAAAAGAATGATTCTACAACCCTTTTAGTAGATTTATGAGAGGTAGAGTTTAAAACTAAAGTAAATTTCAATCAACTGAAGCCCTACTATGTATAAGGACTAACGTTGGACTTGTGCCTTTGCAGGTCCTTTAGGAATCAGCTTAAATTTGTAGAGGATACCAAGACTATTGGTGGACGGGGAAAGTCATTCGTTATCTTAAGCATCTATATTTAGACCAGCATTGACACCAAGGCAAAGTAATTTAGTGGAGTAATGGTTATCACATTACTGAGTGACAAGATGGATCTTTCATGTGGGATATTAAAGTCTATTGTCACCACTGTCATAGAGTTCTTACTTTTCAAGATTCAGAGGGAGAGAGAAACAAAGACATGGAGTTGTAATAGAGAGTCATGAACTCCCATCCTTCTCTTCTTCTCATTATTCCATAATGCTTACTTAAGTCTAGTCACATATAACTGAAAAACACACTAGGTCACTAATTGACTGTACCACACTAACTGTGGTTGAGTCTGACCAACTCAATTATTACAACACACATGGAGAGTGGCAGCTAAGACCACAACTATCTAGATAAAGTCGGTCATGTCGGTGATACTAATCACAAGCTTGATTCTCAACACTCCCCCTCAAGCTCAAGCTAATTGTTGTACTCCAAGTAGCTCCTTGAAATGCACAAACTTCTCTTTACCAAGTGATTTGTAAAGATATTTGCTACCATGTCTTCTATCTTCACATGGAGTAGATCAATCTTTCCAGCAAGTACCATCTCCCTGATAAAATGGTAATGAACTTTTGTGTGTTTGGATCTAGCATGATAGACGGGGTTGCTAGTTAGTATCACACTACTGAGATTATCACAATGTAATGTGACTTTGCTATCCAACTAAATACCTAAATCATGTAGCAGTTTCACAAGCCAAACTGCTTTGCATGCTGCTAAGGCTACACCCCTGTATTTGGCCTTCGTACTAGATAAAGCAATAGTCGGTTGCTTCTTACTACTCCAGGTGATCATACTACTACCCAGGATGAAGGTATAACCACCGATTGACCTCCTATCATAGACATAACCAGCCCAATCAACATCCGTATAACCTGTCAAGTCGAATGATTTTCCATGCTCATAAAATAGCCCATAATTAGCAGTGCCCTTCATATACCGCATAATCCTCATGACTGCATCTAAGTGTGGCTTACGAGGTTTCTGTATAAACTGGCTAATCAGTCCCACTGCATAACTCAAGTCAGGATGGGTAATAGTAAAGTAAATCAGGATTCCCACCATCTGTTTGTACATAGTGACATTCTCGATCTCAGTCCCAACATCAACTACAAGTTTGACATTTTGATCCAATGGTGTTTCCATGGCTTTACACTCCATCATGCCATATTTCAACAACATATCATGAGCATACTATTTTTGCAATAGCCATATACCTTGACGCGTAGACACAACCTCAATCCCGAGAAAGTACTTCAGCTCACCAAGATCCTTGACTTTGAATTTAGCCTGTAACATTGCTTTAATTTCAGCAATCCCATGATTATCATCTCCAGTGATGATCAAATCATCAACATAAACCACCAGAAAAACATAACCATGCTTTGTCTTCTTTGTAAATAGGTTGTGATCTGCATGACCTATTTCAAAACCAAGCTATTGCAAATAAGTTTTGATGCGAGTATTCCATGCTCTCGGTGCCTGTTTCATCCCATACAAGGCCTTTTTCAACTTACACACATTTGTTAGATAGTCAGGGTATACATAACCCTCAGGCTGCTCCATATACACCTCTTCAAGAAAGTCACCATTCAAGAGTGCATTTTTGACACCCTTAGAAGTCGCTAATGCAATGACTATTTTCACCGTTTCCATCTTGGCAACTGGGTTGAAAGTTTCCTCATAATCTAGGCCATACTACTATGGATATCCCTTTGTAACCAGCCGGGCTTTATACCTTTCCAACGAACCATCTGACTTGTATTTCACTTTGTAAACCCATTTGCAGCTAATGGGTACTTTGCATTTAGGCAGATGGATCAATTCCCATGTCTCATTTTCAGCCAATGTTGCATATTCATCATCCATGGTGGCGGCACACCAATTCTCATATGTAATTGCCTCACCAAACTTCGTATGCTCTCTGTAGCTTGACACTTTAGTTATATATGCATAATATCTAGTTGAATACCCAATGTGTGTTAGCCTATCAACTAGTTTTCTTACCCTTTCAGACCTCCATTGTGCACTCTGGGCTTACCTCTCATGAGGTAGCACATATATGCTTTGCCTTGCACCAGCAGGCATCATAATTGATGGTATGCCCAATTCATTGTCAAGACTATCACTTGTTGCCAGGTGACTCATATCCAGCTGTAAGTGGGCCAGTCACATCTTCAAACATCTTTTCTTTGCCTTTATCCAATCTCCCCCTCACTGACATATCCCTATCAGTGGTGGATGTAGTAGCACGACTATGGAGTCGTCCTGCCCAAGGACTAATAGTAGATGGACGTGTCGGTCCACTCATAGATGTACTAGCTGAAGGATAATTCTCAGCATAAGTAGGGCTGGCTGGTCCATCAAAGACCACTACATTTGGATTACCATACCATGAGGCTAGCTCATAAAAAACTACATCCTTGTTGCTGGATTAGGGTTTCTCGAGTGGACGGATCATAGTATTTGTAAGCCTTTCTCTCCTGTGCATAGCCAAGAAAAACACTTTTGACAGCTTTTGGGTCTAACCTCTTTCTCTTTTCATCAGTCACATGTATGTAGGCAATGCAATCAAATACTTTTAGGTGACTAATGTGGAGCTTGTGTCCATACAGTTTCTCATACGGAGTCAAATCATAAACCCCAGCTGTAGGTGTTTGGTTTAGCACATAAACTGCAGTAACCACTACTTCAGCCCAATAAGCATTTAGCAAATTCTTTTCATTAAGCATTACCGTGGCAGCTTTCATAAGCACCCGATTTTTTCTCTTTGCCACATGGTTTTGCTGAGGTGTGTAACTCCATGTGAACTGCCTTTTTATGCCATATTTAGCAAGGTACATGTCAAACTCTCTAGATACATATTCTCCACCTCCATCAGATCTCAGACATGAGAAATAATAGCCAAGTTCATTTTCAACATGCTTCTTAAATTCCTTAAAGACATCGAGAACCTCATCCTTATGCTTTAGAATGTATAGCCATGTGTATTGTTGAAATCACCAATGAAGGATACATAATACCTGGCACCACCAAAAGACACATTATGGGCAGGACCCCATACATTTGAATGTATCAATTGCAAAGGCCGAGAACTATGTTTGACATGTCTCATGAATGGGAAGAGCATACATGTCCAAGATCATTGTACTTGAACTTCAGTAAGCGAAGTATAACCTCTTTCTAGTGCGTAATTTTTAGCTTTTGTACATTAATGTGACCAATGCATTTGTGCCAGATTTCTACATCTCAAAAACTACTCCATTATCATGGGAAAACATTGCTGCCTTCAATTCCGGGATAGATGCATCCAAGGTAAACATTTCTCTATATCTCTTGCCTTTGGCAAACAATTTATAGCCATTGCCATACTCTTCAATAAAACAACCATTCTTGTTGAATCTGACTTACAAATTCTGTTCTGCCATTTGTCCACAGCCATTTGTCCAACTGACAGTAAATTCTTGGTAATAGAAGGTACATATAGTACATCATGTAGGCTCTTCTTTCTGCCATCAAGCATGAGTAACGAAACCACACCTGTATACTAAATATCATGCTATGTATCATCACCACTACATACAAATCCACGAGACCCTGCTACTAAATCATCAAACCATTTGCCATGAGGAGTCATATGAGTGGATACTCCTGAGTCTATGTACCATTCTCTTCTTTGCCTTACTTAGGCATATTCTTTGATACATGTTGCATAGCAAACAGCCTATCTCCTTGGTCATCGTGAGTACCACTGGAAGATGCATAATGTCCATGTTTCCTACCTTTTGACTTCATATTAGCTTGATTTTTATGGCAATCCTTCATGATATGCCCATATCTTCTGCAATAATGATAGTCTTTATCCCTATTAGACTGCTCATGTAACTACTAGGAGCAACCTCTACCTCTAGGTGATCTCCCCCTTGCCTCTAAAGGCTCTAGATCCTCGTTGTCCTTGTGTATTTGAGCCATGCCAAGCATTTTGCTACTGATTTCCATGTGTATTTTGAGTGTCTCCTCAACCCTGAAAAGCTCCGTAAGCTTTACCACCTCTAGCTCATTGATTGGAGTAAAATACAGTGTCTTTGCCTTGAGATGTGCTTAAACCTGTATTTAAGCCAAGCTTCACTTCTTCATGTAGCAGCAGTGCAAGTAACTCATTCCAATTAAGGGGTTTTACTCTCACATAAATGGACATATCAAATGCCTTATACTCACCTAACCCATTCACTGTCACTACAATCATATTATCATCTGAAACACGAGATCCAATAGTAGCCAGAAACACGAGATCCAATAGTAGCCAGTTGGTCAGCTATGGTCTTTATTTCCGTCGTGTATGCTTGAATTCTCCTGCCATTCCAAGACATGATGTTGAATTGCTGCTTCAACTGTATCTTCCTTGCATGTGTGACATTACCATAATTCTTCATGAGTGCATCCCAAGCATCCTTTGAGGAATGGCAAACTGGTAATCTGCATAGCCATCGTATCAGAAATGCACAAAGAAAACCAATGCAGTACTTTACTAGCTCTTTCCAACCACTGTCGATGAGGTTTAGCTTCAGCCCTCGTACATAAATCCCAACAGCCTCTACCAATCAAAAAAAAATTCATCATGAACTTCCATAGAGCAAAGTTTTTGTTATCAAGCTTCTCCCACAATTTGAGTGATATTGTCAGCGCCTTGAGCATTTGCCATATTTGCAATTAAGCTTTTCAATGCCATATGCAATATGTAAAAGTGCTTGACTCCCTGCAGTCCAGGAATAGACTTTCTGCAGTTCAAGAATAGTCTTCCTGCAATTCAAGAACAATTTCATGTAGTGCAAGACTAGTTTCATGCAGTTCTTCAGGTATTGTTTCTTGACAACCTGCTTGAATAGACTTTCACTTTTTAAGTGTTAATCAACTCCTAAACATCATCACATTTAGCAATAAATATATCATGTTGTAAACTACATTCCAAAAATGAAAAAAACACAGTCAATTATGCATAAACCAAGCTCAAATTAGTTCAAAACATTCTATGGTAGTGGCAAAACATCTAGATGTAGTGGCATTTCAAATAGACAACATATGTCTGCATTGTAGACATGTAGGTGTTCATGACAATCAATGATAGACAACAATTTGTGTATAACCAACAGTGTTTTCTCTACTAAAAAAAGAGTATTCAAACCTCAAAACAACCCCAAAACATCTCATATAGTTGCCACTCTATGCAAGAGTTAATACATGTCCAACTGGTCAAAATAGATTGCATGTATGTCAAGTAAATATGATAGGTATCCTTCCTACAAACAATAACTAGTCAATACCATGGTATAATCAACAACAAATAAATCCAAACTTTAGGCTTTCAGCACTCACAATATCCCGAAAAGCATATACTAAAGTGGTATGATCCAATCATTTGTCAGTAGTAAATAAGTGTCATAGATACTTCAGCCCTGTAGGTATATTGTTTCAAAATTTAGGATAGTAACCAGTTCACTATTTCTAGTCTGCAAATAAGCTCCAAAACTGAGCATTTAATACTCCAATATTATGACCATGTATACATAAGTGTTGCTATACCACTTGCCAAGCATCTAGGATGATTGTTTGGATCATTCTTAAGCCTTTCTTGATCAAACAATGCCATGTTTTAGTATTGGAAATTCCAAGACATATTTCAACTTGCATTTAAGATAGATTTTAGCTTGATATTACCATTTAAATCTCAGTGTTGAACTCTTCAAAGCCATGCCAAAATGCATGAGGCTAAAGGCATATACATTGCCAAGCATTAGTAGACATTAGTAGAGGTTAATATAGCTCCCAATGAGGTAGATGTATGTCGTCCTTGTATAATTAATAGTAGACATGCTCTGTTTTCCAACCAATGTTTGATTTGAACATCCCACAAATAAGTTGAGAACCAAGGTACCAATGCTATGAATATTTCTTCAATCCCTAACAAGTTGTTTATCAATAGTAGAGTGTGTTTATGGCTATTAATGTCTAAGTTGGAGTAGGAGAAGATGACCAACAAACTAGCACAATCTATGCATGTCACGTTTTTTACCTTGCTGTTGGTTTTTCCTTCAATGCTCATGCAACAGAGATCATTCAAGCGGCAGAGAACCCCTCTAGGAAGCCTCAATAGGCTGTAAACTGATAAACCATAAGAAACATACCTTCCAACTGATCCAATGGGCTGCCAACACATAAACTTTTGCAGGTCATAGTGTAGCTCCTGACTTCAAGCTCTAGCTCTTGCAATGTTGCAGGTCATAGTGTAGCTCCTGACTTCAAGCTCTAGCTCTTGCAATGTTGATGCCAATGCCATTACCAATCCCTCAAGCTTCAAGCTTTGATACCATGTTCAAGATTCAGAGGGAGAGAGAGACAAAGAAATGGAAGTGATAGAGAGTCGTGAACTCCCATTGTTATCTTCTTCTCATTATTCCATAATGCTTACTTAAGTCCAGTCACACATAACTGAAAAACACACTAGGTCACTAACTGGCCATACCACTAACTGTGGTTGAGTTTGATCGACTGAGTTATTACAACACACATGGAGAGTGATAGCTAAGATGACACCTATATAGATAAGGTCATTCATGTCGGTGATACTGATCATGAGATTGATTCTCAACACTTACTAGCATCCCTATATTTTGATGGAGCTTCTCGAGGATTTGCTAAGCATGAGAGCGTTGGGGTTGTCATTAAAGACCCCCATCATCGAGTGGTTCTAAAAATGGGAGTGTATTTAGACATTCATTTTATGAATAACATGGTGGAATACAAGGCCTTGCTGATGGGGTTGAATCGGACATGGTGGTATTCGTCGGTTATTGGTGAAAGGTGACTCACAATCAGTGATCAACCAATTGAATGGAACCTATAGTGTGAGGGATCCCATTCTAAGGATGTACCATCATGCAACCTTGGACACACTTGACAATGGAATTTCTTTGCAGACTCCCTAACCAATTTTGCCTTTGTTGAAGATGTCTTTCTTAACTATGATCTTGAAAGGCCTTTACAATTGCCTCCTAATATTAGTCTAGGACTACTGTGGGGATTGCTTATTGACATGTCCTATTTTGGCTATCGATTGGTTAGTATGGGTATGAATCAGATAGCGCGATTAACTATCTTTCTATTTTTCTCAATGGTATATTTGTTGGACACCCCTTACCATTTATGCAGGGGATTAGCTAATAATTTGATGCATTTAGTGTAGGGCCTAAATGGCCATCGCCTTGGTCTAGTTTTGTGCTTCAGTATAGTTTATGTGGATATCAAGGGTTTTTTTTTTAGCAGCAATAGATTGCTTTTGTTAAGCCAAGAGGGCCCTTTGTTTGTGCAGAGAATTGTTTGATTTTGTTAGGCTAAGAGGGCCCTTTATTTTGTAGTGAAATGGTTTATATTGTTAATCTAAGAGAGCCATTTGTTTGTCTAGTTCAGATGTGATTAATGATTTATTTTAAAAGTAATGCATTTAAAAAAATCATCAGAGCACCTACAGAAAGCCTCTTGCTATGTCGAAGCTTTTTGTGGCCAAGTCCGGGTGATGTCTTTCCTTTACGAGTAGATTAGATGTGTTTGGGGAGGTTTGAGCATTTTTCCGCCTCTTGTAAAGACATTGTTGAGAACTCTAAGAGTTGTTTTGAGGGTAGTCCTAGTGACCCTATTCTATTAGCTTACTAGGTAGCAATTTCTAGGATTCCCTATTAGTTGTGAGGTAGCTAGGGAAGCCTACCAAATAAAAGATAAGAAACAATGAATATATCTTAAATATATAAGATACAAAGGTATGTAAAAAGGGATTCTAACCCCTGAAATAAGAAAATAAAGAAAGAAAAATTCCTAGTGCAAATGATTATTGCCTTGTGAAGGCTTGGTAGGTTACTGGGGATGAGTTTGACCCATGGCCGATACCTTGTCTTCCTAGAGGTGGCATTTATTCTTAAAAAAATAAGGATGGTTGGAGTAAAAACAAAAGTGAGCAGAAGAAAAAAGATTTGGTATTGCCAGAGCGAGATCTTGGTAGGTTCTTGGGTACCAAGATAAGACCTAAGATTAATGTCCTGTTCTCCTTGGGTCACAATACACTCAGCTCCCTTCTTTTTACCATGTTCGAGTATAAATTATTGAAGGAAAAATGTGGTAAAATGAAAAATCTGTGACTTTTCATAGGAGTCCTCGCCTAGTAGGAGTTCCTAGTCTAGTTGTCCTAGGTCAGGTAGACAGGTTAGACCACTACTTAGGATGACTCCTTTGATAGCTTTTTAAAGCCATTCTGTGTTGGAGCAATTGGATATTAGTGACTAACCCTAGATCTATGTCAGGCTATGCTTGGCCTATCCCTTGTGGAATTCATGCCTTAATTTTGTCAAGGGATAGGATGAGAGCTGTGTTTGTGCTCTAGTGTGTATTTTTATTTGTAGCAACTTGATGCTCTTTATGGTTTCTATATATGAAAATCAGTTTGTGGGTTTGACAGACTGAGTTGCCCTATCTCGTGGTCACCAATGAGAGTTGATTTTAAAGTTGAAATCCAAGTGCAAAGATAGCTCAAGACCCATAAAATAGAAATTTTTGGTGCAAAATAGAACGAGCCTGGACCTAAGGAGCTAGAGTTTTTCTAGATGGATTTTGATGCCAAGAATCTAATATAAGTGTCTGTTCTTGATCAGAGCCCATTTGACCTCCATTTAATGGGTGCAAGGTTTAGCGTTATGAAGTAGCTACTAGATCCAAAAGTTGGAAAGCACATGACAAAGGCCAAGGTGATAGATTTCAATGCCAGAAAGCTGCCATTCAGTCGAATGGTGATTTTTAGGTTGTTTCCCCTTTGTTCAGGCTAGAACCACTTGCAAACAAATGTGAACATGTGAATTTGAATTAGATAATTTAATGGTTTAAGTGTAAACATGATTAAAAGAGAGCAAAAGCTCAAAAATCTATCGAGATGGGGAGGGGTGTTTTTTTTTTGCACCCCTTAATTTTTTTAATTAAAAAAAAATCATGCATCTTTGCATTAGTCCACCATCTTGAGGCATGAGATCTCTCAAATCTTCACTCTCCAATGCACCAGAATGTATGAGAAATGATGTCACGAATAAAAGTATTCAATTTTTCTCTTTCTCTCTCCTATTTCTCTCTTCTCCTTGTTCTTATTCATATGGCTACATATGAGAGAGAGAGAGAGAGAGAGAGAGAGAGAGAGAGAGAGAGAGAGAGAGAGAGAGAGAGAGAGAGAGAGAGAGAGAGAGAGAGAGAGAGATGATTTGATGAATCAAGGATGGACGATAGTTTAAAAGTGTAATGTCACATGGTTGAGAAAGAGCCTTTATGGCCTTAAACAAGCACCTAGGGAATGGTACTACAAGTTTGATACTTTTATGCATTCACAAGGATATAGACACAATGCTATGGATCCATGTTTATACACAAAGAAGGCTCATGATGGCAGCCTTATGTTTTTGGTACTCTATGTGGATGATATGCTCAATGCTGGGAGAGCTCATGATGAGCTAGATTCCTTGAAAACTTAGCTCAAGAAGAGATTTGAGATGAAGGATATGGGATATGCCTTGCATTTTCTTGGGATGTACATTACACACAATCACTCTAAGGGGCTCCTTTATCTATCACAGAAGGAGTATATCCAAAAATTCATTGAGCGATGTCGTATGCAAGACAGTAAGCCTATTGGCTATCCTCTACCTTCTCATATGAAGGTTAGTTAGGATTTTTCACTGTTTGATAAGTAGAAGGCTGAGATGGCCAAGATCCCTTATACCCCCATCATGGGCAGTTTGATGTATACCACGATAGCCACTCATCTTGACATAGCATTTACAGTGGGAGTTGTAGCCTGCTATATGGCTACACCTAGTAGATGGCATTAGGATGCCATCAAGGGTATCATGAGATACCTGAAGGGCACAAAAACTATGTGAATATGTTATTGTGTCCACAATATAGGAGTCGTGGGGTACATTGACTTTGAATATATAGGACATGTAGACATTAGGAAGTCCACATATAGCTATGTCTTCACCTTTGCTAGAAGTGTTGTTTCCTGGATGCTTAAGGTGTAGAAATACATTGCCCTCTTTTTTTATTGAGGTCGAGTATGTTGTAACCATTGAGGCTTACAAGAAGGCTCTCTGGTTAGGCTGACCTTGGTATTATTGATGTGGTCTCTACATTGGATTCGGATTCCATGAGTGCTATCCAACTAGCCAAGAATTCAGTATTCCATGCAAAGATGAAACACATTGAGGTATTCTATCACTTCATTAGAGAGGTTGTTGAGGACAGGTTTGCTGACCTTGTTAAGATCTCAACATCATATTAACTAACCAAAATCATGCAAATCTGCTCTTGAAAAATCTCTTAGCATAGCATTTTGCCTTCCTTAGGAAGTTGATGTGCATTGGATGAGATGATATCTTTTCTCATCCTGTTGTACTTATTCACATTTATACTGTATCACTTTTTTCTTGTTCTCTCCTCAATATGGGTAAATTTTCCTTTAAGTGGGAGGTTGTTGGGGGTAAAGACACCTGTGCCTAGCCGCCCATGTATTACTACATTGACAGTACTCAGACACGTGTACACTACAAATGGTAGATGCCCATTACTATCACTTCATTTTTTATTCTTTCAGTGATATTTGAATAAAGGAAAGGCCATTACACATTGTGACAGTTGGAGTTCCCACATCTTGTATGTGTGTGTGTCTCTCTTGCTCTTGCTCTTTCCACCGTTGCTCTTGCTTCCACTCACATGCTTCCACTCTAGGCTCACTCCCTTCACTACCTAGTATCACAAATCCTTATATATATTTTTGAGTAGCTCATGATGGTGGACACATATAACAGATTGCTATCTACTCTCAAAGAAGATGATCAAGTAAGTGGAGGCAAGACAATTGAAAATGGAATAAAGAAGAGGATGGATAAAAGTATAAAGCAATATGTAAATCATTTTTGCATGTTGCACCATGCATCCATGGAGAAGTGGCTCACTAGATACAAGACTGGTACAATTAAATAAGAGGTAACAAGGTTAGAGTTTTGACATAGTACACATCAATGGTCTATTTAATACTTTGATGTCCTAGAAGAGGAACTCCCATGGTTCATGCTACGAGGCTACTACATAAACCATTAATTGAAGTGTCACATGAAGGTGAGATAGTGACACAAGAGGAGTGGGAGTTCTTTATGGGATATAGTTGAAAGGTAAGCATGCACTTATATCCTTATTTTCTTCATCAATGAGTGATAACTGGCTTTGTCTTGAATCCATAGTATAGAGTTGTGGCGTCATGGCACAGTTTAAATAAGAAACTTAATGCTAAGCCATAGATTCAAAGTGGTAGAGATGGAATCTTTTAGTGGACTATCGCAAGTTTTTCACCATCATATTTGATATTCAACGGTTCAATTTTTTTTTGAAAGTAGTGGGGACCATTGTTTCTTAAGGGCCATCTGGATTCATGGAGATGGATTTGAGAAGAAGTGGAATGATGTGTGAGACATGTTTGTCTTGTTGAAACATTGCGAGGAAGTGGGAGTCCTTTTTTCAAAAATAGCTATGAAGATTACAAATATTGTTTGATGACGATTGATTCTTGACTATCCCACAACACGGGTAATCTTTTATTGTAACCTACAACAACCTCTATAATTGTATGTTGTATGTGTAGTAGCTTGGACAACTTGATTATATGAGGGAAGAATTGTTCCCTGCATGGAGGAAGAGGGTATGCAACAAGTAGAGAAGAAAGGTATGCAAGAAGTGAAGGGCAATAAGGGATTGCAACAAGTGCAGGAGATAGGTTTAGGACATCTAGCATAACAAGTGGAGGAGATAGGCATGCAAAAATTCTTTGAGAAGAATGAAGTAAACTTCTCTTCTTGTGGAAACCTTTGCATAGATCCTTTGGTATATATCGAGAGCTATACCAATATGAATTTATAGAGCCCTATATGAGTTTTTGTTCACGAGAGTGTCTTGTTACAGTCCTCGTTTATCACCCATGTTGGTACTTCATTACATTACATGTTTTTATCTTTTGCACTAATATATATATATATATATATATATATATATATATATATATATATATATATGTGTGTGTATATATATATATATATATATATATATATATATATATGTGTGTGTATATATATATATATATATATATATATATATGTATGCTTTTTATTATGCTTCTCTTTTCCAACACATTGGACTAACTAACATTTCTATTGTTTGTGCAAGTCATCACACTTGATTGTGGGGGCATCATGAGTTGATAGTATATAGATGAGGAGTTTAATGACATTTTTGCATATATTTCTTCGAATCAAGTGGTTTGTTTCAAAAAGAGAGTGCTCACTTCTTTATCATTTTCAACATCATCATGTTCTACCTTGGTATACTACGAGGACATAGGTGTTATGATCTCTTCTCGTCAATAGAATGTTTTAGGGTTATCTACATTGTCCATGCCCATAAGAAATACCTTCCCTAGTATGCCTAGATTTGCTCGACCATTTATCGGTCACACTCATGAGGATACACCTGCTACATAGGGTATTTCTATATATACTTCATCATACACTCTTGGATTCAATAAGGCTTATATTATTAGGATTGTTCCACTAGGTTTCTACTGCTAAGGTGATGCACAATTAATAAGACAGAGGATTAGCTGGAGGGTAGAATTGTGCATCACATTAGCATTAGTGGTTGGTCTATCTATTTGAAAGATTTTGTAATCTCAAGTTATTTTATTACTGGATATTCACTCTTTTCCATATTACTTTATAGTATTGATGTGGTTCTAATAGTGTTTTAAAATGTTCTTTGGTGCAATATTCCATTATAGATTGGCAATCCAGTAGGCTTGAAAAAACATATCAGGAAATGTAGCATGGTATGACCACTCTCGTTGATAAGTTTGATGTGTGTGATGCATCGATGGGACATGTCTATTTTGATAGTCTAGCAAATGTATATTTTTCACTACATTACGTCTAACTTTGCATTAATGATTGATTGTGTTATCAAAACCCTTTTGAGGAGTTGTTGCAATACAATGAGCCGCCTCGCAGTCCCTTGCTAGATATTTTTGGAGTGTGACTACCTCATGCACTCCCTTATTTTTTTCATCGTGTTCTATCCTCTCCCCTCCATAATGTGAGGCCTTATGTTTATGCTGTTGTTTCTTTTTGGGTCATCATCACTTATGAGATGATGATAATGATGTTCATTGTATGTGGCTTATATATTGTATGTTGACTAATGTTTATTTTGTGTGTGTCTTATGGTTGATCTACCCATTATCTACAATATGATTATACATACACTTTTTGCTATTGACAATGGTCGACATGTACACATTGTACAAATTTCTATCAACATGTCTTGTATTTTCTTTTATTCAAGTGTTTGCAATGTGTTGAGTAATGTAGTCTCTAAAATTTTAGTAATTGGGACACTCAACTATAATAATGGGAAGACTTGGTTGTTAGTCCAATGTTGCTAGAAGGGTGGCAAAGTTGTAAAGCCCTACCACCACTTGTTTTTTTCCTATAACAAACATCATTATTAGCATTAGTATTCTATACTATAACCATTGATATATTGAAGGCATTTTTTCTCAATTAATTACATCATTGTGGACTATGCATGGGCATGGATTCAAACCCCTGTATTATTATTGCAGAGTGTGTGATTTTAAATCACCTTTGACTATCTATAAAAAAAAAGGTAAATTGTTTTATGTATATGAATTTAAAATTTGACCAATTGACTAACTAAATGATAATTGCAAAGGTGAAAATTTGTTTTGGCAATGCGCTTTAATCTCATGATCCTGTGTTGAGGGAGAAAGCATAGTCTCTTGCTACAAATCATGAGATGAAGCCATTGTTTCTTAATTGTTCAACTACTAGCCCCTTTAGTCTATGTACTAGGATGTTTATTATTGGAGAATGAATGGCTTTATTATTGAAGCATCAAGAGATGGAACTCCATATTCGGGATTTTGGGAGTTTCCCATCAATATGGAAAAACCAAATCAAAATGGATTTCATGAATTTTTGGAATTTCATTAATTTGGAATTTGGTGCAATTGAACATATTACTGCTTATGGTTGTTTCCAAGAGGTTGAAAAAAACTCAAAAAGGTGGTGTTAATAAACACCTTAGATTTTATCTCCTTGAAAATATTCAAGGAAAATCTTCAGTCGATGGATTCTTATAGACTTTCTTTGGCCTTCAATACGACCTTTAGGGGAATTTTAAAAATTTTGGGAGATTTTGTACCTTTCTTCATCCAAGAGAAGACAATGCTATCTATTGTTTCCCATCGTTCAGGATCTTTTTTGTTGCACATCCAATATTTATCCCAACAATTAAAATACACCTTTTGCATCTGTAGCATTTTGACAACTACAGACTGGTGCCCAATATTGTATATGTACCTTGCTGAAGTTTTTGGATTTTCTAATTGTATTGACCTCACTTTGTGCAACACCAAGCCATATTGGATATATTCGATCTGAAGGTCTAACAAGCACAAAGTCATCTTTCTTAACATCAAGCATTGGTTCAAATGCATGTTTGGGTCGTTTGCTCAGAGGACCACAATAGTGATCATTCAACTCTTCCAATCCAATAAAGTCATTTGCATTATCTACATCTATATTGGTTACATCACTTTGTGTTCTTGGCCAAAAATCTATGAAAAATAAAGACATTTGGAGTTTAAAGAGCGTAGATCATATGTTTCCAATAATCAATCACTGGTGTTATAAACTTTGTGAACTCTGCTTCAGGTCCTTGTACATTTGACAATCTTTCCCAATACTTCAAATAATCTTTAAATCCACTTACTACTTCTTGATGATTCTTAATGTACTCAAACATGGGCAGCAACATTGGAACAACCTTCGGAAGAGTAGACTTTCCTGCAAGGTCTCTCTTCCATAATTCAATGCCACCTTCTCTTGGTAACCAATCTGAGGACTTTGGATGCATCTTGTATTGCATGATAGCTGTATCTCCTTGCATATAAAACCAAAATTGAAGAGGTTTTGAGTGACCAACAAGTATATTTTGGAATCACACAAGTATCCCTCAATGTATCTCTTAAATTCACGCACATGTGTCAATGAGAAAGGTGTAGGACTTGTCATCTGGCATGATTGAAAATGTTGCATAAGATGAGGAAAAGTGAAGGTCATACTTGTCCTTAGCTTCTCTGAAAATTTACTGAACATTGCATTGATGTCTTCATGTGTATGACCCACCATGAGAAACCCAAGCTAGATCATCTTGAATGTTCCTCATGCAACAAGCAATGATCGATATGCAAAGAGATAGCAATTTTTATTTTCTGATCCGCAATTATCAAGTTGAAGTAGTAAGTTCTCTGGCAATCATTTGAAATTATGATGGCCATCCTGCGGTGTATTATCTTCCATGCATGATTTATTTTATGCAACACCTTGACGGTGATTTAGTGCTTTTTTCGAGTTGAGGGCATTTAGTAGCACAGAGGTTGATCTCGACATTCCATCTACTTGTAGATCACCATTTGCATGCCTATGTAGTCGCTCCAAGTTCCTAAAGCACAATGACAATGAGGCAATTGTGAAGTTAGGATCATGAGGCCATAGACCAAGTGAGAAATGCCCATATCTACCTTCTCCATGTCCATGTGTAATCATGCCTATTAGAAAACTGGTAGTTGAGTAGATATTTCAATCTCTTTTGATCGAAGCCTTAACCTAGGGATAGCTGTCTTTTGTTGGTCCATTTTATCATGTATGATGCATAAGTTTTTATATGGATCTAATGCTGAGGCCAAGCGCCAACTATAGTATATGTTCTGACAACTTTGTTGTTGTAGCATGTGACATTGACGCTTCTTTAGAAGCACATTTCACTCTTGAAGAAACTTTGTTGCTGCAAGTTGCTCTTTGATCTCTGAGCAAATACTACATTTGGAGAACTCACTTGTCTTTGCTAAGGTTACATGCTTGAACTCTGTGTTCCAAATATGATTGAAGGTGGACAAGGACATTTTCTTACATCCAATACCACTCAATGTTGTATTTACTTCTGCCCATATATCTACCTACTTGTAAACATCTGGGATGACCAATTGTGTCTCCCTTGATCCATCTTGCATTGTTTTGCTCTTGTGTGGCATTTGATCTGCATTCTTCTTAACAAAGTCTTTAAGGATGGCTCTTCCCATCTTTGTGTGATCCCAAGTTGCTCTTATCACCCCCTTGTTTCCATGCATTGCCCTCCTCATGCCATGCTCAAATTGTATTTTATACCTGTAAAAAGATGTCTTTGGGATTCCATGAATCTCATACCATGCCCTTCCACATACCACTTGTCCATTGAAGATGAAGTTGTACAAGTGGTATGTGGAAGGGCATGGTATGAGATTCATGGAATCCCAAAGACATCTTTTCACAAACTATGGTCTTCAACATGAATCTTCAATGGACAAACTATGTTGAAGACCGCACAAAAATTGATTTTTTCGCAGAAACATAATCTTCATTGGCATCTTCCATGTTTTTGGTACAGAGATAAATTGCATGTATGATTGTTGTTGTAGTAGCAATGTTCCATCATCAAAGGTGACTTGTTTAATAGGCTATCTTTCCAAAGTGACACAGTGGAAGTTGTCATCTATGTATGTTCCTGTGGTTTGATCAAAGGCTTTATCTACCACCACAACAACATCCTCTTCTCCTACCAATTCAAAGTTTATCACACCATATGGAAAAGCCAATAATATAACCTCTGTCCCAACACATAGAGTGTTGCCTTCTGTCCATAACATCACTCTACATTCTCTCCACCTTTCATGAATGCTAAGCACATCAATATCCTTAGAAGGTAGGACATGGTTTGATTCATAATCATCTCCTCCGTTGTCATGAATTGTTATTGAGTTTGAAACAACCACCACATCTTTCTTTCCCCATTTTGCAAAACCACCTATAGCTTCATGAACCTTCTGTTAGATATGATCAATGCCCCACCCTCATTAGGTGCCACCAATGATCCATGGTGCTCAAAGTTGTAAGGCCCCCATTATGAGGAGAAGCCAAATGTGAGCCCGGACATTGGTTGAGTCCTGACTTGTATATCAAATGAGGTCTATGTGACTGGATGGCAAAAAGGTGACCATTGTGGGTCTAATCTTTGGGTTAGACAGATGGTTAAGCTGGTAGCAACTCGAGGCATATTGCATCGAGTTGCGGGGTAAGGGAGTTAAAAGGGGTCCCTATTGTGGGGTCTGGGGGCCGCGGAAGCGGCCCCACTGGGGGGTCCCAGGGGGGCCAGTGCCCCCCTTGGCGGGGGTCCGGGGACAGCGCCCCCGGCCCGATGGTAAAGGGAATATTCCCTGGAATAATACCTGGCTGACTAGTGGAGGCTCATATGGTAGGTCGGTCAGGCCGACCTAGTAGCCTTCGCGGGCTATAAAAGTTAAACCCCTTCATAGCCATCCATCACTCATCTTTCACCCAGTCAGAGTTGTTGTTCCAGCTAGCCTTAAGCTCTTCACCTATCTTCTGTCTAGATCACCATCTAAGCTTCACATAGTGGAAGCGCACGGGTGGATAGAGCCATCTTTGTATTAGTTGTTTGGAGTTAAAGATTTTACTGATTCTCCTCTTATCTGTTGTGTATTCTCTATCTCTTTCTCAGATTCTGTTCTTGCTGCACTGTATAATATTTTACATGGTATCAGAGCCCAGGGGGCTCTAGAGATCGGAGAGTGTGCAAGAGGCAAAGGCTTCAACAGTAAAGAGAAACTATGTCGACTTCCAAAAGCGGTTCGGGCGCATCAGGAAGTGGTGCAGGAGGTGGTGCTACTGTATCGGCTATTCAAACATTGAGGATTCGTCCACCAACCTTCAGCGAAGGCAGGTTAGATGGTACAAACTACACCTTGTGGAAGTTCAAAATTACAACTATTCTTGATTCTTCTGAGCTTCTGGAGACTATGCTAGGGACTGACGCAGAACCACAGCCTATCCCCGACCCATCAAATCCTAGTGTGATGATTCCTCTGAATGCAGATCTTCTACGAGCTTGGAAACGAAGGAATGCAGATGCATTGTGTGCCTTAGTTACAAGCTGTTCTGACAGTAATCTGACTTTGATCTAACTTTGATTCAGCATACAACCAAAGCGTCAGAGGCTTGGAATGTACTAAGGAGTTAGTATGAAACACGAAACCAAACAAGGATTCAAAACTTGGAGAATCAACTAGCAGCAGAGAAATTTGCTGAAGGAGAGACCGTTGAAGCATTCATCACTCGGATTAAGAATCTCCGCAACCAGATGCCTGGCACTGGGATAGAAAAGACTAGCGAAGAGCTAGCTCGGAGGTGTCTTCGAATTTGTCCACAAAAGTTTGATGGACTAGTAATTGCCCTTAATACTCAGATGAGACCTCAAGCTTTGACTTTTGAGGAGTTTTGTGCATTATTAATGGAGGAGGAGTTGAGGCTGAAAGCCCGAGAAGGAAGCAACAATGGAGATGCTGCATTCTCTGCCAATGCAAAAGGAAAAGGTGTTTCCTCCACCAAAAATGATGGTAACAAAAAGAAGAAGGGAGGCAAGAAGAAGTTTCAATGAGAGTGCTTCTGCTGCAAGAAGAAAGGACATGCAATTGCAAATTGTCGTGTCAACAAGGCAGATGAAAAGAATGGTACCCTTAAAAGTAAAGGGAAAGAGACAGCCAATACGGCTGAAGCAAAGTTGGAATTATTCATGGCGACCATTGAGGAAGTGTGCTCCTCAGCGCAAAAAGAATCTACCACTGACTCATGGGTGTTGGATAGTGGGGCCTCTCGTCACATGACCAACAAGAAAGGTCTATACAGTTCTATGCAGCCTCTACAAGAATCCATCACTGTGACGGTTGGAAATGATGCTAAATGCCCTGCTACGGGCACAGGTACTATTTCTTTTGTTGATACAAATGGTGAAGTCAAAAAACTTTCAAATGTGTTGTATGTTTCCGAAATCAGGAGAAATCTCTCATCAATTGCTGCCATAACTGATCTTGTGTTGAGATGGCAAGCTCAACACATGTGGACATGGATGATGGACCGCCTGGTTAGATGGGTCCACACGTCTACACTTAGCACGTCGGTGGTCATTATAACTCTCACATGGCCACTGACTCATTACTTATTATATTCAGGTTGTTACACCTATTTACAGCTGGCATAGTTATAGCGCCATTCGACTAGGATAGTCGGTTATGCATTGTTTGACTTAGTAGGCCACTTTCCTTTTATGTTGTATCTTATCTATACTTTGTGTACATTGTAAAGTGTGTGAAAGAAGAAGAAGAAATCAGCAAGAAAACGTTTTGGCCTCCATCTCTCTTCTTGTCTCTTGAGTGAGCTTCTCCTTGTGCATTCTGTGTGTGTTCGGCGCAGCATCTTGAGCAATCCCCTCCACCACGCGATTCTTGACATCTTGGTCATGAAGTGAGGTTCAAGAAGACAGGTGCAGAAATTCTTGATAGTGCTGGCACAATTGTTGGCAAAGGAGAAAGAAGGAGCAACCTGTATGAGCTAAGTGCTCTTACAGCCACCGCTGGAGTGGGCACAAGTAAGCTTTGGCATAAAAGGTTTGGACATATCGGATTTGCAGTGTTGAAGGAGATGCAAAAGCAATGTATGGTTGCTCACCTACCTACAATAACTGAATTGAAGGAACCATGTGAAGCTTGTATGATGGGCAAGCAACAGAGAAATGCATTTTCACAAGAAAGCAAGAATAGAGCACAGGCTCCTCTAGAGTTGGTGCATGCTGACTTGTGTGGTAAGATGCCTACACAGGCCTTGGGGGGATCTTCTTATTTTATGTTGATTATCGAAGACTACAGTAGGAAGATGTGGGTGTACTTCCTTCGTGATAAGGCTCAAGCTTTTGGTAAGTTTAAAGAATGGCTAAAACTTGTTGAGAATGAAACAGGGAAAAGTGTGAAGAAATTTAGAACAGATGGTGGTGGTGAGTTCAACTCAAAGGAGTTTGAAGGATTTTGCAAGAGCAAAGGGATCAAGTGTCAATTGACGATGCCTCACACATCTTAGCAGAGCGGTGTTGTGGAACGTAGGAATCGCACCATTGTGGAGATGGCAAGGTGCATGCTAAAGGGCAAGGGATTGCCAAACCATTTTTGGGCTGAAGCTGTTAATACTGCAGTCTACATTCTAAATCGGAGCTACACAAAGGCTCTCAAGGGAAAAACACCCCATGAGGCTTACACTGGTAAGAAACCATCTGTCTCACATTTCAGAATTTTTGGATGTGAATATTTGTTAGATATGATCAATGCCCTACCCTCATTAGGTGCTACCAATGATCCATGGTGCTCAAAGTTGTAAGGCCCCCATTATGAGGAGAAGCCAAATGTGATCCCGGACATTGGTTGAGTCCTGACTTGTATATCAGATGAGGTCTATGTGATCGGATGGCAAAAAGGTGACCGTTGTGGGTCTAATCTTTGGGTTAGATGGAGTGGTTAAGATGGTAGCAACTCGAGGCACATTGCATCAAGTTGCGGTGTAAGGGAGTTAAAAGGGGCCCCTATTCCTTGGCCGACTAGTGGAGGCTCATATAGTAGGTCAACAGGCCGACCTAACGACCTTCGCAGGCTTTAAAAGCTAAACCCCTTCGCAGCCATCTCTCACTCATCTTTTACCCAGTCAGAGTTGTTGTTCCAGCTAGCCTTAAGCTCTTCACCTATCTTCTGTCTAGATCGCCATCTAAGCTTCACACAGTGGAAGCGCACGGGTGGACAGAGCCATCTTTGTATCAGTTGTTTGGAGTTAAAGAATTTATTGATTCTCCTCTTATCTGTTGTATACTCTCTATCTCTTTCTCAGATTCTGTTCGTTGCGCCGTGTAATCTACGATTTCTGCACCAACACCTGCCAAATCTGGCCCTTCCAATAAGAGTATTTCGTACCATCAATCTTAGTGATGTTGAAAATAGCATAATCAGTGGACGAACTGTCCAAATGCAGGCTGGAAGATGGTAGACACAATTCAAAACTACTTGTTGTTTCCTACAGAAAATGACAAAAAAATCACCAAAATCGAGGAAAAATGGCAAAGAAAGTGGAACCAAAGCTGCTACCCACCAAGTACTAGTGAAATTACATCATTTCAAAGTGTTTTGAGTCAAGAAGTACTTGAGGACTCTATGGTCACTATTTACTCTAAACTAGCTACCATAGAGATAATGGTGCCGCTTGTTAATGGCATAAAGGATGGCTAACATCTCTTGGTCATAAAGATTCATTTGCATTTCCTTCTTATCAAGCTTGCAACTCTCAAATGAAATTATACCATGGTCTTATAATAAAGTAGCACCTATACCCCTCCCATTGGCATCACATTAGATGGAAGACTCCTTTGAGAAGTTAGGGTATACTAGGATGGGGACTGAAGTGAGAATTTTCTTCAATTGATTAAAGCTATGATTAGCTATGTCATCCCAAAAAATTACTTCTTTCTCATTAATCTATCTGTCGAGGTTCACTCACAATGTGGCCCAAGTACTCTACTGATCTTTGCATGAATACACACTTATTCTCCTTAGCAAACAATCTATGCTCTCTTATTATCTCAAGCATTCTATTGACATGTGATAAGTACTCTTCCAATGAATTATTATAAATAAGAATATCATTAAAGAATATGAGCACAAACTTGAAAAGAAAAGGCTATAAGATTTTATTCATGAGGCTCTAGAAAGTGATAGGGGCATTCATTAGGCCAAATGACATCACAAGAAAATAGTAAATCCCATGATTAGTCTTGAATGCTATCTTTATCTCACTACCCTCTCTCATGTGATTTTGAAGATAGCCAGATCTCATGTCTATCTTAGTAAAATACTTTTCCTTTTAGCTCATCAAGCAAGTCATCATTCTTAGGGATGGGGTACATGTTCTCGACAGTGATTTTATTAAGATCTCTATTGTCAATGCACATTCTAAAGGAACTATACTTCTTGTTGACTAATAAGACTACTAATGCCTAATGAGAAGAAGTCGGCTCAATAAACCCCATCTCAAACAACTCCTTTGACCTTCTTAGCAACTTCTTCACACTCCAATTTTTGAGAGCATGTAATGGGGCTCTAAATCAATGGGGTGATCTGCCTACCTCTTAGGAGGGAGGGTTGTAGGCATCTTAAACAAATCCTTCTACTCTTCTAACAATGTTTTCAATGCTAAATTCTTGCCTAATTTGGAGGACTAATTTCTGACTTCTTTATTCAAGTGTAAGACAAATATTTATGAGCATTTCTTAAATTCTCTCTGGAGTTGTTTAGCTATCATAAGCTAAAAATCCGCATTATCATGAACCCCCTCTCATCTTATGAGCTGCCTCTCTATGAATAACTTCATATATAACTAAGAGAAGTCCGTAGCAATTTATGCCCAAGTGTTTCAGCTAATCACATCTCAAGACAACATCAATGGGGACCATTTTGAGTGCAATAAAATCTATAGATGCATATAATTCTCAGTCAAACATAGGGCTACTTGAGACCATATTTAAGTGTTGATTTTCTAATTACCATTAGCCCTTGTACTTTCAGGGGATGATGTAATTGCGTGGGAAAGCATTTTAGTCTATCAATGGCTAATTTATTTGCAAAATTGTGGGTATTGCGGCTATCCAGTAAAATGAAAAGATTCTTTCCATTGATTTCCCTTGAATGCATAGTGTGCTAGGCTCCTAAAGCATGTCCATATATCCATAGATATGGAGAAAATAGAAGTGGTAGCCTGTAAGGATATAGCAGAAGAAATCCCATTGAGGCCAAAAGGCCCAAGTGAAAAGGGAATCCGTTAGACCTGTAGCTCTGGCTCAAAATACTCCTCATACTCATAATTATCAGCATGTACCATGGTATTTAACCAATTATTATTATAGAAAGCATGCTAACCAAGCATTTAGAAAGCATATTTTTTGATTTTTTTTCTTAGAAAGAATGCTTTATATATGCATACACCATTCATTTTTCAACCATTTTAAAATGAAACTTATCGTAAAATATTTCATAAAATCACTTTATTTTTTATTATTTCAAAATCGCTTAGGCAACCTCTTGATGCTCCACATAGCCACTAACAATGACCTTCATGCTCCCTCTCTCCATTGCTTGCATTAGATCATGCTTTGGTACCCCTTTCTCCTCTCCCTCTCAACCCATATGAACATCCACTATGAGGAGAAAGGAGGAGGAGAAAGAAACACTCAAAACTAATCTTTTCATATAATGTATTGTTTTAGAAACTCCTTGTAGCAATGGAGAGCAAAAAAAAATCAAGAATCCATGTCCTAGAGTGCTCCCTACAGATTGAATAGTTGTCAAATCATGAATTTATGAGAAATGAGGGGGTATCGAAAAAATGTACCTCCCTTCCCATCATCATGATGTTTTTTTTGTTATTTGGCATCTTAATAACCTAATCAATAATTATCTAATTCATTTTTGTGCATTGACACTATTGACAAGTGGTTCTTTAAATTAGAGGGGTAAATGAGCTTGAATTCGAGATCTGAAGGTATTACCATGTCCTTGGCATCATTTTCTATTGACTTGCCCTCTTAGACACTGTTTTCAAACTCTCGATCAAGTACTTGCTTTGTGACGCTAAAGTTACATCTCTTTAAGTGGACTATCTTAACAAATTCCGATTGACAAACGGATGCCTCCAATACATTTTGGGCTATCTGATTTGTCTTAGAAAACTCTAACACCTCTTCACTTTTACTACAAATGCTCCATTTTCTACTTTAGTTTTGGTGCTTAGTTGCATCTCTCATTGGCAACCACGAGATAGGGCAAGTTAGACCATCAAACCCACAAATCGATCTACATACAAATGAAACATAGCAAGCATCAAGCTACTTCAAATAAAATACACAATATAATATAAAACATAGCTCTCACCCTACCCCATGTTGTCAAACATCAAGGCATGAATTCCAAAAGGGATAGGCCAAGAATAATCTAACAAAGAGATCAAGAGCTAGTTGCTAATTAACTGCTCCAATACAGGCTAGCTAAAAGATCTATCAAAGGGGTCATCCTACATGGTGGTCTGACCCACCTACCTGGCCTAGGACAATTGCACCAGGAACTTGTACTAGGTGAGTACTCCTATAGCCTGCTCCACTTGATTTTATATATTTTTAAATTTTTCTCATTCTCTATTCTTTATTATTTGGTACTCAAATGTGTAGAAAAGAGAGAGCTAAGCATATTGTGATCCAAGGAGAACAGGGCATCGAAGTCTCGGTACCCAAGAACCTACCAAGCTCTCACGAGGTGACACTAAATCCTTTTTTCTTGCTCACTTTTAGTTTCACTCCAACCATCTTTATTTTATTTTGGCTAGATGCTACCCCTAGGAAGGTAAAGCATTGACCTTGGTTTTGATTTGTCCCCAAGAACTTACCAACATTGCCTTTGTAAGGTAATGAACATCTACTTTTCTAATTTCTCTCTCTATATTCTTGTTTCATGGTTTAGAACCCCTTTTACACATCTCCGTATTGTATGCATTTCAAACACATTTATCATTTTTGTCTTTTATTTGTGAAGCTTTTCTACCTGACTCATAAGTAACGTGAAGTCCTAGAATCAGCTTCTTAGCAGGCTAGGAGGACAATGCCATTAGGGCTACCTCTAAGATAGATCTTTGTATGCCCAAAAACCTCTTCGTAGTAGAAGACAGACAACTACTCAAACCTCCTGAGACATACCAAACCTAATGCTGGGACTTCATGCCTTGACTACCACAGAGAAAGAACTTGAAAAGGAAAAACATGATCTAGACTAGCCACAAGAAGCTTCCACATAGCAATTGGCTCTCTCCAAGTGAGTCTTCAAACTTGTCTAGTGCAGCACTAAAACAAAGAACCATCAAATGCACTCACACTAACTAGACACATGACTCTATTAGCCTAATGAAATATAAGATTTATATCCAAAAAAATTGGCCCTCTTGGCTTAAAGTAATAAATCAATATATCTTATATCACATTCCCTCTTGGAGTAGTATTGGACATGTAACAAGATGCTCCATTCCAAGGAGAAAATAAGGCTCATTGCCCTAAACTAGGTGTATCAAATTATCACACACACACACACACACACACACGTGTGTGTGTGTAAATATATGCATACACAACATATCATCTAATGAGCCTATGAGTATAGGATAAAAAAATGCTATGATGAGTCTCATATACTTTTTGCATTACCCAAACTAGCCACCGCGTGCCATATAAAGCATGTTAAGATAAGAGTCCCCATAATTGACCAGTTTCTGTCTCATCATCAAGAGATGTATCAGAGTTAGGACCATAGTTGAAAAAGAGATATTCTTCATTAGCATAATTCACTAATAAATTGGTGAATTGATTCCAATGTCATGAAACTAGCTAAAGAGACACTCTTTCAAACTTAGAGATCAGATCTATAGCAGCAAGATAATACATACCAAGAATGAAATTGCATATTATGTACATTCCATTTAGTTGAAATCCCGCTTTACTAATAATTGGCAACTATTGCTTCTTTTAGCAACATGCAGTCCCATATTTAAAGCTTTATATTCTACTATATTATTAGTAAATCGTACCCCAAGGTAGGTAGCTAATTTCATCTTGACTCTACGTCTGATCTCTAATGATTACCTTGTCAATGCTCCCTTTCTTATTGGGACCCCTAGAAGCTCCATCAAAATATAATGTATAAGTTCATAAAGGGTTTACACAGCTGACAATCATCAATGCATCTATTTGTAACTATGATAATCAAAGTTCAACATATTTAGAGGGTGAACCAAAGGCTCTATCCTACTTTCTTCATTGAAACCTATAGGGATACTTGTCAAGATACTCGAGAAATGATGGAAGAAAACCTTAGTTTCTCAAACAATTCCGTTTTTTTGCTCAAGTACCTTATATTCTTGCTCCACTCAACAAGCCTTCCTTGATAGTATCGTTGTTCTAGGTATGGTTGCTCCAAATAGGGGATTAGATGCTCCATCAACAACTGGTTTTAACCTCTCTTGCAGGTTTCAAATCAACATGGCATAAAACTACAAGGCCATTCATCTCATTAGTATGCTTATAGATAATAAGGCTTAGTCTTATTAAGATTAACCTTACTTTGAAATTCCACCGATTATAAATATGATAATAACATGATGGACTTATTTTTACCTATTCTAACTATTTTGTAGGGAGCATGATTCACACATGCTCTATTTTTTCAAGAAAAGTCTCCCTACATGCATCATAGTACATGACCGATTGTCCCTTTTTAAAGGTATACTTCTTTACTTGCACGTCATGAAGCTGCTTCATACAATGCTTGGCCACCTCTTGATGTAATAAACTCTAAAATTTAAGCTCATCGAGATGTGCTAAGGTCATAAAGGGTAGCTTCATCCCCTAGAGAATGGTTAATTGTGAATCTTATTGTAGGTAACTCAATCTCAAGGGGTAATACACTCTTCTCTCTGTAGACTAATTTAAATGGAGTGTGGCCAATAGCTCATTTAAAGGTTGTGTTGTATGCCCATACAATCACATATAATTTCTTGTCCCAATCTTGTTTCTTTTGTGAAACGATCTTTGATAGGATTCCCACAAGCTACTTATTGCTGCTTTCAACTTGCCCTTTTATCTATGGATTGTAAGATGTCTTTTTATAATCCATAGATGATTTTAGTGGCTATATGTCGCCAAGTGGCTATACTTTTATTTTTTCAGATTTTTTTTTTGAAACTTGAGTAGGTTGAGTTATAACTCTAATTTTTTTAATTCGCCAACATTTCTAAGGTATATTAAGATTTTGAAGGCTCTCTCGCCATTCATGTGAAACAAATATTGAAAGAAATATATTAAATTAGCCACAGTATTTATAAGTTATGGCATATATATAGAAATATTCGCCACATGTACATATGTACTCATACACATAATACATACATAGACACATGTCACATACTACTTATCCCTACTCCTTTACATACTCATACACATGACTCACACACACCCCTCCTCACACACATTACTCAGCATTACATCTATTCTTGTATTCATACATACATATACACAATTCTTAGAACCAAAAGGTTTGAGGTACTCATGGTCCAATAACTTGAGCTAGTCAGATATTTGAAGCATGCATCTTGAAAGTTGCAAAGCAAGATAGAACTCTACCTAAAACCCATAAATGCTAAGGGACTTCCCCTCTTCATAGTCTTGAGCACTAATAATACCTCCCCTTTAATGAATGGTTTATCTAAGAGCAAGCTAATTTCAGTAAGGTGCCAAGGACTCTCTCCATTTCCACATCCAAGATTTTAGCAACACACAAGGACCCATAAATGCTAAGGGACTTTCCCTCTTCATAGACTTGAGCACAAATAATACCTCCCCTTCAATGAATGGTTTATCCAAGTGCAAGCTAATTTCAGCAAGGTGCCAATGACTGATCTCTCCATTTCCACATCTAAGATTTTAGCAACACACTAGGACCAATCAACAACACTCTTGGGCTCAACTTCGGCTAGCACTGAGAGATGCTTGTGGAAAACATTAGCATATACTAATCATCAATAAAGGTGCATCTATTTTCGTCCTAAATAAATGTGTTCGTCTCTCTTCAGTAAAGGTGCACATTTAGTCTCTCTTGAGACTATCACATTTATTTAGGAAAAAAATAGATGCACCTTTACTGATGACTAGGATACATCACATTTATTTGGGATGAAAATAGATGCACCTTTATTGATGACTAGGATATGCTAATGTTTTCCACAAGCATCTCTGAGTGTTAGCCAAAGTTGAGCCCAATAGTGTTGTTGATTGGTCCTAAAGTGGAAATCCAAGAACTTCGGCTAGCATTGAGAGATGCTTGTGGAAAACATTAGCATATCCTAGTCATCATTAGTAAAGGTGCATCTATTTTCGTCCTAAACAAATGTGATATTCTCTCTTTGATGCTTCGCTTTGAGAGAATTGAAGTAAAGTTGATATGGAGCATCTCTCAGGAGGTTCCACCTAACTTAGCAAGAGGATCCAAATCGAACGTTCAAGCTACTAACACACAATGATAAGTAACAATGTCGATCAAGATGTTGGGACCCTCAAGGTGGTCAACTATGTGCAACTCCTTCTCAGGTAGGGTTTTATACAAGAGGGGGTGATGCTCTAATTCTTGGTGTAGACCAGGTTACATGAGAGAATGATGGAGAGAAGAGAGACGTTGTTGCAGTGAGTTGGATTCGATTGAATTGTTTTAGTGGTACATTTCTACTCTACATTGCTCATGATTTGACAATCCCTACATGCACTATCAACTTGATGCATATATGATTTCTTCTAAAATGGGCATTGAGAGTTGCATTTTATTTGATTTCATTGACTTGGGCAAGAGAATTTTATGTAGATTTTGACTATACAAATGGAAACGATGATAGGCAAGAGAATGTGGGTGAGCTCAAAGCTTCATAAGAGACAAAGTAAGCATTTTATGAGCTAGATTGCTATTTTTGGATTATGCTAATACAATTTTTGATGCGTTTCTCTTGAGATAATGAATATTCCCATGTAGTGTTGCCACCATACTTTTATCTAAGTGTGAGTTGATAAGGTTTGATGTGGATATGAGATAAGTGTGATACAAGCTAAGGTTCATAGGTTGGAGCTAATAGAAAAATGGTAATTTTGTGCTAGGCATTGCATTAGAGAGCATGTATGCTAAGTGTGCTATGCTTGTAAAAGTGCAAGAAGTGTTCAAAAAAAGCATATAGCACCACATGCAGTCTCTTGGATTGTCCTAGCTGCTTGATATTTGGACATGGACATCATGATAAAGCTTTGAAATGCTCTAGGCACATCCAAGATGAAGATCTCTCTCTAAATGCTCTTGTGTAGGTTTACGCACTTACACATGTCTAGGTCTATGAGTCAAAGAGCATAAACACACTTTGTTTGAATTAGTGCTCAAAAGCAAAAATGCAAGGGGAGATAGATACATAGATATGAGAGATAAGTCTATGAATCAACAAATATAAACACACGTTGTCTAAATTAATGTTCAAGTAGTGAGGGAAATGTAGGGAAAGATAGAGAATGAAAAATATATATCTAAGAAATTGTGTATATTAAACTTACCCATGTGTGTGTGCGTGCACACACACACACACACACACACACACACACACATAGAGAGAGAGAGAGAGAGAGAGTTGTATGTGTGAGGAAAATTTTAGATCTTGACAAAGGTGGAGAAGTGAGCTACCCATTCTTGCAAGTTGCAATGGTGGCCCTAAGGCTATTAAGCATGAAAAACCAAGATAGTGTGCAACATGAAAATTAGGTGCTCCTCTGCACTTCTCCAATCTTTGGAAGAATCTTAACAAAGATTCATTGATCAACCATCACCACCCAATGATAAGCTTCGACAACACCATCCCAAGGGTGACAACATGAAGTTCAAAGATCCCTCGCAACGGTGGGACAATTGCAATAGCAAGGTTAGTTTGCCCCACAATTTTATTATGAGTCATGGCGTATTCCACATCTACAAAACATGAAATCTTGTGAGCTCTCATAGAGACATGCCTTTTTCTTTCACCCCACTTTAACCATTGCAAGGCCTCCAGTTTTCAAGCACAAAGTGATAGTAGATGCCTTGTGGTTGGATTTCCAGTACAATCCAACCTAGGTTTTTGAAGAGGTCAAAAAAATTGAATCAATGTCCACATTTAAATTGAGCGAAGGGGAGCCTCAAGAGGAGAAGGAGATGTCTTTCCAAAGGAGGCTACTCATGTTGTGGGACTTATGAAGGCTTGTGCAAAGAAAAAGGATCTATTCAAGGGCACAAGGCTACATGAGGACATTTGTAAACGAGGGTTACTTGAAAGAAGCCCCTATGTTGCAAGCACTTTAATAACTATGTATGCTAAATGTGGTGCTCTTGCAAAAGCACAGCAAGTGCTTGACAAACATATTGTTCATGATGGATTCTCTTGGACTGCACTATTTGCAAGAAATGCGCAAAATGGTCACAGTGATGAAGCTCTAAAATGCTTTGATAAAATTGTGGGCATACCTTTGTATATCTAAAATAGTATGTGTTTTGCGGTAGTTATTATAGAGCAATGAAAATAGTTCAATATGAGTGTTGCTATGCATAGTGTGTTTGAATAAATCCCTACAAAGAAAAGTGGTGTGTCATAGAGCATAATCCTAACACAGTTTATGATGGTGACTTCAACATACTAAATTGTGTGGCAAATCCTCCTTGCATGTAAACCCCATAATTGTAGAAGAAAAGTGTTTTCTCACGCTTAACTAGCATGCATTTTGCTAAAAATACATTATATACAAAAAAAAAGAAATTGAAAGAAACCCTTAATACCCATCTTGCTATTTATAGCTTGCACTTAATGCTTGATAAGATGAAAACAATTCATCGTGCTCGCAATCATGTACATTCACCTTGCTTGTAATTCATGCAACATTGATTTTTATAAACTATAAAAAGATGAAATTGTCAGATATTAAAATTTGTTTAAGAGTTCATATTGCCAACTATTAAACTCAAAGCTATTTTTATCAAGATTACTTATCCCTATCCCTTACCAACTTATCCCTATTCATGGACTATCAAAGCATGCCTACCTTTTAGATATGGAAAGGGAATATCATAGTTAGAAACATACAAGGGTGGGACCCACTATCTTTGTCCATAGCTAAATAAATTGATTTTAGTTACCTTTTAAATATGGAAGGGGAAGGTCATAGTTAGAAATATGCAAGGGTGGGATCCACTATCTTTGTCCATAGCTAAATGAATTGATTTTAGTTAGTCACAGTGTAATACCTACCAAAGAGAGGCTCCACTTGTTTTGATCAAAATTAAAATATTCCACCAAATAATCAAGGTGTGCAAAAGCTCATACCATGTTTACATTTCAAAGCTCATTTTGAGACTATTGGTACTCCTTCCTAGCTCATGTATTTAGCTTTTGAAATGAGAAGTTTATTCAATGGAGTTGAGTGTCATGGAGGAGTAGTGGGGGAAAAGGCCTTTAGATATGCTTCATGGTGGCAACACCATTGCCATGGTAGTTTGGTGGTTACTTCTACTCTTTGACTATGATGTTAGTAGAGGTGAAGAGTCAAATGGAACACAAAAAGTCAAATGAGTAGTAGATTATTCACCCAATGATATCGTTTAAGCTTGCAAATGTTGGGGGTAAAGGTGCCTCCGCCTAGCCGCCCATGTATTACTACATTGAGAGTCACCGCCACTGCACACTGCAGGTGGCGGGCACCCATCACCATCACTTTATTCTTTATTCTTTTAGTGACAGTTTGAATAAAGGAAGGCCGGGTCACACATTGTGACTGTTGGAGTTCCCATTTCTTGCATCTCTCTTTCTTGCTCTTGCTCTCCCACCATAGCTCTTGAGTGCAAGCTTCGATCCTTCTCACCTTTCAATTGGTATCAGAGCTTGGCTTCCCGACTCTTGAGCTTGGTTCGTGGCATTCTCAGTTACCCATCGACTCCCCACTCACATTGGGTCTCCTTCCCGGTAGCCATATCCGACTCCTTTGAGCTCCCGTTACTCCCTGGCTTCCCGAGCACCTACCCAGACCCTTTGGGCACCGTCAAGGCATTCACAGAGAGGTATTGCTTCACTCTTTATAGGGTTTACCTCAGTTTTCATCCCTCTTGAAACAGGGTAGCCATTACACTCCCAGCTCTCATTTCATATGTGGGCTGCTCTCCCCTTTGCTGGAGCTTGTTTGAGGCCTTCCTTGGCATTAACCAGACCCCTCCGAAGCTTGGCCACCATTTTTTGCAACCCCAGGACTAGCATTTATAGTTGGCGCAATCACGCAGCCCTCCCATATGTGTTTTCAGCATTGACAGTCACAACACCAGCTCTCCTCCTCCATTGGCACTTGCAAAGGCTCCATTTTGGGCATATGAATATGCTTTGATGCTTGGTTTTGATGCCAGGAGGCATATTCCACGGTGGATTCCGTGAGGTTTTACGGTGGATTCCGTAAACTTAGATGACCGGGGCTCATACGCAAAGAGGATTCTTTGTGCGAGAAGTTGATGGGGACGTTTGTCCTTTTCGGGCGTTTCATTAATTTAGTGTGTACATGGGTGATTCCATAGCGGGTGATTCCGCAAAATGCATATTAAATTAATAAACGTTTATGAGTTTAGAGTGCGCACTCGTAATAAATTAAGGTTAGGATTTATTTCTAACCAGTTGATTTATTTATGTAGCTGAAGACTGCTAGGTATTCACTTTTGTCGGTTTAATTGTGTTATTTTACTAACGATTGTGAATGCTTCAGTTGATGTGTAGAGATAGCAGCAGTGGCGGAGGAAAGCATTGGAGTCTAGCGGGTTTTCGACTCTTGGACTAGATTTTGATAGGCGCCACACCTATATTTTGTTATGTCTATTGAGACATCGATTATTTATTATTATTTTGTATGCGCTTATGCGCCTGGATATGTTATTTCTATTTGGACATTGAGATTGGGCGTGCCAGACACTATGGGCACCGTCCATTAGCTTTATTTTCCTATTTTTGGTAGAAAGCAAACTCAAAAGCTAAAAGCTTGTCATATTTTTGTAATTGGGCTATTATTGAGCATGAAGATTGGAAATATACATTAAATACATGCTTTGTGAAGCGCTCACACAAGGCATGGGGGAGATTGAACCCAATTTGTCTCTTGCCTCTTGTCGTGCTTGCTTTTACATGGGTTTTTGTGCTAAAAAGTAGAGTACTTTGTTCTTGGGGACCTTTCGGGATTCACCACGTGAGCTATCTGCGTCCGATCTGCGCACCAGTGGTATCAGAGCGGAGCAGAGATCAAGAGCTTTCAATCGCTACCAATCTCGAGCGAAGGCGGAGCTCCAGGAACAAACGGCCTCTACAGTCAATCTCGTCGCGAACCGTCGATACAGGCAGACTTCTGGCGATCAAGAACCCCTGTTTCCACTGTCAGATCGCGAAGGACCAGGCTCTACAGGCGGAGGACCACGCAATCATCTCCATCAACAAGTCGTTGAAAACCAGTGAGAAAGCTCTTAATCTTCTTTACTCAAAGCTTAATTACAAAGCTTTAAAAGCTTAAAAGAAGCTTTAGCTTCTTCAAAATCATCTCGAAGCATCAGAAGATAGGTCCGAAATTTCCGCGTTGAAAAAAAACGGCACCCCCCCCCTCACGAAAAAAAACGGCGGCCTCTGCTAGTCCTCCTTAAGCTCTTAATCACTTAAGCTTAAGCTTAATCATTTAAGCTTAAGGCTTCTTGCAAGTTACACAGGGCAGAGAAGTCGATATACTCCGGGTCTCGCACTCCTGAAGTCAAGTTCCGTAAGTCGATGGTAATCAAGTTCTGCAAGTTCTGCAAGTCGGCCTAAGTCCAGCAAGTCCACAACTTTGCAAGTCTGCTAAGTCTGCAACTCGGCAAGTCAGACTAAATCAGAACTGACTAGTGCTTAAAACTCATAGAAGACTTGTTCGTATGCAAAAACTCTAAACTGGAAAGTTGTTCGCAGCAAGCTGTTCTACCTATCTACAAGCTCGTTGAAGTACTTTCAGCAAACGGAGACAGAAATATTGCAAAATTTCTGAAAATTGAAGAAGAAAATACCCAAAAATACATAGCCTTGTAACCCCAAATTTGAGCTATGCTCATCCCGCTGACTGATTTTGAGTGAGAAAGGTTTGTTGAGTTTTACAGGATGACTACCCCACATATGGATGATCCTATGGCTGAAGACGATCTACCCGAGCCTACCATGGAACAAAAGCTGGATCTTATCATGTTGCAATTGGAAGAAGAGCGAAGAGCTAGGCAAGCCTTGCAAGCGCAATTGACAAAGCTACAAGGAGCGTCCACTGATAAAGAAGAACTGCAAGCTGAAGATTTGATTCGCCGTACCATCGACGCCACTCTTGAAGCACAAACCATTCGCAAGGAATCCAAGATAAGTAAACGAAGTTTCAAGTTTCGCACTTTCAATGGCATAAGAGAAGGAAAGACTGTTTTATCATTCATTAGCCAGTTTGATGACTATTTCCATGAGGAAACTTATCCTGAGAAAGATAAAATCAAGTGTGTTACTAATCATCTGATAGACAGAGCATCACTTTGGTGGACTGTAGTCCGCAAGAGCATAGAATGTCCTGCTACATGGAAAGATTTTAAGAAGAAGTTCATGCAAATTTTCCTTCCACCGCAATTTCATGAGAAGGCTATCAAGCAATGGGATTTACTTCAACAGCGCGATCGTGAGCCTATTCCACAGTATACAGAGCGTTTTTGGAATGCACTCTTACAGTTACGCATGCTTGAAGACGTACCAGAAATGACACATAAGCGGAAGTATATGTCTGGACTTCTTGGACATTACTACGCTGAAGTGAACATGTTCAAGCCTGCTACCCTTGAAGACGCCATCTCCTTAGCTCACGACACTGAAGATAAGTTACACGGAAGAGATCCACGACCACAGCCATTTCAAGCAAACGGTAATTATGGATCTAAACAATTCAATTCCAATTTCAGAAGGTTTAATCCAGGTCGTTTTTCATCCCCATCTTTCCGCAAGAATTGGCCTAAACCACCTGCACTACCATCCACTGCCAATTCAAATTCTAAACCTATTCCACAAGCAAATCCAAATATACCCAAACTCCCAGCCATTGCAAATAATGTGACCAAATCCAAGCCCATCGTATGCTACAAGTGTCACCAGCCAGGGCATCTCGCAGCAAATTGTCATTCAATGAAGCCATCAACACATATCAACTACCTTGGAGCTATGGACAAAGACGAGCATGAGGATATGCCGGATTTCACTGAAGAAGAAGATGATCCTACTACTACTTCTGACACTTTACCAGGTATGCCTACTTCACATTCATTGTTGACTATGAAATGTATGGTGCATGGAAAAGAAAGAATTATATTGCATGATGACGGTAGTACCCATGACTTTATTTCAGCAAAATTGGTAAAGGAATTGAAATTGCATACTGTACCTACGCACTATCGCATAAAAGCTGCATTTTTAGGCACTAGGTACAATGGCACACAAGAAGTTCAAGATTTAGAAATTCAAATTGGTCCATATATTGAAAGAAAAAATTTCTTAGTTGTCCCATTACAGTCTAGCGACATTATTCTAGGAATGCCATGGAGACACCAACATAATCCCAATATAGATTATTCCACACACACAATGAATATTAATTTTCAAGGAGAATCTATTACATTATTTGGTATGCATGCATCTCATATGTTTCCACTGCTTTCGCATACTCAAGCAAAACGTGCACTACGCAAGAATACTAAATCATATCTCATTTGGGTAAATGAATTGCATGCAAAGGAAAATCATATGCACCCTAGGCATAAGGAATTTCTCGCATATTTTAAGGATTGTTTTGCGGAAGACCTACCACCAGGTTTACCTCCATCACGTCCAGAAGACCATAAGATTGACCTAATACCTGGCACACAACCACCTTGCAAAGCCCCATATAGGCACAATCAAATAGAGCAAAAAGAAATCCAGAGTCAAGTTGAAGAATTACTAAATAGAGGCTTAATTCAACCTAGCAGTTCTCCATTCGGTGCACCTGTGCTCTTAGTCAAGAAAAAGAATAATACTTATCGGATGTGTATTGACTACCGAGCATTAAACAAGATCACTCTAAAGAATAGGTATCCTATACCTAGAGTTGATGACCTTATGGACAAACTGCAATGATCTTCTATATTTAGTAAAATTGACCTTAAGTCTGGATATCATCAGGTGAGGCTAGACAGATCCGACATATTTAAGACTGCATTCAGGACACAGTTTGGCCATTACGAATTCTTAATCATGCCATTTGGATTAACTAATGCACCTTCTACTTTCAGTAGAATGATGAACCGTATTTTTCTAAAATATCAATATTGTGTCATTGTTTTCTTTGATGATATTTTAGTGTTCAGTCAAAGTGAAAAAGAGCATTATGAGCATTTATCATTAGTTTTTCAATTACTGAAAGAAAATCAATTGTTTGCAAATCCTGACAAGAGTGAATTCTTTAAGACAGAAATAGAATATCTAGGTCATATTGTATCAAAAGAAGGAATTAAAGTTGATCCTAAGAAAATTGATGCAATATTGCATTGGCCTGTTCCTAAAAATGTACATGAATTACGCTCATTCCTTGGTCTTGCTAGTTTCTATAGGAAGTTTGTACGTAATTTCTCATTACTTGCTTTACCATTGACCAAACTTCTTAAGAAAGGAATTGTTTACCAATGGACTGAAAATCAGCAGAAATCCTTTGACTTACTCAAACGTGCATTAACCAATGCCCCTGTTCTACAATTGCCTGACTTTAACAGACCATTCTTTTTAGTTGTGACCGATGCTAGCGGATCAGGAATAGGAGCCGTGCTAATGCAAGACAACCATCCAATAGCATATTCTAGTTCTAAGCTGAAACCCTCTGAGCTCAAATATTCCACTTATGACAAGGAACTCTTAGCAGTTGTACAAGCATTAAAACAATGGAAGCATTATTTAATGGGTTCAGAATTCATGATAAAGACCGACCAGCAAAGCATTAGACATCTACTTAGTCAACCCCAAATTTCTGACCGTCATATCAAATGGGCTTCATTCATTCAAAGTTTCCATCCTATCATTCAATACCAACCTGGAAAAGAAAATGTAGTTGCTAATGCATTGAGTAGAAGACCTGCAATTCATAATATTTCTATCATATCTTTTGATTCATTGACTGCTATGAAAGACACATATCACCAGGATATTACTTTTCATTCTGATTGGCAAAAATTAGTTCCAAATAATTTCATTCCTGTTGATTCATTCTCATATAATGATGGATTCATGTTCTTTGAAAAGAGACTGTGTGTTACTATTCCATTCCGATCTTTTGTTTTGAATGAAATTCATTGTCCCCCATATCAAGGTCATAGAGGTATCATCTCTACATTACGCATGTTAACTGAAGATTTTTATTGGCCGCATATGGATGCAGATGTATCTAATTTTGTTTCTGAATGTCTGATTTGTCAAAGAATAAAGAGACATCATGGTAAATAGTATGGATTATTAATGCCTTTGTCTATTCCATCTAAACCTTGGGAACATATATCTATGGATTTCATTACTGACTTACCAAATACTAAATCTAACCATGACATGATTTGGACAATTGTAGATAGATTTAGTAAGCAAGCATATTTTATTGCATGTAAGAAAACTTTAACAGCATCACAAGCAACACAGTTATTTTTGAAAACTGTTTTTACTAACCATGGATTGCCAAAAGTGATTATTTCAGATAGAGATTCTAGATTTTGTAATAATTTTTGGATTACACTGTTTGCAAATCTAGGCACAAAGATTGATTTCTCATCTGCATTTCATCCAGAAACAAATGGACAAACAGAAGCCACAAATAGCACCATTCTAGATCTTTTACGTGCATACACTATCTCTAAACCTCAGACATGGGATACTCATTTACATTTATTACAGTTTGCATATAACAATACACCGCACACATCTACAAAGAAAGCACATTTTGAAGTTATTTATGGATATAGATTATCTACACCTGTTGCATCTTTTTCTAATAGAATACAAAGTGCCGATGATATTGCTATTATGCATAACACTATTTTTGATGAGGTCAAGGATATGATTGCTAAAGCCCAACAATCATATACCAAACAAGCCAACAAGAAAAGACAAGCTATGAATTTCAAAGTTGATGATTATGTTTGGCTTAGAATAGAAAAGCGTAGACTGCAAAGTGTAGATAGACATCCAGTTGTCAAATTAGCTCCTAGATTCTACGGACCATTTAGAATCATTCATAAGATTAATGACAATGCATTCAAGTTAGAACTGCCATCTCATTGGAAAATTCATAATACATTTCATATTAGTTTATTGAGACCATTTAGAGGCCAATTACCTATCCACCCTGTCTATGAAAACCCACCTTTACTAGAAGAAGAGACTGAAATACTTGAACCAAAAGCCATTATAGACACTGACTACATGACCACTAGAACTGGCCGAAGGTATTCTAGATATCTAGTAAAATTTAAGAACCATCCTGTAGAGGAAGCACAATGGATGCACGCTAGAGACCTAAATGCTTTCCCCACTCTGTTAGCTCCACATTGAGCTAATAGCAATTGAGGTCAATTGCTATCCCACCCCGGGGGTATGATGCCAGGAGGCATATTCCACGGTGGATTCCGTGAGGTTTTACGGTGGATTCCGTAAACTTAGATGACCGGGGCTCATACGCAAAGAGGATTCTTTGTGCGAGAAGTTGATGGGGACGCCTGTCCTTTTCGGGCGTTTCATTAATTTAGTGTGTACATGGGTGATTCCATAGCGGGTGATTCCGCAAAATGCATATTAAATTAATAAACGTTTATGAGTTTAGAGTGCGCACTCGTAATAAATTAAGGTTAGGATTTATTTCTAACCAGTTGATTTATTTATGTAGCTGAAGACTGCTAGGTATTCACTTTTGTCGGTTTAATTGTGTTATTTTACTAACGATTGTGAATGCTTCAGTTGATGTGTAGAGATAGCAGCAGTGGCGGAGGAAAGCATTGGAGTCTAGCGGGTTTTCGACTCTTGGACTAGATTTTGATAGGCGCCACGCCTATATTTTGTTATGTCTATTGAGACATCGATTATTTATTATTATTTTTTATGCGCTTATGCGCCTGGATATGTTATTTCTATTTGGACATTGAGATTGGGCGTGCCAGACACTATGGGCACCGTCCATTAGCTTTATTTTCCTATTTTTGGTAGAAAGCAAACTCAAAAGCTAAAAGCTTGTCATATTTTTGTAATTGGGCTATTATTGAGCATGAAGATTGGAAATATACATTAAATACATGCTTTGTGAAGCGCTCACACAAGGCATGGGGGAGATTGAACCCAATTTGTCTCTTGCCTCTTGTCGTGCTTGCTTTTACATGGGTTTTTGTGCTAAAAAGTAGAGTACTTTGTTCTTGGGAACCTTCCAGGATTCACCACGTGAGCTATCTGCGTCCGATCTACGCACCAAGTTTTGATGGTTGATGTGTTGGCATAGCATTTGGACTGATTTAACACTATTTTGGGACTATCATAACAGTTCACACGCAGTTTATGATAGTGTTACACAGACATTTGATGCTACAGCTTATTTGGCATTGTCATTGATGCTTGGTTGGTCCCGTTTGATGCCCGGATGTTAGGGGAATGTATGCCTATTGTTTGGCAACCATTTGGAGCTGATTTTGGAGCTGAAATTCTCAGTTTTGAACAGTAAATCACTGTTGTACACAGTTGGGCTGAAGTCATTTTACTCATGTATGCTTATGCCTATGCTTTTCGGCCTATGTTTCGAGCATATATGGTGATGTATTGACACTTGGGGCTCGACATAGAGCTTGGTTTTGACTCGGGATCATTGGTTGAGCTTGAGCTTGCTTTGCAAAGCATTTGGATGCTCCGTCTTGGTTGAGCTTGAGCTTGCTTTGCAAAGCATTTGGATGCTCCATCTTGGATGTACTTATGGCATGTATGTTGCTTATGTCTGACCGGTCTTTGTCACGATTGTGGGAGAGAAGAAAGGAGTCTCACTTGTAGCTTTCTTGCTTACACAATGGGGGAATATACACATAGATGGAGTCTAAAAACAGTTTTCCTCTTCTTAGTTGTGTAAGCCAAAAGAACTCAAGTACAGAGAAATAGAAGAACCCTATATATGGGTCTCAAACCAAACTCAACTAACTAAGGTGGCATACTAACTGAGCCACGAACTAAAGTAGATAAGGATAGCTGTCATCTAGCTATTATTCATGGGTGATGTACCAACCGCATCTACAGCTAACAAGTCGATGACATAAATACACAACGGTCACCCTGGCATATCACGAGTGGAGCTCGATATCTCAACACTCCCCCTCAAGCTCAACCCCAATTCCTGCACACCAAGTAGGTCTCTGAACTTGCGCAACTTCTCTATGCCCAATGCCTTCATGAATATGTCAGCTACCTGATCCTCTGTGCTGACATAAACTAGATCAATAAGACCTAGTAAAACCCTCTCCCACACATAGTGATAATGCACCTCAATGTGCTTTGTTCTAGCATGATAGGCTGGGTTATTTGCCAAGTGTATACTGCTCATGTTGTCACAATAAATGACAACTGGCCCATCTGTAGGCTAATGCATATCATAAAGTAGCTTATGCAACCAAGCTACCTCACATGCAGCCATTGCTGCACCCTTGTACTCAGCCTCTGTGCTCGACAAGGCAACTGTAGGCTATTTCTTGCTGCTCCAAGTGACTGCAGCACTCCCAAAAGAGAACACATATCCGCTAATGAATCGTCTATCAGAAATACTACTAGCCCAATCAACATCAGTGTATCCATGCAACTGTATCTGAACCCTAGTCTCATAAAATAGTCCATACTGCAATGTGGACTTCACATACCTGAGTATGCGTCTAGTCGCATCCAAATGTGGTTTCCTTGGAGCCTGCATAAACTAACTTACCAATCCAATAGCATAGCTCAAATCTGGCTTGGTAATAGTCATATAAATCAAGCTTCCTACTATGCGTCTGTACATAGTAGGGTCTTCGAGAAGCTCACCTGCATCTGTGCTCAGCTTCACATTCTACTCCAAAGGAACTGAAATATGCTTACAGCCAGTCATCCCATATTTGGACAGCATGTCCAATCCATACTGCCTCTGCCAAGAGCCGTATCCCACTTGGTGATCTAATCACCTCAATGCCCAAGAAATAACGCAGCTCTCCCAAATCCTTCATCTCAAACTTCTGCTTCAATAGCATTTTCACATGAAGAATATCTTCATCACTATCACCTGTCATAATCAAATCATCAACATAAATGACAAGTAGCATAATACATTTCTCTGTTTTTCTCACATAAAGTGAGAAATCTGCCTTGGAAATCTAAAAGCCAATAGTGACAAGATACTGTCCTATCTTGTCAGACCATGCTCTAGGTGCTTGCTTCAAGCCATACAAGGCTTTCTTCAACCTGCAAAAAAACTCAGGATGAACAGCATGCACATAACCAGGTGGCTGCTCCATATAGATCTCTTCTTGCAAATCACCATGCAAGAAGGCATTCTTTACACCCATCTGATGTAAAGATCATCCCTTTGATGCAGCCATAGCAATGACTGCTCTTACGGTTGCCATCCTTGCAACCAGACTGAATGTTTCTTCATAATCAATGCCATATGTTTGTGCATACCCCTTGACTACTAATCTTGCCTTGTATCTGTTCACAAAACCATCTGCATTGTGCTTCACCTTATAAACCCACATACAACCAATTGCATTCTTATCTTTAGGCAAAGGTACCAATTCCCATGTAGCATTTGCTTTCAAGGCATCCATTTCTTCATCCATGGCTTTCTCCCATTTTTCTTTTCCCATGGCTTGCTCAAAAGAAGTGGGTTCTGGTTCCTGTATCACTTTGACCATATAGGCATAGTGAATGACTGTAAATCCATTATATTTCAGCCTATCCATAGGATACCTAGCTTTGGTAGACTTGCACAAAGTAGGTTCACTCCCAGGTGCCCTCCAAACATCCCTGGTCTTCCTTACTCCAGGTGTAACAATAGAAGGAATACCCAACTCATCATCAATGCTCTGTTCTGAGCCACTGGATTCACCATCCGCATAAGAGTGATCTGCATTCACATCAAACATGGGATGATCTACCTTCTCTTTTCCTTTTCGTGAAACCTACATACCACTATCTGCATTGCTTTGAGGAGATTCTCCTGATCTCAATCTAGCTGTCCATGGCGAAGAATGTGAACCACTGCTAGAGGACACTCCAGGTCCACTAATATTTTGTGACTGCTGTTGTGAATTCTATGCAGCATTACCATTTTGTACATCTACATCATCATTCACATTTACTGTTTTATACCAACTACTCATCTCATCAAAAACAACATCTCTACTCACTGTAAACTTATGAGTAGAAGGGTTATAGCATCTATACCCTTTCTACAGAGAGTAACCAATAAAGATGCACTTCTCAGCTTTTGGATCCAACTTGGATCTCAACTCATCTGGCACATGAACATAGGCAATGCAACCAAAAATTTTCAAATGAGAAATATTTAGTTTCCTACCAGTATACCTCTCCTCTGGAGTCATTCCATGTATTGCTGTAGTGGGAGTCCTGTTCATTATGTAGACTGCTATAGCAACTGATTCAGCCCAATCTGGCAAGTCTTTTTTGTTGAGCATGGCACGAGATACCTCTCCAATATGCCTATTTTTCCTTTCTGCAATTCCATTTTGTTGTGGGGTATGACTGCATGAATATTGCTGCTTTATGCCATGCTCCTGCAGAAACCTTGCAAACTCATTTGAGAGGTACTCTCCCCCTCCATTTGACCTTAGGCATTTTATTTGCAGGCCTGTTTCTTTTTCAAACATAGCTTTAAGAGTTTTGAAATGCCCAAACACTTCACTTTTCTTTTTCATAAGATACACCCAAACTTTTCTACTATAGTCATCAATAAAAGTGAAAAAATAATGATAGCCTCCAATAGATGCAGTTTTAGTAGTCCACACATCAGAGTGGATTAATTCCAATGGCTTCTTACTCTCTTGAACATGTCTAGAAAATGGTTTCCTTGCCTGTTTTCCAAATTGACAGGCTTCACATACCTTATGCATTTCTGCAACCTTGAATTTAGGCAATCTTGCAACAATATTTTGGGCTTGCATTGATTTAAGTCGCTCTACGTTAATATGACCAATGCATTTATGCCAGATATCAATATCTGCAACTACTTTGGTCCCATGTGCAAACATTGCTGTACTCAATTCAGGCATGTTTGCATCCAACATAAACATTCTGCCTTTCTTCTTTCCTTTTGCTATCAAGCGACCTTTATTTTTCATATCCTCAACAAAGCATCCACGAGAATTAAATCTGACCTGCAAGCCTTGCTCAACCATTTGACTAACAGAAACCGGGTTCTTGGTGATATATTCGGGACATAAAATACATCCGACAGGTATTTCTTTTTCCCATCCTGCATAGACAAATGAATTTTTCCAATCTGCACAATAGGATGTGCAGTATCATCACCAGTGTCCACAAATCTTGGTTTTTCCATTTTCCTTGCATCCTGCATCCATTCTGCATGACCTGTCATGTGGTTTGATGCACCTGAGTCAACATACCACACATCGTTGCTTTCTTCTGCACTTGTCACAGAATTGGTCATGTGCTGCACCATAAACAAATGCTCATTTCTGTCATCACCCTGTCTACTAGAAGATGCATAATTCCCTTGTCGCAATTTTCCATTCATGATGTCATTCCGCTTTTTATAGCAGTCTTTAGCCATATGACCCATTTTACCACAGTAGTAGCATTCAACATTACTGTTTGCATTTTGGCCTCTTTGCCATCCACCACGACCTATTTGGCTCCCCCTGCCTCTAGAGTTACCACGTCCTCCTCCATAGGACTGGTTTTCTTGAGTTTGCTGCATATTCTGATTTCTACCACGGCCTCCAAATCGGCCTCCTCTAACTCTGCCTCTACCTCTTCCAACATTTGAGTAGAAGACAGCTTCTTTTGAAGTTCCTCCTGAAGAAGATGCACCACCATTTCTCTGCTCCTCAGAAATTAGAAGAGCAATCAACTCCTCAAAATCAAGAAATCTTTCATGGATGAAAATCGATGTTCGGAACTGTGCATAATTCTTTCCTAGACCATTCAAGGTCACAGAAACTAAATCATCATCTTCCACTGGCGACCCAATGGAAGCAAGTGCATCTGCAATCTTCTTCACCTTCATGTGGTAGTCATTGATGCTCATACTTTCTCTTTGCACATTGTGCAATTCTTGCTTGAGCTGCATTTTCCTAGCTTGTGTATTTGTGCTATACATTTTTGACAGAGTATCCCATGCCTCCTTTGGCGTACTTGCATCCTGAATATGCACAATCATAGAGTCTAAAATATTGATAGACAACCAGTATATAACTTTTCTGGCTCTCTTATGCCATCCTTTAAATGCCTGCATTTGCTGTTGATTGGGAACATCAAGAAGAACTGGTTCTTCTTCATTTCCTGCAACGAATTCCCAATATCCTTTTCCCATAAAGAAATTCGTCATTCTAAACTTCCATGCTTGGAAGTTGTTCTTGTCAAGCTTTTCAGTGACAATCTGTGAAAGAGAATCAGACGCCATTATAGAACACTTTAAAAAATTCTGTCACTGCAAAAAACACAGCTTCAGCCTCACAAGGGCAAATATGTAGAACTGACAAAAGTGGTATTTGACCACACAGTCACTTCCTAGTGACAATTTTGCATCAACAGGCAACAAGGATGATTCTGTAACTCCCAATGTCTCTGCGCACATGCGTACGATGCAATTTCTATGGTAACTTTTCACTGACCTGTAGAACAGTGGTCACACAACAAAAACAAGGCATTTTCTTGAGTGCGTGTGGAAAACTTCCGCCTCCAAAATAGGCCTCGAAATGACCTCGAATAAAAAAAACAAGGCGTCTCAATCTTGCTACACCGCGAAGGGTGTCTCAATCTGAGACACTGCACTCTTGCACTTTCCGGCTGTGCTACCTGCAAAGACTTGCTCCCAAACTCGAAAAATGAAAGCAACACTGGTCCTTTTACTAGAACATCGCAAATTTGGTTTGCTTTCTTGAGGTCCTTACCATGAACCAGGCTCTGATACCATGTCACGATTGTGGGAGAGAAGGAAGGATTCTCACTTGTAGCTTTCTTGCTTGCACAATGGGGAAATACACACACAAGTGGAGACTGAAAACAGTTTTCCTCTTCTTAGTTATGTAAGCCAAAAGAACTCAAGTACAGAGAAATAGAAGAACCCTATATATGGGTCTCAAACCAAACTCAACTAACTAAGGTGGCATACTAACTGAGCCATGAACTAGAGTAGATAAGGATAGCTGTCATCTAGCTATTATTCATGGGCGGTGTACCAACCACATCTGTAGCTAAGAAGTCGGTGACATAAATGCACAACGATCACCCTGGCATATCACGAGTGGAGCTCGATATCTCAATAGTCTTGAGATGCTTACCCTATGCCATTACTACATGCTAGTTACATTGTTTGGAGCCTATTGCTATTGGAGCTCGGTCTTGGCTTGACCTTGGATTCCGGGAGCTTACTTGAGCTATTTATTGGCTTGCCAAAGTTGTATCTTGGGATGTAATTGATGTCTTATATGCTTATGGATGCTACATATGGATGCTCTACTGCCTACATGTCCGGGATGTATCATTGATGCTTGATATTGGACACTTGTCATTGGTGCTTGTACATGCTTTGTTCAAGCTTTGTTGCTTGATATTTATGGCTTTTGTGCCAGTGGGAGCGTCTTTGGATGCTTGACAGCCATTGAGCAGGCAGTCTATGCTCTTTGAGCTTTTGAGACTATTTGGGATCTTTTACCCTTCAAGATGATGCATGGTTCATATGTCTTGGTTCCTCTAGTGCTTATGAGCTGACTCTTTGCTTTGGGTCCCTCTCTTTGTGAGTTGACACCTACTTGTGTCAAGTCTTGGTAGTGGCAGGAACACTTTGTCCCATTGACTGGGGTATGCCTACTCACTGGCAGATGTTTGTATGACATGTTTGGGTGTTGGATTCATGCTTATCGACTGTCATATGCCTATTTTATACCCGCATGATGCCAGCTTTGGTCTTGGCAGTATCTGATTGACTTGGGATCCGATTTTGACACTGTTAGCTCTCATTTACTGAAATTTGTAATTTATTACAGCAAGCATCTATGTATGGACTAACATGGATTTTTCATGCTAAAATATTCTGAAATGATGTACTTTCACTAGTACTTGGTGGGCAACAGCTTTGGTTACACTTTTCTTGCCATTTTCTCTCAATTTTGGCGATTTTTTGGTCATTTTCTACAGTAAATAGCAAGCAGTTTTGAACTGTCTACAGTCTTCCAGCCTGCATTATGGCGAGTTCGTCCACTAAACATGCTATTTTCAAGATCACTAAGCTTGATGGTACGAATTAATCTTATTGGAAGAGCCAGATTTGGTAGGTGTTGGTGTAAAAATCGCAGATCAAACTTTTGAGATTGAGCGGGCATCTGCCTGCAACTATGCCAGATGAGGAATGGCTTGAGCTTGATGAGTTATGCAAGTCCACTATTGTATTATCTCTCACAGAACATGTTCACTATAATGTATTTGAGGAAGAACAAAGAGTGCATGGCAGTTGTGGGATCAAATCAAGAATCTATATGACAAGAAAAGTCCAGCGAGTCAAATGTATTGGATGAAGCAACTTAGGAGGGAACTTTTGTGTGGGGGGAAAAGGAAAGGGTATGAAAGGGGCTTAGGAGGCCCACCCTTGGAAGCTTCCAAGAAGCTTCTAGAGCTTCTGGAGCTTCTAGAATCCCATGTGGAAGGAGCCCGAATGAAACTTGATTGGCGGCAACGTCAACGTCTCCACTCCTCCTCTCCCTCTCACAGCGGCGTCGGCAGTCTCTCCTTCCTTCATGACTGCAGTGCTTCAACGGCAACGTCAATTCTCTCCCTCGGCAGTCTGACAACGTCTTCCTCTTGTTCTACGGCAGCCACTCTACCCCCTGGTTATGCCCCATACCATTTATATAGGTGAGGGGAGGGGGATCCTCCCTCCCCCATGCGTCAATACCCATGGGTTCTCCCCCCTGCAAGCTCTAGCAAGGAGCTTAGTGGCTCTTGCTAAACCCTTCTCCTCCAGCACGATAGTCGACTGGAGGAGAGAGGGATTATTAAAATTTTTTTCCATTAATGAATTTCCTCATGACTTATAGAGGCGGTTCCTACGTGTTTTTGGAATATCAGAATATTATAGTATTAATGGAAACATCATAAAGAAAGGGGATAGATTTGACCATATGGCCAAAAACAAACTTTCTTATGAGCTATGACCTAAAGTAAATAAGAAAAGTTTCTTCTATTATTTTTAGTTACCCTTGTTTTACTTTATTTTATTAGCTACTCTTTGAGTAAGCAAAAATTTCTTTGTGTGTTCTCATTGGGAAAAGATATAGCAGATGTTCAAAACTTGTACTATATCTATTTAACATGAGAACAATGATTAAAATTATTTATAATTTGTATAGGAAAAGATTTAGCCATTTGGGCAAAAATCTGTTGTATGTATTCCATACCATTGTAAATATAAAAATTATTTGTGATCCCCATTATAGGAGAAAACATAGTCAAATGATTGAAACCTTTGTTGTATGTATTTCACATGATAAAAATGATAAAAGTTCATTGTGGTCTCCATAGAAAAATATTCAGCTAGATGGTCAAAACCTCAAGCAAAATACATACAATAAGAATAAAAGTTCATTGTGATCTTTATGAAAAAAGATTTAGCCCGATGGTTAAAACCTCTATTGCAACTATTTTAAACAAGACTTAGGATTCAAATTCTTTGTGATGTCCACAAGAAAAGATTTAGCCATATGATCAAAACATGTATTGTATGTAACCTAGATGATAGCAATGATAATAATTGTTTGTGAAGTCCATAGAACAAGGTTTAGCCAAATGGTCAAAGCCTTTATTGTATGTCAACAATGATAAATAATCTATGTGATCTCCATTAGAAAATATTTGATCAAATGATCAAAATGTTTATTTCATGTATTCCACATGACAACAAGGATAAATATATTTTATAAGAAACTTTGATCTCGTGCTTAAATGTTGAAACCACAATCACCTCTAAAGAATAGGAGAATTCATTCCCTATGACACAAAGTTATAAAGATTGAGAAAATTTCAACATCAATTAGAAGCTATTTGAGAAGGAATGATATAAATTTTTATCATGGTTAAATATTTATAAATCTTATACTACCTACTTGTTGATAATAGTAAAATGTATCATATTACATTTTATTTTTAAGTTATACTATTTTAGTCTAAATCATGTTATATTAGTATATCGTACTATGTGCATATTATGAAATATGGTATAATATATATATATATATATATATATAATTTAGTAATAACTAATAAATATAATTAAAATATATTAAATTATATTTTGTAAGATTATGTATATTTAATGTATCTAATATGTAATGTGTAATATCATTGAGGATTTTGAAGCCACCTTGATAGTTCGAGAGTAGAATCTCTAGCAGGGTAGGATAGAGAGTATGTAGGCAAAATCTCTAGCTATGGAAATAGGGACAATATCCCAATGGTAGGTTCTTAAGGAGGGGTGAGGGGGAAGGAGCGGGTCTAGGAGAAATGCCCCTGGTGAGAGTTTGAGGGAAATGTCCTCCTCAGTGGAGGTTTGGGAGCAATGCCCCCAGTCGGGGTTTAGGGATAGCGCCCCTTGTAAGGATTTGGGGGCAATGCTCTCAATGGGGGTTTTGAGGGGTAGCACCCCTTGTAAGGATTTGGGGGCAATGCTCCCAATGGGGGTTTCGAGGGGTAGTGCCCCTTGGTGGGGGTTTGCGGGCAACATCCCTAGTAGGGGGTTGGGGGTAGTGTCCCTGATGGGGGTTTGGGGGCAACGTCCCCAACAGGGTGTCCAAGGAGCAGCGCCCCTTGGTGGGGATTTGGGGTCAATGCCCATAGTGGGGGTCTGTGGGCAACACCCCCGATGGGGGTTTGGGGGCAACGCCCCCAATGACTGGGCCCGAGAGCTACCGATAGACCTCAGTAGGTGACGGTATACCCATTACATGATTTTTGAAAAAATTACGACTTGAAATATTTAATAAAATTAAAAAATAGATACAAAAATAAGATCTAAATCTACTCATATTTCGTAACAAGTTATGGTTATTCAAATAGCGTGATACATTAAATGATCCCTTTTATGAGGTCGATCTTTACAATAATCATGATGTTTTTCAAAATGAGTTTCTCTTCCCCTCCCTCTCTCTTCCACGCAACTCTCTAACCTGAGTGTTTTCTCTGTTGCATTTTTACAGTTGCAGGTTTTGCATTTCTGATCCTCTGCGTTTTTATCTCTGCTGTCGCCCCTCTCTTACTGCAGGTTTTGCGGCTCTAATCTTTGGTGGTTCTATCCCCCTGCTCTTCTGTGACTACTCTCCACTGTTTCATTTTCTCAAACTAAGATAGATTTTGCAGTGGAAATTCTGGTTCAAATCAGGGTATTATGACCAAAACTACCTACGTCTTCAAATCAGAAATCTTGCTCCAAGGCTTCAGCAATTCAATAGGGCAGTGAATGATCGCCACTCCACAATGTGTCTGCTCTACTTCACGGGTGATTTTTGTTACGTTGACACACATTACTGACTTCTACTAATTACAACATGTTTTCAACTCTTCCCTACTTCATTTCTGATTTTGAGTTAAACTACATTGATTTTGATCATTTCAATCCATACAATTACTACAAATCACACTACTACTCTTTTGTATGATTAGTATTGAATAATGTTAAGATCAAACGCCAAAAGCATTTTTTAAATAAGAATCATGTATAAAAATTAAATGCAATCTTTATTTATGTAGCAATGAGATTAGGCACTCACTGTTGAGAATTCAATGTCTTCTTCTTCTCGATTGCTTGATTGATCTCTTGGAGCGGCTGCCTTTTTTGTTGTTCACTACCTTATAAATGATAGCTTCTTTGCTGTGAATATGAAAAACATGATTTCTTGCACTGTTGAAAATACTGTTTTTGCTGTGAATATGAAATATATGATTTGTGTAATGTTGAAAAAACTCTCTTAGATGTCAATATGGAATAAATGGTTCGTGCAATGCTTTTATCAATGAGTGCTTTCAAAATACTAACATTTCTTTATATTTTGTGATGCTATATTCCTTAAGGTTTCGCCTCAAGGCTAAATCTAGCCTTATATTTCTTGTATCCTTTAGTAATATTAGAGCATTTTATCAAGTTCTTATACATCATATTATACTTTACTATATAGAACTTTCCATTATACTGTATTTTCATAGTAAAAGCATTACCATCAGATATTATAGTTACATTCTTTATAATTTTGCACTAAGCATATGGCTATACAATACTTACCAATACTCAATATGATTTTGTTATAGGATGTATTTTGATATTCTAACAACACATATCATGATCTTTCATCAATATGTAGATTAGACCATATGGTCAAAAACTTTCTTACAATATAAGTACTTTTTATTATTTTATTCAATACAATTTGAGATTTAGCCATGAGGTCAAATCTTTTCTTATAATATAAGATGTAATTTATGTTATTTTTCCCAATATACTATGAGATTTCACCATGCGGAAAAATCTTTTCCTTAAGCTATCTCTTGGCCAAAATAAGGACTCTTGTAGTATCACAATATCTTGCAACAAATCAACCACTTTGTTCATTGTACTACAAGAATGACATTTTTCCATTTGGTCAAATACTTTCTTATATTATCAACTCTTACTTCCAAAAGGAAATGCTAGTTTCTACTTAGAATTCCTTACTTTCTATAATTTGGCCATGTGGTCAAATCTTGTCTTGCAACAAACAAACCACTTTTTTGGAAATTGATCCTAAAAATTTAAGACTAAATCTATGGTGGGTTTTTGATCACACAAATTTTGGGTATGCTAGATTTGGCTATATGGCAAAATCTTCTAAGAAAAACATTTTCTATATTATCTCCAAAAAGAAAGACCATGTTTTACTTGGAACTCCTTGATTACCTACTATATTTATAGGAAGTTTCGCCTTGTGGTCAAAACTTGTCGTGCAACAAACAAACCACTTTGTTTCCATAAACCATTTCTTTCATTTCAGATTTTTATAACTTCCTATCTACATTTTCATATATAAATATCATATCATTTTGCCACAAATTAGCCACTTTTTCCATTCCAGTACAATGGTCAAATCTTTCATTTTGTTATGAATGCTAGCATCCAAAAATCCCCCATTCTTGTTTCATTCGGCCATATGATCAAATCTAATCTCATATCTCTTGCAAACTATGAGACCACTTTTTCATTCCACTATAAAATAATATTTGGCTATATAGTCAAATCCAATTTCACAACATGTTGCAACAAATGAATCCCTTTCTTCACATGGTTATGAAACTAGATTTGGCCATATGGTTAAAACCAGTTTATAGAAATCGTCTTATCTTGTAGGCTTCACCATGAGGTCAAATCTCCACCTTTCAAGTGTTTTTCACATTACCTTATATTGATATCTATGGAATTTGCTACATAGCCATATTTGTTTATTTGTGAATCTCATATCACAATAAACTGTATCCTCTCTTTAACTAGCCTTCAAAAACCATATGGTAAAAAACCATGGCAAAGTTTCTAATCTTATATATAAGTCTTATGACTAAATAGAATTTGACCACATGGCTAAAACCAATGACAATGTTTTTACAATATAGCTCCTTAAGGGAAACTTATATGTGCACTAATTAAAATGTTAACTTTGGGCCAAATGGAATCATGAGATTGCTACATAACCACATTGATATATGGGTGGATCTCATATTGGAATAAATCTCATTCTTTGATTAAATAGGATTTGACTACATAGCAAAAAATCTTAGCAAAGTTTCTAGAGTATGATCCTTGCATAGGAAACTTACATGGAGAAGAAATCCAATGTTAACTTAGGGACAAAAATCATCCATGACATTTTCTACATAATCACAATGATATTTCTCTATATCTCATACCACACTCACACTCAACATTTCATTATCACTTGACCATTTGGTTAAGTCCATGGTCAAGTCTCACTATTAATAGAATTTGATCTTCTCACCGAAGTCCATGGCAAGGTTTTTACTATATGATTCTTGCAAGAGAAACAAAATTAATGCTAACTTAGGGCCTAAATAATCCATGAGATTTGATACATGAGCACGTATATTTATGGTTGGATATCTCATACCATACTTAATCTCAAATTTCAATATTTCATTTTATGGAAGAGTCCCTTTGGAGTACATTTGTTTTGTATTTCATAAAATCTTGTGTTGTGTTTTCAATTTTCAACCTAGAAATCTTATACATTTATTTGGGTTTTGTGAATTTTGAATATTTTTAAATCCACTTTTGTCTGACAACTTTTTCTCTTTGTAGAACTATTCAATGGCAAAGAAAGATAGCACATCCAAAAAGGAGACCCAAACCATTGATGGAGCTAGTGGTGATTTTGTGTATCCATGGTATGTGGATGTTTATGATAGTCAAGGAAAAATAGCTGACAATGTTCTCTTATTTACATTAAAGAGTGATATTGCATTTTTTCAACAAGATGGTGTCTGTGAGAGAGAAGAATATTTCTTATGTGTCTTACTCACCTCCCAACCAAATATACCCTCTTTCCACCTTCTAATTGGGTCTCTAGGGCCTGTTTTCATGGTGCACCCGACTGGTGTTCCCAAGTAGACAAATCCTGCCCAATTTAGTAAGAAATCTGAGGGTATCCCCTAAGCTTCGGACCTTGGCACTTCTTGCCCTTGTCCGGGACACACTAATTAATTGCCATCTTGGGCTACTTGCCCGGCTGAAGATTATTATGTCTAACGTTCTCTCCCCCTTTCAAAAATCATTGTCCTCAATGATTAGTGATGGAAAGTGTCGTCGAATCAAAGCTTCTGATTCCCATATAGCATCAGTAACTGGTAGACCCTTCCAGGAAACTAGATACTCATGGAGAGTACAATTACACAACCATTTCTCTCTTTGATCTAGTATCTTATCTGGTCCATGGTCAACAACTGAATCCTGTTCCTGCAAAGGTACCATACCATCAATTAGATTATCATCATGTGAGATATACTTTCTTAATTTGCTAACATGAAACACTGGATGAACACGGCATCCAGGAGGAAGTTCCAATCGGTAAGCTACATCACTTAGCTTCTGAATAATTTTCCATGGTCCACAATATCTTGAAGATAACTTTGGACATTTTGCTAGTCGATAAACTAGACGACTTGGCTGGTACTTGGAGAAATTTTTTTTCTCCTAATTCAAAGAGCCTACTTGACCTTTTCTTATTTGCAAAATGCTTAGCCCTATCAGCAGCTTGCTGTAGCTTGGCTTGAGCAATTTTAATATTAGCCTGTATGTCAGTAAATAATTTCTACCACAGCTAGGCATTTCTCATCAGACCTTAATGTACTAGGAAAACTTGGATTCATTCGATAATTTATTTCAAAAGGAGACAGACCTGTCGCCTTATGAGGTTTGTTGTTATACGCAAATTCTAACAATGACAAATGCGTATCCCAATCTGTTTGTTTATTAGATACATATGCTCTCAGCATGTCTTCTAGTATCTGATTGAGTCTTTCTATTTGACCATCTGTTTCTGGGTGATCACCACTTGACATGTTTAAAGACACTTTTAAACGACCAAAGACATGACGCCAAAAATGACCAGTAAACCTGACATCCCTATCAAACACAATGAACATAGGTAGACCATCCAACCTAAACACATGATCAATAAACAAATCTGCGACTTGTGGAGCTTCCACACTTTCGTGAGTGGCTATAAAATGAGCCATTTTACTGAAGCAATCCACTATCACTAGGATAGTGTCTTTTTGTCTCTAGGTTCTAGGTAAGTCGACAATGAAGTCCATGGAAATACTTTTCCAATCAGATTCTGGAATTTGTAATGGCATTAGCAGACCTGGTGGCTTCACCCTTTCTGCTTTATTAACTTGACATTGAACGCATTGTTGGACATATTAGCAGACATCCTTGGCCAACTTTGGCCACCAAAATGTCCTTCTAACAAGCTATATGGTCTTATCAATACCAAGATGTCCTACACAAGGCACATCATGGTTATCAAACAAAACTTTATTTCATAGTTCCCGTGCACTAGGAACACAGATCTTGCCTTTTCGTTTAAGAAACCCATTCTCAATTGAAAAGTTCTTAAATGAACTTGCCTTATCAGAAATAACAGTAGGTAATGAAACAGAAGTATCTGGTCCATCCCTAGTCAAAGAGTCTTGTTCTATGGCCTGATAACTTTTTGCCATATAAGAGTCCTCTAACTGTGCTTCCTTTATTTCTTGAAGCAATGAGCTTTCTAAAATTGTAAAGCTCATTTGATACATTATACGAGATAATGCATCAGTAACAACATTATCCTTACCCTTCTTGTATAGAATTTCCATATGAAATTCTTGCATCATTTCAGTCCATCGAGCTTGGCGCCCTCGAAGATCTGGTTGACTACAAAAATACTTAAGGGTATGGTGATCTGTATGAACTTTAAAATCTACACCATATAAATAGTGCCACCAAACTTTAAGGCAATGAACAATAGCATAAAGCTCTTGTTCATGAACTGGCCAATTCTATTGCCGCTTCTTGCTTTCAAAAGCTATAGGCCTGCCTTCTTGGCTAAGGACTGCACCTATCGCGATGCTACTTACATCTGTTTCTAAAACAAATGGTTTCTTAGGATCAACTATCTTGAGAACAGGGGCAGTAGAAACTGCTTGTTTTATAGCCTCAAAACTTTCTTGTTGCACTGATGTCCACATAGGGCACCATATCTTGCAATAAATCTGTCATAGGAGCAACTATATGCGAGCATGCGTATATAAATCTCCTACAGAATCCTGACAATCCCAAAAAGGAACGAAGAGCTGTTTCATTTTGGGGTGTCGGCCAACTAAGTATCACAACAACATTCTTAAGGTCCATCTTGATCCCATCGGCAGATACAATATGACCTAGATACTCTATCTCTGCTAAACATAGTATCGTCTTGTCTGGGTTAGCATAGAGTTTTGCTTCTTGCAAAGTTTCAAAAATTGTCACCAAATGTGACTCATGTTCATGGATACTCTTACTATACACAAGCACATCGTCAATAAAATCTGCAACGAACTTGCCCATGTATGGTCTTAGTAAATCATTCATTAACATCATAAAAGTAGTAGGAGCATTTGTTAAATCAAAAGGCATAATCAAATACTCATATTGACCAAATCTTGTTCTAAAAGCAGTTTTAGAAATATCTTCATCTATTACTCTAATCTGGTGATAACCACTTTTTAAATCAATCTTACTAAAGATAGAAGCACCACCTAGAGCATCCAAGAGATCGTCAATACGAGGCATAGGATATCTATGCTTGACATTTATTTTATTTAAAGCCATGTAGTCTACACACATTCGAAAAGAACCATCTTTCTTTTTTAGAAGTAAAATAGGGGCTGCAAAGGGTGAAAAGCTAGGTCTTTGCGAATCAATAATCGTCGGCCCCTGTGCTCAAATTGATAAATATGAGAAGAGAAGTCAGTGATAGGTCTCTTCTTTGCATGCCAATGCTTGCTCAACATTAGGTCAAATCTTGCAAGCCGTGTAATTTCAAAATCCAATATGTCCTCATAGTACTGGATATGTATAGGGAGGTCAACAACTCGCTAATCCCATGTCTCTGTACCCATCCCATTAGCTAGCTCTACTGAATAAATATATTCTGAAGGGGTAGTCTTGAGCTTCAGCTTCTTGACGAGATTAGAGCTAATAACATTATATGAAGAGTCCGTATCAAATAAAATACGCATAGGGCATCCTGCCACTATGCCTTTCATTACAATGAGCTCAGTGTTAGCAAATTGGTACCCCTTTTGTGCCTCAGGAGGCGATAGCACTACATCTGGCATAGTTGGTACTTTCTTTGTTATTGTGACGGCTAGGATCCGTTCATGATAACCAGAGTCATGTGGAGGTGACTCATATAGGTCATCTCTCGCCTTATCCACATCTTGCAGTGGATTAAGCACCATTTGAGCACTGACTCTTGCCTTCTTGGGACACGCCTTAAATTTATGCTACCCCAGGCATTTCTAATAGATTCCTTCTCTCATTACTTTCTCCCTTTGCTATGGAGTGAGCATGGATTTATTGTAGGCTCTCTCAGCCATAGTAGATACCTTCCTCTTGATACCTGTCACTGTCTTGATCATATGCACTTCTCTAGTGTCCTTTGCACGAGGAGCACTAGGTGCAACTGCAAGAGTAAAGACAGGGCATGCACCTCTAGTCCAAGGAAATCTCTGGGCCTTTCCATTTTCAAGGACTAATGCAAGCTCCATTGCCTCATTCAAGGTTTTAGATCTCTCCTTCCTGACAAGTGGCCTTAAGGCCCATGATAAATTTATGCACTTGCAAAAAGTCAAGAATATGTTCAGGGACCTTTAACAGAATCTCTCTATACTTGTCCGCATATTCCTGGACAGAGTAGCTCTTCTGAGCTATGAAGAACCACGCATCTAGAGCCCTTGTCCGCTCATCTGGAGAAGGAACAAAATTATTATAAAACAATAATGCAATCCAAGTAGACGGCTTTGCATGATCGTGCTCAATTTTCTACCACCAACGATGAGCGGCATCCATGAGATTATATGTAGCTTGCTGTATCTTTAAAGCATCCTCGTGAATATGGCATAACTTAAAACACTGCTCCCATTTAGAGAGCCATTGTTCCACTGCATATGTAGTCCTTTGTGCTGGCGTGCCATTGAACTTAGGCGGCTTAAGGTCTTTGAGCTGCCACTTAGCTTCTGGCAAAGGAGGAACGACTACAGAGGATTCATGTACAACTTGTGTGACAGGCATACATGCATCAGGTAAACTCTCATCTAAAGCTCTCTTGCCTTTATCCAAAGCATTTTGAGTTAGAATTTGCATTTGTTCAAGCAAAACTTGCATAGTGCCTTCCAAACTAGAAAGACGATTACGCACATCATTAGATGAAGAGGGCAACTCGTCATCATGCATAAGAGGTTCTTCCTCTACATCAATGTCATTCAAAGGCATATCTTCAGTGCCTGACATGATTGATTAATTGATTTTTTTAAAAAATTTTGATAATTCAAACCAACAAAAGTAAGGCAAGCGTAAATACAATGTACTTTCAAAAAACTGTTATGTTTCCGCACAAGTACTATCCACAAGAAGCATGCATGTCAAAAGCAATCCTCTTTGTACATTTCGAACAAAAGTGCAAAGTTGAATAAGTCACCAAATCCTTTTTGAAACCATGCATAAGCATCCAAATGCACAGAATCCACACTCTCAAGCATACATAGACGCACTCAAAGTAATGAATTTTAAGCTCCAAAAGGTAGAGATAATGTGTATCTGGGCACCACGAAGGCAATTTGAAATGTCCTCGCCAATCAAAACCAGAAGTCAAATATGCTGAAATTCGATGCAAGAAAACCACAGGAACTAACAAGCACTTGAATCGGAGGCCGTTGGAGCCCAAAAATCCCAATTTTTGCCCATCTCAAGAGGTCACTTTGGTGCAAAATTTCCGAAGTGCTCCCAAGCTCAATTGGCAATGATAATACTTCAAAATCTTGTCTTCAAATCATTCTCGAAGCTCATGAAATCGGTTTGCAATTTGGATGTCGTACCAAGAAGTTATAGATCTCAGAAAATGTGCTCAGAAAGAGGAGAGAAACACCCTTCTTTTTTTACAAGGGGATGGATGGCTCACAAGCTTGGTAAAAACGGGATTCTATCCCACATGCAGAGTGCCACAAGGAATTTACTAAGGATAAAAGGTGAAAGGGAGATAGTCATTCTTTCAAGTAAAAGAGAGAGAACTCTCTTGTGTGATGAAGTGTGCCTTAGCCTTGGTGGTGCTACTGGCGTGATTTTGGGTTGCCGCTGGGCCTTGTGGTGGGTGTCGCCAGAAAGAGACGTTGAGTTGTCTTCTATGGCGTGTTGTCTTCCCGTTGCCTACTCCTGTGTGCTCTCGGCGACTGCCGCACGATCTCACCTGTGTGTTGTAAAAAAAAACCCCAAATCTTTTTTTTGGAAACCTGCACGCTCTGATACCAAATGTGAGAGAGAAGAAGATTTCTTATGTGTCTTACTTACCTCCCAACCAAATATACCCTCTTTCCACCTTCTAATTGGGTCTCTAGGGCCTATTTTCATGATGCACCCAACCGGTGTTCCCAAATAGACAAGTCCTACCCAATTTAGTAAGAAATCTGAGGGTATCCCCCGAGCTTCGAACCTTGGCACTTCTTGCCCTTGTCCGAGACACACTAATTAATGGACGTCTTGGGCTACTTGCTCGGCCGAAGGTTATTATGTCTGATTGTGTCATAGAGAAGATAACAGATGGATGTGCTGGGAAAGAGGGAATACCATGTAATCTTGTTAAGATCAAGGGGAAAAATATAGTATAAAAACTTGAACCTTTGTCATTTCACTTTGCCCGTATTAAAGAGGACGAAGAATAATCTTTGAAAACAATGGGACGGACCTTATTTGAGGAGGTAAAGGACACAGAAGACATTATATTAGCATTCTAAGCTGTCCAAAATAGTGAGCTGCTTTTCCTATCAAGAAAAGGTGATCGCCCCAACAAAAGAATGAAGATCTAAGATAAACAAATAGACTTGAGATCTTCACCTTCTCCTCAAGAAGAAAATAATTCACCGAATCCCACAAGCTCAAAGTCAAAATCACCTCAACAAAGTTCCTTGTCACAAGCTCTTATTGTTATTATGGCTGCTAACACTATTGAGAATGATGCCACTTTACCTTCCATGCTAGAAGTTACACCTGCAAAGCCAATAATTTCTCTTGAGGTCAAGGGAGTAGAAAGAACATTTGATTTTCCTAAGATAGTTAAGAAGAAGGGAAAGAATGAAGAATCAAGATTTCACATGTTTGAAAAATTCTTTCCATTTGGTCCAACAACACAATTTCCTATTCTCGTTGATAGGTATTATGATGCACCTCCTTTGTATACTTATAGGTCACTGTGTTGGGATTAGTGTTGGGATTATGTAGAGAAGCTAACCACGTCTTTCATAAAGAATCCCATGAATCCAGCAACAATAGCATATATTATGTCTTTTGTACAAGACAACAATGAGAAGAGACCCATGCATCGTGATGAGGTGGATGCTAATAAGTTGTACACTTATAGTTATTGGATTATATCGGGGCTTCAGTCAATTCATGCAGCAAAGATATATATTCATAGTAATACTACACGTTGTCTGGCAACCAAGCATTTATACACCACAAGAAATGCTAGAATAATGTGCATTGAGATTTCACGAATGACAAATATGGAATCACATAATGTTATGAAAAATGCCCCTTATGTTGAGCAACTTCAACAATTAAGAGATCAGTGACTAGCATTTGGTTCTCCACCAAAACCCAACAAGGGCTTTCTAAGACAAGCTCTCAAAGAGTACCATGGCAACTAATCGCATATAAGCTTACATTCTCTTTTTGTGAAGATTAGTGTGATGCTCTTTCTTTTGTTCTATGCTCACTATTTTTATCTTTTTTTTGTAGAGATTTGTGGCATACATTGGAGAAAATTGTGCATCTAGAGATTTCCATATGATTGTTAGCTCCCAAGAAATATTTGATAGTTGGATCAAAATCATGAAGAGATACTCTAGAGGTAAGCTTATATCCCAAGAGGAGAGTTCAAGAAAAAAGGGAAGGAAACCTTCTCCTGTTGCATTTCGTTGCCTTATGGGTTTAAAGGATGGAGACATCCTTACACTAAAAGAGGAGATTAATGAAGGTCATATTCTTTTTCTTAGAAACAAATGGGATAAGGAAGATATGATTGACATGGAAACAAGGGCTAAGCAAATCAAGCAAGATGTAATATTTCCACCCGTGAATATTGACTTCCCGCACACTGCGTAAACCTTGTACAAAGGTTATCCCACATATTGGATTTACCGGCAGTATAATGTGTAACCTGCACGTGAGAAATCGAGACCATTCGCATTGGCAAAGCAAGCCGAGGGTTCAAAACCGAAATTCCCGCGTAAACACCCTCTTGGGAGGGGCAAAATAGTTATTATTAAAGCAAATTTTTTTATTTTTATCCCTTTTCCCCAGCCAATGCACGGCTGGAGAAGAGGGAGTGTGGGGGAATGGGTCAAGGAAGAGTCGTGGGCTGCATGGGAGGGGGGGGAACCCATGCAGTGGCCACGTGGTGGAGCTCACCTCTCCCCCCCCTAGGCCTATAAAAACCCCCTCCCCAGGGAGCCAGGGTCTGCGGGTGGCGTGAGAGAAAGGACGACCGAAAGTAGTGAAGAGAGGGAAGGGGGGATACTGCTGCCCACGCCGTTGTTGGGGAAGGGAGGGAGACGAGGCTGCTGCCATCGCCATAGGCCTGAGGCTGCGCGGAAAAGAGGAGGGGAGAGTCGTTGTCCTGCTGAGGAGCCGCCGTGAGGACGCCAAATCTGACGCCGCTGCTGACAAGAACCGCCGCCACCACGACCAGCCGTCCAACTGCCGCCATCACATCACAACTCCTCCCTGTCCCGACGCTAATCTTTCCCTCCTTCTCAACCTTACCTTTATTCCACGTGGACTCGTGGGGAGCAACAGCTTCCCAGAAGCTTTTGGAAGCTTCTAAGGTACAAGGCTTAAGGCCTTGTGCACACGGGTTCCACCGCGGGGAGGGGGAAAGGGTTAAAAGGCCTCCCTTAGAGCCTTTTCCCACAGCTTCTCAGGGATAAGCTTTGGCCTTGTTCCTGTGGCCTTCTCAGGAATTCCTGCGTACAAGGGAGAAGGCACATCTCAAGGCTGTTCGGAGAAAGTGTAGAAGCGAGGGTAATCCGCGAAGTTGTGACCACGCCTACAATGGCTCCCAAGAAGACACAAGGCGCGCCTATGGGAGGTTCTTCCCCGGACTTACACGTGGATATCACCGCGGATCCACAAATCCAGGTTTCGTGAATATATCTCCACATGAAGAGATGTTTTAAATACGCTTAACTCCATAGGGAAATTCATACTACGTTATCATTAATTCATGGGTAGTGTTAATAGTACATTCGATAAAATATAGATAAAGGGTCCGTGCATATCATGCATCTACAAAGTGGAAGCCACATATGGCCTAGGATTATTGTTAAAGTGCATTGGTCATGTAGGAAAGGAGTATTCTGCATTTAGTCAATAACTCCCTTCGTTATGATTCGCGTGAGGGATTTATTAAATTCTGTTTCACGGTATGATAAAGAACCCCGATCTTATAAATGGCATGGAGGATGATGCTTGCAAATAGATTAAATCGACTCTTGCCTTATTATTGCATGAACTTCACTCACGATGTTGTTGTGTCTAAGGGTCGCACTTTTACTTTCGCAAACTTCGTTTCATCATGTAACATGTAGGAATGATTGCATGGTTTATAAAAGCATGAAATGCAAATACTTAGACACAAGGTTGTAGGTGTTTCCATTGACCTAAATCCTAGTAAGCCCTATGTAGATTACTCTTCAAATTATCTTGCCTTTTGACTTTAACTAAAAGGAAGGGATAGGTCTATTGCGGATCTTATGGCATGTGAAAGTAATGAATTACAGGTTTACATGTATTGTAACATTTTGCAACTATTTTCGACTTTAGATAGAGTATATCATCTCTAGGAAAGAATTGTCCTTGTCAAAGACAAGTAGGTCAATTTACCCAAGTCAATTGTAGTATCACGACTGCTAGGGTTTCGTATAGGCATAGCTAGCCGATTCAATAAAAACCTCAAGTACTAGTTAGGGCTTGGCACGTTAGAGATGTAGCCAAGTAACGTACTTGGACACCAAGTCGAAGTCCTCAAACCCAAAGGCCCTACCCACCTTCCCGAAAAATTGACCCAATGGGACGTGCAAGCAAATAATGATCTAGGGTTTCTACCCTAAGGATCATTCGACCTAGTGCTAGAGCTCGGTTTGAGTTGGAATCCCTAGGACCAAACGTTATCGGTCTAGTGCAATTAGGATTGGGGTGAGTAAGAAGACGCCCTAAACCCTACTTCGAGTCTAATCATAATTCTTGACCATAAAACACCATTCAAAAGTGAAATGATCTCTTGGAATGGAGGCGACACTTGTGCAACAAGTTGCAACGTCGAATAGCCTTGTGGTTTGATCACAAGAAAGTTTTGCCATTCCTTGGAATGAGGTTGGCATGTTCTTGCGCAAGTTTAACTTGCAAGGGGATGGGTAGTCATCCTGTTACATCGCCCTCATTAGGGAAAATTTGCCTAGTTAAGGGAAGTTAGGTACTTTCTCGGACGCAAATGATTAATCAATAAATTAAAGCGACATGGCCGCCAGGATTTACTATTAACAAAACCTAAAGCATTGGTTAAGTTGGGTTAACAGGGTATGACCCTAACCCAAAGACAATAGGAATCTTGCCAAATTGCAACTGATTCCGGATCGAATGTTGGATGCATTCGGAGAGAAGGATTCACTCCTTAACAGTTTGCCAAATAAAAGACCACTGGAATTGATTGTGCTTGTAACGGTTTAGAAAGCACTGTTTGCATTGTTGTTCAAGGAACTAAAGGATGAAAAGATATATAAATGCTTCAGGTTGAAGGCCTGAAGGGAGGGGCAGCTTCAGTTACCCCCGACTGGCTGCCTGACCCTAACCAAGGGGGTTGTTGACCGTGCCGGGAACGTGGACCGAACCCGCCGCGAGAGGTCTATCCGTTGAGCTCTACTTGGAGCAGGAGGACGCTTGGGTGCCAGGGGGGGCTCTGGCCGTAAATCCCTCGCCTTCCGGGTCCTGCACAAGAGGCTAACGTGACTCGGGATTGGATCTCGAGGCCCGCATACTAGTCTACGGGCAGAAGCTTGGAATAGTGATCCCTAGCGGATTACTGGATAAGCCTTCGGGCGGATTATAGACAAGCCTATGGGCGGAACTCCTTGTATTTCAAAGATAAATGATGATATGATAATAAAGAAGTTGTTTGATATTGTTTTTCTATGTCACGTGATAAGATTACGTGAAGGAACCAGTGCTTAACGGGATTAATCAAGGAAGCTGTTTGTTATATGTTAAATTAATGTGTTAGGTAATTACATAACTAAAACAAACCGAGGAAAGTGCGGAGGATGGGCCATGGGTCCGTCCTATGGATGGGTGGTCCCGGTTAGCCGGAAACTTTTCTCAAAAATCTTGAAAAACAACCAGATGATCATAACGAAAACGATGACCTAGAGGTACATCCTACCTGATTTACGCTGTTTTAGGGGAACGGAATGGGACTATGCCTTATGGCAGAGAGGTTGAGCCTTGCATCCCTCTCGTTTCCCATTCTCCTTGAACCAAGTACAGCGTGAATCTGCTTCGGACCTGGTGTTCCTGCGTAAAGTAGTTCGCTCGGGTCTGACGCTAGTTGCTGTTAGCTAATGACCAAACAGGGAAACCCTAATTCCGGTCGATCCTAAGTGGGAAACGGCCAGGATACTTCCGCTACGTGGCAGACGCAGGAAGACCTAGATTGCAAAACGCGTAACATTCCAAGGGAGTGCCGGGCAGAGTTTTCTAGACATTCTTCCCGATGGACTACTAAGACGTGTCCTAGATGATTCTAGTGGACACGTTACAGTTGGTATCAGAGCCGACCAACAACGGAATTGTTTTCGTGATATCTCAATAAAATGAAGTAAAGAAATTGTTGCTGTCCAAACATTTCCTCATCTACAATACTGTCTTGCAGAACTATGAAGCGTGGAACAAGTTTTTGGTGTTCCGGATCATGTTTATGACTGCAATGCATTCTCCGCATTATAGGCAGAGAATTGAAATGATGAACATCCTGGAGCAGATTTATAATCCATCACCTTTATTTATAGAACGAAGATGGACCGGGTCTTCAAGAATCTACTACATAGCTGCCCACCGGTTCGCGTATCTACAAACCAACCTAAAGAGGATCAAGTGGTTGGAAGATTTGAAAATCGTGAAGCTGTTCATTTTTGTGGAAGCTCACGTAAATTCGACTCTGCATATTCAAGGTCGGAGGGTTGAATTGAACTCATATGTATATGAGGAAGTAACCCGTGTAATCCCAGCCGACAGGATTAAGGTGTTGGGCCGCCATGGGAAATATGGATTCCAGCGGAAAGGATATCCTGAACTTCCAATGAAGTATCGATTCCTGAAGATCCATGACCCAAAACCCTACTATTACACAGTTCTTGTAGACAAGTCCAATACAATGTTGTTCTCCCCAAACTAAATGTAATGATTGGATTATCATCACACGAGATGTTGTATAAGGCTACGCCATGTAAATATAAATAAGGACTTCTTTTATCAATATCCGATTGTGCATCAGGGTTGTTACGAAAAGTTAAGTAGCTTCATGATTTACGAGATAGATGAACTAAAGATAAGCTAATGTCAATTATCATACAATAATGTTAAGAAAACTTTTACTCAGGCACAACCCCAGGTACAGGTTCCAAATTCGCCCCCTACATCAAGTACTGCTGTGATCCAGGAGAAGAAGTTCCTCCTCAAGCAGATAAAGCCACCCGAGTTTGACGGGAAAGGCAGATTCGTCCAGTCTGATGCTGAAATTTGGATTGAATCTATGGAGGATTACTTCGAAGCAGCTGGTACTGCTCCCACCAATCAGGCCATGCTCGCCAAATTAAAACTCACCGGTGAAGCTAGATTATGGTGGAAACAATGGTGCAGGGATCAAGGGACTTCAGAGGGGTCCGTTACCTGGGAGAAGTTAAAGCAAGCCGTGCAGGGGAGATATTTGCCACTTGCATATCGTACACAGAAATGAATGAGTTCTATGAGCTAAAACAGTTAGGACTCACCCTTGACGCTTACTACTCTAAATTTGTCTCACTCTTAAAGTATGCGCCACAAATGGACACGACGCAGCAGGTGTCCAAATTTTGCGCGGGCTTAAATCCACCTGTAAATACCCGTCTCGAATCTATGCGACCATCAGATCTTCAGGATGCACTCATTCGAGCGGCACCTATAATTCAGGAAGTGCAAGCTAAACCAAGGGGTATTAAGAATTGGTCCTATAGCGACCCGAACAGAGGAGCATTCAGACCCCAAGTTAAGAGAGTTCAAGGCCACAATCAGGGACAAAGGAAGAAAGCAAGGACAAATAACGTCAATAACTTTGTTCCTACTCACAGTAATGGCCGAAACCTCCGATGTTTCCACTGCAACGAACTCGGTCACTTCAAAAGGCAATGTCCCAAGCTCAGCGAGGGACACCGTCAAGGTGCAGGCCGTGGTCAAGGAGCCGCCACCCGTGGAAGAGGGAGAACTGCTTGCATTACCAATAGGCAAAGAGGTGAAGCAGAAGAAGAGGAAGATCCGACTATGGAAGCAGAGTTCGAAAGAGCGACAGTCCATGCCGCTTTACACAAGAAGGGGCCGAATCACCAATTCTCGGTGATTCAAACACCGTCAGACTATCAAGGTAAAGGTTTCAAAACCTTGATTGATTGTGGCAGTACACATTCCTTTATCTCACCAGCGTGTGCTAAAAGATTAGGGATAGCCATAGTAGAAGCTCCTACCCTACTTGTGGAATTGGCAAACGGTCGTGAGGTAACTTGTACCAGGCAAACTGCTAAGGAGGAGTTCTATCTGGGAGGAAAGAAAACCTCAGTCAAATTCAGAGTCATGAATTTAGGTATCCATGAGTGTCTACTCAGGATGGATTGGCTTAAGCCTAATGACGCTCACATCCACTGTGGAAAGGGTCAAGTCTCCTTCCGAAACTCTGAAAGAGAGTTTGTTACAACTCAAGGTGAGGCAGGAGTGCCAAGAATCCAGTTAGCCAAAATATCGCGGATCATAAAAGGGGTTAGAAAAGGATTACCTGTTTACCTGATCAAACTCAACAAATTAGATCAAAGGCAAGAGTCTCATGAGGAACCCTCTTGGCTAAAGGAATACGCTGACGTATTCCCTGAGGAATTAACTGAACTTCCCCCTCCAAGAGAAGTTGATCATGAGATAAGGCTAATGCCTGGAGCTGCGCCAATTGCAAAGAGACCTTATAGAATGTCCATACCAGAAGCTATTGAGTTGAAGGAACAACTCAAGCAACTGTTAGATCAGGGTTACATCCGGCCTAGCAACTCACCATGGGGAGCTCCAGTACTATTCCAGAAAAAGAAAGATGGGACACTTCGACTATGTATTGATTACCGTGGGCTGAATCAATCAACAGTCAAGAATAAGTATCCTATTCCTAGAATAGATGAGCTTCTTGATCGTCTTCAAGGTGCAAAGATCTTCTCCAAAATTGATCTCAGGTCGGGTTACTATCAAATCAGGATCAAGGATGAAGATATTCCAAAAACGGCCTTCAATACAAGATATGGGCACTTCGAATTCTTGGTTATGTCATTCGGGCTTACAAATGCACCTGCCACCTTCAATAGATTAATGCAGGATATTTTTAGACCATATCTTGATGATTTCGTGCTTGTCTTCTTCGATGATACTTTAGTCTATTCTAAAGAGGAAGAAGATCATGAACCTCAACTTCGGATTGTCCTTGAAACAATGAGGTCTCATAAGCTGTATGCAAAAATGAAGAAGTGTGCATTCTTCAAACGTCAGATTGAATATCTAGGATTCATAGTATCATCAGAAGGGATATCAATAGACCCAGCCAAAGTCAGAGATGTGCTTGAATGGCCAATACCAGTATCCGTCAAAGAAATACACAGTTTTCTTGGCTTGACAGGATGGTATAGGGTCTTTATAAAAAACTATGCTTTGATTGCAGCACCTCTTACCGACTTACTAAAGAAGCAGACTTCTATTACATGGTCAACTCCCAAACAAAATAGCTTCGACCAATTGAAGCAATGTTTGGTATCAGCACCTATTCTAAAACTTCCTGACCTCAATAAGGAGTTCGAGGTAGTAACTGATGCCAGCATTCTTGCCTTGGGGTGTGTACTCATGCAGGAAGGTCATCCAGTAGCATATTCTTCAAGGAAATTGAGGAGTCATGAAAAGAATTATGCCACGCATGATCTGGAATTATTAGCTGTCATCCATGCTCTAAAGCTTTGGAGACACTACCTGTTGGGTAACAAGTTTACTCTAGTAACCGATCATAAGAGTCTCAAATGGATTTTTACCCAGAACGAGCTCAACATGAGGCAACGTCGATGGATTGAAGTATTGGAGGAGTATGATTTTGAAATCAAGTATCGACCAGGGAAAGAGAATGTAGTTGCCGATGCACTCAGTCGCAAGGCATTCCTAAATTCCCTAATCTTGCAGAATCCATCAACGGCCAGATCTCTGGCTACAAAGGTATCTATGCCAAGCAACCCTATACTCGAACTAGCTAGAGAGGAAGCATGCCATGATTTGGCCTACCAAACCATGATAAAAGAAATATCTACCAAGGAGCAGAATCTGAAGTCACTAGCTAAGTATCGGGAATTTTCCATTGATAATGGACTTGTCTACTACAGAACAAGGCTATGTATACCAACAAGCCAGTCACTTAAGCAGAAGATATTATGGGAAGCTCACGATTCCCCTTTCGCAGGACATCCTGGCTATGCAAAAACTCTTAACGCAGTTAGGAAGAGCTACCATTGGGAGAGGCTCAAAGGTGACGTTCTCAAATATGTCACTGAATGTTTGTCTTGCCAATGTATCAACGCTGAACATGTCAGGATGCCAGGAAAATTGCAACCACTTGACATTCCCCAAATGAAATGGGAATTCATCAGTATGGATTTTGTGGTGGGCTTACCCCAAGTCCAAGGAGGATACAACTCCATTATGGTTGTAGTTGACATGCTTACTAAGGTTGCACACCTGATTCCAGTAAAGACAAACTATAAAGCCTCCGACATTGCAAGAGTGTTTATCAGAGAATGTAATATTTCCACCCGTGAATATTGACTTCCCGCACACTGCGTAAACCTTGTACAAAGGTTATCCCACATATTGGATTTACCGGCAGTATAATGTGTAACCTGCACGTGAGAAATCGAGACCATTCGCATTGGCAAAGCAAGCCGAGGGTTCAAAACCGAAATTCCCGCGTAAACACCCTCTTGGGAGGGGCAAAATAGTTATTGTTAAAGCAATTTTTTTTATTTTTATCCCTTTTCCCCAGCCAATGCACGGCTCGAGAAGAGGGAGTGTGGGGGAATGGGTCAAGGAAGAGTCGTGGGCTGCATGGGAGGGGGGGGAACCCATGCAGTGGCCACGTGGTGGAGCTCACCTCTCCCCCCCCTAGGCCTATAAAAACCCCCTCCCCAGGGAGCCAGGGTCTGCGGGTGGCATGAGAGAAAGGACGACCGAAAGTAGTGAAGGGAGGGAAGGGGGGATACTGCTGCGCACGCCGTTGTTGGGGAAGGGAGGGAGACGAGGCTGCTGCCATCGCCATAGGCCTGAGGCTGCGCGAAAAAGAGGAGGGGAGAGTCGCTGTCCTGCTGAGGAGCCGCCGTGAGGATGCCAAATCTGACGCCGCTGTTGACAAGAACCGCCGCCACCACGACCAGCCGTCCAACTGCCGCCATCACATCACAACTCCTCCCTGTCCCGACGCTAATCTTTCCCTCCTTCTCAACCTTACCTTTATTCCACGTGGACTCGTGGGGAGCAACAGCTTCCCAGAAGCTTTTGGAAGCTTCTAAGGTACAAGGCTTAAGGCCTTGTGCACACGGGTTCCACCGCGGGGAGGGGGAAAGGGTTAAAAGGCCTCCCTTAGAGCCTTTTCCCACAGCTTCTCAGGGATAAGCTTTGGCCTTGTTCCTGCGGCCTTCTCAGGAATTTCTGTGTACAAGGGAGAAGGCACATCTCAAGGCTGTTCGGAGAAAGCGTAGAAGCGAGGGTAATCCGCGAAGTTGTGACCACGCCTACAATGGCTCCCAAGAAGACGCAAGGCGTGCCTGCGGGAGGTTCTTCCCCGGACTTACACGTGGATATCACCGCGGATCCACAAATCCAGGTTCCGTGAATATATCTCCACATGAAGAGATGTTTTAAATACGCTTAACTCCATAGGGGAATTCATACTACGTTATCATTAATTCATGGGTAGTGTTAATAGTACATTCGATAAAATATAGATAAAGGGTCCGTGCATATCATGCATCTACAAAGTGGAAGCCACATATGGCCTAGGATTATTGTTAAAGTGCATTGGTCATGTAGGAAAGGAGTATTCTGCATTTAGTCAATAACTCCCTTCGTTATGATTTGCTTGAGGGATTTATTAAATTCTGTTTCACGGTATGATAAAGAACCCCGATCTTATAAATGGCATGGAGGATGATGCTTGCAAATAGATTAAATCGACTCTTGCCTTATTATTGCATGAACTTCACTCACGATGTTGTTGTGTCTAAGGGTCGCACTTTTACTTTCGCAAACTTCGTTTCATCATGTAACATGTAGGAATGATTGCATGGTTTATAAAAGCATGAAATGCAAATACTTAGACACAAGGTTGTAGGTGTTTCCATTGACCTAAATCCTAGTAAGCCCTATGTAGATTACTCTTCAAATTATCTTGCCTTTTGACTTTAACTAAAAGGAAGGGATAGGTCTATTGCGGATCTTATGGCATGTGAAAGTAATGAATTACAGGTTTACATGTATTGTAACATTTTGCAACTATTTTCGACTTTAGATAGAGTATATCATCTCTAGGAAAGAATTGTCCTTGTCAAAGACAAGTAGGTCAATTTACCCAAGTCAATTGTAGTATCATGACTACTAGGGTTTCGTATAGGCATAGCTAGCCGATTCAATAAAAACCTCAAGTACTAGTTAGGGCTTGGCACGTTAGAGATGTAGCCAAGTAACGTACTTGGACACCAAGTCGAAGTCCTCAAACCCAAAGGCCCTACCCACCTTCCCGGAAAATTGACCCAATGGGACATGCAAGCAAATAATGATCTAGGGTTTCTACCCTAAGGATCATTCGACCTAGTGCTAGAGCTCGGTTTGAGTTGGAATCCCTAGGACCGAACGTTATCGGTCTAGTGCAATTAGGATTGGGGTGAGTGAGAAGACGCCCTAAACCCTACTTCGAGTCTAATCATAATTCTTGACCATAAAACACCATTCAAAAGTGAAATGATCTCTTGGAATGGAGGCGACACTTGTGCAACAAGTTGCAACGTCGCATAGCCTTGTGGTTTGATCACAAGAAAGTTTTGCCATTCCTTGGAATGAGGTTGGCATGTTCTTGCGCAAGTTTAACTTGCAAGGGGATGGGTAGTCATCCTGTTACATCGCCCTCATTAGGGAAAATTTGCCTAGTTAAGGGAAGTTAGGTACTTGCTTGGACGCAAATGATTAATCAATAAATTAAAGCGACATGGCCGCCAAGATTTACTATTAACAAAACCTAAAGCATTGGTTAAGTTGGGTTAACAGGGTATGACCCTAACCCAAAGACAATAGGAATCTTGCCAAATTGCAACTGATTCCGGATCGAATGTTGGATGCATTCGGAGAGAAGGATTCACTCCTTAACAGTTTGCCAAATAAAAGACCACTGGAATTGATTGTGCTTGTAACGGTTTAGAAAGCACTGTTTGCATTGTTGTTCAAGGAACTAAAGGATGAAAAGATATATAAATGCTTCAGGTTGAAGGCCTGAAGGGAGGGGCAGCTTCAATTACCCCCGACTGGCTGCCTGACCCTAACCAAGGGGGTTGTTGACTGCGCCGGGAACGTGGACCGAACCCGCCGCGAGAGGTCTTTCCGTTGAGCTCTACTTGGAGCAGGAGGACGCTTGGGTGCCAGGGGGGGCTCTGGCCGTAAATCCCTCGCCTTCCGGGTCCTGCACAAGAGGCTAACGTGACTCGGGATTGGATCTCGAGGCCCGCATACTAGTCTACGGGCAGAAGCTTGGAATAGTGATCCCTAGCGGATTACTGGATAAGCCTTCGGGCGGATTATAGACAAGCCTACGGGCGGAACTCCTTGTATTTCAAAGATAAATGATGATATGATAATAAAGAAGTTGTTTGATATTGTTTTTCTATGTCACGTGATAAGATTACGTGAAGGAACCAGTGCTTAACGGGATTAATCAAGGAAGCTGTTTGTTATATGTTAAATTAATGTGTTAGGTAATTACATAACTAAAACAAACCGAGGAAAGTGCGGAGGATGGGCCATGGGTCCGTCCTATGGATGGGTGGTCCCGGTTAGCCAGGAACTTTTCTCAAAAATCTTGAAAAACAACCAGATAATCATAACGAAAACGATGACCTAGAGGTACATCCTACCTGATTTACGCTGTTTTAGGGGAACGGAATGGGACTATGCCTTATGGCAGAGAGGTTGAGCCTTGCATCCCTCTCGTTTCCCATTCTCCTTGAACCAAGTGCAACGTGAATCCGCTTCGGACCTGGTGTTCCTGCGTAAAGTAGTTCACTCGGGTCTGACGCTAGTTGCTGTTAGCTAATGACCAAACAGGGAAACCCTAATTCCAGTCGATCCTAAGTGGGAAACGGCCAGGATACTTCCGCTACGTGGCAGACGCGGGAAGACCTAGATTGCAAAACGCGTAACATTCCAAGGGAGTGCCGGGCGGAGTTTTCTAGACATTCTTCCCGATGGACTACTAAGACGTGTCCTAGATGATTCTAGTGGACACGTTACACAAGATAGGGTCCTAAAGGAGGAATTTGTCACTCTTTTCAATGCTTCAGTTCCAGAAAGTAGTGCTGTGATGAAGACTTGGGAAGAGCTTGTTGATGATTATGATATCAATGATGAAGTCTACCCAAATATTTTAGGTATTTGCAATGATTGGGTATCAAAGAAGCTCACACGTGGAGTTGATGCAGGGTCCCTACCAAATGGAGCAAAATATATTGTGAACTTTGTGATTGGAAAAAAGCAAAATCCTCTTCAATCCTCCACTACTTTCCCTTGGCATGTATATGTTGTTGGATGCAATCTAGAAACCTTTGATCTTATACATAATGTTTACAGAGATCCAATTACCATTGGGGTTGTTGTTCTAGATGCAGCACATGGGGTTGTTGTATTTGATGTGTACACAAGTGGACTTGTATCTAAGTTGGCATTGGTAAATTATATGAAGACTATTGCAGTGGTTTGCAACACTTAATAGCAAAGAGAGGTTGAAGCACAATTGTGGAGGGTCCATGAGAGTGCCAAATAAAATTCAAACTCCTAAGAGGTTCCTCCTACAGAAGTTCAAGTTCTTGAAGTACCACTCGAGGGCATAGAAGAATCAAGCCAAGATATAGCAAGCCTAATTATGAAAGAGAAATTAAATGCTACTTCAGGTGTTTAAACTCCATTCCTTCTCCTTTCATCAAGGAAGACAGATTGATGTAATTTTGATTTTTTTCTTGAGAAGTTACTTCCATTAGGATTTGCAAGATTTTCTTTCTTTGGTGATATTACTTAAAGAAACTATATCTTTAGTTTTTAAATTTTTTACAAAAGGTACCGAGCATGTTTGGTTTACAAAATCTATTTAAGTAAATATTTTGCTAAAATAGTATTAAAGAGCTCATTAAAATTTATCATCCTTTGTAAGGATAACTGTTTAATTGTAATGATCTAGTGTGTAAGAATACTTATCATAATGAAAAGTTTGAGCTAGCTATGCAAAATTTACTTAAGTCTATTTTAGATCTTACTTCAATTAAACTCTTATATGTGTTGTGTAATGATCTTGTCATGTTAGTTTTGGTTAGATTTGTCCACATGGTCGAATCTCTTATCTCTTATAGCCTCTTTTACTATATCACTAGTGTATGTCTATGCATGTACCTTAGGATAAGAGAGCCAACAATATATTGCACACCCCAAAAAAGATTCATTGCACCTCCCAAAGGAGTTTCACCTAAGTATCAAATATTGCAACAAAGATTTCACTCCAATGTATCTTTTGAGATGTGTATATGGAATATTAAGGTAAAATTCTTGTTACAATTCATGAGTTTAAATATCTATGGAATATAACTAGTTCAAAAATAAAATGGTTAGTCCTTAAGAAGAAACCATAAAAACTTATCCAAGTAGAGTATAGCTTATCTCAATTAAATTATCATGTGTCACTTATATGCAACATAGTTTTGGTCACATGGCCAAAAGTATCGTGTTTAAATTTTCTTTTAATAATTATGACTAATAAACACCTTCTTTGTACATGCCATTTTGAAGGCCTTTTTAGAAACTGAGTATGCTTAATATTATAATGATAAGATAATTTTTGCAACTAATTACAAGAATCTATTGTTAGTATCTCAAGTATACTTGTAATTAGCGATTAAAAGTGGGTATGAAAAAATAACTTTATTAGAATAGATTTTACTTCAAAGAAATCATCATATATTTTTTTTTCACCTCATGATATTACATTTGGTTAGATTTGTCCACATGGTCAAATGTCTCTTTTCTTAAGACATCATTTATTAAGTAGTACCTATGTATGTATTTGTCAATGTGAAGTTAAATTGCTTTAGTGTTCTATGCCAGTTTATAGCTCAAATATTAAGTAGAATGATGAGGAAGTAAATGAATCTAATGTGCATCCTTTTCTTCTTTGTAACTTCAACTAAGATATCTATGGTTGGATATCTAAGTGATTCAACAACAATAGAGCACGATGATGTGATTGATGTGTCCTTGATAAGAAATGTAACACAATTATGTGTAATACTTGATCTCAATGGTCTTCTTTTACAACGATGCTTTGCTAAGTCTAAAAGGTTTCAAAGCTTTCAAATGGGAAAGCAATGGCTTGTTCTTCGACCATGATGTATGGAGTTTCTTGAAGCCTTATTTGCACGATTCCAAGTGGGAATTTGGTTAACAGCTTTAAATAAGAATTTCATGGCAATTATTAAGTGCTTGGAGATCCATGCAAAAAGGAAGTATCATTTCTTCATGATTTGGGGCCAATAACAATATCATAGACATCGACTCAAAATCATATATAGGCTAGATAAGATAGGAGTAGAAGCAATGTTCAAGCCTCTGAAGTATGTATGGGATCAATATGGAGATGTTTGTCAGCATACCAAGACTATTCTCATAGATGATAGTCCTTACAAAGGATATCTAAATCCTGTTGAGAATGCCTCATGTCATCCGTCTCTTACATTGAACAACTCACAATTATCCATGTTGAAGCATACTCCTTTAGTCTCTACATTGAAAGATATGGAAGCAATACAACTTGCTCATGAGTTAGGATATCACAAGCATTTCATAAATGGTAGTGCAGCTAAACGTTTTATACAAAATCTACAAAAGTTGTATTTTTCCAATATACATGATGTAACAAGGCGGTGACTCTATATGGACTAATTTTGACTTTCATAATAAATATATCACTTACATTAAAGGCTTTTGCATGGCTAAGAAATATATGCTTGTTAGAAATTAAAAGTGTTTTATGTAGTTACCTTAGTGTTTCTAAACACCACCAATATTAATGAGAGAATCTACTCAATGTTTTTTATTCTTTCAATAACATTAGTTAATTGTGTTGAAATTTCTTATAAAGTGGTTTAAATCCTATTTTGTACTTTATGACCGTCTATTATACGAACATACTCAACAAATGCCTCAAGTCATCTGTCACTTACATTGAACAACTCACAATTATACAAGTTTGAAACAGACTCCTTTAATCTCTACTTTGAAAGATATGGAAGCAATGCAACTTGCTCATGAGTTAGGATATCACAAACATTTCATAAATGGTAGTGCAGCTATCTACAAAAGTTGTATTTTTCCAATATACATGATGCAACAAGGCAGTGACTCTACATGGACTAATTTTGACTTCCATTGTAAATATATCCCTTACATTAAGGGCTTTTGTATGGCTATGAAATATATGCTTGTTAGAAATTTAAAGTGTTTTATGTAGTTACCTTGGTGTTTTTAAAAGCCACCAATATCAATGAGAGAATCTACTTAATGTTTTTTAGTCTTTCAATAACGTTAGCTAGTTGTGTTGAAATTTCTTATAAAGTGGTTTAAGTCCAATTTTGTACTTTATGTCTTAGCTAACAAATAAGTATTAATTAATAATAAAATTTATGTCTATTTCTTTGGAAACAGAAACCATTGGTCAGATAGAAATTTTGAACAAAAGATATTTATATATCATGTATATACATACAAAAAATACAAATGGGATGAGCAATTATTTAACATACTTGTGTCTATTGGTTTACAAAAAAAAAAGAACTATCATATCATAGGTTATCCAAACTTATTACTATATGGTATTAGATCAAGTTATTAAACCACACCTAGTTAGTGATGACTCTTTTAAGGTCATAGTTTATGAAACTTATACATGTCACTTTAAATTATGCTATATCTAAAAGAAAAAACTCATATTATAATATCTTTAAATCCATAACATTATAAATTTTGGCCATGATAACATATTTTCATATAATGTTTAAGGCTCTTGTATTCTAAATTCTCTCTGCACTCCTTCAAACCTTTGTACTCTTACATTAAACTTGGAAATTTCCTGGGTATATACTAGTTAAGCCTCCTTGATGTTTCCACCACTATACAACATCATCTTTTGTTAGTATGCTAGAAAAGATAGAGGTGAAATCCAAATCTCCTAATAGCCACATAGTTGACATTCATCATTTAAGCTCTCAAGATGTGTGATCTCACATTTGTAACATACAAAGTGTCCTTTAGAGATAAACATAAACATAGTGCTCTCTTTCATTCACAAAAGTAAGACATTCATTAAAAGTGGGACTTGGAAAATTCCCGAAATCTCTTATATGTTGTTGGTGAGAGCTACCAGCTGGTAGGATAACTTTGGGATAGCAGTTACCTTCTTTGGTGATCAAGCTAATTTTGATGAAGCTAAATGGAGATCACTCGGTCTAATTTGTGATGTAACCTTGAGATTTTTCTGGTTAAGAAGGAATGCATGTCTCTTCAAACAATGTTTTAATCCAAAAACACATTTGACCACATGTATTCCCATGCTTCCTCTTTATCCACATCTTATGATGTGCAATCCACACCCAATACATTGGAAACTAGATGCTTGTCTATCCCAGCTTCTTAAACAAGAGCTACTGTCAGTTCTTTACCCTTTGAAGTTCCAACATTGGATCTATAGACTATTTTGGGAAAAAGTTATATTCTCAAGCACGAGGCCTCGATGCATTTTTACATGTTGTAAACACTTTTTACTCTTTTGGTAATATATGACCACGCATTACAAAAAATAAATAAAGAGGTGAAATTTTGACATTTTCGACACATTAACAAACTAAATGCTAATGGCCTAGTTGAAATAGAAGGTCTTAGAGGACCTCTCCTTTTCTTTTTAAAGAGTTTGGAAGGGCATATAATTATTTTTCTAAAATTCTTACCTTTCTTTTGAAAGGTAATATATGTATCACCCTTCTCTAGAAGGGCAAAACCCCCTTTGAAGGGTGTTGCAACCTTCAAATTTTATGCCCGATAGGGATAGTTTTTTAGGATGGCTTTAGGAGAGAGAGGCTTGACAATGGAATCTTGCCCGATGTGGTTTTGTTTTGGCAATGGGCTTTCATCTCACGATCTTGTGCAGTACTGGATTAATGCGGAATGGATAATGGATTTACTTCGAAGGAGGATGTACTTTTAACACTATGCTGTATACTGCTAGCGCATTAGGCGCCGCCTGGTACATGCGGGGAGCGGGGTTCCGCAGAGGGCAGGATTGCCAGGGCGATAGGAGGACACAGGGAAGGTGGTGAAGGGCTGCTGCGGTGGGATGCGACCGGCCAGCTGATTGTAGGAGACGTTGAAGGAGGCCAGGCCTTGGAAGTGCGTCGCGAAGGCGACAGGGATGTTGCCGGACAGTTGGTTGTCCTGCAGCGACAGGAAGTGGAGGGAGGTACTGAGATTGGCCAGCTCTGTCGGGATGGCCCCGGAGAGGCTGTTGTAGGAGAGGTCCAGGCTCTGCAGGTTGGCGAGGGAGCCGAGCTCGGCTGGGATGACCCCCGTTAGGGCGTTGTATGAGAGATCCAGGCTCTGCAGCTGGTTGGCGTGGGAGCCGAGCTCGGCTGGGATGGCCCCGAAGAGGTTGTTGTATGAGAGGTCCAGGCTCTGCAGGTTGGCGAGGGAGCCGAGCTCGGATGGGATGACCCCCGTTAGGGCGTTGTATGAGAGGTCCAGGCTCTGCAGGTTGGCGTGGGAGCCGAGCTCGGCTGGGATGGCCCCGGAGAGGTTGTTGTATGAGAGGTCCAGGCTCTGCAGGTTGGCGAGGGAGCCGAGCTCGGATGGGATGACCCCCGTTAGGGCATTGTATGAGAGATTCAGGCTCTGCAGGTTGGCGATGGAGCCGAGCTCGGGCGGGATGGTGCCTGTGAGGGCGTTGTGTGAGAGGTCGATGAGAGGAGTGACCTCGTTGGAGTTGTCGTCGGCTCCCTGAAGCTTCTTGAGGTTGGCCACCCACTGCGGGAAGGGACCCGACAGGCCGCAGGAGCTGAGGTGGAGCTCCCGGAGCTTGGGCAGGGTGGAGAGGCCCGATATGGCCGCCGACGAGGCGCTGCTGATGTCGCCCAGCGGGTTGCCGTCCAGGCGCACGACCTGCAGGCTGTGGAGGTTGCTCATGTCCTCGGGCAGGCCCCCGATTGCGTTGTGGTCCAGGTACAGGACGAAGAGGTTGGTGAGGTTGGTGGTGAAGGCGGCCGGGACCACGCCCGAGAGGTTGTTGAGGGCCAGGTCGGCGGTGAAGAGGTTGGAGAGGAGGCCGAAGGAGGGCGGGATGGACCCGCTGATGAGGTTGTTGGCGATGCGGATGTGCTGCAGGCTGGCCATGCCCCCGATGGCGCTGGGCAGCGGGCCGCTGAGCATGTTGTGGGACAGGTCGAGCACCCGGAGGCTGGTCAACTGGTCGAAGGACTCCGGGATGCCACCCGAGAGCGCGTTGTAGGACAGGTCGAGCTCCCGGAGGCCGCTGAGCTGCCCCAAGGACTCCGGGATGGCTCCCGTGAGGCCCCCCCCGCTGCCGCTGTCGGTCATCATGTTGGCTAGCGACAGCTGCTGGAGCTTGGTGAGCTTGCCCAGAGACGGAGGGATGCTACCCTGGAAGCTGTTCTCCTGCAGCTTGAGCAGCTGCAGCTCCGACAGGGAGCCCAGCAGGGGCGACAGCACCCCCTGCAGCCTGCCCCCCGAGAGGTCCAGCTGCACCACGCGGCCGCTGCTGGCCTCGCAGGTGACGCCCTCCCAGGAGCAGCAGTCGGACATGGACGCCGTCCACGCCGCCAGCTTCTGAGACGGGTCCTTGGCCACGGCCCCCTTGACGGCCAGAAGAGCCGCCCGGTCCTGCGCCACGCAGGCAGCTGCGGCCACCGAGGTGCCGGTTACGCAGTGCTGTATGATGAGCATGCTGAGGGCGATCGAGAATATCAAGGAAGCGACAGGAGTAGAGTTGCGAGGGCTACAGGTAATTATAACGCGGTGAACGTGGGAAGCCATCATCAATGGTATCCTATGCAGCAGCAGGAGGAGGAGGAGGAGGAGGCAAAGAAGCTAATAGTAAGACGACAGGCGGGTTGGTAATGTTTATGCAAGAAGAATACGCCCCGCCATTTATCATATCGAGTGTTGGGACGGCATTTCCCTGTCTGACGAGGTCTGATCAGGAAAGACCTTCGATTCTCACACCACGTAAAGTCTTTGATTGCAATTTGTCAAACTACAGAAGAAAAGCCTGCGAGTCGACTTTGCCACGGCCCAGTCAGCCCACGATCAGTGGCATCTCCAGACCGAACCTTCTCAAGTTCGCCTTGGCGAGCACTAGCAAGCCCGGCCGGCCTGCTGACTGCTGAGTCCTGACCGAGCTTCAGATCGTCTTGGTAGACGAGTTCCACCTCCCCAGCTTCCGTCACACCACGGTCCAATTTTGTCGTTTAGCTCCTTCTAAATTGCTCTACTGCTGCTTAGCGTAAAGGGGTCATTACAGTGTCTTTTAACAGTCTTCCATTGTAAATTTTTTCTTCCAACTGAGTTTGTTAAATGTTTTTTAATAATTAAACTGTTCATATCATATAGAGTTTAAATTAAAAATATCGAGTCATTTTGATGTTTTTTGGATCCGGTTATAAATGAAGGGTTTATAAAAGAGTGGGTCAATAGAGTGACACTCAAGGATGCGCTTCTTTAAGGTTTTACAAAATCCTAAAATATGAAATAAACTTACTTGGCTCGATAGTTTGACTTGTAGTAATCTTATATGTAATCTTAAGATATGAAAAAAATATTTACATGGCTCGGTTGTTTGACTTTCATTAACCTCATCTATAATTTTTAAAAGTTCATATCATAATGTTAAGTGACTAAAAGAGCATTTAAAAAAAATAATACAAAATTGCCACTCAATTGGGGTGGGATGTGTTTTTTTTGGGGGGGCATCACTTTATTGGCCCATTTACCCTAGTACTAGCCTAGGACATTTTCTAACACATTCATATTCGGTCCATACCTTCTCATGGATATGTCTTTTGTCAAGATAATCTCCAACATTGACCCCAAAAGCTTGCCATTCATTACCTGCATGACTTTGTTTTCCATTGAAGGCCTTTAAGAGGTTTCTATTTTAGTGACTCTATTAGCTCCATTGCCTTTGGGCCAAAATATCACTTTGGTGTGTCAAATTCTCCATGAATTGCTATGAAAACAGAGTGAATCATGCTAACATTTAAGGACATGAGACATTGCAACAACACAACAATATATGTTAGGCTTGAATCAGGAAAGTTGAGATTACATGAAGGCATTAATGCTATTCAATGAGCATCAAAATCCATAAAGCCTCCCTATTTGGCTTCGTAAAATCAATATAAATTTATTATGTGCCTATTGGAGTTGCTTTAGAAGCTCACTTTGGTATGTGGCTTAATTATGGTTTCTTTATATGTTTGGGGGGGACCACTCAGAAATATGTGTGTATGTCACATGGGTTCTAAATAGGGGATTTTAACAATACCATTGTTACATGTTTTTTCCACACAAAAGGATAACATATAAAGGGGTTACTCACAGATTGGATAGAAAAGGGGTGTGTAAAAAATCCATAGATATGGATATTTTTAAATAAGCCTTGAACACACGTGATTAGAGGGTTTGTATATAGTGAACCCCTCGAGTTTATATGCTAATAGTTGAACAAGTAACATATCCTCCATCTTCCTCAATGTACTAATGTATGGAGCTTATGGCCTTAGAACACTTATTTACAAGGGACTAAAGTCTAAATTGAATGCTACTACTATGGGTATTTCTTTTGTAAGACCTAGCATCTCTTGTAATACTTTCATGTTAGCTTCATCAGCACCTTTAGGGGCCTTGCCCTTGGAAAAGTCCCTATGGATAACATCATGCTTAACGATTTCTCACTTTGATCTGTCTACTCATTCAACAATTTCTTAAGCAAATGGTATAGATCACGATCCTTAAATGATTGCAAAAATCTTCTAGCTATCTAAACTAATTAAATTATTTTATCACATTATGTATGTCACTAAACTCATCAACATGGCACAAGTAAGATGGCAACTCACTCATTCACTAGAGAAAAAATGGACTCTCTTTGGGCCCTTACAAATATTATAGTTTAAAAGATGGGCCTTTTGGATAATCCAATTGGAAGGTAGAATGTTGACATTGATGGAGGGTGAATCTTCTCTCTCCAAATCTCTACTTTTTAATTTTTAAAAAAGGGTAGTGGAGGATTAAAAAAGGAAGGGGAATGAATAGTGCACAATTTTTTAGTTACTCTATTCTCATACTCCCCCCTCCCCTTTTTTGTCCATTTTTCAATTTCACTTTTTCTTCCTCCCACAAAATTAGTTTAACCTAGAGCTTGAATATCGGACTCCTTTCCTTCTCTTCTCCATTCCAATGAATTTTTGTGGCTGTTGAAGCTTTGTAGTACGAGCGAATTGGGTTTTAATCCTTCCACTTCCCTCTACAATTTCCTCTCCATATAGCTGTAGAATTTGGGCAAAACATAGGTGCCCATCTCTCTCTATGATTTCTTTGTTTTGTTGTTTTTTTAGTAGGATTTGATGTCGATTCTAAGTCTTTATGATACTTTCTTATACATATTATTTTAGGCAAGAGGCATATGTATATATATATATATATATATATATAATTTCTCTTTTCTACTATTTAGGAATTGGAGTTTGATATTGGTTCTAAGTCCTGTTTGTCGTCTTGTAGAGATTATTTTGGGCAAGAGGCATAGGTGCTCATCTCTCTGTTTTTTTTTTTTTTGGGTGGTTTCCCTTTTTTTTTTTTATAAAGGGTTTAGAGATTGATATTGTAACTCTTTCCATTGTCTTCTTGTAGATATCATTTGGGTAAGATTTCATAAGTGCTCATGTGTGTGTGTGTGTGTGTGTGTGTGTGCGTGTGTTTTTTTTTCTCTTTTCTACAGTTTTTTCCAATAGAGCTTCATGTAGGTTCTAACTATTGCTATTGTCTTCTTGCAGAGATTAATTTGGGCAAGATTGCATATGTGCTTGTGTGTGTGTGTATGCGCGCTCATGCGCACACACGCACGCACATGTGCGTATTCTCTTTTTTTCTATTTTTACAATAGGGTTGATGTTGGTTCTAACTTTAGAATTAGTTGTTGTTGCATCAATCAACATAGAGTAGAGTGTAGATTCCATCTTCTATTCAATATGTTTTGATGATCATAACTTTAGAATCAATTGTTCTAGAAATAATCAATAGAAAGAAATTTAGATATTCTATTTTATAGATATATTTTTTTCGATTTTTTGTTATTGGAATTCATATGAATAATTAGTTATTTCAATTTTCATTGAAGTGATATGTTTTTGTAACATGCAGATATTGTGCATGGTTGACGTGAAGTACGTAACTCTCGATCAACTTTGCTATGGTGAGTAATTCCATTTATGTTGAATGGAATGGGTCTACTAGAACTCAAAGTTCTGAAATCCTCTAAACTATTGATCCTATGTGTCTATTAAGGTCTCCATGCCATTTGACTGCTATCCAGATAACTCTTGTATTATATCATCCATATAGCTCATAATGTGTTGGAGTTATATAATATCTCAAATATCAATCGAGAGTATCTATTGAGATTTGCATGCCATTTGTCTACCATCCTTATAACAACTACTATATAAGGCCTACGAATTCATGTAATGTATCAAGTGATATCAAACTCAATTCATTTTAATGAGTTTTCTTTCTACAAAATTATCTAAGTATTTTCGTATTATTTTTTTCATTCTCTTGAAATGAAAGGTGTGGGGGATGAGAATCTTGCCACGGGTCCATATGAGACCATTTTAAAGCTTGTACTGGGAGTTATCACCCATTAATTGATGCTGTAATTTCTAAAACACGTGGCAAAATTCTTCATTCAGCAAATAGGCCTCCCGGAGCTCCTTAGCCTAATCACTATGTGGTTTTGAGATAGATGATATGATGCATCCCCACATATATGAGAGTGAATTAGCCACTATATTATCTTTGCCTTTGGTATGAGAGATGTAAAAATGATGATTTTGTAAGGTTTCTATCTATCTCCTCTACTTAGGAGTCAAAGTAGATTGAGTCGAGAAGTACTTGAGGACTCTATGGTCACTTTTTACTCTAAACTAGCTACCATAGAGATAATGGTGCCGCTTCTTAATGGCATAAAGGATGGCTAACATCTCTTGGTCATAAAGATTCATTTGCATTTCCTTCTTATCAAGGTTGCAACTCTCAAATGCAATTATACCATGCTCTTATAATAAAGTAGCACCTATACCCCTCCCACTGGCATCACATTAGATGGAAGACTCCTTTGAGAAGTTAGGGTATACTAGGATGGGGACCGAAGTGATAATTTTCTTCAATTGATTAAAGCTATGATTAGCTATGGCATCCCAAAAAATTACTTCTTTCTCATTAATCTATCTGTCAAGGTTCACTCACAATGTGGCCCAAGTACTCTACTAATCTTTGCATGAATACACACTTATTCTCCTTAGCAAACAATCTATGCTCTCTTATTATCTCAAGCATTCTATTGACATGTGATAAGTACTCTTCCAATGAATTATTATAAATAAGAATATCATTAAAGAATATGAGCACAAACTTGAAAAGAAAAGGCTATAAGATTTTATTCATGAGGCTCTTGAAAGTGAAAGGGGCATTCGTTAGGCCAAATGACATCACAAGAAAATAGTAAATCCCATGATTAGTCTTGAATGCTATCTCACTACAAGGATTTAGGCTTATAGTGATGGCGGGTAGCAACGCGGGTAGCAGCGTCGCTATTTGCGTCACTTTTGCGACTCAAATAGTGACGCTCCACAAGGAAAAAAAACAGGTCGAAACCGAGCATAGCTTTATTTCACGTTTTTTCGTTTTGTGTTTTGAGAGCGAGAGCGAGGGAGAGAGCGACCATCGTGAGAGAAGGAGAGGAAGAAGACTTGCCGCCGTTGTTCGCGAAGGAGAGGAAGAGCTTCATCGCGAAGAGGAGCCGCCCCACAGTCGCCATATCTCATCGGTGAGTCTCCCTCTCTCCTTCTTTTGCTTGTTTAAGGTTTAAATCACTTTCTCTTTTGCTTGTTTAGGAGAGGAAATGAGAGAGAAAGAGAGGGAGAGGGAGAGGGAGGGAGAGAAAGAGAGAGAGAGAAAGAGAAAGAGAAAGAGAAAGAGAAAGAGAGGGAGAGGGAGAGGAAAGAGAAAGAGAAAGAGAGGGAGAGGGAGAGGGAGAGGGAGAGGGAGAGGGAGAGGGAGGGAGAGTGCATTCTCTCTCTCCCTCTCCCTTTTTCTTTTGGAGAGTGTTAGGATATATTGTGAGAGGGAGAGGAAATGAGAGAGAAAGAGAGGGAGAGAGAGAGAGAGGGGGAGGAAATGATCGTGAGAGGGAGAGAAAGAGAAAGAGATGTATACTCAAATGGATAGCTTTATGGAGATGTATGTCTACTCAAATGGATAGCTTTTGTCTACTCAAGATGTAGTCCACCTGTGTGTGTATATATTGGAACGATAACATATCCATGATTATGGTAATGGTATGCACTTTGCTTTTTTTATGGGTACCATTACATTGACTCCTTAAGAGGGCTAAAAATTGGTCATACACTTTATAAAGTCTAATTAGAAGATTTAAGATGCACGATAATAGACTTATCGATAATGGTATGCAATGTGCTTTACCATGGGCCACGTACATTGGTGACTCTTTAAGATGGCTTAAAATTGGTCATATTCTTCATAATGTCCAAGTAGGGTATCTAATTGTGATATGCATAATTCCTTGTTTTTGTATTAACTTTATAGCCATAACAAATTAGTAATCATGCCAACTAGTCAAGGGAAGGACTAAAAGAAAATGATCCCCTAGCTAATGGTCATTATGGTACTTCATCAAAATGAACCCAAATGTATTGCCATAGAAGAAGAATCCCTTAAATTGAGCATAGGATGTTTCCTTCAAATGTTATGACTATGAGTATAATTGATTGGAACAAATTTTATAACTATGGTACACACACACACACCCCCACACAGCCACAAACATTTTTACTATTTGATATTGTCTTTGATATGGTAACCTTGTATTACATTGTTGTATTTGATGTCTTCCAATCATTACAATAAAAGTTGATAAATTTCATAGATGGCATTAATTTTTATACATGGAACTAGGACAAAAAAACCACATTACTAAGATGCTTTTTGTTGAGACTGATTTATTATTAGACTAAGAGATCCTCAATGATACTCATAAATTTTGTTGACTAGGATTACTTATACTCAAAGCCCTCTAGTGCAGTGGTATAAGTAATCCTAGTAGAGCCCCTCTAAGATACGCAAAGTACATAACCTAGAGACCATAGCTAGGTATATAAGGTATAATGGTCATACAAGAAGACACCTCAATAATTGACTGATCACCACTAAATCCCAAAGAAGAATCGTGTTCCATCCCCTTCAACTCTATATTCACCTCGTGAAGAACTTCATTAATCATAGCATCCTTGTCACCAATCTTTTTGTTGCAATGATGAAGTAACATATTCATCACTTTTCCTTTTAGCATCTAAGGAATCATCCAATCTTTTAGTCAAGTCCAAACATTTAGTCTTCAACTCATGAACCTTATGAACCAATGCTTTTTTTCTCTACAATAATGAATAATTATCTACCGGGACAAACAAATCCTTGAGCATGGTATATGGCCGAGATATAACATCAATAAATCTCTCAACTACTATATCCGATGCATTTTTTACATCAATCAGTAAAGCATTTCTTATATCTTGAAGTTTATATTTCAACACCATGGATGCATCAATATCAACCTCAATGTTTTTCAAAATTTGCTTCTCAACCTCTTCCAGAGGCTAAAACCTCTCAAGCAAGAGTTTATGGTCAACTTGCAACTTGACATACATCTCCATAAAGCTATCCATTTGAGCCTCGTTTTCCCAAATTGTATTACAAGTCATTAAATTTTTTGTTGTAACGTAGACAAGATGGAAAATGAAGAAGGTCTTGTTGTTCAAGATCGCGAGGCGTATCTTAATCAGCGTGTCCCATGTCCTTGCTCTCAATGCAAGTTGCCAAATTAGACAAAAATGCCGATTGTCTATAGAACACGTACGACGATTTGGCGAGTTTCAATCTGAGATCATTGATCAGGCGATTGCGGATTTTTAGCAAACGGTAATTTGAAGTTAATATCAATCATGCATTGTACTCGCAAGCTAATTGAATACCATATACAATAAGATTGGGTCTTGCTGGCAAATTTTCTATCTAGGGAGATGATGTCTCATCCCAAGGGGGAGTGCACCCTTTGCGGCCAATCAGAAGAGTTCGTGGGCGCACGATGGATGGAGTGCAGGAGCCAATCCACCACTCGCAAGGCCAATCTATACCGTCAATGCCAGAGGAGACATACAACCTTCCAGACCTACCTACAATCTTGGAGCTGAGATGGAGGCAATGATCGATGCATTGATTCCCATGGATGTCGAGACTTCTAATCCGCTTAGAGAGAAAGCATCCATACCATTATATGATGGGTGCCGAGTATCTCGGTTGAAGACACTGCTTGCACTCTTAAGTGTGCAAGCAAAATACAGGTGGAGCGATACAAGTGTGACCGAGTTATTCAGGTACCTTGCACATAGGCTTCATTGATTTTTTTTTTGACACTATTATTACAAACATTTGTGCTTTTTCAAGGTGTTTTATGATTTTTTTCAGGTTATTGAAATATCATATATTACCACTTGCAAATACAATGCCTGAGTCTCATGATGATGCATGACATGTTTTACGGAAGCTTGGCATGGACTACAATAACATCCATGCATGTATCAACGATTGCATAATATTTTGAGGAGAATACGAGACTATGGAGACATGTACAAAGTGGTGCTCACAAGTATTGACAGGACTTGCAAGGGCAAACCATCCCTCAAAAAGTTCTCCGACACTTTTCGCTCATCCCTCGCATAAACCACATGTTTCGTACGTCCGACATGGCGAGCTTGACAACGTGGCATGCGCAGAATAGGCCCACAGATGGAATACAACGAATATCAGCGGATTCGCACGCATGGAGCCACATTGACTCTACCTTCCCAGGCTTTGCGCGAGAGCCAAGGAATCTTCAGCTCGGGCTCGCAATGGATGGCGTGAATCCATTCGATCTGCGCTCAACTTCTTACAGTGCGTGGCCTATAGTCCTTGTCAACTACAATATCCCTCCATGGCTTTCTACAAAGAAAGGACATCTCATCCTTAGATTGCTCGTCCCAGGCCGCTACAAAATAAAAAATATGGACACGTATCTTCGTCCATTAGTCGATGAGCTTAAGATTTTGTGGGAGGAGGGGGTCACTGTGCAAGATATGAGCAGGCGCGATGGTCAGCGGTCAGCCAATATTCGAGCCATTCTCATGTGGACGATGCATGACTTTCCGGGATTGGAAGAGTGCTCAGGTGAGGAGGCCTCTGTTCTCGCTGGTAATATCTATATTTTATCTCATTCAATCAAGTATTCACTAGGTCGTGGTGTTGGAATAGGTCTGGTTACCTCAGGTTATCATGCATGTCCATTGTGTGGGCCACAGTTAGACTCCCGAAGGTCACAAACCATGAAGAAGATGGTATATCAAGGATACACCGCTTTCTTACCGGACGATCATGAACTCAGGGAAGGTTTCCTTGGACGACCTCCAACACGTATGAACGCCGCAAGCTAGTACGAGCTAAAAATGGTCCACGCGGAATCACATCCAAATGGAATGCGGCAGTTCTCAGTTTTCTATGAGTTGCCATATTGAACCCACTTACAGGTCAACCAGATCTCATTCATATTTTCAAGAATGTGGGCAGCTTGCTGTGGGACCACATCACAGGAAAGAGAGACACTATAGGGGAACGAATGGATTTGAAGGAGGTAGGTAAGATGGAGGCGCTTTGGCCGCAGTCGAGTGCTGATGGGTCGCGTGCAGCTTCCTCGCGCTCCTTGGGTTTTGTCCACTAAAGAAGAGCGCATTGTGAAGCAAGTAATCAAGTCTATCCGCACTTCGACGGGTATGATGCGTTCTCTCAGGTCCACATTTTCTAAAGACAACCAATTATCGGGGATAAAATCCCATGATTGGCATAAGATATGTTAGGTTTGTGCTACGAATGGATTGTAATTAGCGTGGGCATTTTTCTATTTGGAATGTGGCCATTATTCATAATACTTTCTCATTTGTGGCAGTTTGTACTACCGATCGCGATCGCAAGATGCCTTACTCCAGAAATTCGCGGGGCCATTTACAAGTTGTCGACTTTGGTGCAATGGATCTCACAGAAATAGATTAAGATGTCCTCTATTGAATCCGCGAGGCGAGGAGCAGTGGAGACGGTCTATCTCTTTGAGAAATACCTACCCACTAGCCTGCTCACGATACAAATCCATCTTCTTGTGCATCTTGTGGATGAAGTGGAGATTGCTGGACCTATCCATACGTGATGAATGTTCTTCCTGGAGCGCTTCATGAAAACCCTGAAAGGCTTTGTGCGACAATGAGCTCGGCCAGAAGGTAGCATGGCCGAAGGTTGGTTGGTGTCTGAGGAGCTAGTGCATATTTCACAATGGCTGGAAATGTGGTGGTTGGAAATGGGGTAGAAAAAAGAATGGATGCCTCAATGGAAGAGAAGGTGAATCGCTTTTGTATATTGCACCATGCCTCCATGGAGATGTGGCTCGCCAAGTACCAAATTGCAAGGCAAGATCGAGAGGAAGCGCGAGCTAAATTCCGACGTAGTACGCTTCATCGACCGATTCGATATCCTGAAGGCATGGAGGAGATGCCGCGGTTTATGTCAACGCGATAGTTGCATGGAGCCTTGACCACAGCATCTCGCGAAGGGACAGAGGTCTCAATGGAGGAGTGGGAATTCTTGAGGGGATGTAGTTCAAAGGTGATGAGGGGTTTAGAATCTGTTGTATCTAAATTTTATATGCGACATCTAATTTGAGTGTTTCAATGTACAGTACAAAATATATAGTGCAACGTAGTCGCCCGGACGGCATTTTCGCGTGGAGCGCATTGACAAAATGCGCTCCACAATGGACTATGGTGTCATGGTAAGGTTCGAGCAAGAGAGCCAGCGACGAGTAATGGATCCAAACACGACTGTGGATGAGATGGAGTATTTTAGAAACTTGCAAAGTATTATTACGGTGGATTACCGTAGCTTCTCTATGATACTATTTGATGTACAGTGGTTCAAAGTGGTACTTGGAGGAGCTGGAGCAACAGTTCAATGAGGTCCATCTGGATTTCTCGAAATAGATTCTGAAAAAAAATGGACGGATTTACACGACACCTTTGTGTTGCCGGCCCATTGTGAACAGGTGCATGGAGTCATTTGCTTGCTAATTGTATTACGACATGGTTTATGTCACAATGGTTTGAACTCTCTTGTACGTGTTTGTGAACATGTAATCTTCTATCCAAATCCCCGACAACCTCGATGGTGGTATGTTATACCTTCAACTCCCCGAAGTGCGAGAGTATATGATTAAAGCGATGTTTCGAGTATAGATGAAGATAATATGCAAATAGAGGGGTCGATATTGCAAGGGGTGGAGGCCGTCGAAAGCTTGGAGCCAGCATCAGCTAACAATGATGGAAATATAGGAGTCCAAGAATTTTTTCAGAATGAGGCGAACTCATTCTTTTGTGGTGACATGTCTATCGACCTTCCAGTGTATGCGAAGTTGTGTCAGGAGATTAACATGGGACCATAGGATACTTCATACTTGGAGCATCCACTTACTCAATTCGTTGACTAATCTCTTACAAAGGTACATAAGATATACATTTTAAGTGAGATTTTTTTAAAATGATTTATATTACTGTGCTTTTTATAATTTAATTTGATTATTCTAACATCATTTTTTGTCTGTGCGGGTGACACTTTCAGGATGAGTCGAGGGATGAGCGATGAGAAGTTACATGACATCTTTGCACGCATGTCTCCAGACCAGCACGCAAGATTCAGAGAGATGGTAGACCAAGAGCTAACCAGGAGCTATCTCATTCTTCGTCAGGGCGCTCTACTAGATCTGCTTCAGCGCGATCGGATGCTTCAGCTTCGAGTAGATGATCTCGACACTCACGACTTGGGCCAGAGGGAGGGAGTGCATCCGGATCAGGGGGATGCTGCTGTGGAGACACGGATGTGGTGTATCTGTCTCGTCGTTCAACTGGAGCTACGTCACCTCCAGGATTTGTCACACCTGTGGGGACGACTACTCCAGTTACTCCTGCTTTCGTGCAACCGTTAGTAGGTGGCACCCCTTTGGGTGCCACTCTGAGAGAGATTACCCCCGTCGGTACATCGGATGCAGAGGGGTCTCCTGGATATGCCTAGGAGCGTGGACGCAGATGGGAGAGGACCCATCTTAGGAAGACACCTAGAGGTTATGGATATCTGGTTGATAGTAGGTCAGGAGCCATCATCATGAATGATGAGGGGAGGAGGGTGATGGCTCGCATGAGAGAGTTGTGCCAACAAGTTTTTCGGCACGTCTTGGATCATTGGAAAAACATACCGGAGGGGAGCAAGGAATACATAATAGCATCCTTGCACGAGGAGTTTCCGATGCCAGCCGCAGTAGATAGATTCTCTACAGGCTGGATGATGGATTGCATGCGTGCATACATGTCACATAGATGATTCGAGGCATGCAAGGAAATCAAGAGTGGGGCTGCAAAGTGTTGAGATATCGAGCTCCAGTCGTGATATTCTAGGGTGACCGTTATGCACTTATGTCACCGACTTGTTAGTTGCAGATGCGGTTGGTACACCGCCCATAAATAATAGCTAGATGACAACTATCATTATCTACTCTAGTTCGTGGTTCAGTTAGTATGCCACCTTAGTTAGTTAAGTTTGGTTTGAGACCCATATATAGCGTTCTTCTATTTCTTTGTATGAGATTTCTTTTTGGCTAACACAACTAAGAAGAGGAAAACTGTTTTCAGCCTCCACCTTTGTGTATATTCCCCCATTGTGCAAGCAAGAAAGCTACAAGTGAGACTACTTCCTTCTCTCCCACAATCTTGACATGGTATCAGAGCCTTGTTCGTGGTAAGGACCTCAAGAAAGCAAACCAAGTTCGTGGTATTCTGGTAAGAGAACCAGTGATGCTTTCATTTTTCTATTTTGGGAGCAAGTCTCTGCAGGTACCACAGTCGGAAAGTGCAAGAGTGCATTGTCTTAGATTGAGACGCCCTTCGCGGTGTAGCAACAGGGCAGTATATGCTGCGGGAAAGGGTTGCTCTGTTTTTTTAATTTGAGGCCATTTCGGGGCCTATTTTGGAGGCGAAAGTTTTCTACACGCACTCAGGAAAAGGCCCTGTTTTATGCTGTGCGACCACTGTTCTACAAGTCGATGAAAAGTTGCCGTAGAAATTGTATCGTATGCTTGTGTGCAGAGACATTGGGAGTTACAGAATCATCCTTGTTGCCTGTTGATGCAAAATCGTTACTAGGAAGCGACTGTGTGGTCAAATACCACTTTTGTCAGTTTTGCAGATTTGCCCTTGTGAGGCTGAAGCTGTGTTTTTTACAGCGACAGAATTTTTTGCACTGTTCTGTAATGGCGTCTGATTCTCTTTCACAGATTGTCACTGAAAAGCTTGACAAGAATAACTTCCAAGCATGGAAGTTTAGAATGATGAATTTCCTTATGGGAAAAGGATATTGGGAATTTGTTGCAGGAAATGAAGAAGAACCAGTTCTTCCTGATGTTCCCAATCAACAACAAATGTAGGGATTTAAAGGATTGCATGAGAGAGCCATAAAAGTTATGTGCTGGCTGTCTATCAGTATTTCAGACTCTATGATTGTGCATATTCAGGATGCAAGTATGCCAAAGGAGGCATAGAATACCTTGTCAAAAATGTATAGCACAAATACGCAAGCCAGGAAAATGCAGCTCAAGCAAGAGTTGCACAATGTGCAAAGAGAAAGTATGAGCATCAATGACTACCACATGAAGGTGAAGAAGATTGCAGATGCACTTGCTTCCATTGGGTTGCCAGTGGAAGATGATGATTTAGTTTCCGTGACCTTGAATGGTCTAGGAAAGGATTATGCACAGTTCCGAACATCCATTTTCGTCTGTGAAATATTTCCTGATTTTGAGGAGTTGATTGCTCTTCTAATTTCTGAGGAGTAGAGAAATGGTGATGCATCTTCTTCAGGAGGAACTTCAAAAGAAACTGTCTTCTACTCAAATGCTGGAAGAGGTAGAGGTAGAGGTAGAGGAGGCCGATCTGGAGGCCGTGGTAGAAATCAGAATATGCAGCAAACTCAAGAAAACTAGTCCTATGGAGGAGGACGTGGTAACTCTAGAGGCAGGGGGAGCTAAAGAGATCCTGGTGGATGGCAAAGAGTCCAAAATGCAAACATCAATGTTGAATGTTACTACTGTGGTAAAATGGGTCATATGGCTAAAGACTGCTATAAAAAGCAGAATGACATCATGAATGAAAAATTGCAACAAGGGAATTATGCATCTTCTAGTAGACAGGGTGATGACAGAAATGAGCATTTGTTTATGGTGCAGCACATGACCAATTCTGTGACAAGTGTAGAAGAAAGAAACAATGTGTGGTATGTTGACTCAGATGCATCAAACCACATGACAGGTCATGTAGAATGGATGCAGGATGTAAGGAAAATGGAAAAACCAGGATTTGTGGAGACTGGTGATGATACTGCACATCCTATTGTGTAGATTGGAAAAATTCCTTTGTCTATGCAAGATGGGACAAAGAAATATCTGTCGAATGTATTTCATGTCCCGAATATCACCAAGAATCTGGTTTCTGTTGGTCAAATGGTTGAGCAGGGCTTGCAGGTCAGTTTAATCCTCATGGATGCTTTGTTGAGGATATGAAAAATAAAGGTCGCTTGATTGCAAAAGGAAAGAAGAAGGGCAGAATGTTTACGTTGGATGCAGACATGCCTGAATTGAGTGCAGCAATGTTTGCACATGGGACCAGTGTAGTTGCAGATATTGATATCTGGCATAAACACATTGGTCATGTTAATGTACAACGACTTAAATCAATGTAGGCCCAAAATATTGTTGCAGGATTGCCTAAATTCAAGGTTACAGAAATGCATAAGGTATGTGAAGGCTGTCGATTTGGAAAATAGGCAAGGAAACCATTTCCTAGACATGTTCAAGAGAGTAAGAAGCCATTGGAATTAATCCACTCTGATGTGTGGACTACTAAAGCTGCATCTATTGGAGGCTATCATTATTTTGTCACTTTTATTGATGACTATAGCAGAAAAGTGTGGGTGTATTTTATGAAAAAGAAAAGTGAAGTGTTTGGGAATTTCAAAACTCTTAAAGCTATGGTTGAAAAAGAAACAGACCTGCAAATAAAATGCCTAAGGTCAGATGGAGGGGGAGAGTACTTCTCAAATGAGTTTGCAAGGTTCCTGCAGGAGCATGGGATAAAGCAGTAATATTCATGCAGTCATACCCCACAACAAAATGGAATTGCAGAAAGGAAAAATAGGCATATTGGAGAGGTATCTCGTGCCATGCTCAATGAAAAAGACCTGCCAGATTTTTACTGGGCTGAGGCAGTTGCTACAGCAGTCTACATAATGAACATGACTCCCACTGCAGCAATACATGGCATGACTCCAGAGGAGAGGTATACTGGTAGGAAACCAGATATTTCTCATTTGAAAATTTTTGGTTGCATTGCCTATGTTCATGTGCCATATGAGTTGAGATCCAAGTTGGATCCAAAAGCTGAGAAGTGCATCTTTATTGGTTACTCTCTGCAGCAGAAAGGGTATAGATGCTATAACCCTTCTACTCGTAAGTTTACAGCGAGCAGATATATTTTTTTTTGACGAGATGAATAGCTAGTATAAACCAATAAATGTGATTGATAATGTAGATGCACAAAATGGTAATGCTGCACAGAATTCACAGCAGTAGTCACAAGATATTAGTGGACTTGGAGTGTCCTCTATACAGTGGTTCACATTCTTTGCCATGGACAGGCATATTGAGATCGGGAGAATCTTCTCAAAGCAACGCAGATAGTGGTATGTAGGTATCAGGAAAAGGAAAAGAGAAGGTAGATCAGCCCATGTTTGATGTGAACGTAGGTCACTCTTATGTGGATGGTGAATCCAGTGGCTCAGAACAGAGCATTGATGATGAGTTGGGTATTCCTTCTGTTGTTACACCTAGAGTAAGGAAGACCAGGGATGTTTTGAGAGCACCTGGAAGTGAGCCTACTTTGCGCAGTTCTACCAGAGCTAGGCATCCTGTGGATAGGCTGAAATATGATGGATTTATAGCCATTCACTATGCCTATATAGTCAAAGTGATACAGGAACCAGAACCCACTTCTTTTGAGCAAGCCATGGGAAAAGAAAAATGGGAGAAAGCCATGGATGAAGAAATGGATGCTTTTGAAGCAAATGCTACATGGGAATTGGTAACTTTGCCTAAAGATAAGAATACAATTGGTTGTGAGTGGGTTTATAAGGTGAAGCACAATACAGATGGTTCTGTGAACAGATACAAGGCAAGATTAGTAGTCAAGGGGTATGCACAAACATATGGCATTGATTATGAAGAAACATTCAGTCCGGTTGCAAGGATGGCAACCGTAAGAGCAGTCATCGCTATGGCTGCATCAAAGGGATGGTCTTTACATCAAATGGATGTAAAGAATGCCTTCTTGCATGGTGATTTGCAAGAAGAGGTCTATATGAAGCAGCCACCAGGTTATGTGCATATTGTTCATCCTAAGTTTGTTTGCAGGTTGAAGAAAGACTTGTATGGCTTGAAACAAGCACCTAGATCATGGTTGACAAGATAGGACAATATCTTGTCACTATTGGTTTTTAGATTTCCAAGGCAGATTTATCACAAGTGATAGTGATGAAGATATCCTTCATGTGAAAATGCTATTGAAGCAGAAGTTTGAGATGAAGGATTTGGGAGAGCTGCGTTATTTCTTGGGCATTGAGGTGATTAGATCACCAAGTGGGATATGGCTCTTGCAGAGGCAGTATGGATTGGACATGCTGTCCAAATATGGGATGACAGGATGTAAGCCTATTTTAGTTCCTTTGGAGCAGAATTAGAAGCTGAGCGCAGATGCAGGTGACCTTCTGGAAGACCCTACTATGTACAGATGCATAGTAGGAAGTTTGATTTATATGACTATTACCAGGCTAGATTTGAGCTATGCTGTTGGATTGGTAAGTCAGTTTATGCAGGCTCCAAGGAAATCGCATTTGGATGCGGCTAGATGCATACTCAGGTATGTGAAGTCCACATTGCAGTATGGACTATTTTGTGAGACTGGGATTCAGATACAGTTCCATGGATACACTGATGCTAATTGGGCTGGTAGTATTTTTGATAGACGATCTACCAGTGGATATGTGTTCTCTTTTGGAAGTGTTGCAGTCACTTGGAGCAGCAAGAAACAGCCTACAGTTGCCTTGTCGAGCATAGAGGCTGAGTACAGGGGTGCAGCAATGGCTGCATGTGAGGTAGCTTGGTTACATAAGCTAATTTATGATATGCATCAACCTACAGATGGGCCAGTTGTCATTTATTGTGACAACATGAGTAGTATACACTTGGCAAATAACCCAGTATATCATGCTAGAACAAAGCACATTGAGGTGCATTATCACTATGTGCGGGAGAGGGTTTTACTAGGTCTTATTGATCTAGTTTATGTCAGCACAAAGGATCAGGCAGTTGACATATTCATGAAGGCATTGGGCGCAGAGAAGCTGCGCAAGTTCAAAGACGTGCTTGGTGTGCAGGAATTGGGATTGAGCTCGAGGGGGAGTGTTGAGATATCGAGCTCCACTGGTGATACGCCAGGGTGACCGTTGTGCATTTATGTCACCGACTTGTTAGTTGCAGATGCAGTTGGTACACTGCCCATGAATAATAGCTAGATGATAGCTATCCTTATCTACTCTAGTTCGTGGTTCAGTTAGTATGCCACCTTAGTTAGTTGAGTTTGGTTTGAGACCAATATATAGGGTTCTTCTATTTCTTTGTATGAGAGTTCTTTTTGGATTACACAACTAAGAAGAGGAAAACTATTTTCAGTCTCCACCTTTGTGTGTATTCCCCCATTGTGCAAGCAAGAAAGCTACAAGTGAGACTCCTTCCTTCTCTCCCACAATCTTGACACAAAGCCCGAGTGGTTAGATGTAGACGACTGGCGCCGACGGACTGAGGGAGGAGGCTACAGATTCTCCAGGACATTGGAGTCAGCAGCGCGAGGTGGCGAGGGCACGACTCAAGGCCGGAGTGGTCCATCATCTTGGGAGTGGCAGCCACAAGACATATTTGGAGGACTTTGTAAGTTTCTCTTTTGTTTTGCCTGTTTGTTTTTTTGAAATATTCTTTGTACTGACAATCATGTTTCTAACAGTTAGCATTTTTTTTTCTTTGCAGCACTCCATTACAAATCGCGATCCGACCGGCCTTGAGACTCGATATCCAGAGAGGCACGGTCTCAATGCATTGATTGACCGATTGTATAGACGCGACGCGGCGGCCCTGTAAGTCACTCATCTTTCTTGTCCGTAGTTACCATGAGATATTTGAATGCATTATTGTATGGTGGATTGATGTGTTGTTTCTTTTTTTGCAGAGTCCGTTCGATGCTCCTTTGCGGCGGGACGAGCTTTCGGGGGACAAGGATTTGTAGCTCGCCCTTGGATCCTTGGAGCTCACACACCTTTATTTTTGAGTCGCCTGATCTATGTAGACATTTTCTATGTATTAGTGATATCCTATCATGATTGTACCAATCGCTTTTTATGCGATCATGTATTTATTTCATGTATCAGTTTTATGATTTCAGTATACATTCTTTTTGTTTGCAAGCGCTTTGTACACAGTAGTGTAGAAACTATTTTATATGGCTCTCATAAAGCACACAGTGCTATATGTGGCAGGGCAGCCTACCACAAAAAATTTTTTAATCACTATTACCGTCGCTATTAGCGTCGCAAATTTTACTACTCGCGTCGCTATTGCTGTCGCTATGTGTGTTACAAAACGTCGGTATTAGCGTCGCTATTGGCGTCGCAAATGCGATGCCAATAGCGACGCTAATAGCGATGCCAATACCGACGTTTCTATGGCATCGTTAATAATGACGCTTTTTGGGACGACGGGGGCAAATTTTATTGTTTGTATTTTCGTCGCTTTAAACGTCGGTATAAGGCATGTATCTTGTAGTGTCTTTATCTCATTACCCTCTCTCATGTGAGTTTGAAGATAGCCAGATCTCATGTCTATCGTAGTAAAGTACTTTTCCTTTTAGCTCATCAAGCAAGTCATCATTCTTAGGGATGGGGTACATGTTCTTGACCGTGATTTTATTAAGATCTCTATTGTCAATGCACATTCTAAAGGAACCATACTTATTGTTGACTAACAAGACTACTTATGCATAATGAGAAGAAGTCGGCTCAATAAACCCCATCTCAAACAACTCCTTTGACCTTCTTAGCAACTTCTTCACACTCAAATTTTTGAGAGCTTGTAATGGGGCTCTAAATCAATGGGGTGATCCGCCTACCTCTTAGGAGGGAGGGTTGTAGACATCTTAAAAAAATCCTTCTACTCTTATAACAATGTTTTCAATGCTAAATTCTTGCCTAATTTGAAGGACTAATTTTTGACTTCTTTATTCAAGTGTAAGGCAAATATTTATGAGCATTTCTTAAATTCTATGTGGAGTTGTTTAGCTATCATAAGCTAAAAATCCGCATTATCATGAACCCCCTCTCATCCTATGAGCTGCCCCTCTATGACAAACTTCATATATAACTAAGAGAAGTCTATAGCAATTTACGCCCAAGTGTTTCATCTAATCACATCCCAAGACAACATCAATGGGGACCATTTCGAGTGCAATAAAATCTATAGATGCATATAATTCTTAGTCAAACATAGGGGTACTTGAGAGCATATTTAAGTGTTGATTTTCTAATTACCATTAGCCACTTGTACTTTCAGGGGATGATGTAATTGTGTGGGAAAGCATTTTAGTCTATCAATGGCAAATTTATTTGCAAAACTGTGGGTATTGCCGCTATCCAATAAAATGAAAAGATTCTTTCCATTGATTTTCCCTTGAATGCATAGTGTGCTAGGCTCCTAAAGCATGTCCATATATCCATAGATATGGAGAAAATAGAAGTGGTAGCCTGTGAGGATATAGTAGAAGAAATCCCATTGAGGCCAAAAGGCCCAAGTGAAAAGGGAATCCGTTTAGACCTGTAGCTCTTGTTCAAAATACTCCTCATACTCATAATTTTCAGCATGTACGATGGTATTTAACCAATTATTATTATAGAAAGCATGCTAACCAAGCATTTAGAAAGCATATTTTTTGATTTTTTTTCTTAGCAAGAATGCTTTAAATATGCATACACCATTCATTTTTTAACCATTTTAAAATGAGACTTATCGTAAAATATTTCATAAAATCACTTTATTTTTTATTATTTCAAAATCGCTTAGGCAGCCTCTTGATGCTCCACATAGCCACTAACAATGACCTTCATGCTCCCTCTCTCCATTGCTTGCATTAGATCATGCTTTGGTACCCCTTTCTCCTCTCCCTCTAAACCCATATGAACATCCACCACGAGGAGAGAGAAGGAGGAGAAAGAAACACTTAAAACTAATATTTTCATATAATGTATTGTTTTAGGAACTTCTTGTAGCAATGGAGAGCAAAAAAAATCAAGAATCCATGTCCTAGAGTGCTCCCTACAGATTGAATGGTTGTCAAATCATGAATTTATGAGAAATGAGGGGGTATCGAAAAAATGTACCTCCCTCCCCATCATCATGATTTTTTTTTGTTATTTGGCCTCTTAATAACCTAATTAATAATTATCTAATTCATTTTTGTGTATTGACACTATTGACAAGTTGTTTTTTAAATTAGAGGGGTAAATGAGCTCAGATTCGAGATCTGAAGGTACTACCATGTCCCTAGCATCATTTTCTATTGACTTGCCCTCTTAGACACTGTTTTCAAACTCTCGATCAAGTACTTGCTTTGTGACGCTAAAGTTACACCTCTTTAAGTGGACTGTCTTAACAAACTCTGATTGACAAATGGATGCCTCCAGCACATTTTGGGCTATCTGATTTTGCTTAGAAAACTCTGACACCTCTTCACTTTTACAACAAATGCTTCATTTTCTACTTTAATTTTGGTGCTTAGTTGCACCTCTCATTGGCAACCACGAGATAGGGCTAGTTAGACCATCAAACCCACAAATCGATCTACATACAAATGAAACATAGTGAGCATCAAGCTACTTCAAATAAAATACACAATATAATATAAAACATAGCTCTCACGCTACCCCCTATTGTCAAAGATCAAGGCATGAATTCCAAAAGGGATAGGCCAAGCATAATCTAACAAAGAGATCAAGAGCTAGTTGCTAACTAACTGCTCCAACATAGACTAGCTAAAAGATCTATCAAAGGGGTCATCCTGAATGGTGGTTTGACACCCACCTACCTAAATGGTGGTCTGACCCACCTACCTGACCTAGGACAATTGCACCAGGAACTTCTATTAGGCGAGTACTCCTATAGCTTGCTCCACTTGATTTTATATATTTTTAAATTTTTCTCATTCTCTATTCTTTATGATTTGGCACTCAAATGTGTAGAAAAGAGGGAGCTAAGCATATTGTGATCCAAGGAGAACATGGCATCGAAGTCTCGGTACCCAAGAACCTACCAAGCTCTCATGAGGTGACACAAAATCCTTTTTTCTTGCTCACTTTTAGTTTCACTCCAACCATATTTATTTTATTTTGGCTAGATGCTACCCCTAGGAAGGTAAAGCATTGACCTTGGTTTTGATTTGTCCCCAAGAACTTACCAGCATTGCCTTTCTAAGGTAATGAACATCTACTTTTCTAATTTCTCTCTTTATGTTCTTGTTTCATGGTTTAGAGCCCCTTTTACACATCTCCGTATTGTATGCATTTCAAACACATTTATCATTTTCGTCTTTTATTTGTGAAGCTTTCCTACCTGGCTCATAAGTAACGTAAAGTCCTAGAATCAGCTTCTTAGCTGGCTAGGAGGACAGTGCCACTAGGGCTACCTCTAAGATAGATCTTTGTATGCCCGAAAACCTCTTCGTAGTAGAAGATAGACAACTACTCAAACCTCCCGAGGCATACCAAACCTAATGCTGAGACTTCATGCCTTGATTACCACTCCCCAACAAAGAAAGAAATATAAAAAAATATGCATATATATTTTTCTTAAGGAGAAAGAACTCGAAAAGGAAAAACATGATCTAGACTAGCCACAAGAAGCTTCCACATAGCAATTGGCTCTCTCCAAGTGCGTCTTCAAACTTGTCTAATGCAGCACTAAAACAAAGAACCATCAAATGCATTCACACTAACTAGACACATGACTCTCTTAGCCTAATGAAATATAAGATTTATATCCAAAAAAATTGGCCCTCTTGGCTTAAAGTAATAAATCAATATATCTTATATCACATCCCCTCTTGGAGTGGTTTTGGACATGTAATAAGATGCTCCATAAGGCTCATTGCCCTAAACTAGGTGTATCAAATTATCACACACACACACACACACACGTGTGTGTGAGTGTGTGTGTTTGTGTGTAAAGATATGTATACATAACAGATCATCTAATGAGCCTATGAGTATAGGATAATAATGGTATGATGATTCTCAGATACTTTTTGCATTACCCAAACTAGCCACCGCCTGACATATAAAGCATGTTAAGATAAGAGTCCCCATAATTGACTAGTTTTTGTCTCATCATCAAGAGATGTATCAGAGTTAGGACCATAGTTGAAAAAGAGGTCTTCTTCATAAGCATAATTCACTAATAAATTGGTGAATTGATTTGAATGTCATGAAACTAGCTAAAGAGACACTCTTTCAAACTTACTGATTAGATCTATAGTAGCAAGATAATACATACCAAGAATGAAATTGCATATTGTGTACATTCCATTTAGTTGATCCAATATAAATTAAAAATCCCTCTTTAATAATAATTGGCAACTATTGCCTCTCTTAGCAACATGCAGTCCCATATTTAAAGCTTTATATTCTACTATATTATTAGTAAATCCTACCCCAAGGTAGGTAGCTAATTTCATCTTGACTCTACGTTTGATGTCTAATGATTACTTTGATGCTCCCTTTCTTATTGGGACCCCTAGAAGCTCCGTCAAAATACAATGTATAAGTTCATAAAGGGTTTACATAGCTGACAATCATCAATGCATCTATTCGTAACTATGATAATCAAAGTTCAACATATTCAGAGGGTGAATCAAAGGCTCTATCCCACCTTCTTCATTGAAACCTATAGGGATACTTGTCAAGATACTCGAGAAATGATGGCAGAAGACCTTAGTTTCTCAAACAATTTCGTCTTTTTGCTCAAGTACCTCATATCCTTGCTCCACTCAACAAGATTTCCTTGATAGTATCGTTGTTCTAGGTATGGATGCTCCAAATAGGGGATTAGATGCTCCATCAACAACTGGTTTTAACCTCTCTTGCAGGTTTCAAATCAACATGGCATAAAATTGCAAGGCCATTCATCTCATTAGTATGCTTATAGATAATAAGGATTAATCTTATTAAGATTAACAAATTCCACCCATTATAAATATCCTAATAATATGATGGACTTATTTTTACCTATTCTAACTATTTTGTAGGGAGCATTTACACAGGCTCTATTTTTTCAAGAAAAATCTCCCTACGTGCATCATAGTACATGACCGATTGTCCCTTTTTAAAGGTATACTTCTTTGCTTGCACGTCATGAAGTTGTTTCATATGATGCTTGGCCACCTCCTGATGTAATAAAATCTAAAACTTAAGCTCATCGAGATGTGCTAAGGTCATAAAGGGTAGTTGCATCCCCTAAATGAAAGGGAGTGACGGATCAAAGGTTGGACTCGAGAGCTATGGTAGGAGAGCAAGAGCAAGAAAGAGAGAGACTAGAAATGGGAACTCCAACAATCACAATGTGTGACCGGGCCTTCCTTTATTCAAATTGTGTGACCGGGCCACAATGTGTGACCGGGCCTTCCTTTATTCAAATTGTCACTAAAAGAATAAAGAATAAAGTGACGGTGACGGGCGCCCGCCACTTGTAGTGTGCAGTGGCGGTGACTGTCAGTGTAGTAATACATAGGCGTCTAGGTAGAGGCGCCTTTACCCCAAATAACCTCCCACTTAAAGGCGAATTTGCCCCAGTGAGGAGTGAAAAGAAAAAGAAAAAAGATTGTACAACATGTACACATGTACAACAGGATGAGGAAAGATGTCATCTCATCCCACGCCCATCAACCTCCTGAGGAAGGCAAAGCGCTCTATAGAGAGGCTTTTCGTGAGCAGATCTGCAGGATTCTGGTCAGCCAAGATCTTGACAAGATCAGCATACTTGTCCTCAACAACCCCACGTATGAAGTGATACCTGACCTCAATGTGTTTCATATTCGCATGGAAGATGGATTCTTGGCTAACTGAATAACACTCATAGAATCCGAATGCATTGTAGGGATAGCATCAATACCAAGGTCAACAACCAAACGACCCAACCAAATGGCCTCCTTGCAAGCCTCAGTGGTGGCTGCAACATACTCTGCCTCTGTAGTAGAAAGGGCAATGCATTTTTGCACCTTGGACATCCAAGAAACAGCACCTCCAACATATGTGAATACATAGCCAGAAGTGGACTTCCTACTATCAGCATGTCCTGCATAATCACAGTTAGTGTATCCCACAACTCCTGTATCCTGGCTGCCATAGCATATGCACATATCTGCAGTGCCCTTCAAGTACCTCATGATACCCTTCACGGCATCCCAATGCTTCTTGCCAGGTGTAGCCATATAGCGTGCCACAACATCAACTACAAAGGCAATATCTGGACGAGTGGCTATCATGGCATACATAAGACTGCCCACTGCAGATGCATAGGGAATCCTGGCCATCTTGGCCCTCTGCTCATCTGTCTGCGGACAATCAGCTTGTGATACCTTCACATAAGAAGGCAACGAACAGTCAATAGGCTTTACGTCCTGCATGCAGAAGCGCTCAAGGACTTTATGAATGTACTCCCTCTGTGGCAAGTAGAGGAGTCCCTGATGCCTATCGCGTCTAATACTCATACCAAGTATGTGAGCGGCATGTCCTAGATCTTTCATCTCAAAGCTCTTCTTGAGCTGAGCCTTAAGAGAATCTAGCTCATCATGAGCTTTCCCTGCTATAAGCATATCATCCACATAGAGTACCAAAATCAATAAACGGGCTTTCTTCGTGTAAAGACACGGATCCATAGCACTTAGGCTATAGCCCTGTAACTGCATAAAGGCATCAAACTTATGATATCACTCCCTAGGTGCCTATTTCAAGCCATAAAGACTTTTCTTCAATTTGCACACTAGGTGTTGCCTGCCAGGTTCTGCAAAGCCCTTAGGCTGCTCCATATAAATCTCATCATGCAAGTCCCCATGTAAGAAAGCCATCTTGACATCCATCTGGTATAAATCCAAGTCAAGCTGAGCAACCAAAGCCAATACTAAGCGCAGGGTGGTCATCTTAACAACAAGAGAAACGACCTCATCAAAGTCCACACCATGCTCCTGCTTAAAACCCTTTGCTACCAATCTAGCCTTGTATGCCGGCTTGGGGTGTCCAAGGGTACTTTTTAGCTTGTGCACCCACTTGCATGGCAAAGCCTTCTTGCCCGTAGGCAAGGAAACCAAATCCCAAGTGTCATTCTTATGCAGGGAGTCTACCACAGACTGCATAGCCCTCTCCCAGGAGTGACTGTCACCCCTGCGCATAGCCTCATCATAAGTGAAAGGCTCTCCTGCATCTGTAACCAAGACATAATGCATCGAGGGCTGAAATCTATCTGGTGGACGTCTATCTCTAGTAGACCGTCTCAACTCTGCTGCCTGCCCAGCTGCCTGTCCAACGCCCTGACCATGAGCATCTACTGCAGCTGTAGGCTGTCCAATTGGCTGTGCGGGAGCTCTCGGCTCCTCCTGAAATATAACCCTGCGGATCTCAATAACTCTCTCAGGCTATCTATGCATCTTGTCTTCATGGAAGACTACATCATGACTAAGGATGACTTTTCGTGCCTGCGGATACTAGAGATGGTAACCCATCTCGCCTGCATCCCCATAACCAAGGAAAATGCATTTGACACTCTTGGGATCCAGCTTACTTCTCTTGTCCCTGGGCACATGGCAAAATGTCTCACATCCAAAGACACGGAGATGTGCATAAGAGGGGGGTTTTCCAATCCATACCTCCTCTGCAACCTAGAAATCCAAACCACTAGAAGGTGATCTGTTTATGACATGCACAGCTGTACTAACTACCTCAGCCCAAATGCTCTGTGGTAGTCCTGCATGGCTAAACATACTTCGTACATGCTCCTGGATGGTTCTATTCATCTGCTCAGCCAAACCATTCTAGGGGGTGTAGGGGGTGGTCAATTGATGCTTAATACCCCTCTCATCACATAACTGCTCAAAAGCACGTGAGACATACTCACCCCCATTATCTGTCCTTAGGCATTTTAGCCTATACCCAGACTGGTTCTCAACCAATGCAAGCCATCTCTGAAACACAGCCAAGACATCAAATTTTAGCTTAATGGGATAAGCCCAAACTTTCCATGAAAAATCATCTATGAACGTAACAAAATACTTTGCATCACCCATAGACTGACAAGGCATGGGCCCACAGACATCCGAATGTACCAATGCCAAGGGCTCACTTATGCGTGACCTACTACACTTCTTATGCGTAGACCTAGTCTGCCTGCCATAAAGACAATGCTCACATGAATCAAAATATGTATAATCAAGGGGCAGTAAGTACTGCAAACTAGAAAGAATTTTCATTCCCTTCAAAGACATATGGCCCAAACGGGCATGCCAAAGAGATACATGTGGGATAGAACCCACAGACAAAACATGATCAAGGGAAGAAGCTGATACAATCAAGGGGTAGAGATTGCCAGTCTTGGCACCTCTTGCAATCACAAGTCTGCCATGAGTGATCTTCCATGCAGAGTCTCCAAAAGATACATGATAACCTGCATCATCAAGCTATCCAACAGCTGACAGGAGACTACATATCAAAGCAGGTACATGACGTACATCCTGCATAAAAAAACTGCTGCGAGAAGGAAACTGCAGCCTAACATCACCAATGCCCACAATATCAAGAGAGCTGTCATCGCCCAAGTGCACAGAACCGAAAACCGTACAGTATGAATGAAACCACTCTTGGCAAGGTGTCACATGAAAGGACACACTTGAGTCCAAGAGTCAACACTGTGCATATAGAGTGTATCTCTGTCATCTGCGAAGCACTAGAAGAAGCTGCTTAACACTGGACTTTGCAGGCTCTATGCTACGATCAGAAGACTTATCCTACACTTTGTCTTTCCCCTTATCTTTGTGCCTTTTATTGCGCAGTTCATGGCATTGTGGCCTCATATGGCCCTTTTTCCCACAATGGTGACAAGTAACATCTGCATTCCTATCACGGCCACGGGATTTGCTATGTGACTTCCCACGAGACTTAGACCGAGATTTCTGAGAATCCCATCCACGGCCACTGCCACTGCCATGCTTTCCATATCCATCATTCCTGCCTCTAATTGTCATAGCATGTGACATACGAGAGGCATCAAAATTCTTACAATTAACCTCTTCCTGCAAAAGAGCACTCTCAACATTAGATAATTTCAAGGTAGCAGTAGAGGTACACAATGCAGTGCGAAATACATCCCACAACTCATTAAGAGTACCAAACAAGAAAAGAGGAGTGACATCCTCTGCAAAAGTGATGTCCTACGAAGTCAAGTTCTTGAGTATAGCATGGAACCGGCTCAAGTGAGCAGACATAGTCACATTCTCCTTTATGCGCAAATCCATAAGCTGCTTCAACCAATACATCTAACTCGCTAGACTCTTCTTGTCATAGAGATTTTTGATCTTATCCCACAAGTGCCATACACTTTGTTCTTCCTCAAAGACATTATAGTGAACCTGTTCTGTGCGAGGCAATACAATAGTAGACTTGCATAACTCATCAAGCTCAAGCCATTCCTCATCTGACATAGTTGCAGGCGGATGCCCACTTAACCTCAAAGGTTTGATCTGCGATTTCTGCACCAACACCTGCCAAATCTGGCTCTTCCAATAAGAGTAATTTGTACCATCAAGCTTAATGATGTTGAAAATAGCATGATCAGTGGATGAATTCGCCATAATGCAGGCTGGAAGACTGTAGACAGTGCAAAATTGCTTGCTATTTACTGTAGAAAATGACAAAAAAATCACCAAAATCGAGGGAAAATGGCAAGGAAAGTGGAACCAAATTGCTGCCCACCAAGTACTAGTGAAAGTACATCATTTCAGAGTGTTTTAGCATGAAAAATCCATGTCAGTCCATACATATATGCTTGCTATAATAAATTTCAGATTTTAGTAAAAGAGAGCTAACAGTGCCAAAATTGGATCCCAAGGCAATCAGATACTGCCAAGACCAAAGCTGACATCATGCGGGCATAGCATAAGCATATGACGATCGATAAGCATGAATCCAACATCCAAGTATGTCATACAAACATCTACCAGCGAGTAGGCACACCCCCAGGCAATGGGGCAAAGTGTTCCTGCCACTACCAAAACTTGACACAAGTAGGTGTTAGTTCACAAAGATATGGATCCAAAACTAAGACTTAGCTCATAAGCATACAGCGAACCAAGATATATGATGTATCATCCCAAAAGGTAAGAAGTCCCAAAGTCTCAAGTGTTTGTAACTGCTCAATAGCATGTAATGGCTCAATGCATAAAAGTACCACCTGATCAATGTCTGATAATCATTCAAGAATGCTACCAATGGCACAAAATCCGTATGTACGAGCTCAAGAGCTCAAGCCAAGGAAAGACATAATGCTAATGACATAAGTCCAAGACAATACATCAATAGTATATCCTGAACATGTAGGCAGTAGAGCATCCGTATGTAGCATCCATAAGCATGTAAGACATCAAGTACATCCCAAGATACAACTCTGGCAAGCCAATAAATAGCTCAAGTAAGCTCGGAGAATCCAAGGTCAAGCCAAGACCGAGCTCTTGTAGCAATAGGCTCCAAACAATATAACTAGCATGTAGTAATGGCATAGGCTAAGCATGTCAAGACCGGTCAGATATAAGCAACATACATGCCATAAGTACAACCAAGATGGAGCATCCAAATGCTTTGCAAAGCGAGCTCAAGCTCAACCAATGATCCCGAATCAAAACCAAGCTCTATGTCGAGCCCCAAGTGTCAATACATCACCATATATGTCTGAAACATAGCCAGAAAAGCATAGGCATAAGTATACATGAGTAAAATGACTTCAGCCCAACTGTGTACAGTAGTGATTTATTGTTCAAAATTGAGAATTTAAGCACCAAAACAGCTCCAAATGGTTGCCAAACAATAGGCATACATTCCCCTAACATCCAGGCATCAAATGGGACCAACCGGGCATCAAATGACAATGCCAAACAAGCTATAGCATCAAATTTCAGTGTAACACTGTCATAAACTGCATGTGGACTGTTATGATAGTCCCAAAACAGTGTTAAATCAGTCCAAATGCTATGCCAACACATCAACCATCAAAACCAAGCATCAAAGCATGTCCATATGCCTGAAATGGAGCCTTTCCAAGTGCCAATGGAGGGGGAGAGCTGGTGTTGTGACTGTCAATGCTAAAGACACATATGGGAGGGCTCTGTGATTCTGCCAACTATAAATGTTGGTCCTGGGGCTGCAAAAAATGGTGGCCAAGCTTCAGGGGTCCAGTTAGAGCCAAGGAAGGCCTCAAACAAGCTCCAGCAAGGGGAGAGCAGCCCACATATGAAATGAGAGCTGGGAGTGTAATGGCTGCCTATTAGATATGATCAATGCCCCACCCTCATTAGGTGCTACCAATGATCCATGGTGCTCAAAGTTGTAAGGCCCCCATTATGAGGAGAAGCCTTCAGGGTCCTACACAAGAGGCTAACGTGACTCGGGATTGGATCTCGAGGCCCGCATACTAGTTAACGGGCGGAAGCTTGGAATAGTGATCCCTGAGGATTACTGGATAGCCTTCGGGCGGATTATGGACAAGCCTATGGGCGGAACTCCTTGTATTTCAAAGATAAAATGATGAAATGTTAAAAGAACTTGCTTGATATTGTTTTTCTATGTCACGTGATAAGATTACGTGAAGGAACCAGTGCTTAACAGGGTTAATTAAAGAAGCTGATTGTATATGTCAAATTCATGTGTTAGATAATTACATAACTAAAAAAAATAGAGGAAAGTGCGGAGGATGGGCCTACGGTTGGGTGGTCCCGGTTAGCCGGGAACTTTTCTCAAAAATCTCGAAGAACAGCGGAATGATCATCATCATCAAAACGAATAACGAGAACGATGACCTAAAGTTATGTCTTACCCGATTTACGTTGTTTTAGGGGAATGGAATGGGACTATGCCTTATGGCAGAGAGGTTGAGCTTTGCATCTCTCTCGTTTCCCATTCTCCTTGAACCAAGTGCAGCATGAACCCGCTTCGGACCTGGCGTTTCTGCGTAAAGTAGTTCGCTCGGGTCTGACGCTAGTTGCTATTAGCTAATGACCAAACAAGAAAACCCTAATTTCGATCGCGATCCTAAGTGGAAAACGGCTAGGATACTTCCGCTACGTGGCAAATGCGGGAAGACCTAAATCACAAAACCCGTAACATTCCTCGGGAGTGCTGGGCGGAGTTTTCTAGACATCCTTTCCAATGGACTGCTAAGACGTGTCCTATATGATACCAGGGGACATGTTACAGTTGGTATCAGAGCTGACCAACAACGGAATTGTTTTTATGAGATCTCAATAAAATGAAGTAAAGAAATTGTTGATGTCCAAACATTTCCTCATCTTCAATGCTGTCTTGCACAACTATGAAGCGTGGAACAAGTTTTTGGTGTTTCGGGTCATGTTTATGACTGCAATGCATTCTCCACTTTATAGACAAAGAATTGGGATGATGAACATCCTGGAGCAGATTTATAATCCATCACCTTTATACATTGAACGAAGATGGACGGGGTCTTCAGGAATCTACTACATAGCTGCCCACCGGTTCGCTTATCTATAGACCAACCTAAAGAGGATCAAGTGGTTGGAAGACCTGAAAGTCGTGAAGCTGTTCATTTTTGTGGAAACTCACGTAAATTTGACTTTACATATTCAAGATCGGAGGGTTGAAATGAACTCATATGTATATGAGGAAGTAACCCGTGTAATCCCAGCCGACAGGATTAAAGTGTTGGGCCGCCATGAGAAGTATGGATTCCAACGAAAAGGGTATCCCGAACTTGCAATGAATTATTGATTTCTAAAAATCCATGACCCAAAACCCTACTATTACACAGTCCCTGTAGACAAATGCAATGCAACGTTGTTCTCCCCAAACTGAATGTAATGATTGGATTATCATCACACTAGACGTTGTATAAGGTTACGCCCATGTAAATATAAATAAAGATTTCTTTTATCAATATCTGGCTGTGCATCAGAGTTGTTAAAAAGTTAATTAGCTTCATTATTTACGAGATAGCTGAACTAAAGATAAGCTAACGTCAATTATCATATAATAACGTTAAGAAAACTTTTTATCCAGGCACAACCCCAGATACAGGTTCCAAATTCGCCCCCTACATCAAGTACTGCTGTGACCCAGGAGAAGAAGTTCCTCCTCAAGCAGATAAAGCCACCCGAGTTTGACGGGAGAGGCAGATTCGTCCAGTCTGATGCTGAAATTTGGATTGAATCTATGGAGGATTACTTTGAAGCAGTTGGTACTGCACCTACCAATCAGGCCATGCTCGCCAAGTTAAAACTCACCGGCGAAGCCAGACTTTAGTGGAAACAATGGTGCAGGGATCAAGGGACTTCAGAGGGGTCCGTTACCTGGGAGAAGCCAAAGAAAGCCGTGCAGGGGAGATATTTGCCACTTGCATATCGTACATAGAAAATGAATGAGTTCTATGAGCTAAAACAGCTAGGACTCACTCTGGACGTATACTACTCTAAATTCGTCTCACTTTTAAAGTATGCGCCACAGATAGACATGACGCAGCAGGTGTCCAAATTTTGTGCGGGCTTAAATCCACCCGTAAATACCCGTCTCGAATCTATGTGTCCATCAGATCTTCAGGATGCACTCATTCGAGCGGCGCCTATAATTCAGGAGGTGCAAGCTAGACCAAGGGGTAACAAAACTTGGTCCTATAGTGACCCGAACAGAGGAGCATTCAGACCTCAAGTGAAGAGAGTTCAAGGTCACAATCAGGGACAAAGGAAGAAAGCAAGGACAAATAACATCAACAACTTTTTTCCTACTCAAAGTAATGGCCGAAACCTCCGATGTTTCCACTGCAACGAACCCGGTCACTTCAAGAAGCAATGTCCCAAGCTCAGCGGGGGACATCGTCAAACGCCTTTCCAAGGTGCAGGTCGCGGTCAAGGAGCCGCCACCCGTGGAAGAGGAAGAACTGCCTGCATTGCCAATGGGAAAAGATGCAAAGAAGAAGAAGAGGAACATCCGACTATGGAAGCAGAATTCGAAAGAGCGACAGTCCATGCCGCTTTACACAAGAAAGGGCCGAATCGCCAATTCTCGGTGATTCAAACACCGTCAGACTATCAAGGTAAAGGTTGCAAAACCTTGATTGATTGTGGCAGTACACATTCCTTTATCTCACTAGCATGTGCAAAAAGATTAGGAATAGGCACAGTAGAAGCACCTACCCTGCTTGTGGAATTGGCAAACGGTCGTGAGGTAACTTGTACTAGGCAAACTGCTAAGGTGGAATTCTTTCTGGGAGGAAAGAAGACTTTAGTCAAATTCAGAGTCATGAATTTAGGTATCCATGAGTGTCTACTCGGGATGGATTGGCTTAAGCCTAATGACGCCCACATTCATTGTGGAAAGGGTCAAGTTTCCTTTCGAAACTCTGAAAGGGAATTTGTCACAACTCAAGGTGAGGCAGGAGTGCCAAGAATCCAATTAGCCAAAGTATCTCGGATCATAAAAGGAGTCAGAAAAGGATTACCCATTTACCTGATCAAACTCAACAAGCTAGATCAAAAGCAAGAGTGTCATGAAGGACCTTCTTGGCTAAAGGAATACGCTGACGTATTCCCTGAGGAATTGATTGAACTTCCGCCTCCAAGAGAAGTAGATCATGAGATTAGGCTAGTACTTGGAGCTTCACCAATTGGAAAGAGACCTTATAGAATGTCCATACAAGAAGCAATTGAGTTGAAGGAATAGCTCAAGCAACTGTTGGATCAGGGTTACATCCGGCCTAGCAACTCACCGTGGGGAGCTCCAGTACTATTCCAGAAAAAGAAAGATGGGACACTTCGACTATGTATTGATTACCGAGGGTTGAATCAATCAACAGTCAAGAACAAGTATCCTATTCCTAGAATTGATGAGCTTCTCGATCGTCTTCAAAGTGCAAAGATCTTCTCCAAGATTGATCTCAGGTCAGGTTATTATCAGATAAGGATCAAGGAAGAAGATATTCCAAAGACGACCTTCAATACAAGATATGGGCACTTTGAGTTCTTGGTTATGTCATTCGGGCTTACAAATGCACCTGCCACCTTCAATAGATTAATGCATGATATTTTTAGACCATATCTTGATGATTTCGTGCTTGTCTTCTTCGATGACACTTTAATCTATTCTAAACAGGAAGAAGATCATGAACCTCAACTTCGGATTGTCCTTGAGACAATGAGGGCCCATAAGCTGTATGCAAAAATGAAGAAGTGTGCATTCTTCAAGCGTCAGATTGAATATTTGGGATTCATAATATCATCAGAAGGAATATCAGTAGACCCAGCCAAAGTCAGAGATGTGCTTGAATGGCCAATACCAGTATCTGTCAAAGAAATACGTAGCTTTCTTGGCTTGACAGGATGGTATAGGGTCTTTATCAAAAACTATGCTTTGATTGCAGCACCTCTTACAGACTTACTAAAGAAGCAGACTTCTATTACATGGTCAACTTCCGAACAAAATAGCTTCGACAAATTGAAGCAAAGTTTGGTATCAGCACCTATTCTAAAACATCCTGACCTCAATAAGGAGTTCGAGGTAGTAACTGATGCCAGCATTCTTGCCTTGGGGTGTGTACTTATGCAGGAGGTCATCCAGTAGCATACTCTTCAAGGAAATTGAAGAGTCATGAAAAAAATTATGCCACGCATGATCTGGAATTACTAGCTGTCATCCATGCTCTAAAGCTTTGGAGACACTACCTGTTGGGTAACAAGTTTACTCTAGTAACCGATCATAAGAGTCTCAAATGGATTTTTACCCAGAACGAGCTCAACATGAGGCAACATCGGTGGATTGAAGTATTGGAGGAATATGATTTTGAAATCAAGTACCGACCAGGGAAAAAGAATGTAGTTGCCGATGCACTCAGTCGCAAGGCATTCCTAAATTTCCTAATCTTGCAGAATCCATCAACGGCCAGATCTCTGGCTACAAAGGTATCTATGCCAAACAACCCTATACTTGAACTAGCTAGAGAAGAAGCATGCCATGATTTGGCCTACCAAAAATGATAAAAGAAATATCTACCAAAGAGCAGAATCAGAAGTTACAAGCTAAGTATCAGGAATTTTCCATTGATAATAGACTTGTCTACTACAGAACAAGGCTGTGTATACCAACAAGCCAGTCACTTAAGCAGAAGATATTATGGGAAGCTCATGATTCTCCTTTCGCAGGACATCCTAGCGATGCAAAAACTCTTAATGCAGTTAGGAAGAGCTACCATTGGGAGAGGCTCAAAGGTGACGTTCTCAAGTATGTCATTGAATGTTTGTCTTGCCAACGTATCAAGGCCGAACATGTCATGATGCCAGGGAAACTGCAACCGCTTGACATTCCCCAAATGAAATGGGAATTCATCAGTATGGATTTTGTTGTGGGCTTACCACAAGTCCAAGGAGGATACAATTCCATTATGGTTGTGGTTGACATGCTTACCAAGGTTGCACACCTGATTCCAGTAAAGACAAACTATAAAGCCTCTGACATTGCAAGATTGTTTATCAAAGAGATATTCAAGCTACATGGGTTACCTAGAAGAATCATTAGTGATCGAGATTCTCTCTTCACATCACACTTCTGGAGAGCTATCTTTGAAGCTATTGGGACTCAACTCTGTTTTAGCACCGCCTACCATCCCCAAACAGATGGCCAAACAGAGCGAGTAAATCAAGTCATTGAGGATATGCTTAGGGCATACTGCTGTCGAGAGCCGAAGAGGTGGATTCAATACTTGCCATTAGTTGAATTTTCCTACAATGCTTCTTACCAGCAAAGCATTCAAATGACCCCTTTCCAGGCATTCTATGGTCATGATTGTCGAAGTCCCCTAAACTTTTCTGATCCAACCCTAAGAGTTGAAGCTTCAAGACAAATGTTGGAGGACATGGATGATCAAATAAGGTCAATAAGACAAGACATACAAGCAGCCAAGGATAGACAAAAGGCATATGCAGATTTGAAACGTCAAGAAAGAGTCTTCAAAGAAGGAGACATGGTCTTCATTCGGGTACGCCCTAAAAAGAGTTCTCTATCCCTAGGAGAATGCAAGAAGCTAAGTCCAAGGTATTGTGGGCCGTATAAAATCCTCAAATGCCTAGAACCCAATGCTTATAGATTGCAACTCCCTGAGAACCTAAAGGTTCACAATGTATTCCATATCAGCCTATTGAAAAAATATATACCCAATCCTAATCATGTACTTGATGACCAACAAATTGTAATGCCTAGTCAAGGAGTCCTTGAACTAAGGCCAGAAAGGATCTTAGATGTTAGGGAAAGACAGTTAAGATCTAGAACCTTGAAAGAATGCCTTGTCCAGTGGAAAGATTATCCCGAAGAGGATGCCACTTGGGTAGATGAAGGCACTCTCAACCATCAATATCCCCAGTTTATCTCGAGATGAGGACATCTCAATTCCTCCAAGGGGGAGAGAATGTAATATTCCGCACTGAGAAAATAAATGGGACTTATGGAAAAATTTTTAATTCCCCCCCTTATCCCTCCAGCCGACTGACGAGCTGGAGGGGGAGGGGAATAGAAGGAGCTGCTCCTTGGTGGAGCCATGGGAGGGAGGGGGACCATGCGTGTTGACACGCCATGATGAAAGATCCCCCTCCCTTGCACTATTTAACCAAGGGGGGGGGCCGCTGTACAGAGGGAGGCTGGGCCGTGGGAGAAGAGGCCGAGCAAGACAAGGAGAAGTGCCACCATAAATTCGAGCTGAGGGGAGGAAGATGAGTCGCCACTGCCGATCATCACGCCGACATCTGCCCTCCACCACAGCGCCATCGACTATCGCAGTCCGTCCAGTCCGTCAATGCGCCGCCATAAGCTTTCCCCCCCCACGTGGAAGCTTTAGAAGCTTCCTGGGGGGAAGCTTCTAAAAGAACCTTCTTAGCCCTTGTTTCCCCCCCCTCCCGGGTTTTAATTTCCCCCCCTAAACCCTTGTTTCCCCCCCCTCCCGGGTTTTAATTTCCCCCCCTAAGCCCTTGTTTCCCTCCCCCCCGGTTTTAATTTCCCCCCCTAAGCCCTTGTTCTTTTTCCCCCCCTCTTAGCTCTTTAGACTATTCAAGTCACATCCATAGGCCTACTTTGTCATTAGGCTACCTTGCGGACTTCCATTCTCTTGCATTAATTCCTTCACTCACTTTTTTTAAATCTTTTCGTGCAAGTGCTCTCTTAGTTGAGCTTTGTGTTCTTAGTCTTATCAAACAAGCCGGTGTCCACACACTCCCATGTCCTAAAAATCCAATTCATCATCATGGCCTCGTATGGTATCCCGTAAGCAAGAAATAGCCGTGAGATAAAAGATAGGGAGGGAAGTAGAGGGAGTGAAAGGAGAGGAAGAGTGGGAAAAAGGTAAAAGAAAAGGAAGGGGAAGACTGTGGAATTCCAATAAGAAAAAGGAAAAGGCTATCTCACATTCGAACTATGATGCCGCCAAAGAAAGTCCAAGGTGTAGCTGCGGGAGGGTCATCTCTCGGTATCCATGTGGATATCTCACCTCAAAGCCTGTTTTTTTTTTTCTTCTTGGTGTTAATTCGGTTTTAAGTCGGTCATGCAAAGAAAAATTGTTAAGGATAGGATATATTTGTTCGAGTTATTTTTAAACAAAGGATTTAGCTTATAAATGACAATGTATAGAACCTAACTTTCTTCAAATTGCATCAAGCATTATAAATTACGAGCAAGATTATCCATTTACTATAGTAGTATATTTTAGTTAAATCCTAAGGTGTAGAAATTATATCTTGCACCATTAGTCTTATTCCTTTTGCAACGAATCATTATAAATGGTTAAATTCATGAAAGGTTTCTTTCGACGCTCAAATTACTAGGGAGTTATCTTTGAAAAAAATTGCACATCTTAGCAAGGCAATTGTTGTTATTTGGCATGAGTTCATCTTTAAGAAAAAAAAACGGAAGTTAAATTAAACTGTATTGACTGGGAAAGTAAATTGTCACAAGGATAGCAAAACCATGACAAGACGATAGGTATTACCTTCCAAAAGATAACTGAACCAATCTAAACATAGAAACATTCATACCCTAAACACTTGACTACTTTCCTTACTGTAGGGACAATAAAATTCGTAAAGTTAAGGAACTAGGGTTTGTCCCTAAGGTTCTTAAAAGAAGAAACCCTAGGCCTGACATACGTCAGCTTAAAGAATCTAAACAGATTATTCCATCGCAGGACCTGCGCAACAAGTATGAAATTATTTAGTCTTGTGATTGATTCACAAGGAGAAAGGGTAAAAAACCCTCATCAAGGAGGCAGATCCTTACGCAAGTTATCTTGCAAAAATACGTATTTTTGGATATCCTTCTAAATAAGGAAAGTTGTAAAATAGAAACTAGCATATCTAAGGTACCTTAGGGTTAACCAAGTTGGGTATGCCCTACACCGAAATATAAGAGATCTTGCCAAGTTACAAGACACCTTGGGAACGAGTGCTGATACACTCAATAAGGAAAGAACACTTCCTTAGCAGTTTGCCATACAACTGGGTTGATTAATGGAAATGTTTGTGCTTGCTAGAGATTTTAGGGCTCTGTTTGAATTATGAATTACAAATTAAATAAGTACATATACTTTAGGTTAAATGCCTGAAGGGAGAGGCAGCTTTAGTTACCCCCGACTGCCTGCCTGACCCTAACCAAGGGGGTTGTTGACCGCGCCGGGAACGTGGACTGAACCCACTGCGAGAGGTCTTTCCGTTAAGCTCTACTTGGAGTAGGAGGACGCTTGGGTGCCAGGGGGGCTCTGGCCGTAAATCCCTCGCCTTCCGGGTCCTACACAAGAGGCTAACGTGACTCAGGATTGGATCTCGAGGCCCACATACTAGTTAACGGGCGGAAGCTTGGAATAGTGATCCCTGAGGATTACTGGATAGCCTTCGGGCGGATTATGGACAAGCCTACGGGCGAAACTCCTTGTATTTCAAGATAAAATGATGAAATGTTAAAAGAACTTGCTTGATATTGTTTTTCTATGTCACGTGATAAGATTACGTGAAGGAACCAGTGCTTAACAGGGTTAATTAAAGAAGCTGATTGTATATGTCAAATTAATGTGTTAGATAATTACATAAGTAAAAAAAACCGAGGAAAGTGCAGAGGATGGGCCATGGGTCCGTCCTACGGTTGGGTGGTCCCAGTTAGCCGGGAACTTTTCTCAAAAATCTCGAAGAATAGCGGAATGATCATCATCATCAAAACGAATAACGAGAACGATGACCTAAAGTTACGTCTTACCTGATTTACGCTGTTTTAGGGGAACGGAATGGGACTATGCCTTATGGCAGAGAGGTTGAGCTTTGCATCCCTCTCGTTTCCCATTCTCCTTGAACCAAGTGCAGCGTGAACCCGCTTCGGACCTGGCGTTTCTGCGTAAAGTAGTTCGCTCGGGTCTGACGCTAGTTGCTGTTACCTAATGACCAAACAAGAAAACCCTAATTTCAATCGCGATCCTAAGTGGAAAACGGCCAGGATACTTTCGCTACGTGGCAGACGCGGAAAGACCTAAATCACAAAACTCGTAACATTCCTCGGGAGTGCCGGGCGGAGTTTTCTAGACATCCTTTCCGATGGACTGCTAAGACGTGTCCTGGATGATACCAGGGGACATGTTACATTGTTGTCCCGGCTATTCAAACACTGAGGATTCGTCCACCAATCTTCAGCGAAGGCAAGTTAGATGGTACAAACTACACCTTGTGGAAGTTCAAAATTACAACTATCCTTGATTCTTATGAGCTTCTGGAGACTGTGCTCGGGACTAACGCAGAACCACAGCCTACCCCCGACCCATCAAATCCTAGTGTGATGATTCCTCCGAATGCAGATCTTCTACGAGCTTGGAAACGAAGGAATGCAGATGCATTGTGTGCCTTAGTTACAAGCTGTTCTCACAGTGTTTTGACTTTGATTCAGCATACAACCAAAGTGTCAGAGGCTTGAAATGTACTAAGGAGTCAATATGAAACACGAAACCAAACAAGGATTCAAAACTTGGAGAATCAACTAGCAACGGAGAAGTTTGTTGAAGGAGAGACGGTTGAAGCATTCATCACTCGGATTAAGAATCTGCGCGACCAGATGGCTGGCGCTGGGATACAAAAGACTAGCGAAGAGCTAGCTCGGAGGTGTCTTCGGATTTGTCCAAAAAAGTTTGATGGACTAGTAACTGCCCTTAATACTTAGGTGAGACCTCAAGCTTTGACTTTTGAGGAGTTTTGTGCATTATTAATGGAGGAGGAGTTGAGGCTGAAAGCCCAAGAAGGAAGCAACAATGGAGATGTTGCATTCTTTGCCAATGCAAAAGGCAAAGGTGTTTCCTCCACCAAAAATGATGGTGACAAAAAGAAGAAGGGCGGTAAGAAGAAGTTTCAAGGAGAGTGCTACTGCAAGAAGAAAGGACATGCAATTGCAGATTGTCGTGTCAAGAAGGCAGATGAAAAGAATGGTACCCTTAAAAGTAAAGGGAAAGAGACAGCCAATAAGACTGAAGCAGAGTTGGAATTATTCATGGCGACCATTGAGGAAGTGTGCTCCTCGGCGCAAGAAGAATCTACCACTGACTCATGGGTGTTGGATAGTGGGGCCTCTCGTCACATGACCAACAAGAAAGGTCTATATAGTTCTATGCAGCCTCTACAAGAATCCATCTCTGTGACGGTTGGAAATGATGCTAAATGCCCTGCTGCGGGCACAGGTACTATTTCTTTTGTTGCTGCAAATGGTGAAGTCAAAAAGCTTTCAAATGTGTTGTATGTTCCCGAAATCAGTAGAAATCTCTTATCAGTTGCTGCCATAACTGATCTTGGTCATGAAGTGAGGTTCAAGAAGATAGGTGCAGAAATTCTTGATAGTGTTGGCACAATTGTTGGCAAAGGAGAAAGAAGGAACAACCTGTATGAGCTAAGTGCACTTACAGCCACCGCTGGAGTGGGCACAAGTAAGCTTTGGCATGAAAGGTTTGGACACATCGGATTTGCAATGTTGAAGGAGATGCAAAAGCAAGGTATGGTTGCTCACCTACCTACAGTAAATGAATTGAAGGAACCATGTGAAGCTTGTATGATGGGCAAGCAACAGAGAAAGGCATTTCCACAAGAAAGCAAGAATAGAGCACATGCTCCTCTAGAGTTGGTACATGCTGACTTGTGTGGTAAGATGCCTACACAGGCCTTGGGGGGATCTTCTTATTTTATGTTGATTGTCGACGACTACAGTAGGAAGATGTGGGTGTACTTCCTTCGTGATAAGGCTCAAGCTTTTGGTAAGTTTAAAGAATGGCTAAAACTTGTTGAGAATGAAACAGGGAAAAGTGTGAAGAAATTTAGAACAGATGGTGGTAGTGAGTTCAACTCAAAGGAGTTTGAAGGCTTTTGCAAGAGCAAAGGGATCAAGCATCAATTGACGATGCCTCACACACCTCAGCAAAACAGTGTTGTGGAACGTAGGAATCGCACCATTGTGGAGATGGAAAGATGCATGCTAAAGGGCAAGGGATTGCCTAGCCATTTTTGGGCTGAAGCTGTTAATACTGCAGTCTACATTCTAAATCAGAGCTACACAAAGGCTCTTTAGGGAAAAACACCCCATGAGGCTTACACTGGTAAGAAACCATCTGTCTCACATTTCAGAATTTTTGGATGTGAATGTTATGCACATGTTCTAGATGAGAAGAGAAACAAGTTACAACCAAAAAGCAGAAAATGTATCTTCTTGGGTTATAGTGATGAGCAGAAGGCTTACAAATTATATGACCAAGAGGCAAAGAAGATCATCGCGAGCCGTGATGTGGTGTTCAAGGAGGAGCCGCACACAGTGGAGGAGGAGAAGGCAAGATCTTCCACTTTATCATCAAGCAAAGAAGTAGTCCACTATGAACCTATCCCGAGAGCTGTCCCTATCCTTAAGGAGGAGGAAGCATCATCTTCAGATGATGAGGAAAAAGTTCACCAACCTGACATCACCCCACCAGAAAAGCCATTTCCGCGCTAGATGAAGCAGCTCTATGACCACAATAATCCTATGCCTGCATCTGTTGAGGAGAAGGCAGATGGACCAAGGAGGTCTCAAAGAATAGAGGAGCAAAGGAGGGCTTCTGCTCACATAGTAAATATGGCCTTGATGGTTGAGATTATGAGAGAAGTAAAGGAGCCAATTCACTTAGAAGAAGCACTTGCAGATCCATCATGGAAGGCTGCTATGCAGGCAGAGTATGACAGCATAATGAAGAATGATACTTGGGAGCTAGTGGATCGACCAGCAAAGCGGAAGGTTATTGGCACCAAGTGGATCTGGAAGGTAACGTACAAGGCTGACGGTACCTTAGAAAAGTACAAAGCTAGACTGGTTGCCCAAGGATTTTCACAAGTTGAAGGCTTTGATTTTCAAGAGTCATTTGCCCCAACTGCCAGAATGATCACTATTCGCACGGTACTTGCAGTGGTTGCCCACAAGAAGTGGCCAGTGTACCAAATGGATGTTAAGTCAGCGTTCTTAAATGGTGACCTCAAGGAGGAGGTGTACGTGGCTCAGCCACCAGGGTTTGAAGCCCCCCATTCTGAGAACAAAGTGTGTAAGCTGAAGAAGGCATTATATGGGCTGAAACAAGCCCCCAGAGCATGGTACCAGTGGATAGATAAGTTCTTTTTAAACCTAAACTTCAAAAGATGTGCCTCAGATGCTAACTTGTATGTTTACAGGGATGGTAAAAAGTCTGTAGTGATTGTCCTATATGTGGACGACCTTCTTATTACAGGTGACTATGAAGATATGATCAACCAAACTTGAAAGGCTTTGAGTTCTGAGTTTGAAATGATAGACTTGGGCTTGCTACACTATTGTTTGGGGATTGAAGTCTGGCAGGAGCCAAGAAAGATCTTCATCTCTCAGAAGAAGTATGCATGGGAGATCTTGAAGGCATTTGGCATGACCGAGTGCAAGGAGATAGCTACACCTATGGAGGTGAATGCAAAGTTATCAGTCGAGGATACATCAGCACTAGCAGACATTTGGAGGTATAGGAGGTTGCAGTCTGATCTACTTGTGTAACACCAGATCAGATATCAGTTTTGTTGTTGGTGTTTTGAGCAGGTTCTCAAACAAACGTCATGAGAGTCATTGGAAGGCTGGGATGCAGGTGCTAAGATACTTGAAGGAAACTCTTGACTATGGTATCACATACAGTTTTGGAACTTCTCTTGTGGGAAATTGTGACTCAGATTGGGCAGGAGACATTGATTCCAGGAAGTCAGTTTCTGGTTATTGTTTCTCTTTGGGTTCAGGAATTTTCTCTTGGATTATTAAGAAGCAACCAACAGTAGCATTGTCTTCTACCGAAGCAGAGTACAAGGCAGCTTGTTTTGCTGCATGTGAAGCCGTATGGTTGAGAAGGATTCTATGACATATGGGAGTGCAGGATGAAGAACCGATTGTGCTAAGATGTGACAATCAGAGTTGCATCGCCATTGCCAAAAATCCAGTGTTCCATGCAGGTACCAAACACATAGAGATCCAGTATCACTATGTGCGTGATTTGATGGAGGATGGGATAGTGGAACTGGTCTACTGTCCAACAGAGGAGAATGGAGCAGATATCTTCACCAAAGCACTTACGAAGGATCTGCTTCAAGTTCATCTTTAGAGACTCGGCATTGGGCCGAGGAGATAGTTCACCTATGGGTGGACATTGAGGGGGGGTGTTAGATATGATCAATGCCCCACCCTCATTAGGTGCTACCAATGATCCATTGTGCTCAAAGTTGTAAGGCCCCCATTATGAGGAGAAGCTAAATGTGAGCCCGGGGCATTGGTTGAGTCCTGACTTGTATATCAGATGAGGTCTATGTGACCGGATGGCAAAAAGGTGACTGTTGTGGGTCTAATCTTTGGGTTAGACGGAGTGGTTAAGCTAGTAGCAACTCGAGGCGCAAAGGGAATATTCCCTGGAATATTCCCTGGCCGACTAGTGGAGGCTCATATGGTAGGTCGGCCAACCTAATGACCTTCGCGGGCTATAAAAGCTTAACCCCTTCGCAGCCATCACTCACTCTCATCTTTCACCCAGTCAGAGTTGTTGTTGCAGCTAACCTTAAGCTCTTCACCTATCTTCTGTCTAGTTCGCTATCTAAGCTTCACACAGTGGAAGCACACGGGTGGACAGAGCCATCTTTGTATCAATTGTTTGGAGTTAAAGAATTTACTGATTCTCCTCTTATCTGTTGTGTACTCTCTATCTCTTTCTCAGATTCTGTTCGCTGCACCATGTAATATTTTACACTGCCCTGTTTCAAGAAGGCTGAAAACTAAGGTAAACCCTATAAAGAGTGAAGCAATACCTCTGTGTGAATTCCTTGAGGGTGCCCAAAGGGGCCGGGAAGGTGCTCGGGAAGCCGAGGAGTGAGGTGAGCTCGAAGGAGTCAAATATGGCTATTGGGAAGGAGACCCAATGCAATTAGGGAGTCGATGGGATGCTGAGAATGCCACGAACCAAGCTCAAGAGTCGGAAAGCAAAGCTTTGATACCAATTGAAAGGGAGCAACGGATCGAAGGTTGGACTCGAGAGCTATGGTGGGAGAGCAAGAGCAAGAAAGGGAGAGACTAGAAATGGGAACTCTAACAGTCACAATGTGTGACCGCGCCTTCCTTTATTCAAACTGTCACTAAAAGAATAAAGAATAAAGTGACGGTGACAGGCGCCCGCCACTGCAATGTGCAGTGGCAGTGACTGTCAGTGTAGTAATACACAGGTCGCTAGACAGAGGTGCCTTTACCCCCAACACTAGGGAATGGTTGATTGTGAATCTTATTGTAGGTAACTCAATCTCAAGGGGTAATACACACTTCTCTTTGTAGACTAATTTAAACGGAGTGTGGCCAATAGCTCATTTAAAGGTTGTGTTGTATGCCCATACAATCACATATAATTTCTTGTCCCAATCTTGTTTCTTTTGTGAAACGATCTTTGATAGGATTCCCACAAGCTACTTATTGCGCTCTTTCAACTTGCCCTTTTGTCTATGGATTGGAAGATGTCTTTTTATAATCCATAGGTGATTTTAGTGGCTATATGTCGCCAAATGGCTATACTTTTATTTTTTCATTTTTTTTTTTCGAAACTCGAGTAGGTTGAGTTATAACTCTAAATTTTTTTATTTTCCAATATTTCTAAGGTATATCAGGATTTTAAAGGCTCTTTCGCCATTCATGTGAAACAAATATTGAAAGAAATATATTAAATTAGCAACAATATTTATAAGTTATGGCATATATATAGAAACATTCGCCACATGTACATATGTACTCATACACATAATACATACATAGACACATGTCACATACTACTTATCCCTACTCCTTTACATACTCATACACATGACTCACACACACCCCTCCGCACACACACATTACTCAACATTACATCTATTCTTGTATTCATACATACATATACACAATTCTTAGAACCAAAAGGTTTGAGGTACTCATGGTCCAATTACTTGAGCTCGTCAGATATTTGAAGCATGCATCTTGAAAGTTGCAAAGTAAGATAGAACTCTACCTAAAACCCATAAATGCTAAGGGACTTCCCCTCTTCATAGTCTTGAGCACAAATAATGCCTCCCCTTTAGTGAATGGTTTATCCAAGAGCAAGCTAATTTCAGTAAGGTGCCAAGGACTCTCTCAATTTCCACATCCAAGATTTTAGCAACACACTAGGACCTATAAATACTAAGGGACTTCCCCTGTTCATAGACTTGAGCACAAATAATACCTCCCCTTCAATGAATGGTTTATCCAAGAGCAAGCTAATTTCAGCAAGGTGCCAAGGACTCTCTCCATTTCCACATCTAAGATTTTAGCAACACACTAGGACCAATCAACAACACTCTTGGGATCAACTTCAGCTAGCACTGAGAGATGCTTGTGGAAAAAATTAGCATATACTAGTCATCAATAAAGGCGCATCTATTTTTGTCCTAAATAAATGCGATCGTCTCTCTTCAGTAAAGGTGCACATTTAGTCTCTCTTGAGACTATCACATTTATTTAGGACAAAAATAGATGCACCTTTACTGGTGACTAGGATACGTCACATTTATTTGGGATGAAAATAGGCGCACCTTTATTGATGACTAGGATATGCTAATGTTTTCCACAAGCATCTCTCAGTGTTAGCCAAAGTTGAGCCCAAGAGTGTTGTTGATTGGTCCTAAAGTGAAATCCAAGAACTTCGGCTAGCATTGAGAGATGCTTGTGGAAAACATTAGCATATCCTAGTCATCATTAGTAAAGGTGCATCTATTTTTGTCCTAAACAAATGTGATATTCTCTCTTTGATGCTTTGCTTTGAGAGAATTGAAGTAAAGTTGATATGGAGCATCTCTTAGGAGGTTCCACCTAACTTAGCAAGAGGATCCAAATCAAAGGTTCAAGCTACTAACACACAATGATAAGTAACAATGTCGATCAAGAGGTTGGGACCCTCAAGGTGGTTAGCTATGTGAAACTCCTTCTCAAGTAGGGTTTTATACAAGAGGGGGTGATGCTCTAATTCTTGGTGTAGACCAGGTTACATGAGAGAATGATGGAGAGAAGAGAGGCGTTGTTGCAGTGAGTTGGATTCGATTGAATTATTTTAGTGGTACATTTCTACTCTACATTGCTCATGATTTGACAATCCCTACATGCACTATCAACTCGATACATATATGATTTCTTCTAAAATGGGCATTGAGAGTTGCATTTTATTTGATTTCGTTAACTTGGGAAAGAGAATTTTATGTAGATTTTGACTATACAAATGGAAATGATGATAGGCAAGAGAATGTGGGTGAGTTCAAAGCTTCACAAGAGACAAAGTAAGCATTTTATGAGCCAGATTTCTATTTTTGGATTATGCCAATACAATTTTTGATGTGTTTCTCTTGACATAATGAATATTCCTATGTAGTGTTGCCACCATACTTTTATCTAAGTGTGAGTTGATAAGGTTTGATGTGGATATGAGATAAGTGCGATACAAGCTAAGGTTCATAGGTTGGAGTTAATAGAAAAATGGTAATTTTGTGCTAGGCATTGCATTAGAGAGCATGTATGCTAAGTGTGCTACGCTTGTAAAAGTGCAAGAAGTGTTCAAAAAAAGCATATAGCACCACATGCAGTCTCTTGGAGCTAATACAAGCTAAGGTTCATAAATGTGATACAAGCTAAGATTCATAGGTTGGACCTAATAGAAAAATGGTAATTTTGTGCTAGGCATTGCATTAGAGAGCATGTATGCTAAGTGTGCTACGCTTGTAAAAGTGCAAGAAGTGTTCAAAAAAAGCATATAGCACCACATGCAGTCTCTTGGATTGTCCCAGACTGCTTGATATCTAGACATGGACATCATGATAAAGCTTTGAAATGCTCTAGGCACATCCAAGATGAAGATCTCTCTCTAAATGCTCTTGTGTAGGTTTACGCACTTACACATGTCTAGGTCTATGAGTCAAAGAACATAAACACACTTTGTCTGAATTAGTGCTCAAAAGAAAAAAATGAAAGGGGAGAGATTTAGATAGATAGATATGAGAGATAAGTCTATGAATCAACGAATATAAACACACGTTGTCTAAATTAATGTTCAAGTAGTGCGGGAAATGTAGGGAAAGATAGAGAAAGATAAAGAAAGAAAAATATATATCTAAGATGGTGTGTATATTAAACTTATCCACACACATGCATGCACACACACACACATACACACACACACACACACACACACACACACACACAGTGGAAAGAGAGAGAGATATGTATGTGTGAGGAAAATTTTAAATCTCGACAAAGGTGGAGAAGTGAGCTACCCATTCTTGCAAGTTGCAATGGTGGCCCTAAGGCTATTAAGCATGAAAAACCAAGATAGTGTGCAACATGAAAATTAGGTGCTCCTCTGCAGTTCTCCAATCTTTGGAAGAATCTTAACAAAGATTCATCGATCAGCCCCATCACCACCTAATGATAAGCTTCGACAACACCATCCCAAGGCTGACAACATGAAGTTCAAAGATCCCTCGCAATGGTGGGACAATTGCAATAGCAAGGTTGGTTTGCCCCAATATATTTTATTATGAGTCATGGAGTATTCCACATCTGCAAAACATGAAATCTTTTGAGCTCTCATAGAGACATGGCTTTTTCTTTCACCCCACTTTAACCAGTGCAAGGTCTCTAGTTTTCAAGCACAAAGTGATAGTAGATGCCTTGTGGTTGGATTTCTAGTACAATCCAACCTAGGTTTTTGAAGAGGTAAAAAAAATTGAATCAATGTCCACATTTAAATTGTAACGTGTCCGTTAGTATCATCTAGGACATGTCTTAGCAGTCCATCGGAAAGGATGTCTAGAAAACTCCGCCCGGCACTCCCATGGAATGTTATGGGTTTTGCGATCTAGGTCTTTCCGTGTCTTCCACATAGAGGAAGTATCCTGGCCATTCCCACTTAGGATCAACCAGAATTAGGGTTTTCCTAATGGTCATTAGCTAACAGCAACTTGCGTCAGACCCGAGCAAACTACTTTATGCAGAAACGCCAGGTCTGAAGCGGATTCACGCTGCACTTGGTTCAAGGAGAATGGGAAACAAGAGGGATGCAAAGCTTAACCTCTCTGCCATAAGGCATAGTCCCATTCTGTTCCCCTAAAACAGCGTAAATCGGGTAAGACGTAACTCTAGGTCATCGCTCTCGTTATTCGTTTTGATGATCATCCCACTATTCTTCGAGATTTTTGAGAAAAGTTCCCGGCTAACTGGGACCACCCAACCGTAGGACGGACCCATGGTCCATCCTTCGCACTTTCCTCGATTTGTTTTAGTTATGTAATTATCTAACACATTAATTTGACATATAACAATTAGCTTCTTTAATTAATCCTGTTAAGCACTGGTTCCTTCACGTAATCTTATCACGTGACATAGAAAAACAATATCAAGCAAGTTCTTTTTTAAACATTTCATCATTTTATCTTTGAAATACAAGGAGTTCCGCCCGTAGGCTTGTCCATAATCTGCCTAAAGGCTAGCCAGTAATCCCCAGGGATCACTATTCCAAGCTTCCGCCCGTAAACTAGTATGCGGGCCTCGAGATCCAATCCCAAGTCACGTTAGCCTCTTGTGCAGGACCCGGAGGCGAGGGATTTACGGCCAGAGCCCCCCTTGGCACCCAAGCGTCCTCCTACTCCAAGTAGAGCTCAACGGAGAGACCTCTCGCGGCGGGTTCAGTCCACGTTCCCGGCGCGGTGAACAACCCCCTTGGTTAGGGTTAGGCAGGTAGTCGAGGGTAACTGAAACTGCCTCTTCCTTCAGGCCTTTAACCTGAAGTATAGGTACTCATTTAATTTGTAATTCATAATTCAAACAGAGCCCTAAAATCTCTAGCAAGCACAAACATTTCCATTAATCAACCGAGTTGTTTGGCAAACTGCTAAGGAAGTGTTCTTTCCTTTTGAGTGTATCAGCACTCGTTTCCAAGGTGTCTTGTAAATTGGCAAGATCCTTTACATTCTGGTGTAGGGCATATCTTATTAACCCAACTTGGTCAACCCTAAAGTTCCTTAGATATGCTAGTTTCCGGTTTACAACTTTCCTTAATTAGAAGGATATCCAAAAATACGTCCTTTTGCAAGATAACTTGCGTAGGGATCTGCCATCCTTGATGAGGGTTTTTATCCTTTTTCCTTGTGAATCAATCACAAGACTAAATGATTTCGTACTTGCTGCGCAAGTCCTGCGATGGAATAATCTGTTTTAGATCCTTTAAGCTGACGTATGTCGGGCCTAGGGTTTCTTTTTTTTTTTTAAGAACCTTAGGGACAAACCCTAGTTCTTTATCTTTATGAATTTATTGACCCTACAATAAGGAAAGTAGTCAAGTGCTTAGGGTATGAATATTTCTATGTTTAGATTGGTTTAGTTAACTCTTGAAAGGTAATATTAATTGTCTTGTCACGGTTTTGCTATCCCTGTGACAATTTACTTTTCAATCAATACAGTTCAATTTAAACTTCCTTTTTCCTTGCAGATGAACTCATGCCAAATTAAAAAATTTGCCTTGCTAAGATGTGCAATTAGCAAAGATAACTTCCTAGTAATTTGAGCATCGAAAGAAACCTTTCATGAATTTAACCATTTACAATGATTCGCTGCGAAAGGAATAAGACTAACGGTGCAAGATATAATTTCTACACCTTTAGGATTTAACTAAAATATATTACTATAGTAAATGGATAATCTCGCTCGTAATTTATAATGCTTGACGCAAATCGAAGGAAACTAAGTTCTATTCATTATCATTCATTCAAATAAGCTAAACTTCTTAATTACAAATAACTCGGAAAAATATATCCTATCCCTAACAATTTCTCTTTGCATGATCGACTTAAAACCAAATTAAAGCCAAGAAGAAAAACCTGGTTTTGGGGTGAGATATCCACATGGATACCGGGAGATGATCCTCCCGCAGCTACGCCTTGGACTTTCTTGGGAGGCATCGCAAATGTGGTCCCTTGAACGTGGAAGCAGCTTTACAACTCCTCCTTAGACTTCCACTGTCGCTCCCTTGCACCGTTCGTCAAAATTAGTTTTTGGAAGGCTCCCTCCTTGAATTCGGGAATTCGAAAGGGTGTTTTAGAAACTTTTACAACTAAGACCCATTGAAGCCATGGGGAAGGCTTAATGGCCTTTACAAGGTATGGAAAAGACACAAGGTGTAGGAGAGCTTTAAGGGAAAATAATAGCCGTAAAGGTTATAAGTAAGGATCTAAGGACCCTTAGGCAATTTAGGAGAAAAGGGGCTTATGAGGGTTTACACACGTAGGGGGGAAATGATTCCGAGGCCAATGAGAAAGGATAAAGGAAAATTAAAAAAAAACACGGGGGTTGGGTTCCAACTAGGGAAAGGGGTATATAATGCTTTAAACATGGGGGTAATAAAAAGGGTTTTGTAAGGCACATGAAGAAGGTGAAAGGGTTTTTGAAGCCCGTAAGAAAGGGCTTAAAGGTTAAATCACAGGGGGGTGGGCTCGAAGCTAGGGGAAAGGGGCTTTTAGGGATTTTACACAGGGGGAAAAGAAATAAGACCCTTAAGGCCTTTGTGCTCTTGGGGGAAGTGACACCAAAGTGAAGGGAAGGGGTTTGTTTTTTTTTTGCACGAGGGTGAAAGGGCCTTAAGGGTTTTTAAAAACCCGGGGGGGGGGGGGGAATAGTAGGGAGAATTTGGGGGGAAAAAGGCTTATAGAGCCCTAAGGGGGAAATTCCAGGGGGGTAATCTTAAAGGCTTATAAGAAAGGGAGCCTAAGGGTTAAACCTTTTATGAGGGGGGAAAGGTGTAATATAAAGGCTCAAGTAGGCCACATGAAGGGCCTACAAGGAAGCCCATAAGCAAGGGGGCTTCTTAAGGGACTTTTACAAGCTTCTCAGAAGCTTCTGAGAGCTTCTGTCCACTTCCACGTGGAGGGCTGGGGAGGAAAATTCCGATGGAGGTTCCGTGGGCTAGCTGGCGGATGGTAGGTGGCAGGGCGGACTCTCACAACCCTCCTCTTCCTCCTTTACGGCAGCAGCTCAACGTCTCCCTCCTCACTTCGCCACAGCAGACTGACGGCGTCGCTCCACGGCAGCCCCCTCCATGAAATTTATTACCTTCTCCTCTATCACCTGAACCCTTCGTAGCCTCTCCAAGCTCACGCAATCACACGGCGTCTCTTGGCGGCCCCCCTTCAGCCTGCGGCCCCTGATTTAAATAGGGAAGGGGAGGGGGATCTTCTCTCCCATGCATGTCATCACGCATGCCTTCCCCTTCTCTCCAAGCTCCACCAAGGAGCTTAATTACTCCTTCTATTCCCCTCCCCCTCCAGCTCGTCAGTCGGCTGGGGGGATAAGGGGAATTAAAAATTTTTCACTATCCTTATTTCCTAACAAGAGGTAGTCCACGCGAAAAAGATTTTTTTTAGAACATTACATAAATTGACCGAAGGGGAGCCTCAAGAGGAGAAGGAGATGTCTTTCCAAAGGAGGCTACTCATGTTGTGGGACTGATGAAGGCTTGTGCAAAGAAAAAGGATCTATTCAAGGGCATAAGGCTACATGAGGACATTTGTAAATGGGTGTTACTTGAAAGAAGCCCCTATGTTGCAAGCACTTTAATAACTATGTATGCTAACTGCGGTGCTCTTGCAAAAGCACAGCAAGTGCTTGACAAACATATTGTTCATGATGGATTCTCTTGGACTGCACTGTTTGCAAGAAATGCGCAAAATTGTCATAGTGATGAAGCTCTAAAATGCTTTGATAAAATTGTGGGCATACCTCTGTATATCTAAAATAGTATGTGTTTTGCGGTAGTTATTGTAGAGCAATGAAAATAGTCCAATATGAGTGTTGTTATGCATGGTGTGTCATGGAGCATAATCCTAACACAGTTTATGATGGTGACTTCAACATACTAAATTGTGTGGAAAATCCTCCTTGCATGTAAACCCCATAATTGTAGAAGAAAAGTGTTTTCTCATGCTTAACTATCATGCATTTTGCTAAAAATACATTATAAACAAAAAAAAGAAATTGAAAGGAAACCTTAATACCCATGCCTGCTATTTATAGCTTGCACTTAATGCTTTGATAAGATGAAAACAATTCACCGTGCTCGCAATCATGTACATTCACCTTGCTTGTAATCCATGCAACATTGATTTTTAGAAACTATAACAAGATGAAACTATCAGATATTAAAATTTGTTTAAGAGTTCATATTGCCAACTATTAAACTCAAAGCTATTTTTATCAAGATTACTTATCCATATCCCTTACCAACTTATCCCTATTCATGAACTACAAAAGCATGCAACTTATCCCTATTCATGGACTATCAAAGCATGCCTACCTTTTAGATATGGAAGGGGAAGATCATAGTTAGAAACATACAAGGGTGGGACCCACTATCTTTGTCCATAGCTAAATAAATTGATTTTACTTACCTTTTAAATATGGAAGGGGAAGGTCATAGTTAGAAACATGCAAGGGTGGGATCCACTATCTTTGTCCATAGCTAAATGAATTGATTTTAGTTAGTCACAGTGTAATACCTACCAAAGAGAGGCTCCACTTGTTCTGATCAAAATTAAAATATTCCACCAAATAATCAAGGTGTGCAAAACTCATACCATGTTTACATTTCAAATCTCATTTTGAGACTATTGGTACGGCTTCCTAGCTCATGTATTTAGCGTATGAAATGAGAAGTTTATTCAATGGAGTTGAGTGTCGTGGAGGAGTAGTGGGGGAAAAGGCCTTTAGATATGCTTCATGGTGGCAACACCATTGCCATGGTAGTTTGGTGGTTACTTCCACTCCTTGACTATGATGTTAGTAGAGGTGAAGAGTCAAATGGAACACAAAAAGTCAAATGAGTAGTAGATTATTCACCCAATGATATCATTTAAGCTTGCAAAAATATCTAATCATACAAGCCTAATTTTTTTTAGCAAGGCTAAGCCCCCAATTCTTTTTGCAAAGTTAAACATGCTGCTCTAAGAGAGAGAGAGAGAGAGAGAGTGTGTGTGTGTGATATATATATATATATATATATATATATATATATATATATATATATATATATATGCCTCCTATAGCACTGCCGATGCACCAGAAATGCTGTCCAAGCCCAGAGCCTGCATGCATACCTCCACCTCCAGCACCTGGAAACCCACTCTGTCCTGGGCAACTATCTAGTAGCTATGCTTGCCACCTCAGGGAACCCGCATGATGCCCATCGTGTATTCCTCCATGGCCTGCCCTACCCCACCGAGCACTCTTGGACTTGCCTCATCTCTGCCTACATCAACTGTGGCTGGCCACGCCATGCCTTCCACCTCTAACACCAGATGCCCTTGCATTGTGCACATCCTAGTTGATTCATGTATGTGGCCTTGCTCAATGCTTGCTCTCGGCTCTAGGATGCGGACATGGGCAGGCAAACACATCCTAGTTGATTCATGTATGTGGCCTTGCTCAATGCCTACTCTCGGCTCTAGGATGCTGACATGGGCAGGCAAACACACACTGATATCGTCTAGCATGGATTGGATACAGAAAGTAATGTGTATGGAACCCTGGTGGACACGTATGGGAAATGCCGCTCCCTCACTAAAGCACACCAAGTTTTCAAGAGCCTACCACTTCAAAATGTGGTTTCTTGGACTGCGCTCATTGCAAGGTATATTGAACATGGTCTCAATCAGGAAATACTGGATTCTTACAAACAGATGCAGCTCGAAGGATTGCATGCAAATGTTGTCACCCATATGTTTACTACTTGACAGCTTGTGCAACCAGAGGGATTGTGGAAATAGGATGAGAGTTACACATAGAAATCATTCAAAAAGGCTTGGAGCAAGAGTTCCATGTCAACACCACACTGGTGGTGGATATGTATGCCAAATGCAACTTGCTCAAAGAAGCACGCCAGCTATTTGACAGATTGCATGTTAAAGATGTTGTCCTGTGGATAGATCTACTTGTAGGATATGTTGAACATGGCCATTGTGAAGAATCCCTTAGCTATTTTGATTAGATGCAGCTGGAAGGTGTATCAGGATACTGTCACTTTCATTCTCTACTTGAAAGTTTGTGGGACCATTGGAGCCTTGGAAGTGGGCAGGTGATTACATGCCAAAATTCAACTGGTAGGATTGGAAAATCCCTCAATGAGCAATGCATTAATTGACATGTATGGCAAATGTAGCTCCGTAATTGAAGGGCGAAAAGAATTTGATGGGCTTCTAGCTCAAGATGCAATTTCTTGGACTGTAGTGATCAAAGGATATGCTAAAAATGGGCTCGATGAAGAGGTGTTGAATTGTTTCTAACAAATGCAATTAGAATGTGTCCCTATGGATCTATTGACCACTGGTTCTTGGTATAAAAGCTTGTGGCACTATAGGGGCCTTGGAAGTGGAGATCTACATGCTGAAGTATGCAGAAAGGGTTGGGGGACAAAGAGCTTTATGTGGGAAACACACTTGTGGATATGTACATGCAATGTAGATTGCTTTCAAAAGCACAACATGTGTTCAATAGGATAGCAAGTCAAGGTGTAGTGTTATGGACTGCTTTAATCGCTGCACATATGGAATGTGGTCATGACACACATGCACATCCACTCCATGGTGGCATGTCTTTTGAGGATCATGACCATCTTGAACATGGCTACCATACAAAATTAGTCTGGTAGTAGACCTCACTATGTGGCTCTTACTCAAGTCTATTCTTATAATTTCTTTGCAGACAAGTGAGTTGAACCAAAAGCAAAGACAGTTTCAAATGAGTCAAGTGATCCTTCAGACTCATGTAAGGGTTTTCATTCGTTAAGTGTCAGCTTAGATGGTCATTATCTAGTAGTTGGTGATCAGAATGGAAATCTTCATTGATGACACTCAAAAGAAGCATAAAAACAAGGCATAAAAGAATCCAAGCATGCATCATATTTTCATTTTTTGTCAAGAGAATAATACTACATTGTTACAAAATCACCAAAAAGAGATAGAGATATGAAGGGGCCACATCCACATCTAGATCCATAATAAATAAATGGTATACACAAAAGTGTTACGTGCATGCATTTGTGAAGGGTAGGAATACTCAAAATTAAAGGCCAAAGGTCTTATAATATCAAATGTATCAAAGTTTCAAAGAAATAATAAAATACGAAGGGGTGTGCTTTTTGGGGAAGAGGTGGGGTGGAGTGCACGAGTGGTTATGTGCCTCTTTCCCTTCCCTCTCTTGTCCAATTGCATATTCTCTTTTTGGTGGTGCAAAAAGTTGTTCTCTCTCCTCTCTCCTCTGTCTTTTGTGCAGAAATTCTTCTTTTCCCTTTTGTCCTTGTATAATGGTTGAAACTTTGGATGAAGATGATGAATATAACGAATCGGTTCATTATTAAGTGGAAAATTTATGGTTTCTTTTCAGTTTTGAGATTAATGGCTCAGCCATGTGCATAGATTTTGTACGCTTCTACCTTGGTTTCATGTTCATTTCCTGCCGTGGGAGGGTTGCTGTCATTTTTGTGCGCAGCCGGGGAAGAAGCTGATCTCAACAACTACAATTGCTAAGAGATTCTATAGATAGTAGCACGAAGAAGAAGAAGAAGCAACATCAGAAAGAATAATGAAAATAGATAAAGATGGTGATGCAATCTGCAAGAATGCAATGTTTCTCTACATATTTTGATAGCCACAATTGAATAGTTATCTCCTGCTATGAACCTACCCACAAAATTCATGCTGTCTCCGAGAATACAATTTTTCTTTCATGGTCCCTTGCAATGAAGATCAAGCAAGGGGTTTCAGAGTAGGCGATCAAAGTCCAGGGAACCTGTGCGGGAATCGAAGCATTCTGTAGATGTTGGAAGTGGGGTTGAAAGAGAAAGGCAACCTGAATCATGACATACACGAGACAACCGCGCTGAACTAGAATGTAGGCGTTCAAAGTCAAGAGATGCTCTCAAACGCCATGGATGTGGGGAGGATCGGCTTGATCGGAAGGGGTCACCGTCCAGGGACCACAGGAGCAGTTTGGACAGGAGGAGGAGATCCTTGTCGAGGGATCGCAAGGATGGCTTGGACAGGAAGAGGAGGAGATCATTGTCTAGGGATGGTAGTAATAGTTTGGATAGGAGTGGGTCGATCCCCTGTGCATGCCTACCATCAATGAGTCTTCGTGTTATCGCAGACAACAAAATCATGTGTGTTGATTGCCAAGGTGTCCAGATTCCTTCACCCTTTGAGTGATTGGGTTCTCAACATGATGGAGGCCATGGAATCCTTCCTGGCGCCCAGATTGTGACAACGATAGATGAAAGCAAGCTAAAAGAAGTCAAAGAAGTAGCTGCTGAAGACTCAAGTGAAGACTGGAGTGAAGTGATAGTGGTGAGCTATGAAAAGACATTGTAGTGGCTCTGGTGCCTCTTCATATCAGACATACCTCTTGGGAGGTGCATCCACGACCTAAGAAGGATTATTGAGGGTTATTATTGAGTGATTGTAGAGAGGATATGATGTATTATTGATGGAGAGAGAGAGAGAGTCAGAGATAGTCAATTCTATCAAAACAATGTGATTGTATATGAGAGATTGAGAGAGAGAAATATGAAGACATTGAAGATGAATACTATGTGATGTATTTCCATTCAAAGATGGTGTGTTCTATTGTGTTCTTTGTTCTATTGATGGATTTTATGAAGATATTGAAGAATATGGTTGATTCTATTAAATCCGTGGGAGATCTACATGATGCTGCATGAAGATTTGTTGTGCCTGGTGTTCTTTTCTTCATTGTGATCATATAAACCCTAATAAAAAAGCTTGTTGATGTTACAAGATAGATTTTCTTGCAAGGGAATTCCCTTTTCTTTGGTGTTCCTCTTGGGGCTCCATTCATGTATATGATCTACAGTCCCTTCAGATTGTAAACTTCAAGGAAAACAATGGTTATTCCTTTGCAGACAAGCGAGTTGAACCAAAATCAAAGACGATTTCAAACTAGTCAAGCGATCCTTCAGACTCATGTAAGGGCTTTCATTCATTAAGTGTTAGCTTAGATAGTCATTATCTAGCAGCTGGTGATCGGAATGGCAATCTTCATTTATATGATCCACATTCCCTTTAGATTGTAAACTTCAAGATGAACAATGGTTGATCAAATGTGTTTATTTTTTCAGTAAGCATCATAGTTAGACTTAAAGGTGCTAGGAAGACACTGTTGAGATGACAAGCTCAACACATGCAGACATTGATGATGGACCGCCTAGTTAGATGGGTCCACACGTCTACACTTAGCACATCGGTGGTCATTATGCATCTCACATGGCCACTGACTCATTACTTATTATATTCAAGTCATTACACCTATTTACAACTGGCATAGTTATAGCGCCAGTCGACTAGTGTAGTCGGTTATTCATTGTTTGACTTAGTAGGCCACTTTCCTTTTATGTTGTATCTTATCTATACTTTGTGTACATTGTAAAGGGTGTGGAAGAAGAAAAAAAAATCAGCAAGAAAACGTTTTGGCCTCCATCTCTCTTCTTGTCTTTGAATGAGCTTCTCCTTGTGCATTTTGTGTGTGTTCAGCGCAGCATCTTGAGCAACCCCCTCCACCACGCGATTCTTGACATGGTATCAGAGCCGCGCCATTGAGAGAGGCTGATTTTGAAGGTTGAAGCAAAGGAGAAGAAGCAAGGTTCGAGCAAGCAAGCCACGGGTAAGAAGCTCTCCCATCCTTCAACTCTTTCTCTTGGATAGTGCCTGTGGAGGCACCGGAAGCAGGGTAGAGCAAAAATCTCAGATTGCAATGAGATTTGGTGTGCGCGAAGAGCGCTGTGTATTGTGCAGATAAGCCCTTTAGGGTTTTCCCGCAGTTATTTTGGGCATCTGAGGCCATTTCAGGGCCCGTTTTAGAGCCGCAAGGTTGCAGACAGCAATTTCAGGGTACGCTGTGACTTCGACTGTATTGACCGAAAGTGGGTACGCAGGTTACAGATTTCAGATCTGTAAGTTCAAAGGTGTTTACCAGTGAGTAAACACAAGGTTTATCTGCAAACAGGTTGCAGATTTCATGTATTGTTGAGCAGACAGTGAAAAAGGCTATCTGGTGTATTGCTGTGCACTATAGGTCCAGGGTTGCAAAAGATTTGCTTGCTATTGGTATTAATTTTGTGATAATGGCAGAGAACAGTGGAAGCCCCATCATTAAGAAGCTCGACAAGAACAACTACCCTTCATGGAAGTTCCGTGTCACGAACTTCCTTATTGGAAAAGGCCTCTACGAGTTCGTTTCAGGTGAAGAAAAGGAGCCGGAGATTAGTGATCCTCCAACTGCAGAAGAGACAAAGGCACGGAAAGAATGGAATGCAAAGGATAAAAAGGTCATGTATTGGTTGTCTGCAGTAATTGACAATAATATGCTGGGACACATTAGAAATGCAGAGAATTCATATGCAGCTTGGACCATACTTGAAAGTATGTTTTCTGTAAATACAAAGGCACGAAAGATTCAACTCAAGCAAGAGTTGAATACATTAAAGAAAGGGAAGATGTCTATCAATGAGTATGCACTGAAGGTAAGAAGCATTGCAGATGCATTGGCAGCGATTGATGCAATGCCCGATGATGATGATTTGGTGTCGTCTACCTTGGGTGGACTTAACAATGAAAAGACTTGGAAGTCTTTTGTAACTTCCGTATATGTCAGAAAGCCATTTACAGATTTCGATGAATTGGTCTCCCTTATGATCACTGAAGAGATCAACATGCAGAGTGAGACATCTGAAAGAAGTGGTGAATAGGTCCAAGCTGTCTACTCCAGTTCTGGAAGGGGACGTGGCAGGTTCTCTTCAAGAGGCCATGGTACAGGACGCGGTAGTGACAACCAGCAAAACAGATTGAATCAACAATTTGGTGATATGCAGGTTTCAGGAGGTCGTGTTAACTTTAGAGGCAGGGGGAGCTTTAGAGGAAGAGGTGGATGGCAGAACAGGGGTTCTAACAACTCTGGTATTGTGTGCCACTACTGTGGCAAAACAGGTCATATTGCAGCCCAATGTTATGCTAAGAAAGATGATATCCGCAGTGGTAAGTTGTAGCAAGGAAACTATGCATCGTCTTCATGACAAAATGAAGACAAAAATGAACGTTTGTTCGTTATGCAGCATATGCTGAATGCTGTTACAGGAAAGGGAACACATGAAGATGTTTGGTATGTTGATTCAGGTGCATCCAATCATATGACCAGCCATGCAGAATGGTTTGGAGAGATGCAGGATTTGCAGAATGCAAGTTATGTGTAGACGGGTGATGGCTCATGCCACCCAATTTCACACATTGGAAAATTTTCCTTGTCCTTGCATGATGGTAAGACAAATAGTCTTTCAGATGTATTACATGTGCCATCTATTACAAAGAACTTGGTGTCAGTCGGTCAAATGGTAGAGCAAGGGCTGCAAGTCAGATTTAATGCAAAGGGATGCTTTGTAGAAGACTTCAATGACAAGTGCAGGTTGGTAGCAAAGGGAAGTGGAGTTGGACGTATGTTCACTCTAGATGCTGGAATTCCTACTATGAATGCTGCTATGTATGCCAAAGGAAAAGGTGTTGTTGCAGACATTGAAATTTGGCACAAACGCATTGGACATGCAAATGTACAAAGGCTGAAATTAATGCAGTCTAAAGGGTTGGTTACAAGTTTGCCTACATTTAAAGTTGCAGAATTTCAGAAGGTATGTGAAGCATGTCAGTTTGGTAAGCAGGTAAGACAACCCTTTTCACATGACAGAGATGTAAGCAGAAATATTCTTGATGTTGTGTATACAGACATTTGGGGGCCTACACAAAATGTATCTCTTGGAGGTAGTTCATACTTCGTCACATTCATTGATGATTGTTCTAGAAAGTTGTGGGTATATTTTATGAAGGAAAAGAGTGAAGCTTTTGAGAACTTTAGAACTTTCAAGGCTGCAGTTGAAAGAGAAACAGGCTTGAAAGTGAAGTGCTTGAGGTCAGATGGAGGGGGAGAGTACCTCTCCAATGAGTTCAGTGATTTTCTGAGGTCTCATGGGATAAAGAGACAGTTCACATGCAGGTATACCCCACAACAAAATGGGGTTGCAGAAAGGAAAAATAGGCATATTGCAGAAGTTGCACGCGCCTTGATGGCTGAAAAGAATATGCCTAAGCATTTTTGGTCTGAGGCTGTTCATACTGTTGTTTATATTATGAACAGAACTCCCACAGCTGCAGTTCATGGTATGACCCCCGAATAATGTTTTATAAGTAAGAAGCCTAATGTTTCACACTTGAAAGTATTTGGCTGCATTGCGTATGTTCATGTGCCAAATGAGTTGCGGAAGAAACTGGATCCAAAGGCTAAAAAGTGTGTCTTTATTGGATACTCTTTAGAGCAGAAAGGGTATCGCTGTTACAACCCTGTCACATGTAAGTTCAGAGTGAGCAGGGATGTCATCTTTGATGAAATGAGCAGTTGGTATGCATCTAGTGGTGATGCATTGGATGATGATGATGATCATGACACTCATGTGCAGGTTGAAAAGTAAGAATCACAAACTCTTAGCGGACCAGAGACATCATCTGGTAGTCCTTGGTTTGGGAGACTAAGGAGTACCTCTACATCTTCGGTTGCATCTAGTAGCACTACAGGTAAAGACAAAGGAAAGAATAAAGTGTCAGAAGGCATTGATGTAGTTCTTGATGGAGACTCCAGTGGCTCAGAGAGCTTAGATGATGAGCTTGGCATTCCTTCAGTGAAGACTCCAGGTGTGCAGAGGCGCTAATGCAAAGACTCCATTGAGTGATCCAGTGGTACGCAGGTCTAGCAGGGTGAGATACCCTGTTAAAAGATTTGGTTTTGAAGGTTATGCAGCTCACCATTATGCTTATATGGTGAAACTAGTTGAGGATGTTGAGCCCACATGTTTTGAGGAGGCTGTTGGTCATGCTCATTGGGATGCAGCAATGGATGAGGAGATGGCTGCATTAGAGGCCAATAAGTCTTGGGATCTAGTATCATTGCCGAAGGGAAAGAAAGCTATTGGATGTAAGTGGGTTTATAAGATTAAGCACAATGCAGATGGTTCTATTCGCAGGTAGAAAGCTAGGCTGGTTGCAAAAGGCTATGCCCAGACATATGGCATAGATTATGATGAAACCTTCAGTCCAGTTGCTAGGTAGGATGGCAACTGTCAGATGTGTGATTGCTTTGGCAGCAGCCAAAGGTTGGAGGTTGTAGCAAATGGATGTAAAGAATGCCTTCTTGCATGGTGATTTGCAGGAAGAAGTGTATATGGATCAGCCAGTAGGTTATGAAGATTTAGAGCATCCCACGTATGTGTGCAGGTTGAAGAAGGCACTCTATGGGCTCAAGCAAGCACCTAGAGCATGGTCTGACAAGATTAGAGAATATCTTGTCAATATTGGCTTTTATGTTTCTGATGCTGATCACTCACTTTATGTGAGAAAGGGAGATGCAGGTTTGGTCATCATAGTCATCTATGTGGATGACTTGATTATTACAGGTGATAGTAATAGTGGGATTGCTGAAGTCAAGGGCTGTTTGAAGATGAAGTTTGAGATGAAGGATTTAGGTGAGCTAAGGTACTTCCTTGGCATTGAGGTGATTAGATGTGATGATGGTATATGGCTGTCCCAAAGACAGTATGGCTTGGATATGTTGTCCAAGTATGGTATGACTGCATGCAAACCACTTTCAGTCCCGTTGGAGCAGAATGTAAAGCTGAGTGCTGATGTTGGGGATGAGATAGAAAACCCTACTATGTTCAGGAGGATAGTGGGGAGTTTGATCTACATGACCATTACAAGGCCAGACTTGAGCTACGTTGTTGGTCTTGTGAGTCAGTTTATGCAAGTACCTAGAAAGCCACATTTGGATGCAGTCAGACGCATATTGAGATATGTGAAGTCCACATTACATTATGGACTTTTCTATGAGGCAGGTACAGATGTAGAGGTATTTGGATACACAGATGTAGATTGGGCTGGTAGTATGTCTGATAGAAGATCTACCAGCGGATACATGTTCTCTCTTGGTAGTGTAGCAGTTGCATGGAGCAGCAAAAAGCAATCTACAGTTGCTTTGTCGAGTACAGAGGCTGAGTATAGAGGTGCTACTGTTGCAGCATGTGAGGTAGTATGGCTGCAAAAGCTATTGGCTGATTTGGATGTCCAGGTGGAAGGTCCAGTTGTCATTTATTGTGACAACATGAGCAGTATACAGTTGGCTAGGAACCCTCTGTTCCATGCCAGGACAAAACATATTGAGGTACACTACCACTTTGTGAGAGAGAAGGTACTAGCAGGTGAGATTGACTTGGTGTATGTCAGCACATAGGATCAGATAGCTGACATCTTCCCGAAGGCATTGGGTACAGAGAAGCTTCAAAAGTTTCGAAGCTTACTTGGAGTTGCAGAGATGCAGTTGAGCTTGAGGGGGAGTGTTGAGATGACAAGCTCAACACATGTGGACATTGATGATGGACCGCCTGGTTAGATGGGTCCACACGTCTACACTTAGCATGTCGGTGGTCATTATGCATCTCACATGGCCACTGACTCATTACTTATTATATTCAGGTCGTTACACCTATTTACAGCTGGCATAGTTATAGTGCCAGTCGATTAGTGTAGTCGGTTATTCATTGTTTGACTTAGTAGGCCACTTTCCTTTTATGTTGTATCTTATCTATACTTTGTGTACATTGTAAAGGGTGTGGAAGAAGAAGAAGAAATCAGCAAGAAAACGTTTTGGCCTCCATCTCTCTTCTTGTCTCTTGAGTGAGCTTCTCCTTGTGCATTCTGTGTGTGTTCGGCGCAGCATCTTGAGCGACCCCCTCCACCACGCGATTCTTGACAAACACTACTTAACAGCATTATTTGACAGCTGGTTGGTGATACTGTATTGGAACTTGTGGTAATACATGGTAGGAAGCACATGATGCATAGATTCTTACTTTGAGCTTTGGAGATGTGGCCCTCATGGGTGCTGACATTAATGCCATTCAAATTCCCCTTTTGACATTTGGTAGTAGAGACCTTCTTGAACATATATATGATGTTCGCAAGTATTGTGAGACTTGTACATTCATAGTCTGTCATTCCTTTGTCAGCATGGTGGTCATTTAATTCACTTTCAGAGTTAATATTTGGAGGCATATATTTTTATTGTCTTGTGCTATTGAAGAGTTTGTCTTATAGAGTACTTCTTTAAGCATGCTTGATTTTTGAATTTAGAAACTTTGATATCATCGAGACATTAGATGATCATTTGGCTTCAATCACTACAATAAAATTTGCTTTGCGGTGGTTTCAAATTGTTGAGCGCTAGTGCGGACAAGTATGGCTTCCTCCTAAAGTCATGGTTTTTACTCTAGATTTTAAGATTCTCAGGTCTATTTTGTCTTGGCCCAATTGTAAAACCACTTGCCTGTAGATTAGTGGTGTTTCGCAACATAGAGGCAACAACAATGGGCATCAAGAGTACACGTTATCATCAAGAAATGGCTTCTCGTGTCACAGTTTATGATATGGACATTGATCCATACAACAAGCTAGCAGTCACATTGTTGGATAGGTTGGAAGCTATTATAGTAAAATGATATCTGCAAACATGAGATAGCCTAGTTTGTGTGCTAGTCATTTCATTGTACAGGCTCAAGGCTGATTTTTCCAACCTCCTCATCTAATGCTTATCATCAAATGTGCAAGTTAACGATGAAAGTGGTAACTTTATGGAGAGGGAGGATGATTTAGAGAATGATGAAAGCCTACGTGCAGAGATGGAGTAAGCTGAGTGAGATGCAGATTGCTCTTGGTGAGTGTGTAGAAGGATAATTAATAAGAAATACATGAATAAACTAATTCAAAAATTGAAATTGTAGATTGTTGTAGACAATGTAGACAACAAATGGTTGGAGACAGGCCAATTTTGGTTAGGGACAGGTAGTAGACAGGAAAAGGTAGGTTGGTGGTAGTTGTTGAAGGAGATCCCAACTAACATGTATCCCTTTGTATCCAACCTTGGCAATGATAGCTCATCAATCCTCTATAGCATCCCAATCCCTGTAAATCCTCCTGGATCATGTGGCATCACAAACTCATATGTCGACTTGTAAAGCTGAGCACTAATGGCTATCTCTCACATAGCCGACACACCATTCATATCTACGGGTGTAGTGAGCTTACCTCTATGCCGGTCGAGTTACCTCCTCTCCTGCGCACTCCGGTAGCTCCATGATCCAAGTGCAAGCTTCAAGCAAGATCCATCCTCAAGCTCCAAGCTCCAAGCTCCATTGCCGCGAGCAAGAGAAGAGAAGAGAAGAGAAGAGAAGAGAAGAGAAGAGAAGAAGAGAGGAGAAGATGGAGAGCTTCTCATCCTTGGTCCCTCACCCTCACAGACTCACTACCTCACACTCCCTCCCTCAAGCACAAGATCAAGCAAGCAAGAAGAAGAAGAATAAGAAGAAGAAGAGAGCCACTTTTAGCCACACACAAGAATGAGCTTCTCATTCACTTTTCAACTTTATATACAAAACCATAAATCCCTTTTGGGCCTTATCCCCTTTTTCACATGGCCGCCCGTGGCCTAGGCCCTTTTTCCCATTGTCCTTCTATCTTTCTAGCTTCCTTTCGACCACCCGTCTACATTTACAAATTGCACGTGTGAGAGCCGATGCTCCTTAAATTAAATCATGATGGACTTGCACTCTTTTACAAAAGTATTGACTTGCGCTTTTCCTTGTGTGCCTTTTTCCCTTATTTAGGACTTTTCTGCGCTTCTTGTGTTTCTAGATTTTTCTTGGCACGCCTTCGTCTTCCATTTCACTTTGCCTTGGTCTTTGTCTTCTGCTTTAGCTTTTCCAGATTTTCCACCTTGTTTGTCCGACGGTTAACATTACCCCCCTCCTAGACGAGTGCCAGTCCCATGGCACTCATCGTTGTAGGTAGCAGGCTTTGGCATGCACTGAAGACGTGGGTGGAAGGGAGATCGGTGGTTGCCGTGGAGGAGTGTTGGTGGTGGTGTGGAGGAAGGTCATTGGGGGCACATTGGTGACTGGTGGTAGGATTATTGGAGTTGGTGGTAGGGATGTTCTTTGTTGGGGATTTCACTGATGGCGAACACAAGTGTTGATTTGTTGGGGATTCTGCACATGACGATTCTTGGTGGGCTTGCAGGATGATAAAGGATAAGAATTCAGAGTTGGGTGTCGATGAAGAGTGAATGACACTTTCGTTAGAGTCTTCAATACCTGCAATTGAAAGCCTCTCATAGGTGGGCTCTCCCTAGGGGTAGTGCTAGTCTTCTCTATTGTGCACAAGACATAGTTCAAATAGTTTGGGAGACAGGTCAAACTTTAAGCAAATTGAGAGTATTGTGTTGCACTTGAGGACCCAAACTGTGTATATATTTTGGTGCAAATATTATGTGAGTGCTCGTGCATAATTAGATATTATGTAGTTAGAAGATCGCGGACTGGTTTCTCGTAACAATGTGTGGATGAAGCAAAGTTGTCCATGTTGAGAAGAAGTACACATAAAGGTGTATGAGACATCCTTTGTGTTGTGACTGCACAACGTAGCATAATTAAACACAGGGACACCGCACTTTCTATAGCTGGGAGCTATTGGACTTACTTGATGAGGACGGTATACTTTTCATGGCCATTCATGCGGTGCTTACCACAATTGGATTGCAATGGTATTAAGGTAGAGTGCAAGAGGGAATAGTGCGAATGGGTCAGGGTGACAAGTCTAACCATAGGCGAGACAAGCTCGGCCAAAACCAAGCGTAGGGTGGTCATCTTGACCACAGGAGAAAAGACTTCATCAAAGTCAACTCCATGCTCTTGTTTAAAAACCTTAGCGACAAGTCTTGCCTTATAAGCGGACTTGGGGTTTCCAAAGATACTTTTCAGCTTGTACACCCATTTGTATGGCAAAGCCTTCTTGCCCTGAGGCAATGCAACCAAATCCCAAGTCATATTCTTATGCAAGGAGTCTATCTCAGACTGCATAGCCCTCTCCCAAGAGTGACTGTCACCCCTACACATAGCCTCATCATAGGTGAGAGGCTCTCCTGCATCTGTAACCAAGACATAATGCATCGAGGGCTCAAATCTATTAGGTGGACGTCTATCTCTAGTAGACCGTCTCATGGTAGGCATTACGGCTGGTCCAACACCTTGGCCATGTGTATCAACTACTGCTGCAGGCTATCCAACTGGTTGTGCAGGAGCACGTGGCTCCTCCTAGAATATAACCTTGTGTATCTCTACCACCTTCTCAGGCTGCCTATGCATCTTGTCTTCATGGAAGACTACATCATGGCTGTGGATGACTTTCCACGCTTGCAAATCCCAGAGGCAGTAACCCATCTCGCCTGTATCCCCATAGCCAAGGAAAATGAATTTGACACTCTTAGGATCCAACTTAGTACGCTTGTCTTTGGGCACATGGAAAAATGTCTCACATCCAAAGACATGTAGATGTGCATAAGACGGAGGTTTCCCAATCCATACCTCCTCTGCAACCTGGAAATCCAAACCACTAGAAGGTGATTTATTTATGACATGCACAGCTGTACTGACTGCCTCAGCCCAAAAGCTCTGTGGTAAGCCTACATGGGTAAGCATACTGTGTACACGCTCCTTGATGGTTCTATTCATCCACTCAGCCAAACCATTTTGGGGTGGGGTATAGGGGACGATCAACTGGTGCTTAATAACCCTCTCGTCACATAGTTGCTCAAAAGCATGTGACACATATTCTCCCCTATTGTTAGTCTTAGGGCATTTGAGCCTATGCCTAGTTTGGTTTTCAACAAATGCAAGCCACCTCTGAAATACAGCCAATACATTTGAATTAAGCTTAATGAGATAAGCCCAGACTTTACACAAAAAATCATCAATGAACATCACAAAATACTTGGCACCACCCATAGATTGACAGAGCATGGGTCCATAGACATCCAAATGTACCAATGCCAGGGGCTCACTCATGCGTGTCCTACTAGACTTCTTATCTGTATTTTTAGTTTATCTACCATAAAGACAATGTTCACATGAATCAAAACATGCGTAGTCAAGGGGTGGTAAGTACTACAAACCAGAAAACATTTTCATCCCCTTCAAGGACATATAGCCTAAACGGGCATGCCAAAGAGATACATGTGGGATGGAACCCATTGACAAAACATGGTCAATAGAGGACCCATCATCTACAAGAGGATAGAGACTGCCAGCTTTGGCACCTCTAACAAGCACAAGTCTGCCACACAGGTGATCTTCCAGGCAGAATCCCCAAATGAAACATGAAACCCAGCATCATCAAGCTGCCTTATAGACATGAGACTGCGTGTAAGTGCAAGTACATGATGTACATCCTGTAACAGAAAAGTACTACCAGTAGAGAACTGCAACCGCACATCCCCAATGCCAACAATAGCAAGTAACCTATCATCACCCAAGGGAACTAAACCAGAGACAGTGCAGTAGAGAATCCACGTCTGACTGTGCAGTTAGGGACTCAAAGGCATCTATTAGAAGGCTTAAATTTACAATCCAAGACCCCGAAGATGAAGACATAATACCACCTGCTTATCTTAGGGTCAAACTCACCGCAAAAAGAGAGCATAGTGTTGATGCTCTCATTGATGAAGGAGCAGATTTCAATATCTTGACTTACAAAGCATGGACTCTACTAGGTCAACTAGAGCTCAAACCGACTGATGCAACTCTTAATCCTTTTGGGGAACACCCACAAGCACTTCTAGGGAAGTGCAGAATCCTTGTAACTATTGAGACAGAAAGTTTGCCACTCCTATTCTATGTTCCTCCCAATAGCAAGAATTGTGGAAAGGAAATCCTCCTAGGAAGGTCCTTAAAAAAGGCAATGAAGTGTGAAGCTGATTATATAGCATAGAGGATACACCTAACACTACCAGATGTGAGGATAATCACGACTTTTAGCAAGGGTGACCTCACCAAACCTTGAGGGAAGGGCAAGGAGCATTCTAACATACCAAGAAAGCCTGGTAATGAGAGCAAGGACTTGTTGGAAGAGTTAATACAAGCACAGGTCCAACAACGAGAACCAGTGAGTGAGGCCATGCCGGAAACAAGAAGGTCAAGAGATAATGCCAAGGGCGGCCTTTGGACTTATAAATATCATAGAAGACCCAAAAGAAGCCCAAGCCTTATAGACGAAGGCATCGATGGAGAGTCAACATAATGCCGCGATGGATATCCAAAGCGTTGCTATGTGCTCAAGGGTTTTATGCAGGCAACCGATGGATTTGGGTACCAAAATCCCCTGTTAAACCTCCTTTGTCGACTGAAGGCTAGGACGTATCAAGAGCAAAGAAGCGTAGGAGAAGATCTAAACGAAAAACCGTCCCAAGTCAAAAACAGTGGAGTGACCGAGCCCCTCATGGTCGAAATCAAGAAACCAAACATGGCCTATCAAAAAGTGGATCCCTAGTCTAGCGTACTTAGCAAGCAGATATCAGAGGTAACCGTCAAGCGTGCACAAGGTCCACTAGTGCCCAGGGAGCCGTTGACTTCCCAAGAGGATAATGAGCACCACAGGCACAACATTGCTCAGGATGAGGCTGATTGCTCAACAAAGCTAATGACAGAATCATATAGCAATCACGAGCAAATTCTCCAGTCAGTGCCAAGCCCACCTAGGAGTCCCAAATCTCCTACATCCTCTTCACCTAAATGGATACGGGAAGCACGGCAGTAGTAGCCTCGTGCCGTTGCTCAACCTAAACAAGTGAATGTGCAAAGGGCAACAAAAGGCACGACCACTTTTGATCTGCCTACGGACTTGACACCGCAGTCTACCAATGGTAGCCAGTCCACTGAACTAGCCACCACTACTTCCAATCAGGGACCACAATAGTCACAATCTTTAGACATGACAACACCCCTTGTGGAACGTGTCCTTAGTGGTTTACCTGTGGAGGAGGTGTCGCAACCAACTTCCTTGACAACTCCAGCACTTTCAAAGTGCCTAAAGCCTAGGCTAGAGGAGTTAAACTCAAGGGAGTTGGCTGAAGAGCTAGACTCTTCGAAAAGGGAGGTAGTTGTGCTCTCACAACCTAGCAAGGCTATTCAGCAGGCCACGGCCATGTCCCATAGGGACACACTAGAGAAAGAGAATGCTGAGGCCCAACCAAGCACATCAACGGTTGACCTAGCCCAGGGTCCTAAGTCGTTGAGAGATGCACCTTCACTGACCAGGAAAAAGAGGAGAAAACAATGAAGATAACAGCAATCATAGGTGGTTGTGGACCCCAAGAATGTTGAGACCAAGAGCACTGGAGAGCTAGGGAATAAAGGGTCAAGTCCATCCACCAGTGAATCCATTGATGTCTCTCCTAATAGCAGTGAAACCTCAGACACATCTGTGTGCTCTGAAAAATCAAAGCAGCTCTTGCCATCAACAGTTGCTTTCAACACTCAATCCATCGACAATAGAACTCACATCGACCAATCAAGAGTGGATACAATACTGTCACGATGGGATGACGAATTCACACCAGTCACACCCAAGGAGAACCATGACGCAATAACGAAGCCTCAAGAGAAACATGGAAACCCCAAGAGCATGAGCAATCCTAGCATTGACCAATCTTGCTCATATAGGCATGAACCCCCAGCTATGCTAAAACTCCTAGAACCTTGCATGAGATGGCCACCAAGCAAGCCCTCGTTGAACATAGAAGTATCACAGAATGCTTAGCTAAGTTGGATGCTAAGCTCAACGTGTTCGCACGAGTCTACATCCTTGCTGACGTGGGCACAATCCCTAAGGAGCAGCTCAGAGATTACTTGCCCTTTCCTCTATCCTGGGAAGAGCAATAACATCTTAACGAGCACTACGACAAGCTCCTGCATGAACGCATGCGACTCATCTCTGACGAGGAAGCCGACGAACTACGCTTAACTGTCATGTTCAATGATGTGCCCTGCCAACCAAATCTCTTAGAGATAGAGCAACTAAAGCGACTAACAAAGGGCCGAAGTCAATTTGAACAGCGTTGGTGTGAGAACCGCATTGCAATGGCCAAACTAGGGGCTCAGATCATGACAGTCTTTGAGGAATAATTGGCCAAATGGTGGTCCCAAAGAGACCCAACCTATGTGGCACCAACTTCCCTCCGAGTGCTGACTACTAACTTGGTCGATTGGGACCTATTCTTTAGTGTATGCCAAAAATTAGTAAGCTAGACTCACAAGACTGTCAACTAGAGCTCCAAAAGCAAAAAAGGGCTGAGCAAGCTAGATGACGGGCCGAGATAAACAGAAGATGCCCTCCGCGACGGAGTGGCCCAATACCTTTGCAAGGGCACCCTAGCTCAATGCATAGTCCGTTAGGGGGAGGAAGCTCTAGTTCTCCCCCCCAGTCAGTCCCTCCACTTTGAGTGGAGCTATAGTTCCGATTGCTTGAACCCTTATAGTGAACTCGGTTGTTACCATGGCGGCACAACTTATTGCTATACCTATTAGAATGGCAGATTTGCTAGCTTTGGGATTCCCTTTACCTATCTTTAATGGGTTAGCGGAAGAAGATGTGGAACTACACATAAACAAATTCTAGAAGTTGATGTTTAATTGTCGCATCCAAGATGAAGGACATTTAATGGCGTTCTTTAACATGACTCTCAAAGGAAGAGCTGTCATATGGTACCACAGCCTAGAAGCTGTAACCATAACCACTATTGATTTATTTTTCAAAGCCTTCTAAAGGGAGTTTGCCCTTGAAAGGAGTGGTCAATATTGGCTACGTGTACTAAATTTGACATGTTAAGAGCCACATGAGGATATCCGAGCATATGCCAAGAAGTTAAAAGAGGTATTTCTCAAATTGTGAGCCTCTATTCCTATCCCACTAGCTACCCAACTGTATTCAAGTACAATTGAGTAGTGTCACTTTGCCGGATGTAGATACTTCTATTAGACAAGCACAAGAAGTAGAATCTCGACTAGAAGCGGCCTATGCCTCTCGAACTAATCTTAATATGGGTCTAGTTTCCAGAAATAATTTGGAATTGACCAATGGCAATGGAAGTCAAGGGATAGCTATGATTAACCCGAATGTGAGAGGAAGCATGGTCCAAAATGTGCATTTATTGTTAGCTCCTCCCAATGTGACTATGCCTATGTCTAGTCAGATGGCTCCACCAAATGTTGGAGGTCAAGCATCTAACCCCAATGTTGTTCATGTGAGTTAGCAACAACCAATTCCCAATCAAATTGTTAGGCCAATGGAATGAATAATAGACGATCATGGCTATGATTCAAGTGCATCGAATGTCCTTAGCGAATTTAAGGATATGATGAAGCACTACATTGACATGATTTCCAAACAATATTGGCAAATAGCTATTGATGTTAATTTTCTTAAAAAACAAAAGAATCTGATAAGAAGTTGATGCCCTGAAGAGGGTGCACCCTCAAGATTTAGTTGCAAATGGTGTGGTGGCCAGCACTACCCTCGAAATTGTCCAAATGTCAAATGTGATATTTGTGGGAAGTCCAACCATTTGGTTGCCACCTGTTGGAGCAAGATTAGCTCTCTCCAACAAGGTAGTAGACAACCAGGTCATGTTAACCATCATATGCAAGGGAACAACCTTCAATGAGATGATGGGCCGAAACAAATACTTCAAAGTGGTAAGGCTACTATAGAGGAGCTACCTAGTGGCAGTGGAGTTAGCCTTATTGAGGTTATACGGGTTAATGGCACTGAAGCTTCTAATCTGCGGGCCATTGCAAGAGGTCAAAAGGGTAGAAAAGGAGACAAAGGTAATGTGAAACCTGTCTCGATGGAAGCCCTAAGCAAGACGACAAAGGGATGCAAGTCCTTAAACTCAACATGAAAGGGGGACCTTTAAAACCCATAGAGAGTAAGGCTAATGCCAAGAAGGATAAAGATTTACCAAGGAGAAAGGAAAAAGCGAAGAAGGAAGCACCAAAGCCAGTTCAACGAATCGAAAGAGAGAATGGTCTAGCGACGAGAGAAGAGAGCTCTAGTGAATTATCATGAATTTGATTTTGCAAGCTCTCTTTGTGAAGTTAAACCAGATGTAAATCTCTTGCAAATGATTAAGCTGTCTCTAGGAGTACGCAAGGAATTTAAAAAGATCCTGCGTACTAGGTATATCGTGGAACCTTTGGGTATAGTGCGAGTAGGAGATGACTGGTGGGAGAATGCTGAAATACATTGCCCAAGGGTTGCAGCATATGTTGATGGAATACTAGAGGATCATGCTATTGTAAATACAGGATCATCTGTTAAAATCATGAGTTCATAATTGATGGAGAGGCTGGGTCTAGCAATCCAAAAAGACACCTCCACAATTCTTCGAATGGTTAATAATAGTTTAAGACAACCTGCAAGTTTTATTACGAAAGTCCTTATGACCGTGGAAAGTGTGGATTGCACTGTGGACTTTAGGGTTACTAGGTTCGTAGGACGGCCAAAGCTATTAAGTATTGTCAAGAAGGCCATGGATCTTGCGATCTGACTGTCATTGGATGATGCTGAAGTAGTGAAGGATGTAAATCAGGCTGTGAGAGTGCCTCAGTGGCAAAGAAAAAGTGTTAGCTGCCTCTTGTCTATGAGATACGTGCCTCAAAATCACGGTTTCTATACGTAAGTAAGCTGTTCTTTTCTTTTATGGAAAATGATTGAAGAAAGTGCTTGATTTTGTTTGTTCTTTATTTCCCATGTTGCATTCTCTCTAAAATATGAATGAAAATCAGAAAATATGATGGTATAATAATTTTTCGCAAAACACGTAAAACCCGCAACTTGCGATTTTCATTAAAAAAATGAAATTTGGGGTTTTTGTTGAGTGGTTTGGGGTCATATGGGATAGAAATGGATATTGAAATGATGCTCAATGTCCTTGATCAGTAAGAACTCATATTTTTGAAATATCTCATTTTTATGAAGAAATAAATGGAGAAAAATAGGAAAAGTAAGGGAATTTTAGTTTCTTCACCTAGAAAATTACAGAAAAATACAATTCATGTTCTTTAGCATATAGTAAGGATGGAGCATGAGGATCAAGCCTCATTCAAGCCTTGTTTTTATGTTAGAGTGTGTTTTTTTTATTTTTATACGAAAAAGTACATTAAAATGAACCTAACACCTACCCAACAAATGCAAAACCTAAATGGTAGGGGAAAAGGGTTTGTGAAAGTGGTTAGTTGCTGAAAATAATTCAAATTTTGATCTATTCATGTATACATAACATATGGGATGGACTATCAGTTGAATTAAGGAGACTACTAGAACGAAGAAATTCGGTGCTAGTCTCTATCAATGCGGCACATATGATTAGCTTGAAAATCATTGAAGGGTTGTTTTTGCACTTCACCTAGCTAGTTTCTAATGATAAAATGCTTGAGCACAATGGTTTTCCACACTTGCATTAAGCATTACATGGTATCAAACTTGGATGCACTGCAATGTTTTTCCAAACATTGACCTACGTGGAGTGTGTAAGAGCTATAGGGTAGACGAATGGTTTCTTGGGGCAAGCTTGGTAAGGAAATATCAAATCTCCTGGATCATTCAAAGTATACAAGAGTGGAGACTGTTCGTATGTTCTTTATGTTAGAGCAGCACATGGAGGGGCCAATCCTCTTAGTGTAGGAGAGCTGCAGCCAGTGGGGCCATGCCATTTAGCCAACAAAGGGATTGCTCCCTATGTTTGTGCTACATGGTATGTTATACCAAGATATGTGGGATCTCCCTCTGAGGAGTAAGGAAGAGAAATATTTAGACTACATCCTATTACAAACGCAATCTCTTTACTAGCAATTAGGGTAGTGTGCCCCTTACACACTCCTAGTCACGAGGCTGTGTGGGGTTGTCTTGTGAGTGTTATAGAGGCCCGATAGCCAATGTCAGGCTTGTTTATGTTCCTGACATAAACAACCTCAAACTTCATCAATCATTACTCCATGCTTCTGTAATAAAGCATAAATGCTTAGCATAAATGCCTTAGTATAGGGTAAGTATAAAAGGTGGAGGTGTAACATGTGTAGCATTTCTTTTGCCATTTACAAACATTTCTTGTGTGAGGTCTCAACCTCCCACCATCTAAGAGGATGAATACTCTTGGCTACCATAGCTTGGGGTGCATACATTACTGTAGCCTTTCATCAATTGATTCTCAACCAATATTGGTAATACCGTTTCTTGCCAAGCTACCTTGGCTATGGATTCTTGGCATTTTATGTCAATTTCTTGTATTTTTAGTTTAAAAGCTTGCTGTGGAATTCAGCTTTATTACGTTGGTATCTGAGCCTTGCTTTGATCCATGAGCAAGGTCAATTTCATGTCACTATCCAGTTTCTGACATTAAAGACAAGGAACTACAGTTAAAGATTTAGTTACAAGGTTTGGTTGCACCATAACTGTGACTAAATAGGTTCTTCTTCAGCAAACCATGGTTATTTTGAAGCATTTTATCAAGATCCAGGGCAAAATGGTGGAGATCTTTCAAGTTTAGCAGTTCGTGACCATTTGGCAGGGTATTTTGGAGGTCCTTGGTTCAAAAATGGGCTACATGGAATTGGAAGAGACTAAAAGTTTCACTACTTTTTGAAGAGACAAGGTCTTCTCTCTCTTCCAAAGCTTCCATTGAGCTTCCACCTCAAACTCCCATGGCCTTTCACTCATATCTCCTTCCACGTCTATCAGGGACCTAAAGCACCACTTGGATGAGTTTCTTGGAGTCTTTAGCTACATGTCTTATACCATTTTGATAGGGTTTAATGCCACATATGATGCTGTCCAGACAGAGCATTTTGCATTGAATTTCAACATTTCTTACTCCACAAAATCAAGTTGAAGCTCATCCCTTGAGCTATGGAGTCTTTCACTCAATCATTTGGAGCATTATCTTGAAGATCTTGGCCTCAAACATCTTCTTCTTCACTCACATTTGAGTTCTTGAAGCTTACATGAAACCCTAGCTATGGAGCTTGTGGACAGCATGAAGACTCTTTCAAATTCTTGAAGAATTAGCTTCTTGTTGATACCTTTTAGCTTCCAAAGGTCAAAGGCAAGCATCTACAATTGATATTAAAGCATTTTGAAGAGATTTGAAGCATTCTTCTTCTCTTTATGAAGGGGAAAACAGGGCAGTCATGTATCTCATGAAATTTTTGGTCAAATGAAGCTTGATTCATGGGGCTTTTGATCTTTCTTGCTTCTTGAAGCTTCCCTACACTTCAAGGACCCGACATTGAGAAGGCTTTTGTCAAGATTGGAGAAAATCGTCTTCTCAAATTTGGGGAAAAACAGGGCAGCCACTCAATTCTTCAAAATTTTTTGTCTTACAAGGCTCAAATCATGGGGCTTTGGTATTCTTCAGCTTCAAGAAAGTCTCATTAAATCTACTACATCAAAGGAGGGCCAACATTAGAGCAATCTATCAAGAATTGAAGGCATATTCTCTTCATGAAGGCAAGAAGGTCTTGAATTCTCATAAATTCTTGATTCTAATCAAGAATTGAGGCTTCTTCAAGGTTCTTGGATTATCTACAACCCTTTCTTGAAGACATTCAATCAATGATGGCATTCCCATAATCAATTGGAGCTTCTTGATTGCTTGGAGTTGGAGCAAGCATTATGAAGTTAATCTTCTCTTGAAATTGAGCCTATACCTTTCAATTTGGATCAATTTGATGGTGGATTTTATAGAGTATTGACCAATTATGATTCATTACCATTCTTCAACAACAATCAAGAGGTAATTCTTGTTCCCTACTCTTAATTTTCCCTATTAATCCACTTGTTCAAGTTTTCCAATTGCTAAAAGGAAAGAAATTAAGAGTAAATCATTGATGTCATGATCATATAGTACCTTACCTAGGGTTGATTGATGTTGTTTACTGATTTCCAGCTTTGTCCATTCATAAATTGATGCCCAAATGATTGCATAGATTGATTCATTACTCCTTGCTTGTTGATTGATCAACCCATATTACAAATTCATGCAAATTCCTTTCATTGATGCTTAAAATTTGCTTAATCTCTAACTTTGGGGTTTTTGTGATTCAATCCATTGAGAATATCCAATAAATTGTAAAAGGTGAGCATAGTAAATTAGCGAGTCACTGATTACTATTGGTAAGCCCTTCTCATCCTCAGTTTTCATACATTTTACCTTCCAATTCTTGCATACCATGAAATGACAAAATCGTGATTTAGCCATGCATTGCATTTCTTGATTTTTAGAACACTAGCTCTTCCATGTATATTCCGACTGAGAAAAAAGGTCGAAGCTGGACGAGATAGCAAGACAAAAGAGATAGCTCTTCCATGTATATTCCGATTGAGGAAAAAGGTCGAAGCCGTACGAGATAGCAAGACAAAAGAGAGGTGACCCTCCCATGCTATTTAAGACTCCGTAGGGGTGCACAACCTAGCCCGGAAGGAACTTTGCACACCTTCAAGAGTTTCAGAGCCCATGTAGGTGCCTTTCCTACCATTTTATCACTCACCATAGGTGGTGGACCATGGAAGACCACTTGGGAAAGAGTGGATGAAGATTTGAAGACTTGTGGTATTGAACAAGGCAGTTTGTGACATCCTTGGACATATGTACAAGTCTTTTCACACAGATACCTATTAGTTGCAAGGTTTTAGGTTCCTTAAATCCTATCACAAGTCTACTAATTTCTTGGAAGGTCTACAAGTACTATAGGATTCGTTTCAGGGTCAAACAGGGTCCCCACAAGGTGTTAATAGGTTGCAGGAATTCTCTGGATAGGTATACAATTCTTATTATAGAAAATGTTTTCCTAATCCAAACTAAAATCTTGATAGCTCCATTCAAAGAGGAATCCTAAGCTCCGATTTGAATAAAAAAATTTGTTGATACGACATTGGGAGAAAAAGTTATGGTCAATTTACTGACAAGGGGTCTAGTGGACTGCACCTAAACAGGCTGTCTGGAATACACTGTTTGAGTTCAATCGACCTATATACACTATTTCAAGTTGAGATATTATTAAATTTGGTATATTCCCATATAATAAGATTTCCATAGAGCTATTAAGAATTGGGATTGGTGCCATATTCAGAGAGAAACAAGTGGTTTAGTGATAAACTATCTACTATTACAGCAATGTTTCCTAATGGCTAGGAATAAGAAGAAAGACCCTATTACCGAGGCATTGAATGATGGTGTCAAAGACTTCCAAGAGGATCAAAATCACACAACTGAAGCCCATAATGTTGATCAAGTAGATGAAGAATTAAGTATTGGTATTTCTCATAGCACACATCAAAGACAGCAGGACATACATGAAGAGCATGCAAGGAATGATTATCTCCTACTATCAAAAGAGCTAGCAGATGTCAATAAAGGCCTTTCTAAGGATTTGAAGGCTTTGAATGAAGGTTTAACCCATATGAATCAAGGTTTGTTGCAAGGGATGGCTCAAGTACACCAAGAAATCTCTGAATTGTAGCAAAGCAATAAATTCTTATTCCAAGAGCTCATCTGAGCCATAAAGGAAATCGGAAGCAAACCACAAAGTGATCCTCAAAATATTGAAGACTCCCATGCAATTCCCTTTGTTGGTAATCCTTCCCATCCAAACAAAGAAAAGTCTCGGCCAGTAATGCACACCTTTGAAAAGGGAGAGCCATCTAGTGTCAAGGGCAACCATCATCCTTCACAAATTCATGGTATTCATATCCCAAGGCCTCAGTTTAGTAGTCCAAAGGATAGTCATAGACTAGAAGGGAAACATGACAACACTCGATGGGACAGTGATTATCATGGATGTGACCCCTTCTACAAGAATTTTTATTATCAGCCCTGAAATGCACAAAAAGGAAATGCAGTCAACAATCAAGTTCATGAAGGTAGAAGGCATGATGAGCAAAGATCAGCCCATGACATCCCAAAACAAGAGTGTGTTTCAAATGGACAACCCTCATCTCATGGTTTTGGGCCACCTACTTTTAGACAAAATTCATGGAATAAAGATTCATGGAGACAACAATCTCATGGGCAGCCATCTTACAATGAAATAGAATATAAAGAGAAGATCAATAACACTAATTTCAAAGGAGATAATGCATCACCTTCAGAATGGGAGGAGTGGATTAATAAGCTTGATTTATACTTCACCCTTTACCCTAGAAGTGAAGAGGCCAAAATTTATTTCGCGGCTCTTCATCTTGAAGGTTATGCCCATACTTGGTGGCATTACATGCAAAAGATTGGGCAAATTTTTTACTCTTGGAAGGAGTTCAAGCAAGCGATGATTGATATCTTTGTGTCTCCTTTGGAAAAAGAAAGACTTCAAAGGGTAATCATGATTCTCATGTTTCCTTGTATACCATCTCACATGATGCATGGACCAGTTGCAAAGGGAAAAATACACTTAGACTCAAAGGTTTCATTAATGGCAAGGTTGCACATATTCTAGTGGATACGGGCAGCACTCATAGCTTCGTCAACACCAAATCTTTGAATGGGCTGAAGTTGCTACCCATTGATATGGATTCTTCCTTGTGGATACAAATTACCAATGGTGCATATGAGTCTAGTAAAGAAGTGTGTCCATGTACCTCAATTGAGTTATCGCCCTCTTGCACAATAAAAGTGGATTTGATCACTTTGGATATGGGGCCTATTGACATTGTCATTGGTTGTAATTGGCTGAAAACACTTGGCAATTTTACCTTGTACTTGGAACAAATGCTAATGGAATTTAATTGGCAAGGATAGCACATAGAGTTGAAAGGCATAGGCCACAAACAAATAGAACACATTTCCATGAAGAAGTTGCGAAAAGAAATCAATGCAAAATCATGCATCTTCACTCTTTTGCTTGCGAAAGTAGATGAAGGTCAATCAACAAATCAGCCATCTTCTCCTTCAAAGGAAAGGGATCCAAGATTAGAAGATTTATTGGAGGAGTACAAGGATTTATTTCAACCACCATCATTCTTACCTCCAAAGCAAGAGGTTGACCATCCTATTGACTTTTTGCCCAATTTAAAACCCATCAACAAACCTCCCTATCGCTTGTCCAAGTTTGAAAGGGAAGAAGTAGAACGTCAAGTCAAGGAATTGCTGCAAATGGGTTTAATTCAACAAAGTCAATCACCATTTTCCTTTCCTGCGCCCTTAGTCAAAAAGAAGGATGGATCATTTCGCATGTGTATTGATTATCAAGATTTGAAAAAGTCAATGGTTAAGAAGAGGTATCCTATTCCCCGAATTGATGATCTTCTGGATGAGCTTAAAGATGCAAAGGTCTTCATCAAAATAGATATTCGATCGGGTTATCATAAAATCCAAATGAAGAAAAGAGATGAGTTCAAAATAGCCTTTAGAACTGAAAGAGGTTTATATCACTTCACCATTTGGACTTTCCAATGCACATGCTACTTTCCAAGCCCTTATGAATAAAATATTCCAGCCCTTCTTGTTCAAAATAGTTCTTGTTTTCTTTGATGATATCCTAATGTATAGTAAATCCAAGGATAAGCATTTGAAGCATATGAGAGAGGTCTTTGACACTTTACAAAGACACACACTCTTTGCCAAGATAACGAAGTGTTCTTTCATGGAAGATAAAGTTGAATACTTAGGTCATGTTGTGGGAGAACAAGGAATTAAAGTGGGCCCATAAGGTAAAATGTGTCAAAGAATGTCCTACTCCTACGAATGCAACCTTTTTGAGAGGATTCCTTCGATTGTCATCCTTCTATAGAAGGTTCATCAAGAATTATGCTCATGTGGCGGCTCCATTGATGGATAGGCTCAAAAAGGAAGCTTTCTTTTGGGGCTCCATCACCGATCAAAGTTTCAGTGAGCTGAAATCTCTTCTAATTTCAGCACCCATCCTTGTATGTCCAGATTTCTCAAAGGAATTTATCATATGTGTGGATGCTAGTGGAAGAGGAATTGGGACTGTTTTATGTCAAGATCATGGAGTCATAGCTTATGAGAGACAAAATCTTGATGACAAGGAGCGTCAGTTACATGTTTATGAGCAAGAGATGTTAGCAATATTACATGCTATCAAAAAGTGGCATCATTACATTTATGGCAGCCATTTCAAGATCAAAAGCGATCATCGTGCGCTTAAATATTTTCTTTCACAACCAAATTTATCTCCCAAGCAACAAAGATGGTTAGCTACTCTTCAAGGATATGACTTCGAAATATCTTATATGGCTGGAAAAGACAATGTGGTGGCAGATGCCTTATCAAGAATGTGGGCATGTTCCATTTCTGCCATTTCAACCGTGCATAAGGATTGGATCCATGATATCCAAGAGGAGTATTTGCTTGATGAGCGAGCATAAAAGATAATGAATGAATTTTAGCAAGGCAAAGGAGAAGAGTATCCAAATTTCAAATGGCACAATGGTCTTTTATGGTATCGTGGTAGAATATTCTTGACACCACAATCTTCTTTCAAAGACCGTATCTTGCATGAGATGCACTCTTCACCCTTAGCAGGACACCATGGGTTGTTCAAAACATTTGACAATATCCATAAGAGTTTCTATTGGAAGGGATTTTGGAGGGATGTTAAGGATTATGTTATGCAATGTCTTCCGTGTCAACAAAATTAAGATTCCTCTCTTCTACTCGGTGGATTACTTCAGCCACTTCCTATTCCTCAATGCAAGTGGACTGATATTACAATGGATTTTATTGTGGGCTTACCTACAACAAAGCATGGGTGGAATAGTATTTATGTGGTGGTGGACCGGTTGACTAAATCAGCTCATTTTATCCCTACCAGGCTCAATTTACAGCAAAGCAAGTGGCTAAACAATTCACGGAATGTGTTTTTAAGCTTTATGGTATGTCGCTGAAGATAGTATCTGATCATGATACTAAGTTCATGGGAAGATTTTGGAGGAGTTTATTCACTTCTATGGGAACAATTTTGACTCCTAGCACGGCATATCATCCCCAAACCGATGGCCAAACGGAGCATGTCAATAAATGGTTGGAAGTCTATCTTCATCATTTTTGCCATGACACTCAAGCTTTGTGGGATCATTGGTTACATCTTGCTGAATTCGATTATAATACTCATCATATGAGCATGGCATGTCACCATTTGAAGCACTTTATGGATACAAAGTACAAATACCTTCATACCTTTTTCATGAAGACATGAATCCACAAGCCAAGGCTGAAGTTGAAAAAATGGAAGCTCTTTTGCATCAATGCAAGGAAAACATTTGAAAGGCACAAGATGTTATGAAGGCTTATGCTGATGAAAAGCGGAGACCTTTGGAGTTTGAAGAAGGGGATTGGGTATTCCTCAAAGTGCCTAAATCTAGGTATGCTTCTCTCAAAGGTGGTCATAATAAGTTGGCTCATCGTTACTATGGGCCTTATCAAATCCTCAAGCGAGTTGGTGAGCTTGCACACAAGCTTGATTTGCCTTCTTCAACAAGGATCTATTCTACCTTCCATGTTTCCCAACTTAAGAGATATGTGGGTCCATCCATAAAGGTTTTAGAGGAGTTACCTCCCATGGATGAAGATGGTCTTATCATTTATGAGCCTGAAAAGGTTATTAGAAAAAGAGAAAAGATTTTAAGGAACCATTCACTATTGGAGTACCTTATTAAATGGAGAGGTTTTCCCATGGAGGAGTCTACTTGGAAACAATCATCATACCTTGATTCTTTTCCATGGATTTTGCAGGAAGCAGAGTAATATCTAAACAGGACAGTTTGCTGTATTAAATTTTTGTCATAAAAATAATTTCTCTATGGTCATCAAAATTGGATTTTATGGCATGGCTGGATACTAGGGATTGTCCTCTGCATTTCTATAGCTCAACCATGATGATTGGACATTACTTATTCAAGTTATGGCCATTCTTGTGCAACAACCTGTTTTGGACAGTTTCCAGTAGTATATTCAAATTTCATACCTCTACTTCATTGATATATGAGATCTTCTTCAGCTTGGAGTTTCATTCAGCATGGATTCATCAATTACAAGCTATTCTTGTAATCTTTTTTTATCAATTGTCCCAATTCCATCTTTGAGAACATAGCTCTTTTAGGTCGGGATGCCTTGTAATAAAGCATAAATGCTTAGCATAAATGCCTTAGTCTAGGGTAAGTATAAAAGGTGGAGGTGTAACATGTGTGGCATCTCTGTTTCCATTTACAAACATTTCTTGTTTGATGTCTCAACCGCCCACCATCTAAGAGAGTGAATACTCTTGGCCACCATAGCTTGGGGTGCATACCTTGCTGCAGTCTTTCATCAATTGATTCTCAACCAATATTGGTAATACCATTTCTTGCCAAGCTACCTTGGCTATGGCTTCCTGGAATTTTATGTCAATTTCTTGTATTTTTAGTTTTAAAGCTTGATGTGGAATTTAGCTTTACTACAGCTTCATACAGAAGATAAATAGAACAAAATAGAAGCTAAAAAGAAGTTACCAGAACCTATCAAAACATCATAGAGCCTCATATCTCTATTGAAAAACATCATGAGCTTCCAAAACATAATCAATATCATCCAAAACACTCTCAAAAACTTCCAAAACTACTAAAAATCATTCAAAATCCATCAAAAAGTAACTATTCAAGGTCCCTCAAAAACAACAAAAATCAACCAAAAAACGAGTCATTTTAGCATTCAACATATTTCCACACTTAATAAGGGAGCATCCTTGCGACCTAGGAAAAAGGGAATACAAGTTCATCAAAGAGCTATTCATTAACATCTTTAATAAATGACCCAACCATGACCCTAACTTATAACATGTATCTAATAAAGAATACAATGAAAGGAAAACCGTTTATCCATTAACATATCTTATAACCAACAGCAAATCATGACAAATTTGTAAATGATATAAGAGGTTCTACATCTTCGCTTCTCAAGCTTTCCATCCACCATCACCATCACTACAAATCTTGAAAAATATAGCTCTTGAACAAATCCAATATTCAACCACCACTAACTCATCACGTATAGAAATTAACACAACACAAACACTAAACAACCATCTAAATGGCACCTCCAAAGGAGAGATATATCATTATGAATCATGAAAGATACATCCAGAGGTATTAGTGAAGATGATCCCTCTTAAAGGCTTGATGATTACGAAAACGATCCATGGATAAGGATTCATCTATAAAAGTTTTTGGAGGATTCTCAAAAAATCGAAGGCAACACATCCTTTCTGGCAAGACAATGTATTTGTTAGGTAGACAAAGGGCATGAAAATACAGTACATCTAGTTGTTGGGAGTCAATGTTCACATTGACATTCATGCATAACTTTGGAATGACCTTTGGATCATTATGTGAATGCCTATGCATATATGTTAGGTACCAAGCAAAGTGAGCCATCAATCTCACTGAAGGATCTGTAGATTGTGAATATTGTTGAGCAAAATGGAGATAATTTTGATACGCTTGACTGAAAATCATCCACTCTCCTGGAATTAATGGCCAATTAATCTGTAGTCCAATAAGAGAATCAGTTGAGCTCCATCCTCTTCGTAGACTAGAAATCTTCTGATCAAACCTTGCATATCCACTAACCAACTAAGGGGGCTAAGAAATAGAAGTGGTAGAAGATGGAAGAGGAATGGGTAAAAAGAGGATGAAGAGATGGGTAGGAAAAATCATAAAATGAGGAATGAGCTAAAGAGGGATTAGCTGAGAATTTAGGTGAATCGGTTAAGAAAGGTGTTAATTGATAGGCATGAAAAGTAGAAGGAATATGTATAGATGGTGAAGGACAAGACGGAGAAGGGGAAACAATACAATCTTCAAAGAAAGAACAATAAGTAAAAATTAGAATTTAAGGGGCACCTTGAGGTTGAAAAAGGAGAGGTAAAATGGCTGTTGAGTTGGATTTATAAAGGAAAAAATAAGCATCATATCGATGGGCCATCTGTTGATAATAAGATAAGCTAGGAACGGATGGACCTAAAGTAGATTGTCAATGGTAAGAATCAAAGAAAGATGAATCAAAGGGATGTTGTTTGGAAAGATAGGCTAAAGGATCCATCCTCAGTTGGTTAATGTTCTGCACATAAATAGAGACTTTATTCTATCTTTGGTCTAGGATCACAGAATCAACTGTTATATGCCATGAAGTGTTAGGGTAATTGGCCACTTTGGAGGAATAACACTGAAACATTTCATCTATTAGCAACTCCAAATGTTTGACGTACAAGGCAGCTTGTAAGACCACATCCCCAACATACCAAGCTAGATCTTCATCATTTGGAATCAACAGATCACCTCTCAAATACATATAAGACATTAGCATTGTATTTGAAGTCATAGAGTCTTCAAAAACCAGTCAAAACTACATCAATCAATAAGTCAGAAGACTAGGCTTCACTCCATCCATCCTCTGGAAGACGTAGATCCATCATTGAGGGGTTAATATAGACGACTAACTTTTGTTAGCTACAGTGCACAAAGAATGAGTGATTTGGAGGAACATACTCTTGGAACTGCTCAAATGAAGGCCATAATAAGTCTATCCTGAGCTAAAGCCTTTCCACTTTAGCCTATAACAAAGGGCATAATGTGGCTTGTCATTGAAGAACTGCCAAGTCCGTAGCAGGGGACAAAGAAAGAATTGGATATACAATAGGACTCTGTGAAGAATAATGTGACTGAACCAACTGATCGTTAAGTTGTTGAATTTTGATGTTGCTCTGTTCTAGCATGGTATTTGCTAATTTAAGCTCCTCTTTCTAGGTAGCTATCAAAGGTTGAAGCTCTTGAGATTTCTTCAACAATCTATCCCTCTCCTCAGTCACATTAACCACTTGGGTTTTAGTGTCAGCCAACTAAGTGTGCAAACTAGAAATCATTTTCTAAGCATCAATGATCTTAGTTTGCTACTCCATCTGAGTACAAAGATAAAAAAAGCATTCATGAGCAGAAGTTAGCTTCTCATTTTCTTTATTTAGCTATTCTTTGTTCCGTTGAAATTTTTCATAGCAAGAGGAATAGAGCTACTGGATATAGGCAGTCACCGAGATCTCAATAGATCTCTGGATGTCTTGACATAGGAAGGAAATTGCATCTCTAGCTACTAAGTGTTGTACTGAAGAAATGGAAATCTCCAGAGTACCATTACGATGTGCTATGAAAAGATTCGGTGTTGTGAGAAAAGCTAGTAGTTTGATTGCTAGATTGAATAGGAATGGAGATTGGAGGAACTGGGGCTGATTCAGCCACTCGTTTAAGGTGCTTCCTTTGAACTACCATAGGGGGGATAGGATCAAGATCCTCAATGATAGCATTAGTTTGTTCAGTAGTAGGAGGAGGAGCTTCTGGTGGATCAACTATCAAGGTAGAAACTTTGTTTCGGAGGGGCAGCATATACCAAGAAGGCAGAAAGATAGGAACCAAATGTAACATTAGTTACATTACCCCTTGTGTCTTTGACAAAGTGTTGATCCATCTTTGACAAAAATTAGGAACTCCAATCAATAGTTATGCCTTTCAACACCATTTTGGAAGCTGTAAACAACTCCTTTGAAAGGTAATTAGAGGGTGTCTTGATAGACATAAACCTGTCCTGAAGAAATTGGCATAGTTGCCTCTACACAAGATTAGAGATCATGGAGACACTTATGTCGGGAGGTAGTGAAAACCTTCTTAGGGACCACCACATCTTGTGTTTGCTTCTGCAAAGCTTAAGGATATCCTCATTCGAGAATAATTGTTGAGCTGTAGGTAAAGAGTCTCCTTGATAGGGTAAAGATAGAGCCTTGCCCCAGCTTTTAGGAGTTAGTTGGATAATTGTTCCTCTTAAGGGCCATACCTCTTACTATAAGAGGCTAGAAACTGATTACAAGTATTAGTATTCTCCAGAATAAGTGGCAATGAAAGTGCTACAAACTTGGCTAAATCCGCCTTGCTGATAAGATCTGAATCTAGTAATAAAAAATAATCACGAGACACAACAGAACGTACTGAATTGGAGGAGCAGTACAAGGCACCATTCACATGGATTATACACACATCACCACACACACAGACAATCACAATGAATGCTTGTAAAACAATAAGATATGAATCTAAATGAACTGACACAAACTTGACCAATTAACTAACCACCCTAGGCAATCCACATCCTAGAAAAAATTTGGCATGACCTCTACACATGTGTGACCGAAAGCTTCATGGGATGCAATATAATCAGGTACCTTGAATCCCTGTATTAGGTAGAAAAGAAAAATAACAAGACATACCGTATCTGTGACATGTCCATATTGTTGAGATGGCAAGCTCAACACGTGCGGACATTGATGATGGACTGCCTGGGTAGATGGGTCCGCGCGTCTACACTTAGCATGTTGGTGGTCATTATGATACTCACATGGCCACTAACTTATCACTTATTATATTTAGTTTGTTACACCTACCTACAGCTGGCAAAGATATAGTACCAATCAATTGCTATAGTCTATTATGCACTATTTGACTTAGTAGGCCACTTTCTTTTATGTTGTATCTTATCTATACTTTGTGTGCATTGTATAGTGTGTGGAAGAATAAGTAGAAATCAGCAAGAAAACGTTTTTGGCCTCCATCTCTCTTCTTGTGTTCTTGATTGAGCTTCCTCTTGTGTATACAGTGTGTATTCGGCACAACAGCTCAAGCAAGTCCCCCCACCACATGATTCTTGACATGGTATCAAAGCCTCGCCACCACTGAGAGAGGTTGATTTGGAAGGCTAAAGTGAAGGAGAAAAATCAAGGTTTGAGTAAGCAAGCAACATGTAAGGAGCTCTCCCATTCATCCACTCTCTCTATTGAATAGTGCCTGTGAAGGTACCAGAAGTAGGGTGGAGTGAAAATCTCAGATTGCTATGAGATTTGGTATGCAAGCAAAGCATTGCATATTTTGTAGATTGGCCTTTTAGGGCTCTCCGCAGTTCGTTTTGGCATTTGAGGCCGTTTCAGGCCTTGTTTTAGAGCTGCAAGGTTGCTGATATCAGTTTCAAGGTACACTGTGATTTCGATTGTATTGACTGAAAGTGGATGCACAGGTTACAAATTTTGAATCTATAATTTTTGAGGTGTTTTTCAGGAAGAAAACATAAGGTTCATTTGCAAATAGATTGTAGATTACATGTACTATTGAGCAATTAGTGAAAAAGGTTGCTTGGTGTATTGCTATGCACTAGTTGTGAAAGGCTGCAGAAGACTAGCTTGCTATGTTGTATCATTTTTTGTGATAATGGCAAAGAACATTGGAAATCTCATTATTGAGAAGCTCGAAAAGAACAACTACCCTTCATGGAAGTTCGGTGTGACGAACTTCCTCATTGGAAAGGGCCTTTATGAGTTTATTTTAGGTGAAGAAAAGGAGCCAGAGCTGGGTATCCCTCCGACTGTAGATGAATTAAAAGCATGGAAAGAATGGAATATGTGGAAGCTCTCGCTCAACCACCAAGACCCACGGACCACTTATTGTTTCAAGCATTCCAAGCCGAGCACTAATGGCTACCTCTCACATAGCCGACGCGCCATCCATATATATGGGTATAGTGAGCTTACCTCCATGCCGAGTTACCTCCTCTCTCGCGCACTCCGGTAGCTCCACGATCCAAGTGCAAGCTTCAAGCAAGCTCCATCCCCAAGCTCCACACTCCAAGATCTATTGCCGTAAGCAAGAGAAGAGAAGAGAAGAGAAGAGAAGAGAAGAAGAGAGGAGAAGATGGAGAGCTTCTCCTCCCCAGTCCCTCACCCTCACACACTCACTCCCTCACACTCTCACATTCCCTCTCTCAAGCACAAGCTCAAGCAAGCAAGAACAAGAAAAAGAAGAAGAAGAGGAGAGCTACTTTTGGCCACACATAAGAATGAGCTTCTCATTCACTTTTCAACTTTATATACAAAACCCTAAATCCCTTTTGGGCGGTCATCCCCTTTTCCCCTTTTTTACATGGCCGGCCATAGCCTACAGCCATAGCCTAGGCCCTTTTTCCCATTGTCCTTCTATCTTCCTAGCTTCCTTTCCACCGCCTGTCTACATTTACAAATTGCAGGGTGAGAGCCCGACGCTCTTTTACAAGATTTCAAGGTGCGCATTTTTATTTTAAAATGCACATTTCCCCTTTTGGATTTGCCTTGAACTTTTAAGGTTGCCCTTGCGCTTTTGGCCTTTTCTCCTATTCTTTCTTCAGTCGGGCTACCTTTTTTCTGCCTTTGTCCTGTGTCTTTTTTATTTCCTTTTTCTTTCTTCGTGTTGGGGTTAACATTACCCCCGTCCTAGACGAGTGCCAATCCCATGGCACTCACCGTCGTAGGTAGCATGCGGAGCTTGCACTGAAGACGTGGGTGGAAGGGACTATTGTGGCTTGCCTTGGAGGAGTTTTGATGTTGGTGCGGATGAAGGTCATTGGTGGCACTTTGCTGTTCTGATTGGCTAGTGATATGACTGTTGTAGGTGGCGATAGGGCTACTCTTTGTTGGGAATGGTCACTCATAGCTGGCACAGGTGTTGGTGTTCTTGGGATGCTCATGGTGGATTCTGCTCGTAAGGATTTTTTGGTGGTCTTGCATGATGAAGTAAAGGACAAGAGTTCAGAGTTGAGTGTTGATGTAGAGGTGACGACGCTTTCGTTGGAGTCTTTAATACCTGCAATTGGAAAACCTCTCATGTGGTCTCTCCCTAAGGGGTAGTGCTACTCTTCTTATCATGCATAAGACATATTTTGATTAGCTTGGGAGACAGGTCGAACTCTAAGCAAGCCTGGAGTATTGTCCTGCACTTGAGGAGACCCAAACCGTGTATATACTTTGGTGCAGATATTATGTGAGTGCTTGTGCATATTTAGGTATTACTTAGTTAGAGGACTGTCGGCCTGGTTCCTTGTATAGCAATGGGTTAGTGAAGCAAGGGGCTAAGTTGATGGAAAAATTTGTCGATGAAGATGGGGAGTACACTTGAATATTGCTTGAGACATCATTATGGTCTTGTCAAGGCAATGTAGCATAATTGAGCTTCTTGATGTCTTAGCTTTTGGTAGCTAGTGGCTACTTGTAGTACTTGAAAAGTATGGTGTACTTTTCCATTGTCTCTCATGCCTTGCTTACCACTATTGATTGTAATGGCATTGAGATGGAGTGCAAAAGAATTGTGCAGGTGGTTCAGGGTGACAGGTCTAACCGAGGCGAGCTCCCTAGGTATGTCCTGCCCTTAATGTGCCCTGAACAATTGTGGGGGATGTACAAAGGGCTAGGGGATTAGGGACGGAGCCAGCCGACCAAGGTCACTGGACGTACCTAATTTGAGGACCCCTAGGTGCGGTGCTGTGATCGTGTGTGCTTTTTTTTTTCTTTTTTTTCCTTTTCTTTTCTTTTCTTTTCTTTCTTTCTTTATTTCTTTCTCTTTTTTTTGTTGGAAAAAAATGAATACAATAAATTCCATACATTGAGGCTATTAGCCTTTCATTTGGATTGAGAAATGTTGGGATCCAAAGGCTATGAAGAATGGATATTACAGAGATGATTGTGTCACCAGCCTTGATGCTAGAGGAATGTTGTTGAGATGAAGAGATACACTTGAGATTTTGCAAACCTCTTCGCATATAAGACATTGAACAATTGAGGCAGCACTTGGAGTGAGCTGTGCATGGACAAGGGTAGAGCATCTTGCGAATTGAATCCTGGATGATGAAGAGACGTTCGCCCTTGTTGAGAGTGTGGCTCCTGCTCAAACATAGAGTTGGGGCCAAGAAGGAGAAGGTAATCGATGATTATGCTTTGGCCATGCTCAATTGCAATATGTGCTTTCTGCAGAGGTGTCCTTGGGTTCTCATCCAGTGGCATTTCTGTCATGGCTTTTGTTTCTTAGTATTCCTGTCACTTCCTCCATAATGGTTCTTTGTGGGGTTGGTGGTCTTGTGGTGACTTGGATATTAAACGCTTCTAGACCTTGACCTATGTCATTCTACATATCCACTTGTCACTTCGTGAGAGTATATGCTAACTTGCATTAAGTACATCGAAACAATTTTAAGAAATAATTTTTCAAAATGCTATGATGCCTATCCTATTACTTGTTAAGATCGCATACATTAACGGTAGGTGAAGGAAGTTATGGCATGATGACTTGTCAAGCTACTTGTACATCATAGGGGCTTAGTCAATAGGTACTAAGCGGGGTAAGTCCATTTGGCTAGCCGATTGGGCCGGTGCTGTGTGGGGCTCCCGTGAGGTTGGGCAGGAAACATGTTGGCTGGGACATGAATGGTGTAGTCCACGGCCGCGACCATTTCCAAAATGTCTTTAAACAGTTCGTTAAATTCTTCCATGTCTTGGGCCGCCTTTTCTCTTTGTTGGCACTTGGAGCCTGAGCATATGTTGGGGGTTTGTGCAACTGGCGTTGCCACCTGCTGTGCGTTTCTTTGAGTCTCGATTCTCTTGGCCCAGGGATTCTTCGGCCTTCTTTCGGGTCGGTGTTGCTTAGGTCCTTGCTTCTTTGCATATTTCTTGAGAGTGGGTACATAGCGTATCGAGGGAGGGACGTGTGCCGCGTGCTCCCATTGTTTGCAAAGAGCGTCTCTGCACGCCAGATGTCCGTGGTTCTCCATGCGTTCCTTCTGGAAGCATGACTAGAAGAGAAGGCACGGAACGTGTTGTACTCGTTGTAATGGTGTCCCTCTGGCCTCTAACTACGAGTAGTTCTTGACTCACGCCAAGTTACATCGGTTGGTGGTCCTACATTTGGAGGGCTCATCCTCGAAAGGATAGGCCCAGAAGGGAAAAGTGTGTAGAGAGGGACTGCGCCCTGCTTACATCGTGAGGGACTTTGGTCACGGTTTTCCATGGTGGCAATGCAGGTGCATGCCCTTTGCCCAAAGGCGGACATGATTTGGTGAAAGGGGGATCGGCCTAGCGTAGCCTGTTGGCCCCAATTCTTATGTATGCGCTTGGGTTTTTATTGCTTGTGTGTGTTGATGATGTTTATACAGGGTTACAAAAGTCATTGTTTATTTATATACATATCCATGAGTCCATGTCACTTTATGAGGATAAAAACCAATTGTAGAACTCGGGATTGTACTAGAGTGTGGAACATGCATCCAGCACTCATGGCAGCTTACTCAGTAAAAATAGATATTTTGCCACATCGAGCAGTAGGGACCCTTGTCCGAGTCTACTGGCAACATGTAACTCCTCAGTGAGAACCTTATCAAGCAGAGGGTTTTCTTGTCCGAGTCTATTGGCAACATGTAACTCCTCCTCAGTGAGAACCTTATCAAGCAGAGGGTTTTCTTGGCTTGGTTCAGCCAAGTCCTTGCCCTGAATGAAAACTGCCACTTGTAGGCAGGTCCCAAACACACCTTTTGGAAGGGGCATCCATGACCAAAGAAATATTATTATGAGTAATTATTGAGTATTGTAGTAAGAAGATGATGTACTATTGAGAGAGAGAGAGAGAGAGAGAGAGAGAGAGAGAGAAAGAAAGAAAGAAAGTTATATTAACGTCTTCTAAAGACCAAAACTGGCTTATGAGACAAACTGTGATACAACTGATGAGGTCCAGCTATCCAAAATAAAAGTGCTGAATGAAAAGCTAAAAACTGAAAACTGAAAATACGGTGCTGTGAGTGTGATAAGTGTCGTGTATATGTATGTGCGTATGTAGCTCTGGTACTCCAGATAATGGCTACAAAAGGGGAACAAATGTCGGCTGTGATAAGGGAACAATTGTTGGCTATGATAAAGTGGTGCGATGTGTATATGTAACAGATGCAGGGAGATATACTATCATGTGATGTAGTAGCAGTCGTCGAAGTTGCTAATAGCAGGTGATCCCTCCTGGATGCAGGATGTGGTACATCGGCGGTGGAGAAAGAGCAAACTGGAGATCCGAGATCCAATGTGTCGACTGTCGTCGGATCTCAGTCTGCTGTCGATGTAGATCAAGAATCCTCCGGATCTCCTGTCGGTGTGGCTGTGGGGTCCGAAACCCACGGATCCTTGTGCGAGTGATGGGACCTAAAATGGACCGGCACTGGCTATGGCACTAGCCGGACCTCATGCCTCAGATAACCCCACCACACGGCCTCGCAGGCCAGGAGTGTCTAAAACTCACTTTGCACTAAATGCTTAAGACGATTTTGCGTTTGTATCCAATATGTAGTCCAACATTCACCTTCCCTTCTCCTTAGAGGGAGATCCTATAACAATTAGGCATAATGCCTCATAATACATACATAGGGAAGCACCTCTCGGCTGATTGCCGCGGCTCCACTGCGACTCTCCTATACCTCAGGGATTGGCCCCAAGATGCATCTCTCCAACATATAAAACATAATGCACAAACTCCACTCTTTCATAATTCAATGTTCTAGGAGATTTTGATTTGCCTCAAAAAACTTTCCCCAACGGAAGTATCCGTCTAAACCTATAGCTTAGGTTTCCTTCTTTTATCAGAGGCCACGTGATCTCTGAAACTTGGGCACTTGAGCCTAGGCCTTCATCTTGTGGTGGGCTCAAAGCACCCAACTCGTCATGTCTACATTATTGTTCTATTAACATGTGTGTTGCTAGCGCAATGTCCTCTTCAATTATTCCTCTTTTTCAGCTACTTTCCTCCTTCTTTCTTCTTTGGCTCTTCTTGACACTTCTTTCAATCTGTCTGACTCTTCTTTTTATTTTTTCTTCCTTTCTTCCTCGTCTTTCTTAGACTCTTTTTGAGCCTTTTTCAGATCTGCTTTCTCCTTTCTTCTTCTTGCTTCTCCTATGTGGCCTTCTTCTTTGATTTCTTAGCCCCTCCATGGCTAGATTGGGTTTCTTGTTCCTCCTCTTTGTCACTTACAGTTCTTTCACTAGATCACTCTCGTTCATGGTGGGGAGATGACTCATTCGGCGTTTCATCGACTCCTTCTTCTTCTTCATTTTGTACCTTTTTCACTGCCTCTTGGATAACAGCAGTCAATACACCATTGTATCCAATGAATGAGGCTTTTGATTATGGTTTCTTTCTTTCTGCTCCTGCCTTTGACGCTAGGGATTCCCCACCAGTTGGTTTTCTCCCTAGGGCTAGTGCCTTGGTTGATTGGTCGATCGCCTTTCTCACATACCCAATCCAATCAACCTCATCCAATGAATGGGCTTTCAAGCTCTCCAACATGGGAACGTTGATTCTAAGCATAAGAAAATTATACCTTTGGCTAAAGAATAAGGAGTGAAGGACTTTTGCCTAAATCCTTACTTCTGGATCCGGGATGTCTTGGATGTTGATGCCATCATTGGTCAGAACTTGGTCCTTCTTCATGTTCAACATGGCATAGACATCCCTTTTGGGCCGCCTTTCCACTTTGTGGGTGCTCTAGACCTAGTGCCTTCTCCACCAAGGCTTTACTCAACTGGACTTGCACCTGCTTGGCTCCTTCTCCTCTTCCAAAAACTTTCACAGTGCAACATTCTTTGTGGGATTGTAAGTTCTCAAGAACTCTATGCACTTAATGTGGTCAGTCTCCTGCCCAGATTTCTCAACATATTTAGCAAGATTGAACTGTTCCACAACTCTTTTGGCAGCCTCCTCCTTGGCCACGACTTCTTCAATGTTGTGGATAGTTCTAAACTTTAGCTGGTTGTAGGTATGACTCTTGAGGAAGATGCGGTACTACGATTTCTTCTTCCGTGAATGGAAGATGATGAGCCCGATCCTACTGTGCTGCCATTTTGAGTTCGTGCCATGATACCATAGTTCACCATTAGTACCCTTAAGATAATTTCTTGCCAAAAGTTAAGCAGGAATTGATTATGCTTTTATGGAAAGAATAAAATGCTTAAGTAAAAAAAGAGAATTTTCCTTCAAGTAGTCCTTTCATTCCAAAAAATTTATGACACTTTTCCTCAATCACAAGTTGATGTTCATCCATTCTTTTCCTCTTTTGGACATTGTTTGAGGCTTTTTTCCTTACATGTTTCATTCACATTACATATTTGACTCACCTTACCCCCCCCTTTGGAATTGAGAAGAATCCTTCCTAGGATTAAGAGCTTAGAGGTCAATGGCATTCAACACATGCTCTCTGTGTTTTACTTTTGCATGAGCCAAGCATAGAAGTTCGAATTGTATTCCAAATTAGCATAGCGGTCCATGTCGAAAGGACGAATGCCTACTTGAGTGATGTAGGTGAGAACATCCACGAGGATGTCCTCAGAGTCTATTCAACTAGCAATGTGTAACTCTCCTCAGTCAAAATTCAATCTAAATATAGGTGGGTCAGGAGGCGCTCTTCTAGGGGTCAGTTATACAAATGGTGGTCAACACCCTACAGGAGGTTGGAGTCATGATTTGTAGTCTTCTATCTCCCATTGAAGTTGGAGATCATACCATTTCCTCAAGAAAGAGGAGTCGTTGTTAGCAAGCCGTTTCAATCCCTCCATTTCCTAGTCGGTGGCAAGGATTGTACTCTTGTTATAAGACATAATGAGGTGTTTTTTTGTGCGTGTTCTTGGGATATCTCCGTGGCAATTATTTCCTTGACTGCCTGGGGAGCCTTAACAAATATGAATTCTGATTCCTCCCATGAGCAAGGCAGCATACGTACCTCCGTTGCTAAAGGCTCGTCCAAAAGACCTAAGTCTAGCCTCTCCTAGCTTTTAACAAGTGTTGTAAAGGTGGCATTTAAGCATCTTAGGCAATCAACCAAGTCATTTCCCTTATTTTTAGCAAAGTTCGCGGCCAAGATTAGAATTGATCTCCACTCAAGAAGGTCTAAGGCCTGTAGGTGGTTGGGGTTTGATGGAACTAGAGTTGATGGTTGTGCCTTTGGTTGTTCTTGATGGCGCGGTTGAGTCATTAATATACTCGGATTGGATTGTGATGTGGATGTTGCACTACTAGACACTGGTGTGGTTTTAGGGACACTAGTAGGACTAGGTTGAGGCAGTGTGTGAGTAGCAAGTTGTGGCTTTGGTTGATAGAATTGTTTAGTTTGTAAGATAACTTATGCGTCTGAGGCTCTATGGGCTTTGCAGCCTAAGTTGTTTGTGGCATTGGGGCATTTTTTGTCATGTGGCTTTGTGTGGTCAAGGTTGCGGGTGGCATTTGAGAAGTGCCCTTCGCTATCTTGGTTTTAGTACCCATATCTAGGCATTACCCTCATAATAGCCTTGCACTTGCAACAATAGGATCTTGGGGACCCATTGCTACTTGATTATTTGTCGATGCCTATAGTTCCTTCTTTAGCTCTTAGGTTTCGAATACGAGTTCCTAGCCTTGCGAGGTCGTGATTGTGTGCTTTTAGGTGGCGGCCCTTGATGTTTAGGCATCCATTTGAACTGTGGTGCATGGGTCTTAGCTTTGATTTCAGCAATTTGTTGGCTTTGAGGTTTGGCCAGTTGTTGACGAGTTACAACCCCCCTCCTTAGGCTTGGTGGTGGGTTGCTCTACCAGTGGATTTGCAGGCTTTGATGGAGTCATGCTACCCTCGTGAAAGCCGTGAATATATGTGCATCATCGATAGTAGCTAGATGAATGTGTTGTGATTGGTAGTCCACATTACAAAGTGTCTGCTTTTTAAACATACGTCCTAACAGTGATCTCGTACCCGCATCCTTCGCATTCGGCAACACATAAAAGATCATTGGTATGCTTTCAGACTCAATAGAGACTGCAACCTTGCACTTTCCCAAAAGTGCATATGGTCAATCCCCAAATATTCTAAGTTTGGCTTTAGTGGGATGTGATTGTAGTCTGCCAATTTGAATCCAATGATCATGAGTCAAGATATTAAGGCCAGCTCCCTCATTAATCAATGCATCAAATTTATGTGTATTTTGGGCAATAATAGTCATGAGCAAGTAAGTCGGAGCTACGACTTCCTCATCTTCATCTTTAATTTCCATGATAGTGGCCACTTGTACATTGAAATGGGACTCTAGCATTGGAGGCAAATGTAGTGGGTGCATGGGCAGGTAGTACTTTTTTATGCGATTGCCATTGAAAAAGCCTATGCCCTCACCCTCTAGGGTTTCTAGTTCCACATTACCGGTTCGGATGATAGTGTGAACTCTAAAAGGTCCTAGCCCTCTAAACTTCATCTTCTTTTTATGACCTTTGACTGTGTGTACAACAATACTAAGTCTCCCTGTTTTAAATCTCGCTGCTTGACATGCTTTTCAAACCCACTCTTTTCTCGATCCTTTTCACAAATCAGTGCACGGGTGGCTAGAAGTTGAGTCTCTAATAAGCGTTCTAGCTTGATTAGGTGCTCCATCCATGCCTCCCTTTTGTCTCATCTCTCTTGATGAAGAGCTACTCTCAAGATCGAGACAAAGAGCTCAACAGGTAGAATTGCTTCAATTTTGTATGTCAACCTGAAGGGAGTCTGTTCTACAATTGTTTTATAGGTTGTCCGATGGGCCCATAAGGCTGCCATTAGGTTGTTATCCCAGTCCTGCGCACGGAGCAGAGATTACTTTGGTCAAGATGTTCACTAAGATTTTATTAGTAGAATCGGCCTGGCCATTCGCGTGAGGGTAGTATGGCGAGGATTTTCGATGGATGATCAGGAAGGTGGACAAGAGGTGAGCAATCACTTCATTGATGAAGTACGTGCCTTTTGATCACTAACTAGTTCAATGGAGCAGCTGAATCATGAGATCACGTGCTCCCATAGGAACTTAGCTGTGGTCCTAGCATCATTTTTCTTCAAGCCTCATTCTTCCCTCCATTTCGTGAGATAATCGGTGTGGTAACAATGATGTACTTGGCGTGCGAGTATTGTGCTGCATGACTAATAGGTCCAATGAAGTTAATCCCCCACTTCTCGAATGGTTGTCTTGCAATGATTGGACTTAACTCAATTTTGTCCTTTTGCGAATAGGTACCTTGGTTCGTTGGCACTCGTCCCAATGCTTGACAAATCGTATTGTGTCTCAAAAAAGAGTAGGCCACCACATTTGAGACTACACCACCTTGCGGGCTGTCATGTCTTTGCTAAAATGTTCTCATGCAATCTCGTTGTGTGCCTCTATAAGTACGTCATGCATTTCTTGCTCACACACACAGCTTTGTAGCAACCCATCTTGCCCTAGCCTATAAGTTGGCTTGTTATCAATTGATAGGGTTGTATTTTAAGGATGAGTCACCTAAGTCGGGATTTTTCAATGGGTCTTTTAGACACTCCGTGCTCAAGCACTTGGACTATACTGCCCAGCATGGCATTAAGTCAGCTCTAAACAAATCTCTCTCGTGCTAGATAGGTTAAACAAATGCGCATCTGGTAATTTTTCTGCAATGCCCCCTTCCATAGCAGCTTCTCCAGTGGATATGCGAGACATTTGATCAGTCATATAATGTTGCTTTCCTTTTTGTACAACCATAGAGAAGTGGAATTCTAAAAGTAAAAGTAGCCATCAAGCAATACGTCCTGTAATGCAAGGTATATTAACTAGATAAAGCAAGGCTTGATGGTGGTCAACAAAGAATGTAAAAGACGTAGCCAAAAGATAATGCTAAAATTTCTTTATAGTGAAAGGGAGCGACGAATCGAAGGTTGGACTTGAGAGCTATGGCGAGAGAACAAGAGCAAGAAAGAGAGAGATAAGAAATGGAAACTCCAATAGTCACAATGTGTGACTGGGACTTCCTTTATTCAAACTATCTCTAAAAGAATAAAGAATAAAGTGATGGTGACGGGTGCCCGCCACCTGCAGTGTGCAGTGGTGGTGACTGTCAGTGTAGTAATACACGGGCGGCTAGGCAGAGGCACCTTTACCCCCAACAACCTCCCACTTAAAGGCGAATCTGTCCCAGTGAAGAGTGAAAAGAAAAGGAAAAAGACAGTACAACATGTACACATGTACAACAAGATGAGGAAAGACATCATCTCATCCCACGCCCATCAACCTCCTGAGGAAGGCAAAGCGCTCTGTAGAGAGGCTTTTTGTGAGCAGATCTGCAGGATTCTGGTCAATTGAGATATTGACAAGATCAACAGACTTGTCCTCAATGACTCCACGTATGAAGTGATACCTCACCTCAATGTGTTTCGTCTTCGCATGGAAGTCCGGATTATTGACTAACTGAATAGCACTGATAGAATCTGAATGCAGTGTAGGGATAGCATCAATATCAAGGTCAGCAACTAAACGACCCAACCAAATGGCCTCCTTGCAAGCCTCAGTGGTTGCAACATATTCGGCCTCTGTGTAGTAGAAAGGGCCGTGCATTTCTTCACCCTGGACATCCAAGAAAAAGCATCTCCAGCATAGGTGAATACATAGCCGGAAGTGGACTTCCTACTATCTGCATGTCTTGTATAATCAGAGTCACTGTACCCCACGACTCCTGTATCCTAGCTACCATAGCATATGCACATATCTGTAGTGCCCTTCAGGTACTTCATGATACCCTTCACGGCATCCCAATGCTTCTTTCAAGGTGTAGCCATATAGTGTGCCACAACACCAGCTGCAAAGGCAATATCTGGACTAGTGGCTATCATGGCATACATAAGACTGCCCACTGCGGATGCATACGGAATCTTGGCCATCTCGGCCCTTTGCTCATCTGTCTGTGGACAATTAGCCTGTGATACCTTCACATAAGAAGGCAATGGACAGCCAATAGGCTTTACGTCCTGCATGCGGAAGTGCTCAAGGACTTTATGAATGTACTCCCTCTGTGACAAGTAAAGGAGTCCCTGATGCCTGTCGCGTCTAATGCACATACCAAGTATGTGAGCGGCCTGTCTCAGATCTTTCATCTCAAATCTCTTCTTGAGCTGAGCCTTAAGAGCATCTAGCTCATCATGAGCTTTCCCTACTATCAGCATATCATCCACATAGAGTACCAAAATCAATAAAGAACCATCACGGGCTTTCTTCGTGTAAAGACACGGATCCATAGCACTCCTGCTATAGCCCTGTGATTGCATAAAGGCATCAAAATTATGATACCACTCCCTAGGTGCCTGTTTCAATCCATAAAGACTTTTCTTCAATTTGCACACTAGGTGCTACCTGCCAAGTTCTGCAAAGCCCTTAGGTTGCTCCATATAAATCTCATCATGCAAGTCCCCATGTAAGAAAGCCATCTTGACATCCATCTGGTATAAATCCAAGTCAAGCTGAGCAACCAAAGCTAAGACTAAGCACAGGGTGGTCATCTTAACCACAAGAGAAAAGACATTGTCAAAGTCCACACCATGCTCCTTCTTAAAACCCTTTGCTACCAATCTAGCATTGTATGCCGGCTTGGGGTGTCCAAGGGTACTTTTTAGCTTGTACACCCACTTGCATGGCAAATCCTTCTTGCCTATAGGCAAGGAAACCAAATCCCAAGTGTCAATCCTATGCAGGGAGTCTATCTCTGACTGCATAGCCCTCTCCCAGGAGTGATTGTCACCCCTGCGCATAGCCTCATCATAAGTGAAAGGCTTTCTTGCATCTGTAACGAAGACATAATGCATCGAGGGCTAAAATCTATCAGATGGATGTCTGTCTCTAGTAGACCATCTCACGGTAGGCTCTGCTGCCTACCCAACTGCCTGTCCAATACCCTAACCATGAGCATCTGCTGCAGTTGTAGGCTATCCAGCTGGCTGTGCGAGAGCTCTCGGCTCCTCCTGAAATATGACCCTGTGGATCTCAACAACTCTCTCAGGCTACCTATGCATTTTGTCTTCATGGAAGACTACATCATGACTACGGATGACTTTCTGCGCCTACGGATCCCAGAGATGATAACCCATCTCGCCTGCATCCCCATAACCAAGGAAAATGCATTTGACACTCTTGGGATCCAGCTTACTTCTCTTGTTCCTCGGCACATGGCAAAATGCCTCACATCCAAAGACACGAAGATGCACATAAGAGAGAGGTTTTCCAGTCCATACCTCCTCTGCAACTTGGAAATCCAAACCACTAGAGGGTGATTTGTTTATGATATGCACACTTGTACTAACTGCCTCAGCCCAAAAGCTCTGTGGTAGGCCTACATGGCTAAGCATACTGCGTGCACACTCCTGGATGGTTCTATTCATCCGCTCAGCCAAACCATTATGGGGGGGTGTAGGGGGCGGTCGACTGACGCTTAATACCCCTCTCATCACATAACTGCTCAAAAACACGTGAGACATACTTACCCCCATTATCTGTCATTAGGCATTTTAGCCTATACCCAGACTGGTTCTCAACCAATGTAAGCCATCTCTCTGAAACACAGCCAAGACATCGAATTTCAGCTTAATGGGATAAGCCCAAACTTTTTGTGAAAAATCATCTATGAACATAACAAAATGCTTTACACCACCCATAGACTGACAAGGCATGGGCCCACAGACATCTGAATGTACCAATGCCAAGGGCTCACTCATGCGTGGCCTACCAGACTTCTTATGCGTAGACCTAGTCTGCCAGCCATAAAGACAATGCTCACATGAATCAAAACATGCATAATCAAGGGGCGGTAAGTACTGCAAACTAGAAAGCATTTTCATTCCCTTAAAAGACATATAATGAACCTGTTCTTCCTCAAAGACATTATAGTGAACCTGTTCTGTGAGAGATAATACAATAGTGGACTTGCATAACTCATCAAGCTCAAGCCATTTCTCATTTGGCATAGTTGCAAGCGGATGCCCGCTTAACCTCAAAGGTTTGATCTGTGATTTCTGCACCAACACCTTTCAAATTTGGCTCTTCCAATAAGAGTATTTCGTACCATCAAGCTTAGTGATGTTGAAAATAGCATGATCAGTGGGGACGAACTCGCCATAATGCAGGCTGGAAGACTGTAGATAGTTCAAAACTGCTTGCTGTTTACTGCTGAAAATGACAAAAAAATCACCAAAATCGAGGAAAAATGGCGAAGAAAGTGGAACCAAAGCTACTGCCCACCAAGTACTAGTGAAAGTAAATCATTTCAGAGTGTTTCACCATGAAAAATCCATGTCAATCCATACAGATATGCTTGTTGTAATAAATTTCAGATTTCAGTAAGAGAGCTAACAGTGCCAAAATCAGATCCCAAGGCAATCAGATACTGCCAAGGCCAAAGCCAGCATCATGCGGGCATAGCATAAGGATATGACAATCGATAAGAATGAATCCAGCACCCAAGTATGTCATACAAACATTTGCCAGTGAGTAGGCACACCCCCCAAGCAACGGGGCAAAGTGTTCTTGCCACTACCAAAACTTGACTTAAGTAGGTGTCAGTTCACAGAGATACAGATCCAAAACTAAGACTTAGCTCATAAGCATACAATGAACCAAGACATATGATGTATCATCCCAAAAGGTAAGAAGTCCCAAAGTCTCAAGTGTGTGTAACTGCTCAATAGCATGTAATGGCTCAATGCATAAAAGTACCACCTGCTCAATGTCTAATAAGCATTCAAGAATGCTCCCACTAGCACAAAAGCCGTATGTAAAGCTCAAGAGCTCAAGCCAAGGCAAGACACAGTGCCAATGACATAAGTCCAAGATAATACATCAATAGTACATCCCGAACATGTAGGTGGTAGAGCATCCATATGTAGCATCCATAAGCATGTAAGACATCAAGTACATCCCATGATACAACTCTGGAAAGCCAATAAATAGCTCGAGCAAGCTCCAAGAATCCAAGGTCAAGACAAAGCTCCAGTAGAAATAGGCTCCAAACAATGTAACTAGCATGTAGTAATGGCATAGGCTAAGCATGTCAAGACCGGTCAAACATAAGCAACATAGATGCCATAAGTACATCCAAGACGGAGCATCCAAATGCTTTGCAAGCGAGCTCAAGCTCAACCAACGATCCCAAATCAAAACCAACCTCTATGTCGAGCCCCAAGTGTCAATACATCACCATATATGTCCGAAACATAGCCCGAGAAGCATAGACATAAGTATATATGAGTAAAATGACTTCAGCCCAATTGTGTAAAGCAGTGATTTACTATTCAAAACTAAGAATTTCAGCACCAAAATTAGGGTTTCCAAACAATAGGCATACATTCTGCTAACATTCGGGCATCAAACGGGACCAACCGGGCATCAAATGACAATGCCAAACAAGCTCTAGCATCAAATGTCAATGTAACACTGTCATAAATTGCCTATGGACTGTTATGACATTCCCAAAACAGTGTTAAATCAGTCCAAATGCTATGCCAACACATCAACCATCAAAATCAAGCATCAAAGCATGTTCATATGCCCGAAATGGAGCCTTTCCAAGTGCCAATGGAGGGGGAGAGTTGTTGTTGTGACTGTCAATGCTGAAGACACATATGGGAGGGCTGCGTGATTTTGCCAACTGTAAATGCTGGTCCTGGGGTTGCAAAAAATGGTGGCCAAGCTTCGGAGGGGTCCGATTAAAGCCAAGGAAGGCCTCAAACAAACTCCAGCAAGTCTTGTTCAAAGGCAAGTGAGATATGAAGCAAGGGAGCTAGCTTCAATGGTGGCTTCCCCAATCTTGTTCTGTGAGACATGAGAACTAAAGTAAACCATGAAGAAAATGATCAAATACGTTTGATGTAATCCCCTGAAGGTAACCAACAATGTCGGGAAGGTGCTCGGGAAGCCGGGGAGTGATGGGCACTCGAAGGAGTCGGATATGGCTCCTGCCGGGAAGGAGACCCAATGCGAGTGGGGAGTCGATGGGAAGCTAACAGTGCCACAAACCAAGATCAAGAGTTGACAAGCCGAGCTCTGATACCAGTTGAAAGGGAGTGATGGATCGAAGGTTGGACTCGAGAGCTATGGCGGGAAAGCAAGAGTAAGAAAGAGAGAGACAAGAAATGGGAACTCCAACAGTCACAATGTGTGACCGGGCCTTTCTTTATTCAAGCTTTCACTAAAAGAATAAAGAATAAAGTGACGTTGATGGGCGCCCACCACCTGTAATGTGCAGTGGTGGTGACTATCAGTGTAGTAATACACGAGCGACTAGGCAGAGGCGCCTTTACTCCCAACATACAGCAAACACCATGGCTAAACCCTCTCTCTCTATCTTCGATTAGCTCATTTTTGTATCCATGAGTTGTTTGCTAGCAAAGCTCATTGGATAGTCTAGATTGTGTTCACCAGGCTGGCACAACACAACTCCCACAGTAAACTTGGAAGAGTCAATGAGAGCGTGGAAGGTTATGGTCCAATCAGGGGCTCGTAGGATTAGTGCCGTGGTTAGAGTCTTCTTCAATTCCTCGTATGTGTGCTAGCATTCCTCGGTCCATTCCTCAGTCCATTCAAATATTATCAGCAACTTGTATAGAGGTCTAGCAATCAATGCATAGTTTAGCACAAATCTCTAATAATACCCCATATGGCCTAAGAAGCACTAAACTCCCTTGTAATCAGATGGTGGTGGTAGATTGACAATAACCCTGACTTTCAAAAGTCTATGGCAATGCCGTTCTTTGACACCACGTGCCCTAGGATGCATCCATGTTTTACCCAAAACTAGCACTTCAAGGGGTTCAACAAGATACAATAGACATCATTCAAAGATCGGTCTAGGTGTTCCTTCCACAATTAGAGTGAACACGCAAATCATCAACAATGAATAATAACTCTTTTCTAAGCATGTCTTTGAGTATGGCACACAGGAGCCTTTGGAATGTGGCTGGTGCATTTGTCAACGTAAAGGGCATGACTATGGAGGCAAAGATCCCCCACTCACTAGTGAATGCAGTCTTGTGCCTATTGTCAGGATGCACTTGCACCTGATTGTACTTTGAGAAGCCGTCTAGAAAAGTGCAAGCCTCTTTACTAGCTACTCGCTCGAGCATATGCTCAGTGTACGACAATGGATAATTGTCTCTCTTGGTAGCAACATTGACTTTCTTGTAGTTGACACACACTCTGATCTTTCCATTTTTCTTCAATATGATCACTATGGGTGAGACCCAGTCCATGTGCTCAATCTTGTAAATGAATCTTTCTCTCAATAGTTTATCGATTTGTTCTCTAACAACATGAGCGTGCTTGGGATTCATAGGATACATCAAGGGAACAAACAAAGACATCTATATACTCTCGTAAGAGAGCAATGAGACTGGCTTCCTCCTCCTCGGTCAAGTCATTGGCTATAAAGATAGGTTGAGGCATCTCCCCTTCCTTAGCTAGATTAACCTCCTTAAAATTGGCCCTTCTATTGGTTCACTCGCTTGCCATTGTCGTTTGGCTCCTATCAAGATCACTATCCTATCGCCTTTCCTAAACTTTGGGAATCGTTTTGGGAGGTCTTGTGGCTTTCTTTTCTCCTTAGCTTTTGCAATTTCTTAAGTTGTCTTTCGTTTTTCCTTCAACCTTTGGGGCCTTAGGTGGACTAGTAAGTCTCCTTTGGTGCATCTAGTCTTACGCAGTCGAGAGGTATTTTAGGATCACTATCTAAGCTTACTTTCGACTCAAAATCAAACTCTCTGCCTTCGCTAAAAGAGGGGGTCTCTCTTGGTGGACATAGCTCAGAGGGTGAATCTGTCCTGAATAATGGTGCGGCACTCAGTTGGATCAGGCCTACTTGCTCATAGCCAATTGCTCCTATATGCTCCAACCATGTGCGATCACAATCCATGCGCATGATTCCTCTCTTGATTCTAAAAGTGTTTTTCTTTTGAGGTTTGGAGTCTACCCATATTTTCTCGATTACATGTCTCTCAGTGTCATATTCTATTGTATCGATCTCTCCTTTACTCTCATCTCATTGAAGGAGTAGTAGTCCTCGTATTCATTGTTAGAACTATCCTCATCTGACTACTTATCATCTCCTAAGTCTTGATAGGGCATTTCCTTTTCATTGGTGACTAAGGCCCAATTATACATTAAGTTCAAGTTGTGTACCCTAGTCCACCACCACTTAGGTTCATCCAAGAGATCCTTGAGTGGCTTGAGATTGACTGTTGGGTTGGTAGCTAGCTTTTTTATTAGATGCTCTAAGATCTCAAGGAGTTCTCGCTTGTTTTTTGGTATGTAGAATATAATAAGGTCGATTTGTCTATGCGAGCTCCTAGCCATCATGTAGACAGGTACTCAGGGTGTGTCACTAGGCTTACCAATTGCCTTAGTGGCTTGCTCGTACTCCTCGTTATCCGAGAATGGCAAATTGATCATGGCTAGCATGTGCATCCAATCTCGCTAATCCTCAGGACAAGGGATATACTTAGTGAGAGCGTCCCATATGATTTTCTAACTTACGCATCACCCTTCAACATGGTTGAGATGGCATCTAAGTCGACTAGCGTAGTCTTCCAAGTATCCATCTCTACCCTTACTACTTTTGTTTTATTGCCTAGGAAGATCAGACCATTGCCCCAGTCTTCTATGACTTGTGTGCATTGCGCATCCAAGGTCAGTCTAACAGGATTTCATAGTCCACTTCTTTCATATGAAGTCTACGGAGAACTAGACTCCCGCGATCTTCAATGGCCAATTCTTTAATACTCCAAATGTCTTTACTTTCATTCTATTAGCCAATGTGATATTAAATCTAGCATTTTCAATAAGCGGGTAACCCCAAGTCTGGTGGAGCCCCACAAAAAGGACACCAAGGAAATAGGGTTTCTACTGCAAGGAAATCTATCTTGTATCATCAACCACCATCTTTTTCATCTTTTATATGATTTCAACAAAGAAAACAACACCAAGAACAAGAAATCTTCACGCAGCTTCATATAAACAATTCTCCCACTACTTTAACTTTAACAAAATCCATCATTCTCTTCATATTCTTCATAGAATTCATTGATAGACATAAAAAACACAAAACAATACTCCACTTTGAATGGAAAAATATAACATATGATTCATCTTCAAAGATATCATGGCTTTCTCTCACAATCTCTCATAAATAGATACATTATTTTGCATTCAATTGGCTATCTTCCTCTCTCTCTCTCTCTCTCTCTCTCTCTCTCTCTCTCTCTCTCTCTCTCAAGCAATCAATAGTACATCTCCTTACTAAAATACTCAATAATTACTCATAATAATCCTTCTTTGGTCGTTGATGCCCCTTTCAAAAGGTGTGTCTAATATGAAAGCTCACCAAAGCCACTGCAGTGACTCTTCATAGCTTATCACTGTCACTTCACTCCAATCTTCTTTTGAGTCTTCAACAGTTGCTTCTTCCACTTCCTTGAGCTCTTTTGAAATTACATTCACCTATTTCCAAGGCTAGAAAATTTTTCCAAAGTCTCACATACATTCCAGGAACACTTACAGAGGTATACAAAACATAATAGAACATGAACACAGGCTCTACAGAAACTCAACAGAGGGTTACAGAAGGCCAACAGAAAACATCAAAACCACATAGCTCATACTAAAATCATTCCAAACTATCAAAAATCATTCAATGATCTTTCAAACAACCTCAAACTTCATCAATCATTACTCTATGCTTCATATAGAAGATAAACAGAACAAAATAGAAGCTATCAGAACCAATCGGAACCTCAACAGAACCTATCAAAACATCACATAGCCTCATATCTCTACTGGAAAATATCATAAGCTTACAAAACATAATCAACCTCATCCAAAACACTCTTAAACGCTTCAAAGCTCCTAAACATCATTCAAAATCCATCAAAAATCAACTATTCAGCCCTCAAAAACCTGTATCTAATAAAAAATATTACAAAAGGAAAACCCTTTATCCAATAACATGTCTTATAAACATAAGCAAATCATGACAAATTCGTAAAGGATATAAGAGGTGATGCATATTCACTTCTTAAGCTTTCCATCCACCATCACCATCATTGAAAATCTCTGAAAATATATCTCTCAAACGAATCCAATATTCAGCCACCACTAACTCATCACATATAGAAATTAACACAACACAAACACAAAACAACCATCTGAATGGCACCTCCAAAAGAGAGATATATCATTATGAATCATGAAAGATACATCCAGAGATATCAATGAAGATGATCCCTCTTGAAGGCTTGATGATTATGAAAACGATCCATGGATAAGGATTCATCTACAAAAGTTTTTGGAGGATTCTAGAAAAATTGAAGACAACACATCCTTTCTAGCAAGACAAGGTATCTGCTAGGTAGACAAAGGGTATGAAAATATAGTACATCCAATTATTGGGAATCAATGTTCACATTGACATTCATGCATAAATTTGGAATGGCCTTTGGATCATTATGTGAATGCCTATGCATATATGCTAGGTACCAAGCAAAGTGAACCGTCAATCTCACTGAAGGATCTGTAGATTGTGAATATTATTGAGCAAAAAGGAGATAATTTTGATACGCTTGACTGGCAGTCATTCACTCCCTTGGAATTAATGGATAATTAATCTGCAGTCTTGTAAGAGAATCAGTTAAGCTCCATCCTCTTTGTCTAGGAATCTTCTGATCAAACCCTGCATATCCACTAACCAACTGAGGGGACTAAGAAATAGAAGTGGTAGGAGATGGAAAAGGAATGGGTAAAAGAGGATGAAGATATGGGTAGGAAAATTTATAAAATGAGGAATGAGATAAAGAGGGATTAGCTGAGAATTTAGGCGAATCGATTAAGAAATGTGTTAATTGATAGGCAGGAAAAGTAGAAGGAATATGTATAGATGGTGAAGGACAAGATGGAGAAGGGAAAAAGACATGATTCAATGAAAGAAAAATAAGTAAAAAACAAAATTTAAGGGGCACCCTGAGGTTGAAAAAGGAGAGGTAAAATTATTGTTGAGTTGGACTTATAAAGGGAAAAATAAGCATCATATCGATGGGCCATTTGTTGATAATAAGATAAGCTAGGACCAGATGGACCTAAAGTAGATCATCGATGGTAAGCATCAAAGAAAGATGAATCAAATGGATGTTGTTTGGAAAGATAGGCTAAAAGATCCACCCTCTGTTGGTTAATGTTCTGCACATGAATAGAGGCTTTATTCTGTCTTTGGTTCAAGATCACAAAATCAATCATTGTATGCCATGAAGTGTCAGGGCAATCATCCACTTTGAAGAAATAACACTGAAACATTTCATCTATTAGCAACTCCAAATGTTTGACGTATAAGGCAACTTGTAAGACTCCATCCCCAACATAGCAAGCTAGATCTTCATCATTTGGAATCAACAGATCACCTCATAAATACATATAAGATATCAGCATTGTATCCGAAGTCACAAAGTCTTCAAAAACCATTTGGACTACTTCAGTCTCAATAAGTCAAAATACCAAGCTCCACTCCATCCATCCTCTAGAAGAGCTAGATCCATCGTTGAGAGCTTAATATAGAAGGCTAACTTTTGTAGCTAATAGTGCACAAAGAATGAGTGATCTGGAGGAACATACTCCCAGAATTGCTCAAATGAAGACCATAATAAGTCCATCCTGGATTGAAGCCTTTTCACTTTACCAAGGAACAAAGGGCATAATGTGGCTTGTCACTCGTTGAAGAATTGCCGAGTCTGTAGGGGACAAAGAAGGAATTGGAAGTACAATAGGACTCTATGAAGAAGAACATGACTGAACCAACTGATCGTTAAGTTGCTGAATTTTGATGCTGCTCTATTCTAGGGTGGTATTTGCTAATTTAATCTCCTTTGTCTAGGTAGCTATCAAAGCTTTAAGCTCTTGAGATCCCTTCAATAATCTATCCCTCTCCTCATTCACATTAATCACTCTGTAAAAGCACAGGTTCCCCATTCTGTTGTGAAGGTCATTTTGGATTGATCTTCTTCTGCAAGTTAGACTTAATTGTATCTGTTGAATCCATCCAAGAGGGAATAGAGCTCATGGCCTGCCACCACTGTGTCCAATAGTTGGTCTGTGAAAGGGATAGGGAAACGATCCTTCTTCATCTTGGAATTTAGCTTTCGAAAGTCCACACATATTTATAGTCTTCTGTTCTTCTTGGGTATTGCCACAATGGGTGAAACCCATTCACTATTAGCCACTAGATAAATAAACTCAACTTCAAGGAGGTTTAATAATTCGGCCTTCACTAGGGCAGAATAATTCGGGCTTCACTAGATTAGAGATCCTCAATGGAATTGGATGCGCTAGAGGGGCCTTCTAGAGTGCGACTTCATCAAGTGATGAATCAAGAGAGGAGTCTACTAAGGAAGATGTTCACCAGGTAACTGTAAATGAGCCTATAGAAGATCAATATTGAATCAAATATATGAATTTGATAGAAATAGACCTTGGTTCGCGTAGGATCTCTACTCAACATGGAAGAAAGGAAGGACTATGTGTCCTTAATCCAAGAATTCCATGATATATTCACCTAGAGTTATGATAAATTGAGGGATATTCCCCCCAATTTAGCCATGCATACTATTTTTCTAAAAGAGAAAAGTCGACCTCTCAGTGCAAAAAGTGAGGTGCATCCCTTTTGAGTTAAGGCATGGGTTATTCGAAGAGTTATAAAAATTACGTGAGGCTAGCTTGATATTTCCCATACAACACACAGAGTGGTGTACATTGGTGGTTATTTTAGGAAGAATAATAATAATTAAATCCCACTTTGTGTTGATTTCAGAGAGCTCACAAACAAGTAGTTAAGGATTATTATCCATTTCCATTAATTGATTAAATCTTAAATCAACTAGGAATTAGGGATATATACTCCTTTTTGGATTGTTTTTCTAGCTATAATCAAATAGCCATCAATCACAGAGGAGGATAAGTTAAGACGGTGTTTATAATTATGTTTGAAGCCTTTACATATCATGTTATAGCCCTCGAATTATGTAATGAATTGGGTTCTTGGCAACGCACGATCGAAAAAACCTTTGATGGCATTTTCCTAGAAGAGCTAAAAGTTTTTAGTGATGATTTGGGGCAACTACCACTAGGGATAGATAGTTCATAATTTTGAGAAAATGATTTGAGCTCTACAAGTAGTTTTGCATTGCTCTAAATCAAAGGAAATGTGCATTTTGGAGTGCCTTATGGATTACTATTGGACTATGTAGTTAGCTCAACCGGAATCATGACTGGTCCAGAAAATATAAAGTCATTGTTATTATGAGTCCATTGCAAAACCCTAAGGAAGTGCATAGTTTCCTATTTTCAATCGGATATTACTGATGATTCATTAATGCACTAGCTAAAAGGAAATTATCATTGATAAATTTATTATCATTCAACTTTTTTTTTTGGAGTGATACATGCAAAATATCTTTCAAGGATGTAAATCAAGAATTGGCTAAATCGCTAGTCTTGACAGCATCTAAAAGAGGTAAGATGTTCTATGTGTTTTCAGTAGCCATAATGTATAGTATCAACTATTTCTTAGCTCAAATATGGGATGAGAAATGGTACCATCTCATTGTGTTGACCACTCGCACAAATTGGGTGTGTCCAAAATTAATTACACATATATGAAAAAATTGTGCCTCAGGATAATCTTTGCCACAAATAAATTTAGACACTATATGTTGTACAAGAAGAAGGTAGTATTTTATACAAAGGTAGAAGGGTTGAGATTATTATTGAACAAGTTGCAATTTCTCAATTTCCTAGAAAAGTGGTTAATCACTTTGTAAGAATTCAATTACTAGATTTTAAGAGTAAACCATCAAGGTTACAAGACATTGTAGAATGTTTTACAGACTTTAGGGAGCCAATTGGCTAAAGTTAACAATCTTGAGGGTTTGTTTAAAATAGACACAACCTCCATTCCATCCTAGTGTGCTATGATAATGCATTATTTATCCACAAGAGAGATTGGAGCCTCTTTATCTAAGGCCAAGAAAAGGAAAACTAAACGCCAAACCTTAAAGTTTGACTTAATTGCATGAACTCTATATTGGCAAAGGGTAGATGATATTTATCATCGATGTACTATACCTGATGAAGTTCCTTTCATCTTGGAAGAGTGTCATGACTCCTCTTGTGGAGGGCACTTTGCTGCATAGAAAGCCTTAAGAGCCCAATATTGATGGCCATCCATCTTCCAAGATGCATTTGCATGTGTAAAGAGATGCAATATTTGTTAGAGACATGATAGTGAAGAGAATTGAAAGTACCCATTGACTCCTATTATTGCTTTATTACCATTCGGAAAGTGGGGCATTGACTTTGTAGATCCAATTATTCCATCGTCCTCTACACAAAAGAGGTATATCATAGTAGCGAGATGGACTATTTTACAAAATGGTTAAAAGCATGAGCGACGAGGAAGAATGATGCAAATGAGACTAATAGCTTTCTTCATGAATAGATAATCCATCGGTTTGGTCTGTCAAAAGAGTTAGAGTTGGATTGTGGAACTCATTTCTTGAGTCAGGTGATCGAAAGATTGACTAAGGACTGATGGATTAAACCATAGATGATTTTAAGAGCTAATTTATACTTTCATGGTATAGAATATGTGGCAAAACTTGTATTTTAGACTTTCAAAAGTGTGGCAATTTGTTCTCTAAACCAAAGATATTCTATAATCACTTGGTTATTTTACTTCTATCTTATCTTCTATCTTGCTCATTCTTAAAAACCCCCACGGTTTGTGGTTAAACACACTACCCTTGATAGTGTGGGAGCCAAACTCTATGAAGAGGAGCTTGATGTTCATGTTACAACTAGCTGTCAAGATTGTGGGAGAGAAGGAAGGAGTCTCACTTGAAGCTTTCTTGCTTGCACAATGGGGGAATACACACAAGGGTGGACGCTGAAAACAGTTTTCCTCTTCTTAGTTGTGTAAGCCAAAAGAACTCTTGTAAAAAGAAATAGAAGAACCCTATAAATGGGTCTCAAACCAAACTCAACTAACTAAGGTGGCATACTAACTGAGCCACGAACTAGAGTAGATAAGGATAGCTGTCATGTAGCTATTATTCATGGGCGGTGTACCAACCGCGTCTACAACTGACAAGTCGGTGACATAAATACACAACGGTCACCCTGGCGTATCACAAGTGGAGCTCGATATCTCAACACTCCCCCGCGAGCTCAATCCCAATTCATGCACACCAAGCAGGTCTCTGAACTTGCGCAGCTTCTCTGTGCCCAATGCCTTCGTGAATATGTCAGCTACCTGATCCTCTGTGCTGACATAAACTAGATCAATAAGACCTAGTAAAACCCTCTCCCGCACATAGTGATAATGCACCTCAATGTGCTTTGTTCTAGCATGATAGACTGGGTTATTTTCCAAGTGTATACTACTCATGTTGTCACAATAAATGACAACTGGCCCATCTGTAGGCTCATGCATATCATAAAGTAGCTTATGCAACCAAGCTACCTCACATGCAGCCATTGCTACACCCCTGTACTTAGCCTCTGTGCTCGACAAGGCAACTGTAGGCTGTTTCTTGCTGCTCCAAGTGACTGCAGCACTCCCAAAAGAGAACACATATCCACTGGTAGATCGTCTATCATAGATACTACCAGCCCAATCAGCATCAGTGTATCCATGCAACTGTATCTGAACCCCAGTCTCATAAAATAGTCCATACTGCAATGTGGACTTCACATACCTGAGTATGCGTCTAGCCGCATCTAAATGTGGTTTCCTTGGAGCCTGCATAAACTGACTTACCAATCCAACAGCATAGCTCAAATCTGGCCTGGTAATAGTCATATAAATCAAACTTCCTACTATGCATCTGTACATAGTACGGTCTTCTAGAAGCTCACCTGCATCTGTGCTCAGCTTCCCATTCTGCTCCAAAGGAACTGAATTAGGCTTACAGCCTGTCATCCCATATTTGGACAGCATGTCCAATCCATACTGCCTCTGCAAGAGCTGTATCCCACTTGGTGATCTAATCACCTCAATGCCCAACAAAATAACGCAGCTCTCCCAAATTCTTCATCTCAAACTTCTGCTTCAATAGCATTTTCACATGAAGAATATCTTCATCACTGTCACCTGTCATAATCAAATCATCAACATAAATGACAAGTAGCATAATACCTTTCTCTGTATTTCTCACATAAAGTGAGAAATCTGCCTTGGAAATCTGAAAGCCAATAGTGACAAGATACTGTCCTATCTTGTCAGACCATGCTCTAGGTGCTTGCTTCAAGCCATACAAGGCTTTCTTCAACCTGCAAACAAACTCAGGATGAATAGCATGCACATAACCTGGTGGATGCTCCATATAGACCTCTTCTTGCAAATCACCATGCAAGAAGGCATTCTTTACATCCATATGATGTAAAGACCATCCCTTTGATGCAGCCATAGCAATGACTGCTCTTACGGTTGCCATCCTTGCAACCGGACTGAATGTTTCTTCATAATCAATGCCATATGTTTGTGCATACCCCTGTCAAGATTGTGGGAGAGAAGGAAGGAGTCTCACTTGTAGCTTTCTTGCTTGCACAATGGGAGAATACACACAGAGGTGGAGGCTGAAAACAGTTTTCCTCTTCTTAGTTGTATAAGCAAAAAATAACTCTCATACAAAGAAATAGAAGAACCCTATATATGGGTCTGAAACCAAAGACAACTAACTAAGGTGGCATACTAACTGAGCCACGAACTAGAGTAGATAAGGATAGCTGTCGTCTAGCTATTATTCATGGGCGGTGTACCAACCGCATCTGCAACTGACAAGTCGATGACATAAATGCACAACGGTCACCCTGGCATATCGGGAGTGGAGCTCGATCTCTCAACACTCCCCCTCGAGCTCAATCCTAGTTCCTGCACACCAAGCAGGTCTCTAAACTTGCGTAGCTTCTCTGCACCCAATGCCTTCATAAATATGTCAGCTATCTGATCCTCTCTGCTGACATAAACTAGATCAATAAGACCTAGTAAAACCCTCTCTCGCACATAGTGATAATGCACCTCAATGTGCTTTGTTCTAGTATGATAGACTGGGTTATTTGCCAAGTGTATACTACTCATGTTGTCACAATAAATGACAACTAGCCCATCTGAAGGCTGATGCATATCATAAAGTAGCTTATGCAACCAAGCTACCTCACATGCAGCCATTGCTGCACCCCTGTACTCGGCCTCTGTGCTCGACAAGGCAACTGTAGGCTGTTTCTTGCTGCTCCAAGTGACTGCAACACTCCCAAAAGAGAACAGATATCCACTGGTAGATCGTCTATCAGAAATACTACCAACCCAATCAGCATCAGTGTATCCATGCAACTGTATCTGAACCCCAGTCTCATAAAATAGTCCATACTGCAATGTGGACTTTACATACCTGAGTATGCGTCTAGCCGCATCCAAATGTGGTTTCCTTGGAGCCTGCATAAACTGACTTACCAATCCAACAACATAGCTCAAATCTGGCCTGGTAATAGTCATATAAATCAAACTTCCTACTATGCATCTGTACATAGCAGGGTCTTCTAGAAGCTCACCTGCATCTGTGCTCAGCTTCACATTCTACTCCAAAGGAACTGAAATACGCTTACAGCCTGTCATCCCATATTTGGACAGCATGTCCAATCCATACTGCCTCTGCCAAGAGCCGTATCCCACTTGGTGATCTAATCACCTCAATGCCCAAGAAATAACGCAGCTTTCCCAAATCCTTCATCTCAAACTTCTGCTTCAATAGCATTTTCACATGAAGGATATCTTCATCACTATCACCTGTCATAATCAAATCATCAACATAAATGACAAGTAGCATAATACCTTTCTCTGTTTTTCTCACGTAAAGTGAGAAATCTGCCTTGGAAATCTGAAAGCCAATAGTGACAAGATACTGTCCTATCTTGTCAGACCATGCTCTAGGTGCTTGCTTCAAGCCATACAAGGCTTTCTTCAACCTGCAAAAAAACTCAGGATGAACAGCATGCACATAACCAGGTGGCTGCTCCATATAGATCTCTTCTTGCAAATCACCATGCAAGAAGGCATTCTTTACACCCATCTGATGTAAAGACCATCCCTTTGATGCAGCCATAGCAATGACTACTCTTACGGTTGCCATCCTTGCAACCAGACTGAATGTTTCTTCATAATCAATGCCATATGTTTGTGCATACCCCTTGACTACTAATCTTGCCTTGTATCTGTTCACAAAACCATCTGCATTGTGCTTCACCTTATAAACCCACATACAACCAATTGCATTCTTATCTTTAGGCAAAGGTACCAATTCCCATGTAGCATTTGCTTTCAAGGCATCCATTTCTTCATCCATGGCTTTCTCCCATTTTTCTTTTTCCATGGCTTGCTCAAAAGAAGTGGGTTCTGGTTCGTGTATCACTTTGACCATATAGGCATAGTGAATGACTGTAAATCCATTATATTTCAGCCTATCCATAGGATACCTAGCTCTGGTAGACTTGCACAAAGTAGGTTCACTCCCAGGTGCCCTCCAAACATCCCTGGTCTTCCTTACTCCAGGTGTAACAATAGAAGGAATACCCAACTCATCATCAATGCTCTGTTCTGAGCCACTGGATTCACCATCCGCATAAGAGTGATCTGCATTCACATCAAACATGGGATGATCTACCTTCTCTTTTCCTTTTCGTGAAACCTGCATACCACTATCTGCATTGCTTTGAGGAGATTCTCCTGATCTCAATCTAGCTGTCCATGGCGAAGAATGTGAACCACTGCTAGAGGACACTCCAGGTCCACTAATATTTTGTGACTGCTGCTGTGAATTCTATGCAGCATTACCATTTTGTACATCTACATCATCATTCACATTTACTGGTTTATACCAGCTACTCATCTCATCAAAAACAACATCTCTGCTCACTGTAAACTTATGAGTAGAAGGGTTATAGCATCTATACCCTTTCTGCAGAGAGTAACCAATAAAGATGCACTTCTCAGCTTTTGGATCCAACTTGGATCTCAACTCATCTGGCACATGAACATAGGCAATGCAACCAAAAATTTTCAAAAGAGAAATATTTAGTTTCCTACCAGTATACCTCTCCTCTGGAGTCATTCCATGTATTGCTGTAGTGGGAGTCCTGTTCATTATGTAGACTGCTGTAGCAACTGATTCAGCCCAATCTGGCAAGTCTTTTTTGTTGAGCATGGCACGAGATACCTCTCCAATATGCCTATTTTTCCTTTCTGCAATTCCATTTTGTTGTGGGGTATGACTGCATGAATATTGCTACTTTATGCCATGCTCCTGCAGAAACCTTGCAAACTCATTTGAGAGGTAGTCTCCCCCTCCATCTGACCTTAGGCATTTTATTTCCAGGTCTGTTTCTTTTTCAAACATAGCTTTAAGAGTTTTGAAATGCCCAAACACTTCACTTTTCTTTTTCATAAAATACACCCAAACTTTTCTACTATAGTCATCAATAAAAGTGAAAAAATAATGATAGCCTCCAATATATGCAGTTTTAGTAGTCCACACATCAGAGTGGATTAATTCCAATGGCTTCTTACTCTCTTGAACATGTCTAGAAAATGGTTTCCTTGCCTGTTTTCCAAATTGACAGGCTTCACATACCTTATGCATTTCTGCAACCTTGAATTTAGGCAATCTTGCAACAATATTTTGGGCTTGCATTGATTTAAGTCGCTCTACGTTAATATGACCAATGCATTTATGCCACATATCAATATCTGCAACTACTTTGGTCCCATGTGCAAACATTGCTGTACTCAATTCAGGCATGTTTGCATCCAACATAAACATTCTGCCTTTCTTATTTCCTTTTGCTATCAAGCGACCTTTATTTTTCATATCCTCAACAAAGCATCCATGAGAATTAAATCTGACCTGCAAGCCCTGCTCAACCATTTGACTAACAGAAACCGGGTTCTTGGTGATATATTCGGGACATAAAATACATCCGACAGGTATTTCTTTTTCTCATCCTGCATAGACAAATGAATTTTTCCAATCTGCACAATAGGATGTGCAGTATCATCACCAGTGTCCACAAATCTTGGTTTTTCCATTTTCCTTGCATCCTGCATCCATTCTGCATGACCTGTCATGTGGTTTGATGCACCTGAGTCAACATACCACACATCGTTGCTTTCTTCTGCACTTGTCACAGAATTGGTCATGTGCTACACCATAAACAAATGCTCATTTCTGTCATCACCCTGTCTACTAGAAGATGCATAATTCCCTTGTCGCAATTTTCCATTCATGATGTCATTCTGCTTTTTATAGCAGTCTTTAGCCATATGACCCATTTTACCACAGTAGTAGCATTCAACATTACTGTTTGCATTTTGGCCTCTTTGCCATCCACCACGACCTCTTTGGCTCCCCCTGCCTCTAGAGTTACCACGTCCTCCTCCATAGGACTGGTTTTCTTGAGTTTGCTGCATATTCTGATTTCTACCATGGCCTCCAAATCGGCCTCCTCTACCTCTGCCTCTACCTCTTCCAGCATTTGAGTAGAAGACAGCTTCTTTTGAAGTTCCTCCTGAAGAAGATGCACCACCATTTCTCTGCTCCTCAGAAATTAGAAGAGCAATCAACTCCTCAAAATCAAGAAATCTTTCATGGATGGAAATCGATGTTCGGAACTGTGCATAATTCTTTCCTAGACCATTCAAGGTCACAAAAACTAAATCATCATCTTCCACTGGCGACCCAATGGAAGTGCAATCTTCTTCGCCTTCATGTGGTAGTCATTGATGCTCATACTTTCTCTTTGCACATTGTGCAATTCTTGCTTGAGCTGCATTTTCGTGGCTTGTGTATTTGTGCTATACATTTTTGACAGAGTATCCCATGCCTCCTTTGGCGTACTTGCATCCTGAATATGCACAATCATAGAGTCTAAAATATTGATAGAAAACCAGTATATAACTTTTCTGGCTCTCTCATGCCATCCTTTAAATGCCTGCATTTCCTGTTGATTGGGAACATCAGGAAGAACTGGTTCTTCTTCATTTCCTGCAACGAATTCCCAATATCCTTTTCCCATAAAGAAATTCGTCATTCTAAACTTCCATGCTTGGAAGTTGTTCTTGTCAAGCTTTTCAGTGACAATCTGTGAAAGAGAATCAGACGCCATTATAGAACACTTTAAAAAATTCTATCACTGCAAAAAACACAGCTTCAGCCTCACAAGGGCAAATATGCAGAACTGACGAAAGTGGTATTTGACCACACAGTCACTTCCTAGTGACAATTGTGCATCAACAGGCAACAAGGATGATTCTGTTACTCCCAATGTCTCTGCGCACAGGCGTATGATGCAATTTCTATGGTAACTTTTCACCGACCTGTAGAACAGTGGTCACACAACAAAAACAAGGCATTTTCTTGAGTGCGTGTGGAAAACTTCCGTCTCCAAAATAGGCCTCGAATAAAAAAAACAAGGCGTCTCAATCTTGCTACACCGCGAAGGGCGTCTCAATCTGAGACACTGCACTCTTGCACTTTCCGGCTGTGCTACCTGCAAAGACTTGCTCCCAAACTCGAAAAATGAAAGCAACACTGGTCCTTTTACTAGAACATCGCAAATTTGGTTTGCTTTCTTGAGGTCCTTACCATGAACCAGGCTCTGATACCATGTCACGATTGTGGGAGAGAAGGAAGGATTCTCACTTGTAGCTTTCTTGCTTGCACAATGGGGAAATACACACACAGGTGGAGGCTGAAAACAGTTTTCCTCTTCTTAGTTATGTAAGCCAAAAGAACTCAAGTACAGAGAAATAGAAGAACCCTATATATGGGTCTCAAACCAAACTCAACTAACTAAGGTGGCATACTAACTGAGCCATGAACTAGAGTAGATAAGGATAGCTGTCATCTAGCTATTATTCATGGGCGGTGTACCAACCGCATCTGTAGCTAAGAAGTCGGTGACATAAATGCACAACGGTCACCCTGGCATATCACGAGTGGAGCTCGATATCTCAATAGTCTTGAGATGCTTACCCTATGCCATTACTACATGCTAGTTACATTGTTTGGAGCCTATTGCTATTGGAGCTCAGTCTTGGCTTGACCTTGGATTCCCGGATCTTACTTGAGCTATTTATTGGCTTGCCAAAGTTGTATCTTGGGATGTAATTGATATCTTATATGCTTATGGATGCTACATATGGATGCTCTACTGCCTACATGTCCGGGATGTATCATTGATGCTTGATATTGGACACTTGTCATTGGTGCTTGTACATGCTTTGTTCAAGCTTTGTTGCTTGATATTTATGGCTTTTGTGCCAGTGGGAGCGTCTTTGGATGCTTGACAGCCATTGAGCAGGCAGTCAATGCTCTTTGAGCTTTTGACACTATTTGGGATCTTTTACCCTTCAAGATGATGCATGGTTCATATGTCTTGGTTCCTCTAGTGCTTATGAGCTGACTCTTTGCTTTCGGTCCCTCTCTTTGCCATATGTTTGTGCATACCCCTTGACTACTAATCTTGCCTTGTATCTGTTCACAGAACCATCTGCATTGTGCTTCACCTTATAAACCCACTTACAGCCAATTGCATTCTTACCTTTAAACAAAGGTACCAATTCCCATGTAGCATTTTCTCCCAAGGCATCCATTTCTTCATCCATGGCTTTCTCCCATTTTTCTTTTCCCATGGCTTGCTCAAAAGAAGTGGGTTCTGGTTCTTGTATCACTTTGACCATATATGCATAGTGAATGGCTGTAAATCCATCATATTTCAGCCTATCCACAGGATACCTAGCTCTCGTAGACCTGCGCAAAGTAGGTTCACTCTCAGGTGCTCTCAAAACATCCCTGGTCTTCCTTAATCCAGGTGTAACAATAGAAGGAATACCCAACTCATCATCAATGCTCTGTTCTGAGCCACTGGATTCACCATCCGCATAAGAGTGACCTGCATTCACATCAAACATGGACTGATCAATCTTCTCTTTTCCTTTTCGTGATACCTGCATACCACTATCTGCATTGCTTTGAGAAGATTCTCCTGATCTCAATCTGCCTGTCCATGGCGAAGAATGTGAACCACTGCTAGAGGACGCTCCAGGTCCACTAATATTTTGTGACTGCTGCTGTGAATTCTGTGCAGCATTACCATTTTGTGCATCTACATCATCAATCACATTTACTGGTTTATACCAGCTACTCATCTCATCAAAAACAACATCTCTACTCACTGTAAACTTACGAGTAGAAGGGTTATAGCATCTATACCCTTTTTGCTGCAGAGAGTAACCAATAAAGATGCACTTCTCAGCTTTTGGATCCAACTTGGATCTCAACTCATCTGGCACATGTACATAGGCAATGCAACCAAAAATTTTCAAATGAGAAATATCTGGTTTCCTACCAGTATACCTCTCCTCTAGAGTCATTCCATGTATTGCTGCAGTGGGAGTCCTGTTCATTATGTAGACTGCTGTAGCAATTGCTTCAGCCCAATAAAAATCTGGCAAGTCTTTTTCATTGAGCATGGCACGAGATATCTCTCCAATATGCCTGTTTTTCCTTTCTGCAATTCCATTTTGTTGTGGTGTATGACTGCATGAATATTGCTGCTTTATGCCATGCTCCTGTAGGAACCTTGCAAACTCATTTGAGAGGTACTCTCCCCCTCCATCTGACCTTAGGCATTTTATCTGCATGCCTGTTTCTTTTTCAACCATCGCTTTAAGAGTTTTGAAATGCCCAAAAACTTCACTTTTCTTTTTCATAAAATACACCCAAACTTTTCTGCTATAGTCATCAATAAAACTGACAAAATAATGACAGCCTCCAAGAGATGCAGCTTTAGTTGTCCACACATCAGAGTTGATTAATTCCAATGGCTTCTTACTCTCTTGAACATGTCTAGGAAATGGTTTCCTTGCCTGTTTTCCAAACTGACAGGCTTCACATACCTTATGCATTTCTGCAACCTTGAATTTTGGAAAACTTGTAACAATATTTTGGGCTTGCATTGATTTAAGTCGATGTACATTAACATGACCAATGCGTTTATGCCAGATATCAATATCTGCAACTACACCGGTCCCATGTGCAAACATTGCTGCACTCAATTCAGACATGTCTGCATCCAATGTAAACATTCTGCCCTTCTTCTTTCCTTTTGCTATCAAGCGACCTTTATTTTTCATATCCTCAACAAAGCATCCATGAGGATTAAATCTGACCTGCAAGCCCTGCTCAACCATTTGACCAACATAAACCAGATTCTTGGTGATATTCGGGACATGAAATACATCGGACAGGTATTTCTTTTTCCCATCCTACATAGACAAGGGAGTTTTTCCAATCTGCACAATAGGATGTGCAGTATCATCACCAATCTCCACAAATCCTGGTTTTTCCATTTTCCTTGCATCCTCCATCCATTCTGCATGACCTATCATGTGGTTTGATGCACCTGAGTCAACATACCATACATCATTGCTTTCTTCTGCACTTGTCACAGAATTGTTCATGTGCTGCACCATAAACAAGTGCTCATTTCTGTCATCACCCTGTCTACTAGAAGATGCATAATTCCCTTGTTGCAGTTTTCCATTCATGATGTCATTCTGCTTTTTATAGCAGTCTTTAGCCATATGACCCATTTTACCACAGTAGTAGCATTCAACATTACTGTTTGCATTTTGGCCTCTTTGCCATCCACCACGACCTCTTTGGCTCCCCCTGCCTCTAGAGTTACCACGTCCTCCTCCATAGGACTGGTTTTCTTGAGTTTGCTGCGTATTCTGATTTCTACCACGGCCTCCAAATCGGCCTCCTCTACCTCTGCCTCTACCTCTTCCAGCATTTGAGTAGAAGACAGCTTCTTTTGAAGTTCCTCCTGAAGAAGATGCACCACCATTTCTCTGCTCCTCAGAAATTAGAAGAGCAATCAACTCCTCAAAATCAGGAAATCCTTCACGAACTGAAATGGATGTCTGAAACTGTGCATAATCCTTTCCTAGACCATTCAAGGTCACGGAAACTAAATCATCATCTTCCACTGGCGACCCAATGGAAGCAAGTGCATCTGCAATCTTCTTCACCTTCATGTGGTAGTCATTGATGCTCATATTTTCTCTTTGCACATTATGCAACTCTTGCTTGAGCTGCATTTTCCTCGCTTGCGTATTTGTGCTATACATTTTTGACAGAGTATCCCATGCCTCCTTTGGTGTACTTGCATCCTGAATATGCACAATCATAGAGTCTGAAATGCTGATAGACAGCCAGTACATAACTTTCCTGGCTCTCTCATGCCATGCTTTGAATGCCTGCATTTGCTGTTGATTGGGAACATCAGGAAGAACTGGTTCTTCTTCATTTCCTGCAACAAATTCCCAATATCCTTTTCCCATAAGGAAATTCGTCATTCTAAACTTCCATGCCTGGAAGTTGTTCTTGTCAAGCTTTTCAGTGACAATCTGTGAAAGAGAATCAGACGCCATTACAGAATACTGCAAAAAATTCTGTCACTGCAAAAAACACAGCTTCACCCTCACAAGGGCAAATCTGCAAAATTGGCGAAAGTGGTATTTGACCACACAGTCACTTCCTAGTGATGATTTTGCATAAACAAGAACCAAGGATGATTCTGAAACTCCCAATGTCTCTACGCACAAGCATACGATGCAATTTCTACAGTAACTTTTCACCGACCTGTAGAACAGTGGTCACACAGCATAAAATAGGGTCTTTTCCTGAGTGCGTGCAGAAAACTTTTGCCTCCAAAACAGGCCCCGAAATGGCCTCAAATAAAAAAAACAAGGTCGCCAAGGGCTAACGCCCTATCCCGCAGCATATACTGCCCTCTTGCTTCACCGCGAAGGGCGTCTCAACCTGAGACAATGCACTCCTACACTTTCCGGCTGTGCTACCTGCAGAGATCTGCTCCCAAAACAGAAAATGAAAGCAACACTGCTCCTCTTACCAGAACACCGCGAGCTTGGCTTGCTTTCTTGAGCTCCTTACCACGAACAAGGCTCTGATACCATGTCAAGATTGTGGGAGATAAGGAAGGAGTCTCACTTGAAGCTTTCTTGCTTGCACAATGGGGGAATACACACAAGGGTGGAGGCTGAAAACAGTTTTCCTCTTCTTAGTTGTGTAAGACAAAAGAACTCTTGTACAAAGAAATAGAAGAACCCTATAAATGGGTCTCAAACCAAACTCAACTAACTAAGGTGGCATACTAACTGAGCCACGAACTAGAGTAGATAAGGATAGCTGTCATGTAGCTATTATTCATGGGCGGTGTACCAACCGCGTCTACAACTGACAAGTCGGTGACATAAATACACAACGGTCACCCTGGCGTATCACGAGTGGAGCTCGATATCTCAACACTAGCTAGGCAACATCTCTAGGTGCTAAAGACCTTGTGTTTACCATTCTATAGTGTAAGGTAACCTATTTCTGCCACCTTCCTTGCTGCATTTTGAGCTAGACTGCAATACACACCTATGTTTGATCCAATGGACCCTTCATACTCATTGGACGGTGCCTATGCTGTCAAAGGGATTTATGGCTTTGGTATGAAAGTGTATTGGCCGTTGTGTTTTGAGTATGTCAGTGGTCTACATATGGGATTGTGAAAGACAAGTTCTAGAAGACACTGCAATAGATTGCCCATACCAAAATTGACAAATGTTGATCATGCTATATTGGGGAAGGACTCAAGTAAGTCAAGAACTAGAGTTTTCATGCATGAGATTGGAATTAAGTGGACAAGGGAGACTTAACTAAGTCTCAATAGCCTAACTTTAGAGAAAAAAACAAGGAGTTTTATCTGAAACGCAGTAGTGTATTCAAAAGAAAAAAAAAAGGACAGTACCATTGTGGGAGGAGCATGTAGTCCTAGATGTCTTGGGGAGAACCCTTTTGCGAATTGAACCTACTATGATCAATATCATACATTTCTATCATCTCATGTACATGCTGAAGACATGTTTTGCTCACCCATATGTTGAACATGTAAAAATTACACGGTGCAGCGAACAGAATCTGAGAAAGAGATAGAGATAGAGAGTACACAACAGATAAGAGAGCAACAGATAAGAGGAGAATTAGAAAATTTATTTAGCTCCAAAAAATTGATACAGAGATGGCTCTATCCACCCTTACGCTTCCACAGTGAAGCTTAGATGGTGATCTAGACAAAAGATAGGTGAAGAGCTTAAGGCTAGCTGGAACAACTTTGACTAGTTGAAAGATAGATGATCGATGGCTGTGAAGGGGTTTAGCTTTTATAGCCCGTGAAGGTGGTTAGGTCGGCATGACCGACCTACCATATGAGCCTCCACTAGTTGGCCAGGGAAAATTCCCTTTACTGTCAGGCCCGGGGCACTACCAGGGGCCCCTTTTAAGTCCCTTACCCCGCAACTTGATGCAATGTACCTCGAGTTGCTACCAACTTAACTACTTAGTCGTCCAACCCAAAGATTAGACCCACAATGGTTACCTTTTTACCATCCGGTCACATAGACCTCATCTGATATACAATCAGGACTCAACCAATGTCCAAGCTCACATTTGGCTTCTCCTCATAATGGGGGCCTTACAACTTTGAGCACCATGGATCATTGGTGGCACCTTATGAGGGTGGGGCATTGAGCATATCTAACAGAACATACGTATATACTTCGTGATTAAGAAAATAAAACAAAAAGAAATCTAGAAGCTTTGAGCTGGGATAGCTCATATTTCATATAAAGGGTAAACATAGACATTACATACAGATCGCAGATACTCCTAGAGATTGCATAGAGGCTTCAAAGTGAGAGCTTGTGATAGTTTACTGTTGTCTAAACTAGGTGTATAGTAGAGTATATATACTGTCCATAGGGTTTTCTAGATTGATTTATGGTCTTCAAAGACTCATTGAATAATACTAATGCTCTATGGTTGATAGATGATTTCCATAACCAAAGTACATGCTTTGGAGTGATTTTTGGGAAGAATGTGTATGTTTTAATGTTGTTGTAATGAATTTTTCTAAAAAGGATGAAATGGATTTTGAAGGTCCATAATGGGTTGATAGAGATATTGATGTTTTTTAATGGATAATAGCACTTCTGGGTAATGATATCCATCATTTACTACAGGGGTTTTGTTATATGCATGGTAGTACTCCCAGAGATTTCATAGAGGCTTCAAAGTGAGAGATTATGATAGTTTATTATTGTCTAAACTATGTATACAGTGGGGTATCCATTGTCCATAGGGTTTTCCAGATTGATTTATGGTGTTCAAAGACTCCCATTGAATGCTATTGGTGCTCTATGGTTGATAGATGATTGCCATAACCAAAGTACATGCTTTGGAGTGATTTTTGGGTAGCATACGTATGTTTTAATGCTGTTGTAATAAATCTGTTTGAAAGGGATAAAATGGATTTTGAAGGCCCATAATGGGTCAACAGACATATTGATGCTTTCTCATGGATGATAGCACTTTCGAGTGATGACACCCAACATTTACTATAGGGATTTTGTTATATGCATGGATATATGAGGCATATGTCATTGATTTTGGAGTAGAGATATTGATGAAAGTTAGAGTATATCTAAGTCATAGTCTCAGAGTGTGTTATGGGCTAGCATCCCAAGTGTCTTCATGCCTAGGATTTGGGCATATTATATGGATGTAATGACATTGTGTTGTTGAGCTACATGTGATACAAGATCTTTGGATTGTGCCTTGATTATTGTCTTTGGATTCATCTAATATTTATATTCTCTTTCTTTCATCCTATTCTAGGACTCAAAATCTCTATACCCTCTATATTTTAGCCCTGCGATAGACCTTTAACCTTACACACTCCGACAACGCTATCTAGAGTGACCTCAAACTAGGCTCAACAAACTTGTGTTTGTACAAGAAAACCATCTTCTTATGCCATGTTTTCAGACCAAGGGTCTCCTCCTACAGCCTAGCAAAACAACAACCTTCTAGGAAATAGGTTCAACACTCCAACCAATTTTGTGTTGTGTTTTTGCACTTGGCTAGTAGGCTTTTCACTAGGCACCACCTTAGCAGTTTGGGCAGCACACTTTGTGGGTGACCTATTTTTTTAGATAGATGGATTATCTTTATTTTTACATTTCACATTGGGTTAGTCTTTCCAGACCTAGGCAGCACCTCAGTAGTTTGGGCAGCCTCTCTATCATGCTAGCAATAGGACAAATTTGCATTTATTGCAAGGACTCCATTTCGAGGCACTCCTAGTTCTTGACCAACCCAGTGACATTTATAGGTTGAAGACTTGTTTCCCTCTGCATTTACTGCTCCATCTCTCTGCTTAGCATTGTATGTTTCTTTTGGCATGGGATACTCCCCATCTACCTTGCCCAAGTCAGCTTTCTTTTGTGTCATGGCCCGAAGGACTCAGATTACTCCGAGGATGCCTCTTATTGGTTGCTTTCACTCCAGTGGCAGCATCTTATTTACTTTCTTTCAAGTACTTAATTAAAGGACATAAATGGCCGATGTGTATGCTTTGGGATTGTGTGGCTCGAGATGATTCAGACCGACCACCATCCTATCGCTTTTTCCTGCTATATTCTTCAGGGGCTTCCAATCCCTGATTGGCATTTATGGCATCTTCTGAGCAAGTGCCAATCCTACCCTCTCTACCCGCATCCGACAAGTTGGATGGTATGAACTTGTGAGAGTGCGCAACACAAAGAGGAAAGTGATCATGGAGAGGAGGAGACAAAGAGAGAATGCAAAAGAGAGAAAGAACAATGTGACTACAATGGTTGAAGGTACAAGGCTACAACAATCAGCCCCAGCCCCAACACACATCTATGGGACAAGCTTCTCTCAAATGAGAGTCTTCAGGCTACGAGAAGTAAGAAGACTAGTGTAGAACACATCATATGTCAATGTTGTAGCTTCAAATCGAGAGATAATTGATGCCCAAATTTCTATATCCAAAAGAGAGATGCCAATATCTTCCCAACCTCTGTGGTGGTGCTGATACATCTAACATGCATGAGCACAAAACTTGCAAAACTCAAAAAGAGAAAGAAGCAAGCTCTGGCATTCAACCGATCCCATACAGGTGTTGAATCTACGGACACACCATCATGGGGATTTACAGTAGGTTGGGATACTGACAAAGACAATGCAAATAATGTCAAGGGTAAATAGATCATAGAATATACAAGAGAGACATTGATACAGGTTACAAAAGATATCACCATTCATGATGCAAAGAAATATGGCCTAAGCAAATTAAGTGGATTAATGACGTGGATCTTTGATATTGACATATTCCATGTGATATAAAAGTTATTTAAAATCAAAGGGGTTGTCTTGCATGTATGTATACCTTATTGGTCGATTATCTAGTGGATGCTTAACCCAGGAGGGCGATATAGGAGACTACGATGGACAGGCAGGGCTGAACTAAAGATGTTTAAAATTATTTTAATTGGGAGAGGATTATTGGTGACTGATGCATCTAGAATGGCCTTTTATACCTTGGGAAGGGACCTACAAAGTTTGGTTGGCATCTGAGTTCACATGTAGGAGATAAAAAATCGAAAAGGTCGATGTTTGGCTGTGGGACTGCATGCAGTAATGAACAATTACAGGTTGCGCATAAAATTTTAGGGGCTAAAATCTTCACAATTTGGTCCAAGTGTCTTAGAAAATTTGTGTATTGATAGTGGGGCTACATTTTTTCTTTTTAAAGCTTGGTAATCCGAGTTATGGTTCAAGAGATATGAGTAGTTTTCTGCAGGGTGGTCCTATTGGACAATTTTTTGGACAGGATAATATTGAATCAGATGGATGTAAAGTATTGCATGTGACATATGATTTGACAGAGATGTTTGAGATTGAGATGAGGGTACCAAGGATAGGAAAGAGGATCATGATATGCAGGCATTCAACTGATCCCATATAGCTGTTTAATCTATGGCCACACCATCATAGGGATTTACAGTAGGTTGGGATACTGAGAAAGACAATGCAGATAATGTCAAGGGTAAATAGATCATAGAAGATACAAGAGAGACATTGATACTGGTTACAGAGGATATCATCATTGGGGATGCAAAGAAATATGGCCTAAGAAAATTAAGTGGATTAATGACACGGATATTTGATATTGACATATTTCATGTGATATACAAGTTATTTAAAGTCAAAGGGGATGTCTTCCATGTATGTATACCTTATTGGTCGACTATCCAATGGATGTGTAACCTAGGAGGGCAATATGGCTATAGGAAACTACAATGGACAGGCATGGCTGAATTGAAGATGTTTAAAACTGTTTTAATTGGGAGAGGATTATTGGTGACCAATGCATCTGGAATGGCATCTTATACCTTGGGAAGGGCCCTACAAAGTTTAGTTGACATCTGAGTTCATATGTAGGAGATACAGAGTTGGGAAGGTCGATGTTTGGCTGGGACTACATGCTGTAATGAACAATTGCACATTGCGTAGAAAATTTTAGCGGCTGAAATCTTCACAATTTGGTCCAGGTGTCCTCAGAAAAGTTATAGATTGCCAATGGGCTACATTTTTTCTTTTTAAAGCTTAGTAATCTGAGTTATGGTTCAAGAGATATGAGCAGGTTTCTGCAAGATGGTCCTATAGGACAGTTTTTTGGACATGATAAGATTGAATTTGATGGATGTAAAGTATTGCATGTGACATGCTTTGACAGAGATGCTTGAGACTGAGATGAGGGTACCAAGGATAGAAAAGAGGATCAGGATATGTAGGTATTCAACCGATCCCATACAGCTGTTGAATCTGCAGCCACACCATCATGGGGATTTACAATAGGTTGGGATATTGACAAAGACAATGCAAATAATGTCAAGGGTAAATAGATCATAGAAAATACAAGAGAGACATTGATACTGGTTACAGAGGATATCACCATTCGGGATGCAAAGAAATACGACCTAAGAAATTAAGTGGATTAATGACATGGATATTTGATATGGACATATTTCATGTGATATACAAGTTATTTAAAGTCAAAGGGGATTTCTTCCATGTATGTATACCTTATTGGTCGACTATACAGTGGATGTTTAAGCCAGGAGGGTGATATGGCTATAGGAGACTGCAATGGACAGGCAGGGCTGAATTGAAGATGTTTAAAACTATTTTAATTGGGAGAGGATTATTGGTGACCAATGCATCTGGAATGACCTCTTATACCTTGGGAAGGGTCCTACAAAGTTTAGTTGACATCTGAGTTCATATGTAGGAGATACAGAGTCGGGAAGGTCGATGTTTGGCTAGGATTGCATGCTGTAATGAACAATTGCAAGTTGCATAGAAAATTTTAGGGGATGAAATCTTCACAATTTGGTCCATGTGTCTTCAGAAAAGTTGTAGATTGCCAGTGGGGGCTACATTTTTTCTTTTTAAATCTTGGTAATCCAAGTTATGGTTCAAGAGATACAAGAAGTTTTCTGTAGGGTAGTCTAGGATAAGATTGAATATGATGGATGTAAAGTATTGCATGTGACATATGCTTTGATAGAGATGTTTGAGACTGACATGAGGGTACCAAGGATAGGAAAGAGGATTAGGATAGGTAGGTATTCAACAGATCCCATACAACTGTTGAATCTGTAGCCACACCATCATGGGGATTTACAGTAGGTTGGGATACTAACAAAGACAATGCAAATAATGTCAAGGTTAAATAGATCATAGAAGATACAAGAGAGACATTGATACTGGTTACAGAGGATATCACCATTCGGGATGCAAAGAAATACGACCTAAGAAAATTAAGTGGATTAATGACATGGATAATGGATATTGACATATTTCATGTGATATACAAGTAATTTAAAGTCAAAGGGGATGTCTTGCATGTATGTATACCTTATTGGTTGACTATCCAGTGGATGTTTAATCCAAGAGGGCGATATGGCTATAAGAGACTGTAATGGACAGACAAGGGTGAATTGAATATGTTTAAAACTATTTTAATTGGGAGAGGATTATTGGTGATCGATGAATCTAAAATGGTCTTTTATACCTTGGGAAGGGTCCTTCAAAGTTTGGTTGACAACTAAGTTCATATGTAGGAGATATAGAGTCGAGAAGGTGGATGTCTTGCTGGGACTGCATGCTATAATGAACAATTGCACATTGCACAGAAAATTTTAGGGGCCGAAATCTTCACAATTTGGTCCACGTGTCTTTAGAAAAGTTGTAGATTGCCAATGGGCTACATTTTTTCTTTTTAAAGCTTGGTAATCCGAGTTATGGTTCAAGAGATACGAGGAGTTTTCTGCAGGGTGGTCCTATAGGACAGTTTTCTGGACATGATAAGATTGAATTTGATGGATGTAAAGTATTGCATGTGGCATATGCTTTGACAAAGATGTTTGAGACTGAGATGAGGGTACCACGGATAGGAAAGAGGATCAGGATATGCAAGAGAAGAGATGCAGAAGACGCTGTTAACCGTCAGACAAACAAGGTGGAAATTTTGGAAAAGCTAAAGCAGAAGACAAAGGCCAAGGCAAAGTGAAACGGAAGATGAAGGTACGGCAAGAGAAATCTAGAAACACAAGAAGCGCAAAAAAGTCCTAAATAAGGAAAAAAGGTGCACAAAGAAAAGCGCAAGTCAATACTTTTGTAAAAGGGCGCAAGTGCATCATGATTTAATTTGAGGAGCACCGGGCTCTCACTCGTGCAATTTGTAAATGTAGACGGGTGGTGGAAAGGAAGCTAGGAAGATAGAAGGACAATGGGAAAAAGGGCCTAGGCCAAGGCCGGCCATGTAGAAAAAGAGAGCATACTATCGATGCTCTGATTGATGAAGTAGCAGATTTTAATATCTTGACCTATAAATCATGGACCCTACCAGGCCAATCAAAGCTCACACCAACTAATGCAACTCTTAGCCCTTACAGGGGACACCCACAAGCACTCATAGGCAAGTGCAAAATCCCTGCGACAATTGAAACTGAAAGCTTGCCTATCCTATTTCATATTCCTCCAAATAGTGCTAATTACGAGAAGAAAACCCTCCTAGGAAGACCCTTCAAAAGGGCGACCAAGTGTGAGGCTGACTATGTAGCACAGAGGATACACCTGACACTACCAGGTGTGAGGATAGTCACAACCTTTAGCAAGGGTGACCTCATTGAATCTCGAGGGAAAGGCATGGAAGGTGCTGACATAACAGTCAAGCTTACTAACGAGAGCAAGGACTTGTTGGAAGAGTTGATACAAGCACAGGTTGAACAACGAGAACCAATGAGTGAGGCCATGCTTGAAACAAGAAGATCGGGAACCAATTCCAAGGACAGGCTTTGAACTTATAAATATCGTAGAAGATCCCAAAAGAAGCCTAAGCCTTATAGATGAAGGCATTGATGGAGAGCCAATACAACGCCAAGATGGATATCCAAAGCATTGCTATGTGCTCAAGGGTATTGTGCACGTAACCGATGGATTTGGGTACCAAACCCCCCTGTTAAACCACCTCTATCAGCTGAAGGCCAGATTGCATCAAAAGCAACGAAGCATAGGAGGAAATCTAAGAGAAACTCTAGGTCTCGGGGCAAGAAACCAAACATGAGTGTTTGAAAGAAAGAGCCTCGGCCTAGCATACTCAATAAGCAGATGTTAGATGTAACCATTGAGCATGCACAAAGACCACTAGTGCTCAAGGAGCTTTTGACTTCCCAAGAGGATAATGAGCACCAGAGGCACAAAGCTACTCATAAGAAGGCCGATTGCTCAACAAAGCAAATGGCACAATCCTTTAATTACCTCGAGCAAATCGTTCAGCCAGTGTCCACCTAAGATTCCCAGATCTCCTATACCCTCTTTTCCCAAACGGACACAAGAAGCACAACACCAGTCGTCAAGGGCAGCTACTCAATCCCAATCTCTATCTCCATTTAAGCTTCTAAATGTCCAAGAGGTGGGACATGGCACCACCCATAGCTCTCGGTCCAAGGGTATGCCTATGCAATCTATTGTGACTAGAACAATTGAGGCTCGATCTGCACAAGTGAATGCTCAAAGGGCAACAAAAGACGTGACCACTTTTAATCGATCTAAGAACTTGACACCGCAATCCACCAATCGTAGCCAGGCCATTGAACTAGCTACTACTACTTCCAATCAGGGATCACAGTAGTCACAGCCCTTGGCCGTGACAATGCCCCTTGCAGAACGTGTCTTTAGTAGTTCACATGTGGAGGAGGTGTCGCAACCAACTTCCTTGACAACTCTAGCACTTCCAAAGCGCCTAAAGCCTAGGCTAGAGGAGTTAAACAGAAGGGAATTGGCTGAAGACCTAGACTCTCCAAAAAGAGAGGCTGTTGTATCCTCATAACCTAGCGAGGCTATTCAGCAGGCTGCAGCTATGTCCCATGAGGAAACACTAGAGAAAAAGAATGCTAAGGCCCAACCAAGCACATCAACAGCTAACCTAGTTCAGGGTCCTAAGTCATTAAGTTATGCACCTTTTCTGACCAAGAAAAAGAGGAGAAAACAGCAAAAACAACAGCAGTTATAGGTGGTTGTGGACCCCAGGAACATTGAGACCAAGAGCACTGGAGAGCTGAGGAATAAAGCATCGAGTCCATCCACCAATGAACCCATTGACGTCTCTCCTAATAGCGGTGAAACCTCAGACACATGCATGTGCTCTGAAAAATCAAAGCGGCCGTTACCATCAATGGTTGCTTGCAACACTCAATCCACTGACAACAGAATTCGCATTGACCAATCAAGAGTGGATACAACGTTGTCACAACAGGGTGACAAATTTATGCCAGTCACATCCAAGGAGAACCATGATGCAATAACAAAGCCTCAAGAGAAACATGGAAACCCCGAGAGCATAAGCAATCCTAGTGTTGACCAATCTTGCTCATCTAGGCCTGAGCCCCCAGCTATGCTAAAGCCTAGGCAAAGTCCCAGAACCTTGCATGAATAGCAACCGAGCAAGCCCTCGTTGAACATAGAAGTGTCGCAGAATGCTTAACAGAGTTGGATGCTAAACTCAAAGTATTCACACGTGTCTACGTCCTTGTGGACATGGGTGCATTCCCCAAGAAGCAGCTTGGGGAATACTTGCCATTTCCCCTATCCTGGGAAGAGCAAGAATATCTTGACGATCATTATGACACGCTCCTGCATAAACACATGAGACTCATCTTTGATGAGGAAGCCGACGAGCTACGCTTAACTGTGACATTCAATGATGTGCTCTGCCAACCAAATCTCTTAGAGAAAGAGCAACTAAGTGACAATCAGAGAGTCAAAGTTAGTTTGAAAAATGTTGGTTTGGAAACCGTGTTGCAATGGCTGAACTAGGAGCCCAAATTATGACAGTCTCAGAGGAGCGATTGGACAAATGGCAGTCTCAAAGAGACCCAACCTATGTGGCACCAACTTCCTTTCGAGTGCTAACTGCCACTCGAGGTACAGACTTAGCTGGAACTAGCCAAGAGAACTCTCTAGCTGATAAGGTTCTCACTGAGGAGGAGTTACATCTCATGTTGCGAGTAGACTCAGACAAGGTGCCATGCTACTCGATGTTGCAAAATATCTATTGTTATTGATTAAGCTGCCACGAGTACTGAATGTGTGTGCCACATTCCAGTACAATCCAGAGTTCTACAATTGGTTTTTATCCTCGTAAAGTGACATGGATTCATAAATATATACATAAATAAACAATGAATTTTGTGACCTTCTATAGATAATATAAACACACACAAGTAATGATAGTCAAGCGCAGGGAGAAGAGTTGGGTTTGATAGGCTGAGCTCCTCAGGTCCTCCTCTCACCATACATTTAGAAGTCATGTGACCATTCTCACCTCCAGATCTGATGGTGTAGACGGGGTACTGTCCCTTTCTATACACCTTTTCCCCTTTCTGGTCTATCCTTCCGAGGAGGATGAGCCATGCCCCATTCCATGACAACTAGATGCAAGTTAGCATAAGCCAAGATCTGCTAATGGCTAGAGGAAAAATGAACATCATCATGGGGGCCATCCCTCTACAATAAACACTGCATGCCTCACCTCTCCCCTCCTCATCATTTGCGCTTGATAACCCACTGTATAATCCCTTCCATGCGAATTGTTTTATCCTGTCTCAGGGCCTAATCCTTGGTTTGCATTTTGCAGGTCCCCCAATGATAGCAGTCATGGACCACATAGTGCAGCTGGCATGCAAGGAAGCTCTCCACTGTCGAAAAGAGCATAAGGCATTAGCACCCCCACCAAAACACTACGTGCCTACACTAAAGAGGTACATGCCAAAAAGAGGCCCCAAACTACACCGCCCAGGACGCAAGCGAAAAACCCCCCAAGCCAAGAGGACGAGGGCTCAAGGGAGCACACGGGGTGCGGCAACACCACTCGTGCAAGCTCCCACTAGACACTCGGGCACCAGGTGCTCGAAAAAGGAGAGGGCAGCTCGAGACAAGCAGGAATTTGATGCATTGTTTAAAAGCATTCTGGAAACAGTTGCGGCCTAGGGACTATACCATCCGGGTCCCTACCAACATCTTCCCCGCCCAGCCTCACAGGAGCCCCTCACCGGCATAGCCTCAATCACCCAACCACTCGAACTCGCCCCGCCTCGTGCAGACAAAGTGGCCCCTATGATATATAATCAGCTTAACAAAGGCCATCCTGCCATAACTTTTTGTCTTTAAATGGTTAAAGGGGCAGGCTTCCCACCTATATACACTTTCCTTACCTATTGCTAATATATGCCACGTCTTTAACAAGCAACGAAATATGCATCGCAATCAGCATCATAGGATTTTGATAAAGTAATATCTTGATATGATTGCATTTGTTCATTGTACTTGATGAATGCGACTTGCATATACTCTCATGAAGTGACAACTAGATGCAGGATGACGCAGGTCTTCGTGCGAACATGTTCAATGCCCAAGTCACTGCAAGACCACCAACCTCACAAAGAGCCGCGACAAAGCCATGCCGCCGAAAGTGGAAATCACCCTTGCGAGTACCCACATCGCATGGCCCAAAGCATGATCTTAACCACTTCCTCTTTCTGGGTTACACTCTACGTCGGGCACTCATGGCAGTTGTTACCCCAATTGTACCAACATTGCATGCTCCAAAGAGGGTTGCAATATCTCAAGTGTGTCTCCCCATCTCAATGACTACTTCTCTAACAATGAGGCTAGGGCACAATCATCACTGTAATATCCATTTCTTGAGCCTTCAAAGCTTGGCATTTCCCAACCCATTGAAAGGCTGATAGCCTCAACATATTGCAATGGTTGTACTCAGGCAAATCCAAAAAAGAAAAGAAAAAAAGAAAAAAAAGAACACAAAAAAAATGAAAAAAGAAAAAAGAAAAGAAAAGAAAAGAAGAACAAAAAGATACGAAGCACCCACGATCACAACACAACACCTAGGGGTTCTCAAATTAGGTACGTCCACCAGTGACCTTGGTCGGCTGGCTCCGTCCCTAGTCCCCTAGCCCTTTAGCATCACCCACAATTGTTCAAGGCACATCAAGGGCAGGACATACCTAGGGAGCTTATCTCGCCTATGGTTAGACCTGTCACCCTGAACCATTCGCACGATTCCCTCTTGCACTCTGCCTTAATACCATTGCAATCCAATTGTGGTAAGCACCGCATGAATGGCCATGAAAAGTACACCATCCTCATCAAGAAAGTCCAATAGCTCCCACCTACAGAAATTGTGGTGTCCCTGTGTTTAATTATGCTACATCGCGCAGTCACAATGCAAAGGATATCTCATACACCTTCACGTGTACTTCTTCTCAACATGGACAACTTTGCTTCATCCACACATTGTTATGAGAAACCAGCCCGCAGTCTTCTAACTACATAATATCTAAGTATGCATGAGCACTCACATAATATCTGCACCGAAATATATACATAGTTTGGGTCCTCAAGTGTAGGACAATACTCTCAGCTTGCTTAGAGTTTGATCTGTCTCCCAAACTATTTGAACTATGTCTTGTGCACAATAGAGAAGACTAGCACTACCCCTAGGGAGAGACCATCTATGAGAGTTTTTCAATTGCAGGTATTGAAGACTCCAACAAAAGTGTCATTTCCTCTTCATCGATACCCAACTCTAAATTCTTCTCCTTTATCATCCTACAAGCCCACCAAGAATCGTCATGTGCAGAATCCCCAACAAGCCAACACTTGTGTTGGCCATCAGTGCAATCCCCAACAAATAACAACCCTACTACCAACTCCAACAACTCTACCACCAGCCACCTAGGCCACCAACATGTCCCCAATGACCTTCCTCCACATTACCACCAACACTCCTCCACGGCAACCACCGATGTCCCTTCCACCCATGTCTTCAGTGCATGCCAAAGCCTGCTACCTACGATGGTGAGTGCCATGGGACTGGCACTCGTCTAGGAGGGGGGTAATGTTAACTGTCGAACGAACAAGGTGGAAAATATGGAAAAGCTAAAGTAGAAGACAAAGGCCAAGGCAAAGTGCAACGAAAGACGAAGGCATGCCAAGAAAAATCTAGAAACACAAGAAGCGTAGAAAAGTTCTAAATAAGGGAAAAAGGCGCACAAGGAAAAGCGCAAGTTAATCCTTTTGTAAAAGAGTGCAAGCCCACCATGATTTAATTTAAGGAGCACCGGGCTCTCACCCGTGCAATTTGTAAATGTAGATGGGCGCTGGAAAGAAAGCTAGAAAGATAGAAGGATAATGGGAAAAAGGGCCTAGGCCACGGCCAGCCATGTAAAAAAGGGGATAAGGCCCAAAAGGGATTTAGGGTTTTGTATATAAAGTTGAAAAGTTAATGAGAAGCTCATTCTTGTGTGTGGCCAAAAGTGGCTCTCTTCTTCTTCTTCTTCTTCTTCTTTCTTGCTTGAGCTTGTGCTTGAGGGAGGGAGTGTGAGAGTGTGAGTGTGAGGGAGTGAGTGTGTGAGGGTGAGGGACCGAGGAGGAGAAGCTCTCCATCTTCTCTTCTCTTCTCTTCTCTTCTCTTCTCTTACTCACGACAATGGAGCTTGGAGCTTGGAGCTTAAGGATGGAGCTTGCTTGAAGCTTTCACTTGGATCATGGAGCTACCGGAGTGCGTGGGAGAGAAGGTAACTCAACTGGCATGGCAGTAAGCTCACTACACCCGTAGATATGAATGGTGCATCGACTATGTGAGAGATAGCCGTTAGTGCTTGGCTTGGAACGCTTGAAACAATAAGCGATCTGTGGGTCTTGGCAGTTGAGCGTGAGCTCCCACAGATGCCTATGTAGTGGAGAACCTAATGGATGATGAGCATGACACAGATGAAGAAGAGGAACGAGTACAAGTCGACATATGAGTTTGTGATGCCACATGATCTAAGAGGATTTACAGGGATTGGGATGCTATGGAGGATCGATGAGCTATCATTGCCAAGGTTGGATACAAAGGGATACATGTTAGTTGGGATCTCCTTCAACAACTACCCCCTAGCCTACCTTTTTCTGTCTACTACTATTTGGGCAACCTGTCCCTAACCAAAATTGGCATGTCTCCAACCATTTGTTGTCTACATTGTCTACAACAATCTACAATTTTAATTTTTGAATTATTTTATTCATGTATTTCTTATTACGTATCCTTGTACACACTCACGAAGAGCAATCCGCATCTCGCTCAGTTTCCTCCATCTCTGCACGTGGGCTTTCATCATTCTCTAAATCATCCTCCCTCTCCATAAAGTTACCACTTTCATCATTAACCTGCACATTTGATGATAAGCATAAGCATTAAGCATTAGATGAGGAGGTTGGAAAAATCAGCCTTGAGCTTGTACAATGAAATGACTAGCACAGAAACTAGGCTATCTCATGTTTGCAGATATCATTTTACTATAATAGCTTCCAACATGTCCAACAATGTGACTGCTAGCTTGTTGTATGGATCAATGTCCATATCATAAATTGTGACACGAGAAGCCATTTCTTGATGATAACGTGTACTCTTGATGCCCATTGTTGTTGCCTCTATGTTGTGAAACACCACTAATCTACAGGCAAGTGGTTTTACAATTGGGCCAAGACAAAATAGACCTAAGAATCTTAAAATCTAGAGTAAAAACCATGACTTTAGGAGGAAGCCATACTTGTCTGCACTAGCGCTCAACAATTTGAAACCACCACAAAGCAAATTTTACTGCAGTGATTGAAGCAAAATGATCATTTAATGTCTCGATGATATCAAAGTTTCTAAATTCAAAAATCAAGCGTGCTCAAAGAAGTACTCTATAAGACAAACTCTTCAATAGCACAAGACAATAAAAATATATGCCTCCAAACATTAACTCTGAAAGTGAATTAAATGACCACCATGTGTTGACAAAGGAATGACAGACTATGAATGTACAAGTCTCACAATACTTGCAAACATCATATATATGTACAAGAAGGTCTCTACTACCAAATGTGAAAAGGGGAATTTGAATGGCATTAATGTCAGCACCCATGAGGGCCACATCTCCAAATCTCAAAGTAAGAATCTATGCATCATGTGCTTCCTACCAAGTATTACCACAAGTTCCAATACAATATCACCAACCACCTATCAAATAATGATGTTAAGTAGTGTCTTCCTAGCACCTTTAATTCTAACTATGATGCTTACTGAAAAAATAAACACATTTGATCAACCATTGTTCATCTTGAAGTTTACAATCTAAAGGGACTATGGATCATATAAATGAAGATTGCCATTCCGATCACCAACTGCTAGATAATGACCATCTAAGCTAACACTTAATGAATGAAAGCCCTTACATGAGTCTGAAGGATCGCTTGACTCGTTTGAAATTGTATTTGCTTTTGGTTCAACTCGCTTGTCTGTAAAGGAATAACCATTGTTTACCTTGAAGTTTACAATTTGAAGGGACTGTAGATCATATACATGAAGATTTCCATTCTGATCACCAACTACTAGATAATGACCATCTAATCTGACACTTAACGAATGAAAACCCTTACATGAGTCTGAAGGATCACATGACTTGTTTGAAACTATCTTTGCTTTTGGTTCAACTCACTTGTCTGCAGAGAAATTATAAGAACAGACTTGAGTAAGAGCCACATAGTGAGGTCTACTACCAGACTAATTTTGTATGGTAGTCATGTTCAAGATGGCCATGGTCCTCAAAAGACATGCCACCATGGAATGGATGTGCATGTGTGTAATGACCACATTCCATATGTGCAGCAATTAAGGCGATCCATAACACTACGCCTTGACTTGCTATCCTATTGAACACATGTTGTGCTTTTGAAAGCAATCTACATTGCATGTATATATCCACAAGTGTGTTTCCCACATAAAGCTCTTTGTCCCCCAACCCTTTCTGCATACTTCAGCATGTAGATCTATGTCCACTTCCAATGCCCCTATAGTGCCACAAGATTTTATACCAAGAGCCAGTGGTCAATAGATCCATAGGGACACATTCTAATTGCATTTGTTAGAAACAATTCAACACCTCTTCATCGATCCCATTTTCAGCATATCCTTCGATCAATACAATCCAGGAAACCACATCTTGAGCTAGAAGCCCATCAAATTCTTTTCGCCCTTCAATTATGGAGCCACATCTTCCATACATGTCAATTAATGCATTGCTCATTGAGAGATTCTCCAATCCTGCCACAATCAAATTTTGGCATGTAATCACCGGCCCACTTCCAAGTCTCCAATGGTCCCACAAACTTTCAAGTAGAGAATGAAAGTGACAGTATCCTGATACACCTTCCAGCTGCATTTGATCAAAATAGCTAAGGGCTTCTTCACAATGGCCATGTTCAACATATCCTGCAAGTAGAGCTGACCACAAGACAGCATCTTTAAAATGCAATCTGTCAAATAGCTGGCGTGCTTCTTTGAGCAAGTTGCATTTGGCATACATATCCACCACCAGTGTGGTGTTGACATGGAACTCTTGCTCCAAGCCTTTTTGAATGATTTCTACGTGTAGCTCTCAGCCTATTTCCACAATCCCTATGGTTGCACAAGCTGTCAAGTAGTAAACATATGGGTGACAGCATTTGCATGCAATCATTCGAGTTGCATCTGTTTGTAAGAATCCAGTATTTCCTGATTGAGACCATGTTCAATATATCTTGCAATGAGCGTAGTCCAGGAAACCACATTTTGAAGTGCTAGGCTCTTGAAAACTTGGTGTGCTTCAGTGAGGGAGCAGCATTTCCCATACGAGTCCACCAGGGTGCCATACACATTACTTTATGTATCCAATCCATGCTAGACGATATCAGTGTGTGTTTGCCTACCCATGTCAACATCCTAGAGCCGAGAGCAGGCATTGAGCAAAGCCACATACATGAATCAACTAGGCTGTCCACAATGCAAGGGCATCTGGTGTTAGAGGTGGAAGGCATGGTGTGGCCAGCCGTAGTTGATGTAGGCAGAGATGAGGCAAGTCCAGGAGTGCTCGGTGGGGCAAGGTAGGCCATGGAGGAATACACAACAGGTATCATGCGGGTTCCCTGAGTTGGCAAGCATAGCTACCATATAGTTGCCTAGGACAGGGTGGGTTTCCAAGTGCTGGAGGTGGAGGTATGCATGCAGGCTCTAGGCTTGGACGGCATTTTTGGTACATCGGCAATGCTGTAGGAGGCAAATCTCTCTCTCTCTCTCTCTCTCTCTCAAAGCAGCATGTTTAACTTTGTAAAAAGAATTAGGGGCTTAGCCTTGCTAAAAAAAATTAAGCTTGTATGATTAGATATTTTTGCTAAAAGGTGAGAAGAATCGAAGCTTGCACTCCAGAGCTATGGCGGGAGAGCAAGAGTAAGAAAGAGAGACGCAAGAAATGGGAACTCCAACAGTCACAATGTGTTACTGGGCCTTCCTTTATTCAAACTGTCATTAAAAGAATAAATAATAAAGTGACGATGACGGGCACCCGCCACCTGCAGTGTGCAGTGGCGGTGACTGTCAGTGTAGTAATACACGGGCGGCTAGGCGAAGGCTCCTTTACCCCCAACAACCTCCCACTTAAAGACGAATCTGCTCTAGTGAGGAGTGAAAAGAAAAAGAAAAAAAAGACAGTACAACATGTACACATGTACAACAGGATGAGGAAAGATGTCATCTCATCCCACATCCATCAACCTCCTGAGGAAGGCAAAGCACTCTGTAGGGAGGCTTTTCATGAGCAGATCTGTAGGATTTTGATCAATCGAGATCTCGAATAGATCAACAGACTTGTCCTCAATGACCCCAGGTATGAAGTGATACCTCACCTCAATGTATTTCGTCTTCGCATGGAAGACCGGATTCTTGGCTAATTGAATAGCACTCATAGAATCCGAATGCAATGTAGGGATAGCATCAATACTAAGGTCAGCAACCAAACAACCCAACCAAATGGCCTCCTTGCAAGCCTTAGTGGCTGCAACATACTCGGCCTCTGTAGTAGAAAGGGCCATGCATTTCTACACCCTGTACATCCAAGAAACAACACCTCCAACATATGTGAATACATAGCCAGAAGTGGACTTCCTACTATCTGCATGTCTTGCATAATTAGAGTCAGTGTACCCCACGACTCCTGTATCTTGGCTACCACTTTAGGTACCTCATGATACCCTTCATGGCATCCCAATGCTTCTTGCTAGGTGTAGCCATATAGCATGCCACAACACCAAACTGCAAAGGCAATATCTAGACGAGTGCCTATCATGGCATACATAAGACTGCCCACTGCGGATGCATAGGGAATCTTGGCCATCTCGGCCCTCTGCTCATCTATCTGTGGACAATCAGCCTGTGATACCTTCACATAAGAAGGCAATGGACAGCCAATAGGCTTTACGTCCTGCATGCGGAAGCGCTCAAGGACTTTGTGAATGTACTCTCTCTGTGACAAGTAGAGGAGTCCCTAATGCCTGTCGCGTCTAATGTGCATACGAAGTATGTGAGCGGCCTGTCCTAGATCTTTCATCTCAAAGCTCTTCTTGAGCTGAGCCTTAAGAGCATCTAGCTCATCATGAGCTTTCCCTACTATCAGCATATCATCGGCATAGAGTACCAAAATCAATAAAGAACCATCACGAGCTTTCTTCGTGTAAAGACACAGATCCATAGCACTCCTGCTACAGCCCTGTGACTGCATAAAGGCATCAAACTTATGATACCACTCCCTAGGTGCGTGTTTCAAGCCATAAAGACTTTTCTTCAATTTGCACACTAGGTGCACCCTGCCAGGTTCTGCAAAGCCCTTAGGCTGCTCCATATAAATCTCATCATGCAAGTCCCCATGTAAGAAAGCCGTCTTGACATCCATCTGGTATAAATCCAAGTCAAGCTGAGCAACCAAAGCCAAGACTAAGCGCAGGGTGGTCATCTTAACCATAGGAGAAAAGACCTCATCAAAGTCCACACCATACTCCTGCTTAAAACCCTTTGCTACCGGCTTGGGGTGGCCAGGGGTACTTTTCAGCTCGTACACCCACTTGCATGGCAAAGCCTTCTTGCCCTTAGGCAAGGAAACCAAATCCCAAGTCTCATTCTTATGCAAGGATTCTATCTCAGACTACATAGCCCTCTCCCAGGACTGACTGTCACCCCTGCGCATAGCCTCATCATAAGTGAAAGGCTCTCCTGCATCTCTAACCAAGACATAATGCATCGAGGGCTGAAATCTATAAGGTAAACGTCTATCTCTAGTAGACTGTCTCATAGAAGGCTTTGCTGCCTGCCCAGCTGCCTGTCCAACACCCTGACCATGAGCATCTGTTGTAGCTGTAGGCTGTCCAACTGGTTTTGTGGGAGCTCTCGGCTCCTCCCGAAATATGAACCTACGGATCTCAACAACTCTCTCAGGTTGCCTATGCATCTTGTCTTCATAGAAGACTACATCATGACTGCGGATGACTTTCCGTGCCTGCAGATCCCAGAGATGGTAACCCATCTCGTCTACATCCCCATAACCAAGGAAAATGCATTTGACACTCTTAGGATCTAGCTTACTTCTCTTGTCCCTGGGCACATGGCAAAATGCCTCACATCCAAAGACACGGAGATGCGCATAAGAGGAAGTGTAGTGGGAGCTCACGCTCAACTGCCAAGACCCACGGACTGCTTATTGCTTCCAGCGTTTCAAGGAGCTCTAATGGCTATCTCTCACCTAGCCGACGCACCCTCAATCCTACGAGTGTAGTGAGCTTACCTTGATGCCGATGTGAGTAGCCTTCTCCCTCTCACACCTCGGTAGCTCCACAATTCTTGATGCTAGCTCAAGCATCCTCAAGCCTCCTCCATCTCCAAGCTCCATCCTCCATAGCCGCACGTGCGAGAGAAGAGAAGAGAAGAGAAGAGAAGAAGAGAAGAGGAGATGGTGAAGAGCTTCACCCTCTTGATCCCTCACTCCCACACACTCACTCCCTCACACTCTCACACTCCCTCTCTCAAGAGCACACACAAGCAAGAAGAAGAGAAGAAGAGAAGAAGAAGAGAGCTCTTGTTAGCCACACACCAAAAGAATGAGCTTCCATTCACTTTTTGAACTTTATATACAAACCCTAAAATCCCATGGGCACCCATCCCCTTTTTTACATGACCGGCCATTGTGGCAAGGTCTTTTTTCCATTTCCCTCTTCTAGCCTTATGCCTCTAGCCTATACCCATCTAATATTTTACAATTGGCATAGGAGGGAGCATTGCACTCTTTTACAAGAGTTTTCCAAGTTTTTTTAGGTGCCTTTCATTTAAAATTGCGCCTTTGGTCTCAGCTTAGCTTCTAGAGGTCGCCTGCATGTCTTTGCTTTTTCCATGCTTTTTTCGCTTTTTCCTTCATTTTTCGCTATTTTCCACCATCTCGACTTGGGGTTAACATTATCCTCCTCCGAGACGGGTGCCAGTCCCATGGCACTTCTGTGTTGTTGTACAGTGGTATGCACTTGGGCAATGATGGTGTGAAGGGAAGGGCCACATGTAGATTAAGGTGCATGTGGAAGTTGATGTTTGTCGGGGAAGCCGGATAGATAGCGAGTGGTTTACGGGGGCCTCCGAAGTTGTTGGTTTGCTGCTTGTGTGATGCCTGAAAGGAGAAGGTGCGGTGCTCTTCCTAAGGGGAGTGTCTACCTTACTATTGTAGTGCAGTGTGCTCGTGCTAGTGGAATGGGGAGGTGGGTCTAACCGCAAGCAAGCTTGGGTGATGTCCCACACTTGAGGACCCCATTTGTGTTAAAGGAGGTGCAGTGCAAGTGGCTTAGGGTGACAGGTCTCTAACCATAGGCGAGTGTTAGCTCCCTAGGTATGTCCTGCCCTTAATGTGCCCTAAGCATGAAGTGGGGAAGCAAAAAGGGCTAGGGGATTAGGAGCGGAGCTGGCCGACCGAAGCCACAGGGCACGCCTAACTTGAGAACCCCTAGGTGCAGTGATAGTGCTCTATGTGGTGTTTATGTGCTTCTACAAGTGAGTGCTTGTGTGCTTTTCCTTTCATGTTATTCTCTTTTTTTTTTTGTAGTTGTGGAATGATAGCCATGCCTAATTGTCTTCAACTGAATGAGGAGGGAAAGGGGGTCGGATGGATTTGCTCAAAAACTGGTAGCTCTGCATGTATCCTTTCAGATTCATGTGGACGTGGAGAGAAGTGGTGGAGAGGAAAGGGTGATTGCACCTAGTGAATTGGCTGTCATTCATATCTTCTAGGAGGGCTAGGCAAAAAGAGGGGAGGAGACTAGCCCTCATCATAAGACGAGCCATGGCGGAGCTGTCAATAGCGTTAGGGCCAAAGAAGAGGGGAGGTAGGCCGCACTCTTGTGGAGTCGGGTCCTGCTTAAGGAGTAGCTTAAGTAACCTAAGATAATTACATGTTGTTACAAAGGTGGGGTAAGGGCATGAGGAGAAATCCGCAAGAAAGCATGTCATAGAATCATCTAGGCTTTCGGAGGTAAAGAGAAGGGCATGCTCGAAGGATACTACATTAGAGTTATAAATAATAGGGAAGTCGTATCGCCCGTGGAGGGTGGCATCAAAATCCACACCTACCCTTCGAGGGTATGCCATGTAGATGGGGTTGTTCCGCTCGAATGGCAGGGTGTTACAAAACGCCATCCAGGCGAGCATGCTGATGTCGCATACTCGCCTCCTCCACAAGGGTTGGCTTTTGTAGCCCTGTACAATGTGTGGGACTGCAAAACTTTGTTATGCCAGTAATTAGCCACTTCTGTGCCCCAGGAGGTCAGGGTTTTGTCTCGCTCTTCTAGTCATCTTTGCCCCAACCGGCTACCGATCGCGATCACCTCATCCATCACCTTGAGTAGCAAGACCCTTCGTAGACTGTTGGGTAGGAGAAAACTAAAGGTAAATGGATCCTTTCCTTGTTCTTGTATCTACCACAGCACTAGTTCTGTGTGGAATCCCATGGGGATATTATCAGGGCAAGGTGGGAGGGGTGCGGATGGCAACACGGCTAGTTTGGCTCTTAGATATTTCCTGGCTTTCTCTACTAGCTTTCTGTGTCTTTCCCTAGATGCGGCTTGTCTTTCCGCAGATGGGTCCTCTTGTGATGGCTCTTGAGACTACGGCGAGGGGGGTTGTGGGACTACATCCTCCCTGAATCGGTTCATGTCGATCTCAAGTTCTACTTCCTCCCCCTGCCGTTCTCCTTGTGGTGCTTCCTCTTTGAATCTGAGGGCGTCGATTTCCTGGGGGGTTAAGCCGGCCAGCAATAGGTATTTCCATTGCTCGTCCAAGCTCAACCTAACCTATGCAGGTAGGGGTGGCATCTGCAATCCAGTATGTAAGGCTCTGCGTGTGATGCTGAGCTTTCTTTGCGTCACCTCCAACAACTCTCCTTGCGCTGAGCGGGTGGAATCCATGATGGTGTCGAGGAAGGCTTTTTGTTGGGCACCGAAGGCCACTTGGGCGGCTTCTGCCTTGCTCTCTGCAATGATTTTCTCCTTCTCTACCAGAGCAAGGCGCCGTGCTAGTGTCTTCACCCTCTTTTCATTGTGCACAGCCCACTCCTCTGCTCTTTTGTTCATTTCTTCCATGCTCTTTCCTTGGTTTAGGGTTAGTATCATGAGTTTCTGTTCTTGGTCCTCCAACTCCCTAACCAGCCTCTGTTGCTCTTCTTTTTCAGAGTTTAGTTGATCTGTTAGGTGCTCAATTTCCTCTTGTTGCTCCTCTATGTCTTGTTTTCTCTCCTCATCTCTGGCATTCAGCTAAGCCACAAGCGCATCAACCTGAGCAGATTTCGTAACAAGCTCCTGGTATTGCACTATTAGGAGCTTGTGCTCTCTTTGCATCTTCACTAGCTCTTGTGTTTCGTTTTCAAGCTGCTGTCTCCAGTGCTCCTCCTTGTCATCCTTAGCCTTCATTTCTTGTTTAAGATCTATGATCTCCCTTTGTTGCATGGCTATCATCCTCATTTTATCTCCAATTGGGAGAGTAGCTCGGCGACATACTCATCGTAGTTAGCCAATGGCGTCATCGTTGTGTGAATGGGTGAGGTTGAGGCTTCTACCTTCTGCCTTTTAGGATCTTGTTTGGATTCCGCATAAGTAGCTGGCCTCTTTTTTCATGTGGCCGTGGTTCCTGTGCTCTGTCCCTGGGCCATCTCTTTGTTGATGAAGTATTGCATCCATGCTACCAAATTTGACACGTCGGCAGGGGTCGAATGCTAGGGGTGATGGCGGTGGGTTCAGTGGAAGGCACCAGGAGGGTAGGAATTGGATGAATTAGGGCCTTGCCCTTGCCCTCAGTGACTGCAGGTGGCACAATCTCTGGCACCTGTGTGCTAGACCCTGGCCTTTCTTCTCTCTGTGGGCTCCAGTTCCCCAATTCATCAGCTTGGCTTTGTTGCTCGATGGACCAGCGTGTGGCTTCAGCCAGGTCCTCTTCCTCCTTCCTTCTTAGTTCTTTCTCTTTCTCATCCGCATTTCTTCTCCTTTCCTCCTCCGCTTTTCTCTGCTCTTCCTTCTTTTTCTCTTTTTCTTCTTTTTCCTTTCTTTTCTTCTCCTCTGCTTCCTGTTTCGATGCCTTCTTTGCTTTCACTAATTCTTCTTTTTCCTTCTCTTCCTCCTGTCTCTTCTTCCTCTCTCTCTCCTTGGCCTCTTTTAGGGACTCTTTCTTTTCCCTTTCCAAGTTTTCTCTCTCCTTCTTTCTACCTTCGTCATCCTTCTTCTTTCTCTGCATTGTCTTCTTCTTGGTTGTCTTTTTGCTTGTGTGTCCTTCCCCTTCTTCCTCTGTCTCAGTTCTATCGGTGGACCTATCCTTGTCCTAGTGAGGAGGCAACCTCTCTGGCATTTCTCCTTCTCCTTCTTCTGCATCCTGTGCTTCCTTCACTGCCTCCTAGATGAGCTCAGTCAAGACACCTCCATACCTAGTGAAGGAGGCTTTGGAGGAGGCTTTCTTTCTTTCTGTAGCTTTAGAGGCTGGAGATTCTCCTCCTGCTGGCACACTTCCTAGGGCCAATGCTTTGGCTGCCTAGTCGATCGTTTTTCGCACGTGCCCGTTCCAGTCTACTTCGTCTAGGGTATGGGCTACTACACTCTCCAGCACAGGTATGCTAATTCGCTGCATCAATGAATTGTAGCGCTGGCTAGAGAAGAGCACATGTATCATCTTGGCTTGCATCCTGGCTTCTGCATCAGGGATATCCTGGATGCTTATGCCATCATTTGTGAGCACATCTTCCTTCTTCATTTTAAGCATGGCATAAACATCCCTTTTCTGTTTCCTCTCCGTCTTTGGCTCCAACCCCAAAGCCTTCTCCACCAAGGCTGGGTCTAAGTGGACCTGTACCTACTTTGCATCTTCTCCTCTGCCCACCGTCACAGTACCACATTCTTGATCTGGGTTGTACGTTCTGAGGAACTCCACGCACTTCCGGTGGTCCAGCTCCTGCGAGAACTTTTCAAGATACTTCGTGAGGTTGCATTGTTCAACCACCCTCCTGGCTGCTTCCTCCTTGGCCACCACAGCTTCTATGTTGTGAATGGTTTGAAATTTAAGCTGGCTGAAGGTGCGGTTCTCTAGATGGATGCGGTATTGCTCCCTTTCCTCGTCTGTGAATGAGAGTCGATGGGCGCGGTCTTGCTGACTGCAGCATTTTATTCTCCTGCCATAAATCGTAACTTTCATTAGTGCTTTCAACATATTAATTTGTTGATTGCTAGAAAAGAAAAACTCTATGCTTTTTGAATGAATTCATTAAGAAGCAATGTAGATTTTCCTTTTTAGACTTGGACTGTTTGCCGTTTACTTCAAAGTTTTCATGCCCATTTTCCTACCCCATCCGTTTTTTCATAATACATGTTTATGTTTTTCATTGATTTTACTTTGATTTATCCCCTTTGATTCATTTCTCATCAGATTCATTTCACCTTATCCCTTTCTCATCTGATTTATTTCACCTTACCCCCTCCCTTTCCTACTTGAGAAGAATCCTTCCTAGGATTGAGGGTCAAAAGGTCAAGGGCTTTCAGCATGGTGGTGTAGGAGTTACTTGTGAAGGAGCCAAGTATAGAATTTTGGATTGTATTCCAATTGAGATTCGCGGTCCGAATCAAAGGGTTGAATTCCCATGTGCATGGTGTATGTGAGAACATCTGTGAGGAAGTCACCAGAGTCGACACGGCTAGTAATGTGTAACTCTTCCTCGGTCAACAAGAGATCAAGGTAGGGGTGCCCTTTGATGTGTTCTTCCATGGGTCGGCCACGAAGAGTGGTTAACACTCTATAAGAGGTGGGCGCGACGTAAGTGGGATCATACTCTACTATTTTGATGGTGCAACATTGCTTAGCGTTGGTCATTATGCAACATCCTTTAACTTTCCATTGCAACCTAAGAGCGTACCACTGCCTCAAGAAGGGTGATCCAGTATCAGTGAGTTGTGATAACTCCGCGATTTCTTGGTCAGTGATAGCAGAAGTGGTTCGTGGATCATATGACGTGATAAGGCACTGTTTGATGGCTTGCTCCTTGGAGATTTCGCTGTTAAGCAACTCAGCAGCGGAGCGAGAAGCTTTTGTGAATGCGAATTCAAAGGTTTTCCAAGAGCAAGGCATATTTTGCACTTCAGTTGGTAGACCTAAGTCCAAGCGGTCATAGCTTAGCGCGAGTGACAAGAAAGTCTCATCTAGTCTTTTAATACAATCCACCACGTCATCCCCGGTGTCCTCAGCGAGGTCAACAGCTAGCGCTAAAAAGGATTTTCGTTCATAGGAGGGCGTAAGGCCGACATGTGGTTGAGGTTTGGTAGAACAAGAACTTTTGACAAGGAAGATGGGCGGTTGGGAGGGTTCGTGATTTTGTGGTTGGGCCGCTTGGATGTTGAGTGGATTAGGAGCAGCCACGACGGACAAGCTGCTGCATTCAGGTTGGAGTTGGGGAGGTGGATTGACTTCGACAGGTGATGACTCTTGTGACGGAGCCTGCGGTTCGGGCCAGTAGGCTTCTGGGACTCTCTTAGGCTTAGTCATGGATGAGGCAAATGGTTGTGGTTCAGGAGAGCACTGTGGCTTGTGATTTTGAGGGTTTAGGGAATGTGGTTTGATCAAGCTTGAGGGCAGTGTATGAATGGTGCCTTTGGCCATGTGGGCCTTAGTGATCCACAGCCAGGTATTTCCCTCGTAGTAGCCTTGCGCATGTAAGAGGGCTTTAGGGACCCATCTTTGCTTGATCATGTGGCGCTTTCTGTGACTGCATCTTGGCTTCCTATGGTTAGAGTTTTTGTTCTTATGAGGATAGAAGTGTCGACTCCTAGGGCGGCGGTTGCTGCTGCTTGGGCTTCCATTGAAATCTAGGCTGTTGAGCTTGATGCTTTGCTACTGTGGGCTGTGATTCCCAAATTCTGGGAGGTGGCAGCTGTGCACTACCCCTTCCGTAGATTTGTTCATGGAGAATTCTATCGGTGGCTTTGCAGACGGTGATGAAGTCGCGCAACCCTTGCTGAAAGCTGTGACAATGCGAACATTGCCTATTGTGAGGTGGATGTGCTGTGACTCATAATCAACATTGTAGTGAGTCTGCTTTTTGAAAGTGTGCCCTAGCAGCGACTCCGTGCCTGCGTCTTTAGCATTTGGCAATACGTAAAAAATCATTGCGATAGTCTCAGACTCAATAGAAATGGCTACTTTGCACTTGCCGAGGAGTGCGTAGGAATGGGCCCCATATGGGCTTAATTTAGCATTCGTGGGCTGAAGTGGTGGTGTGCCAAATTTGGTCCAATGATCATGAGTTAGGACATTGAAGTCTGCTCCCTCATCGATCAGAGCGTTGAAAGCGCAGGTTTGTTTTGCAGTGACCATTATATGGAGGTATGCGGGCTCTATGGCTTCCTCATCCTCGTCATCAATCTCCGTGATTGTGGCCACTCGTACTTTGACAAGCAGTTCTAACATCGGGGGCTCGTGCAAAGGATGGGTGGGAGGGTAGTATTTCTTGACACGACTGCCATTAAAGAAGCCTATTCCCTCACCATCTAAGGTTTCGAGTTCGACATTGCCTGTGCGGCTGATTACATGAACTTTGAAGGGTCCAAGGCCTCAAAATTTCATTTTCTGTTTATGTCCCTTAACGGAGTAGAGGAGCACTAAGTCGCCCTATTCAAAGTCGCGCTGCTTGACATGCTTGTCAAACCAACTCTTGCGACGGGCCTTCTCACATATAAGTGCATGGATGGCTAGAAGACGGGTCTTTGATAGGCGTTCAACCTCAACTAGGCATTGCATCCATGCCTCCTTCCCTTCCCATCGTTCTTGAAGGGCCATTCTTAGGCTAGGAACAAAGAATTCTAAGGGTAGGATTGCTTCTATTCCATAGGTCAGCCTAAACGGGGTTTGACCGACAGCCGTTTTATAAGTTGTACGGTAAGCCCACAAAGCCGTCATAAGTTTGTTGTCCCAGTCGCTACGTGAGACTGAGACTACTTTGGTCAAGACATTGACGAGAATCTTATTCGTGGATTCTGCCTGACCGTTTGCCTAAGGGTAGTATGGCGATGATTTATGATGGATAATGAGAAAGGTGGACAGGAGATGCGCTATCACTTCATTGATAAAGTGCGTGCCTTGGTCATTGACCAGTTTGATGGGGCAACTGAATCACGAGATCACTTGCTCCCATAAGAACTTGGCAGTCTTCCTAGCGTCATTTTTACGTGTGGCTCTTGCCTCTGCCCATTTCGTGAGGTAATCCGTGGCCACAATGATGTACTTGGCTTGTGAGTACTGCGCCGCAGGGCTGATGGGTCCTATGAAGTCGATTCCCCATTTTTTGAAGGGTTGTCGAGCAATAATTAGGGTCAACTCCATCTGATCCTTGCAAATCAGGACTTTTGTCTGCTGGCACTCATCACAATGCTTGACGAATCACGTGGCATCGCAGAAAAGCATGGGCCACCATAGTTGAGACTGCAGCACCTTCCGTGCTATCGTGTCTCTGCTAAAGTGTCCTCTCGCAATGCCGTTGTGTGCCTCCGAGAGTACATCGTGCATCTCATGCTCACATACGCATCTACGCAGCAATCCGTGTTGCCCCAGCTTATAGAGTTGGCCTGCAATCAGCTGATAGGGCTCAGGTGATAGGGCTCAGGTAGTCAAGCTTTTTCTATTGGTCACTCAGGTAGTCCATACTCAAGCACTTGGACTATGTCATCCACCCAATATGGCGTTAGATCAGCCTTAAATAAATCTCTCGCTGGACAGGTGGAATAGATGGGCGTCGGGTAATTCATCAACGATGCCTTGTGCTATTTTCCTTTCTACACAACCACGAAGAAATCGAATTCCAAGAGCAAAAGGAGCCATCAAGCTATGTGTCCTGTAGCACAAGGTTTGTTTACTAGATAGAGCAGGGCTTGATGGTCCACAAAAAAGATGAAGGGTGTGGGCAATAGATAATGCTGGAATTTCTTCACAGTGAACACCATGGCTAATCCCTCTGTTTCTGTTGTCGAGTAGTTCATTTCCGTCTCAGTGAGTTGTCTGCTAGCAAAGCTCACTGGATAATCTAAGTTGTGCTCACCAGGTTGGCACAACACTGCCCCCACGGCAAACTTAGAAGCATCAATGTGCACGTGGAAGGTAATGGTCCAATCTGGGGCTCGTAGGATTGGTGCTGTGGTTAGAGCATTTTTCAATTCTTCGTATGCTCATTGGAATGCCTCGGTCCACTCGAAGACAATCAGTAGCTTGTACAATGGTCTAGCGATCAACTCATAGTTCAATAGAAACCGCCGATAGTACCCCATATGGCCTAAGAAGCATTGAACTCCCTTGTAATTAATTGGGGGTGGAAGGTCAACAATAACCCTGACTTTCGAGAAGTCAGTGGCAATGCTTTTCTTCGACACTACGTGCCCTAAGATGCATCCGTGCTTTACCCAAAGCTGGCACTTTAAGGGGTTCAAGGAGAGACGATATAAGTAACACCGTTCAAAGACTGCACGGAGTTTGTCTAAGTGTTCGATCCAGGTCGAATGGACACACAGGTCGTCGACAAAGACTTCTAACTCCTTACGAAGCATGTCCTTAAAGATGGTACACATGAGGCATTGGAAAGTGGCAAGGGCATTAGTCAACCCGAAGGGCATGAGTATGTAAGCAAAGACGCCCCACTCAGTGTCGAAGGCAGTCTTGTGCCTCTCCGCAGGATGCACTTGCACCTGGTTGTACCTTGAGAAGCTGTCCAGAAAACTGTAGGCTTCCTTGCCTGCCACCCTCTCAAGCATGTGCTCGGTGTACGGCAATGGATAGTTATCCCTCTTCGTAGCAACGTTCACCTTCTTGTAATTGACACACACTTGTATTTTTCCATTCTTTTTCATCACGATGACTATGGGTGATACCCAGTCTGTGTGCTCAATTTTGTAAATGAATCCCGCTCTCATCAGCTTGTCAATTTTCTCTTTGACAGCATGAGTGTGTTTTGGATTCATAGGGTACGGTCGCTGCTTGACTGGCATTGTGTCTGGCACCATGGGTATGTTGTGAGTCACGACACTCGGATCTACCCCCTTAAGCTCTTCCAAGGACCAGGCGAATACGTCTATGTACTCTCGCAAGAGAGCGATAAGACTAATTTCTTCTTCCTCAGTCAAGTTGTCGGCAATGAAGACTGGTCGGGGTGTTTCCCCTTCCTGGGCCAGATTCACCTCCTTGACCTTGGCTGGTCCCTCGATCGGTTCGTTGGTTTGTCCTTGACGTTTGGCACCTAATAGAACTACTACCCTATCCCCTATTTTGAATTTCGTGAAGCGCTCAGGGAGGTCCTGCGGTTTTTTATGTTCTTCTGTTCACGTATCCCTGGGTTGTTTTACATTTTCCTGCCTTAATCGTCTGCGCCTCAGGTGGACGGGTAGGTCCCCCTTCGTGCATCTAGACGTGGGCGGCCTAGGGATTTCTGGATCATTGTCTGAACTAATCTCTGACTTAGAGTCGGACTCCCCATCCTCGCTAGAAGAGATAGTCTCCCCTGGTGGATGCAGTTCAGATGGTGATTCTGTCCTAAGGACCGGTGTCGTCCCTGGCTCGGCTAAGCCTACTTATTCAAGGTCTATTGCTCCTACGTGTTCCAACCAGGCATGGTCACATTCCCTGCGCATGACCCCTCGCTCTATCCTAAAGATATTTCCTTTCTGCGGCTTGGAGTCTACTCGTATTTGCTCTATTTCTTGTCCTTTAGTGTCGTATTCTACGGTATCTAGTTCACCCTCAGTTCCATCACTGAAGGATTGGGAGTATTTGTATTCGTTGTTAGAATCCCCTTCATCAGATTGCTCATCCTCTCCTGGGGCTTGGTACACCTTTTGTCGTTGGTCAGGGAGTAGGGCCCAGTTATACATGAGGTTTAAGTCATGCACTCTGGTCCATTGCCACTTGGATTCACCTAAGAGATATTGTAGTGGTTTGAAGTTTGCAGCTAAATTGCCAGCTAGCTTGTCTGTCAAGTATTCCAGCATCTCTTAGAGTTCCGTTTTGTTAGTTGGGACTTGGAAGTTGACAGGCTTAGGCTTTCCCCGAAGGGTTCCTGCCATCATGCAGACTGGTACGGAGAGTGTGTTGCTAGGCTTGCCGATCCTTTTCATGGTTTTCTCATACACCTCATGGTCTGAGAATGGCAGGTTGATTCCAGCAAGAACGTGCATCCAATCCCGCTCATCCTTTGGGCATGGGATATACTTGGTCAAGGGCCCATAGGACTCCTTGACCTGAGTGTTACCCTTGAGCATAGCAGAGATGGCATCTAGGTCGATCGGTGAGGTCTTCCAAGTATCCATCTCTATCCTTACAGCATCCATTCTATTGCCAAGGAAGATCAAGCCGTTACCCCAATCTTTGATGACTCTAGCGTTGCGCATCCAGGTTCAGCCTAATAGGATATCGTATTCCACTTCCTTCATGACCATAAAGTCAACAGAGAACTGGACGTGTGCAATCTTTAGTGACCAATTCTTAAGTACCCCGAATGGCTTTACTCTCATACTGTTTGCTAGTGTGACATTAAACCTAGCAGTTTCGACAGGCGGATTCCCCTAAGTTTAAAGCACTGCGTAGCTAAGCACACTAATCCCAGCTCCCGTGTCTACGATTTCCTTTCTTGTTGTGTTGCCTAGGGCTAGGATTGAGGGCTAGGACCGGTAAGACTGCATGCATCTCAAAACCTTCCCAGAAGGCATTGACGTGCAAGGATTTAGGCACAGAGTGCAATGTCAAACTCGGTATTTGCGTTTCTGTGTCATGGTCTTGAGGGTCTGCCATGACCTGCTCTCGTGACCCTTCGACCCACTACTTAAGATCTTGCCATAGGATAGGATGCTGCCTAAGCAGATCTCCTAGGCTAAGTGTTACAGGGGCAGTCACTAGCGTGGTCAGGAGATCGTTGGATACTCGTCTCTCCCCTAACCTGGATTGTCCTGGACAATGGTCATGACTGATCTGCGGCTTTGTAGTATCAAGGCTTGCTCTTAGCGGCACTGCTTGTGGTGCGGTTGCTTCTACCGACTTAGGTTGAGGCGGTGATATTGGGGTGCTTACACTGGAGAGATCGTCGATCTCGTCCTCTATGATGGGCTCATCGTCCTTGAGATGCTCTTGAGCCTCCTTCACCCATTCCTTCACCTTTTCTATGGCCTCTAACTGTTGCTTCGGATGTGGGTATTCCCCTACCTTAGCGCTTCCCTTTTTGGCCGTCTTAGGGGCTGAAGTCTCTGCTTATGCGTCTGAAACTTTATTTCTAGCAGGCAGAGTCATAGCACTCTCAATTTTTAGTGCGACTTTAGCTTCCGATCTCTTCTTTTTCTGCCTATGGCTTTTTTTCCCTATCGAGGCTACGTCAAGATTGCTAGGTCCTGGCAGAGAGATGTCAGCATGCTTCATTTGGGCTTGGGTCATGACCCGTAATGGGACGGCCGGGTGTGGCCTCCCCATCGAGGTTTTCGACACCAAATAGCCCCAATGGAACAGATGGTACGTTGGTTGAGCTAGAAGATGGCTTTCGCTTTGGGCAATCTACGAAGAGATGGGTGATTCCACACTCTGCGTGCCTTTGGTCAGCCTTGTCTCTGTTTTGCTGCTCTCTTTTAGGATAGCGTGATGAGACATGACCGGGGTGACCAAAAGTCCAACAGATGATTGGATCTTGTGTCTGCCCTCCTAGGCCTCTACCTCGTCCTCTTCCTAATGCCATCACCGGCATGGATCGATAGTCCATGAGGACAGTGTTGCCCTCGTCGTCATGCGAGACGTAAGGGTATATGTAAGTTTCTTCCTCACTTGGCTCCTCCACGTAGTGGACTGGAGCATTGCTTGGTGGATGGGTCACATAAGGACCACGCGGTCTAGGGATGCCCATAGGATTTATTTCCATCCTAGGAATAGTTGGCTTCATATCATTAGGTGCGGGAAGGGCCAATGGGACTCCCCTTCCAAAGAATGGCTACGGCCTGTTCGCTAGGTAAGGCTGGCCGTAGAGTTGTGAGTACAGAAGTCTTCTTGGTAATCTACAATGCGTGACGTCATGGCCAAACCTACCGCAGTTAGCACAAGGTCTTGACCTAGGGTCTTGACACTCAGTCGGTAAGTGGTTTCTGCCACATATGCGCATTGGACGTGTGGGTGTATTGGTCGTCTCAACATGTCTTGCAACTTGGCTAATTCCATCTTGACATCAGCCAAGCCGTGGTCTGTCTCGGTGGCCTTCCCCTTATCTTGGGATGATGGGATTGATCGCTCACTAGAGGCTGACACTCTCTCTGAACCTCGCAAGTTGGTCTCCTCTACGTTCGAGCTCCTAGAGCTCCGCTCTTTCAGCTAATCATCGACTCTGATGGCTTCCTCAAACACTCTAGCTATCGCGTCTCGCTGCAAGCTTGAATTGCCTGTCAAAGCCTTATATAACTCCTCGTCTCAAATTCCGCTGATGAATACAGTCAAAACTGCTCTTTCAGTCGGTCGCTCGCCCAGAGGGATTCTCTTGAAGAGACTCCTCACATTGGTTACATAGTCGTGAATGTCCTCCTTCTCTTTCTGCTTGACGTTCATCAAGCATACTAGTAGGTTATCAGAGTATCCGGGCTCAGCAAATCTCTTGATGAAGAGATCCTTGAGGCCATTGAAGTTGGCTTGCTCTACAACATCCAGGCTCGTATACCACGTCCTACCCTTGCCGCCTAGGCAAAGCCCAAACGCTTGCGAGCATTGAGTTAGGTCGTTGAGGTTGTTGGCTTCGCAGACTTTCTCAAACTGCTCAACAAAGCTATATGGGTCGTCATGGGGTTGGTACTTGTCGAGTTACTTGGCAATGATTGGTATTTTGGACTGGCTCTTTGAGCCTTGGTTCGCCCCTAGTCCTACGAGTAGCGATGTCGCTAGTGCCGCGGCACTTTGTTCTGCAGCCGTATTATCTAACAGTCACTTTATGAGAAGCTCGCTCAATGTCAAGTCCCCCTCTAGGGCTCTCTCGTGATCTGTTCAGTTCCTTCCTGCTAAGTTCAACACTCGCGGCACCTCATGCAACTCTGTACTTTGCCTTTGGCTTCTAGCATGCTGATCCCTATTGTATTCAGCCATGCCTTGCAATGCTTTGTGGGCTAGCTTTCTCTCCTCTTTTAGATCTGCGATGATAGCATCTGCTGTCCTACCGCAGTGCTCATACCGGGCGTGTGCATCGTAACTGCTTACTAGCTGAATAGCATTTGGGAAGACGTTCAAATCGAGTTCCTCATTAGACCAGTGGTCTGAGCTTTCCTCTACCATTGTCGAGTTGTCTTGCTCCACCAAGCTGTCGATCAGGTTCAGTAGACTCGTTAAATCCACGTCGTCAGTGCCCCTTGCTTGGTCCTAATCTGCACTTTGATGGTTTGTCTATGTCTTGGGTCCTCTCCTATTGGTGGGTTCCTTGAGTGGTTTATCTGAGTGAGTTCCTTTAGTTATTGAATATAAACCTCAATTTATGATTACTCAGTGCTACATGTGTCGTTTCTCGTGCACACATGCTCAATCAGGCTTTCAGCTTTCTTAAGTGTATTTCAAGTGCGGAAATTCAATGTGAGTGCAGCAAGAAATTCCTCGACGTCTTACACACTCTCGCTTGTTTCGGGCCTGATAGGCTTGTAGATCAATTTTCTGGCCATTTTGTCAGGGTTTAGGGTTTTTCTCATATGTCGCCTTGTTTTTTTCGGTTATCAGGTTTTGCAACTCAGCGGTTCGCGTCTAAGTCCTTGGGTCTCACAACTACCTACTTCTAGCAGCTAAGCGGCTACACGCTACGATTTTTTCCTATTACGTGTGCTAGAATCAAGTTCTGAGTGCCCGAAGGGTCTCAACAGTTTGCGCTGCTGCGTATTAGCCGGGTCAGATCAAATTTCTAAAAAATTTGATAAAAAGTTGCACTCTGACCAACCGGTCCAAATTGCAGGGTCCGAGTAGGTCACTCGGACAGGCCGAGGCACAGGGCCGAGGGCCGAATTTCAGGGTTTGACTCGGACGGTTTTGATTCGAACGATCGAATGGCAAATTCGGACAAGGTGATTCGGACGGGCCGAGGCACTTGGGCCGAGGGCCAAATGTGGAAAGTGGTCGAATGTGAAAAGTGCCCGAGGGCCGAGGACCGAATTTGAGGCCGAATGTGCCACGTGGCCAAAAGTTTGACTCGGACGGGCCGAATGGGTGGACTCGGACGGTTTGCCTCGGACCGTCCGAGGGCGAGGGCCGACTAGGGTTTGGGCTGAGTGGGCCGAGTGACAGGAACCGAGGGCCGATTCTGGGACTCTGCCCAAAAAAGGCCACTTGGACGGGCCGAGTGCGGCGTGCGTAAACAGCACGAACACAAATTTGATCGATTCACAATATGTAAGCAAGCACAATGGCCATGCACTTCCAGATCTTATCTAGGGGAGTAGAGGGAGAGATTCATATACCTGAACGGGCTGGTAAGCATGTCGGTGATGCGATCGAATCGATGCGGGCTGGAGCTCTCTCTCTAAAATGGCACAAATGAGCTCTCCCTTGTCCTCTTGGCTCTTATACCCCTTCCCAAGTGTGATATTGATGCCCCCAATCACTCACTTGCCGATCTTAGGCATCACTAGCGAGCGTTTTACCCATTTTTGCACGATTTTTACCCTGTTTTGCCCTGTTTTGAAACAGTAAACCCTATCCTTCTCCGGTTCGATTTCCTAATTCTAACCTATGCTAAATGCAACAAAAATTGAAGGCAAAAAATTGAAATAAATTCTCCATGTTTTCCAATCATCAAACAACCAAAATATCCCAAAATACTTACTTGTTTTGAAGATAAAAAACACCCAACTTCCTACCTATCTCAAGCTCCGTTTTGGGGATGAATCCCTACTTCGATGCTCGATATGAGGCACGCAAGTGCTCAAGCTTGAATCTGTTGTTCCCGACAATGAAACCAAAATGTAGTGGGAGCTCACGCTCAACCACCAAGACCCACGGACCGCTTATTGGTTCAAGCGTTTCAAGCGAGCTCTAATGGCTATCTCTCACCTAGCCGACGCGCCGTCAATCCTATGAGTGTAGTAAGCTTACCTTGATGCCGATGTGAGTAGACTTCTCCCTCGCACACCTTGGTAGCTCCACGATTCTTGATGCTAGCTCAAGCATCCTCAAGCCTCCTCCATCTCCAAGCTCCATCCTCCATAGCCGCACGCGCGAGAGAAGAGAAGAGAAGAAGAGAAGAGGAGATGGTGAAGAGCTTCACCCTCTTGATCCCTCACTCCCACACACTCACTCCCTCACACTCTCACACTCCCTCTCTCAAGAGCACACACAAGCAAGAAGAAGAGAAAAAGAGAAGAAGAAGAGAGCTCTTGTTAGCCACACACCAAAATAATGAGATTCCATTCACTTTTTGAACTTTATATACAAACCCTAAAATCCCATGGGCACCCATCCCCTTTTTTACATGACCGGCCATTGTGGCAAGCTCTTTTTTCCATTTCCCTCTTCTAGCCTTATGCCTCTAGCTTATGCCCATCTAATATTTTACAATTGGCACAGAAGGGAGCCTAACGCTCTTTTACAAGAGTTTTCCAAGTTTTTTGAGGCGCCTTTCATTTAAAATTGCGCCTTTGGTCTCGGCTTAGCTTCTAGAGGTTGCCTGCATATCTTTGCTCTTCTTCCATGCTTTTTTCACTTTTTTCTTCATTTTCTGCCATCTCGACTTGGGGTTAACAGGGAGGTTTTCCAGTCCATACCTCCTCGGTAACCTGAAAATCCAAACCACTAGAAGGTGATCTGTTTATGATATGTACAGTTGTACTAACTGCCTCAGCCCAAAATCTATGTGGTAGGCCTGCATGGCTAAGCATACTACGTACACGCTCCTGGATGGTTCTATTCATCCGCTTAGCCAAACCATTCCGGGGGGGAGTGTAGGGGGCGGTCAACTAATGCTTAATACCCCTCTCATCACATAACTGCTCAAAAGTACGTGAGACATACTCACCCCCATTATCTGTTCTTAGGCATTTTAGCCTATACCCAAACCAATGCAAGCCATCTCTAAAACACAACCAAGACATCAGATTTCAGCTTAATGGAATAAGCCCAAACTTTCCGTGAAAAATCATGTATGAAAGTAACAAAATACTTGGCACCACCCATAGACTGACAAGGCATGGACCCATAGACATCCGAATGTACCAATGCCAAGGGCTCACTCATGCGTGGCCTACCAGAATTTTTAGGCGTAGACCTAGTCTACCTGCCATAAAGACAATGCTCACATGAATCAAAACATGCATAATCAAGGGGCGGTAAGTATTGCAAACCAGAAAGCATTTTCATTCCCTTAAAAGACATATGGCCCAAATGGGCATGCCAAAGAGATACACGTGGGATAGAACCCACAGACAAAACATGATCAAGGGAAGGAGCTGATACAATTAAGGGATATAGGCTACTAGCCTTGGCACCTCTCGCAATCACAAGTCTGCCATGAGTGATCTTCCATGCAGAGTCTCCAAAACATACATGATATCCTGCGTCATCAAGTTGTCCAGCTGACATGAGACTGCGTGTCAAAGCAGGTACATGACGTACATCCTACATAACAAAACTGCTGCCAGAAGGAAACCGCAGCCTAACATCACCAATGCCCACAATATCAAGAGAACTGTCATCACCCAAGTGCACAGAACCTGAAACAATATACGGTATGAATGAAAGCACTCTCGGCAAGGTGTCACATAAAAGGACGCACCTGAGTCCAAGAGCCAACACTGTGCATACATAGAGTGTATCTCTGTCATCTGTGAAGCATTAGAAAAAGCTGCAAGAATATAATCATCATCATCAACATCCTCATGCTACATAACATTTATTTCTTCAATTTTAACACTTGATTTTGCAGGCACTATGCTACGATCAGAAGGCCTATCCTACACTTTGTCTTTCCCCTTATCTTTGCGCCTTTCATTGCGCAGTTCATGGCATTGTGGCCTAATATGGTCCTTTTTCCTACAATGGTGACAAGTAACATCTGCATTCTTGCCATGGGATTTGGTACATGACTTCCCACGAGACTTGGACCAAGATTTCTAAGAATCCCGTCCACGGCCACTACCACTGCCACTGCCATGCTTTCCATATCCATCATTCCTACCTCTAACTGTCATAGCATACGAAACACGAGAGGCATCCAAATTCTTACGGTTAACCTCTTCCTACAAAAGAGCACTCTCAACATCAGATAATTTCAAGGTAATAGTAGAGGAACATAATGCAATGCGGAATACATCCCATGACTCATTAAGAGTACCAAGCAAGAAAAGAGGAGTGACATCCTCTGCAAAAGTGATGCCCTGCGAAGTTAAGTTCTTGAGTATAGCATGGAACTGGCTCAAGTGAGCAGACATGGTCACATTCTTCTTCATGCTCAAAGCCAGCATCATGCGGACATAGCATAAGCATATGATGGTCGATAAGCATGAATCCAATACCCAAGTATGTCAGATAAACATCTGCCAGTGAGTAGGCACATCCCCCAGGCAACGGGCAAAGTGTTCCTACCACTACCAAAACTTGACATAAGTAGGTGTCAGTTCACAAAGATACGGATCCAAAACTGAGACTTAGCTCATAAGCATACAATGAACCAAGACATATGATGTATCATCCCAAAAGGTAAGAAGTCCCAAAGTCTCAAGTGTCTGTAATTGCTCAATAGCATATAATGGCTCAATGCATAAAAGTACGACCTGCTCAATGTCTGATAAGCATTCAAGAATGCTCCCACTGGCACAAAAGTCGTATGTACGAGCTCAAGAGTTCAAGCCAAGACAAGACACAGTGCCAATGAAATAAGTCCAAGACAATACATCAATAGTACATCCCAAACATGTAGGCGGTAGAGCATCCGCATGTAGCATCCATAAGCATATAAGGCATCAAGTACATCCCAAGATACAAATCTGGCAAGCCAATAAATAGCTCAAGTAAGCTCCAAGAATCCAAGGTCAAGCCAAGACCAAGCTCCAATAGCAATAGGCTCCAAACAATGTAACTAGCATGTAGTAATGGCATAGGCTAAGCATGTCAAGACCAGGTCAGACATAAGCAACATACATGCCATAAGTACATCCAAGACGGAGCATCCAGATGCTTTGCAAAGTGAAATCAATCTCAACCAATGATCCCAAATCAAAACCAAGCTCTATGTCGAGCCCCAAGTGTCAATACATCACCATATATGTCTGAAACATAGCCTGAAAAGCATATGCATAAGTATACATGAGTAAAATGACTTCAGTCCAACTATGTACAGCAATGATTTACTATCCAAAACTGAGAATTTCAGCACCAAAATCAGCTCCAAATGGTTTCCAAACAATAGGCATACATTCCCCTAACACCCGGGCATCAAACGGGACCAACCGGGCATCAAATGACAATGCCAAACAAGCTATAGCATCAAATGTCAGTGTAACACTATCATAAACTGCCTGTGGACTGTTATGAGAGTCCCAAAACAGTGTTAAATCAGTCCAAATGGTATGCCAACACATCAACCATCAGAACCAAGCATCAAAGCATGTTCATATGCCCGAAATGGAGCCTTTCCAAGTGCCAATGGAGGGGGAGAGCTGCTGTTGTGACTGTCAATGCTGAAGACACATATGGGAGGGCTGCGTGATTCTACCAATTGTAAATGCTGGTCCTATGGCTGCAAACAATGGTGTCCAAGCTTCGGAGGGGTTCGATTAAAGCGAAGGAAGGCTTCAAACAAGCTCCAGCAAGTCTTGTTCAAAGGCAAGTGAGATATGAAGCAAGGGAGATTCAATGGTGGTTGCCCCAATCTTGTTTACAGCATGTGAGACCTAAGAACTGAAGTAAACCCTAAAGAAAATGATCAAATACCTTTGATGTAATGCCCTGAAGGTACCCAACAATGCCGGGAAGGTGCTCAAGAAGCCGGGGAGTGATGGGAGCTCGAAGGAGTCAGATATGGCTGCCGAGAAGGAGACACAATGCAAGTAGGGAGTTGATGGGATGCTGAGACTGCCACGAACCAAGCTCAAGAGTCGGAAAGCAAAGCTCTGATACCAGTTGAAAGGGAGCGATGGATCGAAGGTTGGACTCGAGAGCTATGGCGGGAGAGCAAGAGCAAGAAAGGGAGAGACTAGAAATGGGAACTCCAACAGTCACAATGTGTGACCGGGTCTTCCTTTATTCAAACAGTCACTAAAAGAATAAAGAATAAAGTGATGGTGACGTGTGCCCACCACCTGCAGTGTGCAGTGGCGGTGATTGTCAGTGTAGTAATACACGGGCGGCTAGGCAAAGACGCCTTTACCCCCAACAATGGGTCTACTAGAACTCAAAGTTCTGAAATCCTCTAAAGTGTTGATCCTATGTGTCTATTAAGGTCTCCATGCCATTTGGCTGCTATCCATATAACTCTTGTATTATATCATCCATATAGCTCATAATGTGTTGGAGTTATATAATATTTCAAATATCAATCGAGAGTATCTATTGAGATTTGCATGCCATTTGTCTACCATCCATATAACAGCTATTATATAAGGCCTACGAATTCATGTAATGTATCAAGTGAGATCAAACTCAATTCATTTTAATGAGTTTTCTTTCTACAAAATTATCTGAGTATTTTTGTATTATTTTTTTCATTCTCTTGAAATGAAAGGTGTGGGGGATGAGAATCTTGCCATGGGTCCATATGAGACCATTTTAAAGCTTGTACTGGGAGTTATCACCCATTAATTGATGGTGTAATTTCTGAAACATATGGCTAAATTCTTCATTTAGCAAATAGGCCTCCTAGAGCTCCTTAGCCTAATCACTATGTGGTTTTGAGATAGATGATATGATGCATCCCCACATATATGAGAGTGAATTAGCCGCTATATTATCTTTGCCTTTGGTATGAGAGATGTAAAAATGATGATTTTTAAAGGTTTCTATCTATCTCCTCATAACCGGATCCAAAAAACATCAAAATGACTCGATATTTTTAATTTAAACTCTATATGATATGAACAGTTTAATTATTAAAAAACATTTAACAAACTCAGTTGGAAGAAAAAATTTACAATGGAAGACTGTTAAAAGACACTGTAATGACCCCTTTACGCTAAGCAGCAGTAGAGCAATTTAGAAGGAGCTAAACGACAAAATTGGACCGTGGTGTGACGGAAGCTGGGGAGGTGGAACTCGTCTACCAAGACGATCTAAAGCTCGGTCAGGACTCAGCAGTCAGCAGGCCGGCCGGGCTTGCTAGTGCTCGCCAAGGCGAACTTGAGAAGGTTCGGTCTGGAGATGCCACTGATCGTGGGCTGACTGGGCCGTGGCAAAGTCGACTCGCAGGCTTTTCTTCTGTAGTTTGACAAATTGCAATCAAAGACTTTACGTGGTGTGAGAATCGAAGGTCTTTCCTGATCAGACCTCGTCAGACACGGAAATGCCGTCCCAACACTCGATATGATAAATGGCGGGGCGTATTCTTCTTGCATAAACATTACCAACCCGCCTGTCGTCTTACTATTAGCTTCTTTGCCTCCTCCTCCTCCTGCTGCTGCATAGGATACCATTGATGATGGCTTCCCACGTTCACCGCGTTATAATTACCTGTAGCCCTCGCAACTCTACTCCTGTCGCTTCCTTGATATTCTCGATCGCCCTCAGCATGCTCATCATACAGCACTGCGTAACCGGCACCTCGGTGGCCGCAGCTGCCTGCGTGGCGCAGGACCGGGCGGCTCTTCTGGCCGTCAAGGGGGCCGTGGCCAAGGACCCGTCTCAGAAGCTGGCGGCGTGGACGGCGTCCATGTCCGACTGCTGCTCCTGGGAGGGCGTCACCTGCGAGGCCAGCAGCGGCCGCGTGGTGCAGCTGGACCTCTCGGGGGGCAGGCTGCAGGGGGTGCTGTCGCCCCTGCTGGGCTCCCTGTCGGAGCTGCAGCTGCTCAAGCTGCAGGAGAACAGCTTCCAGGGTAGCATCCCTCCGTCTCTGGGCAAGCTCACCAAGCTCCAGCAGCTGTCGCTAGCCAACATGATGACCGACAGCGGCAGCGGGGGGGGCCTCACGGGAGCCATCCCGGAGTCCTTGGGGCAGCTCAGCGGCCTCCGGGAGCTCGACCTGTCCTACAACGCGCTCTCGGGTGGCATCCCGGAGTCCTTCGACCAGTTGACCAGCCTCCGGGTGCTCGACCTGTCCCACAACATGCTCAGCGGCCCGCTGCCCAGCGCCATCGGGGGCATGGCCAGCCTGCAGCACATCCGCATCGCCAACAACCTCATCAGCGGGTCCATCCCGCCCTCCTTCGGCCTCCTCTCCAACCTCTTCACCGCCGACCTGGCCCTCAACAACCTCTCGGGCGTGGTCCCGGCCGCCTTCACCACCAACCTCACCAACCTCTTCGTCCTGTACCTGGACCACAACGCAATCGGGGGCCTGCCCGAGGACATGAGCAACCTCCACAGCCTGCAGGTCGTGCGCCTGGACGGCAACCCGCTGGGCGACATCAGCAGCGCCTCGTCGGCGGCCATATCGGGCCTCTCCACCCTGCCCAAGCTCCGGGAGCTCCACCTCAGCTCCTGCGGCCTGTCGGGTCCCTTCCCGCAGTGGGTGGCCAACCTCAAGAAGCTTCAGGGAGCCGACGACAACTCCAACGAGGTCACTCCTCTCATCGACCTCTCACACAACGCCCTCACAGGCACCATCCCGCCCGAGCTCGGCTCCATCGCCAACCTGCAGAGCCTGAATCTCTCATACAACGCCCTAACGGGGGTCATCCCATCCGAGCTCGGCTCCCTCGCCAACCTGCAGAGCCTGGACCTCTCGTACAACAACCTCTTCGGGGCCATCCCAGCCGAGCTCGGCTCCCACGCCAACCAGCTGCAGAGCCTGGATCTCTCATACAACGCCCTAACGGGGGTCATCCCAGCCGAGCTCGGCTCCCTCGCCAACCTGCAGAGCCTGGACCTCTCCTACAACAACCTCTCCGGGGCCATCCCGACAGATCTGGCCAATCTCAGTACCTCCCTCCGCTTCCTGTCGCTGCAGGACAACCAACTGTCCAGCAACATCCCTGTCGCCTTCGCGACGCACCTCCAAGGCCTGGCCTCCTTCAACGTCTCCGACAATCAGCTGGCCGGTCGCATCCCACCGCAGCAGCCCTTCACCACCTTCCCTGTGTCCTCCTACCGCCCTGGCAATCCTGCCCTCTGCGGAACCCCGCTCCCCGCATGTACCAGGCGGCGCCTAATGCGCTAGCAGTATACAGCATAGTGTTAAAAGTACATCCTCCTTCGAAGTAAATCCATTATCCATTCCGCATTAATCCAGTACTGCACAAGATCGTGAGATGAAAGCCCATTGCCAAAACAAAACCACATCGGGCAAGATTCCATTGTCAAGCCTCTCTCTCCTAAAGCCATCCTAAAAAACTATTCCTATCGGGCCTAAAATTTGAAGGTTGCAACACCCTTCAAAGGGGGTTTTGCCCTTCTAGAGAAGGGTGATACATATATTACCCTTCAAAAGAAAGGTAAGAATTTTAGAAAAATAATTATATGCCCTTCCAAACTCTTTAAAAAGAAAAGGAGAGGTCCTCTAAGACCTTCTATTTCAACTAGGCCATTAGCATTTAGTTTGTTAATGTGTCGAAAATGTCAAAATTTCACCTCTTTATTTATTTTTTGTAATGCATGGTCATATATTACCAAAAGAGTAAAAAGTGTTTACAACATGTAAAAATGCATCGAGGCCTCGTGCTTGAGAATATAACTTTTTCCCAAAATAGTCTATAGATCCAATGTTGGAACTTCAAAGGGTAAAGAACAGATAGTAGCTCTTGTTTAAGAAGCTGGGATAGACAAGCATCTAGTTTCCAATGTATTGGGTGTGGATTGCACATCATAAGATGTGGATAAAGAGGAAGCATGGGAATACATGTGGTCAAATGTGTTTTTGGATTAAAACATTGTTTGAAGAGACATGCATTCCTTCTTAACCAGAAAAATCTCAAGGTTACATCACAAATTAGACCGAGTGATCTCCATTTAGCTTCATCAAAATTAGCTTGATCACCAAAGAAGGTAACTGCTATCCCAAAGTTATCCTACTAGCTGGTAGCTCTCACCAACAACATATAAGAGATTTTGGGAATTTTCCAAGTCCCACTTTTAATGAATGTCTTACTTTTGTGAATGAAAGAGAGCACTATGTTTATGTTTATCTCTAAAGGACACTTTGTATGTTACAAATGTGAGATCACACATCTTGAGAGCTTAAATGATGAATGTCAACTACGTGGCTATTAGGAGATTTGGATTTCACCTCTATCTTTTCTAGCATACTAACAAAAGATGATGTTGTATGGTGGTGGAAACATCAAGGAGGCTTAACTAGTATATACCTAGGAAATTTCCAAGTTTAATGTAAGAGTACAAAGGTTTGAAGGAGTGTAGAGAGAATTTAGAATACAAGAGCCTTAAACATTATATGAAAATATGTTATCATGGCTAAAATTTATAATGTTATGGATTTAAAGATATTATAATATGAGTTTTTTCTTTTAGATATAGCATAATTTAAAGTGACATGTATAAGTTTCATAAACTATGACCTTAAAAGAGTCATCACTAACTAGGTGTGGTTTAATAACTTGATCTAATACCATATAGTAATAAGTTTGGATAACCTATGATGTGATAGTTCTTTTTTATTTGTAAACCAATAGACACAAGTATGTTAAATAATTGCTCATCCCATTTGTATTTTTTGTATGTATATACATGATATATAAATATCTTTTGTTCAAAATTTCTATCTGACCAATGGTTTCTGTTTCCAAAGAAATAGACATAAATTTTATTATTAATTAATACTTATTTGTTAGCTAAGACATAAAGTACAAAATTGGACTTAAACCACTTTATAAGAAATTTCAACACAATTAGCTAACGTTATTGAAAGACTAAAAAACATTAAGTAGATTCTCTCAAAATTGGACTTAAACCACTTTATAAGAAATTTCAACACAATTAGCTAACGTTATTGAAAGACTAAAAAACATTAAGTAGATTCTCTCATTGATAGTGGTGGCTTTTAAAAACATTAAGGTAACTACATAAAACACTTTAAATTTCTAACAAGCATATATTTTATAGCCATGCAAAAGCCCTTAATGTAAGGGATATATTTACTATGGAAGTCAAAATTAGTCCATGTAGAGTCACTGCCTTGTTGCATCATGTATATTGGAAAAATGTAACTTTTGTAGATAGCTGCACTACCATTTATAAAATGTTTGTGATATCCTAACTCATGAGCAAGTTGCATTGCTTCCATATCTTTCAAAGTAGAGATTAAAGGAGTCTGTTTCAAACTTGTATAATTGTGAGTTGTTCAATGTAAGTGACAGACGACTTGAGGCATTTGTTGAGTATGTTCGTATAATAGACGGTCATAAAGTACAAAATAGGATTTAAACCACTTTATAAGAAATTTCAACACAATTAACTAATGTTATTGAAAGAATAAAAAACATTGAGTAGATTCTCTCATTAATATTGGTGGTGTTTAGAAACACTAAGGTAACTACATAAAACACTTTAAATTTCTAACAAGCATATATTTCTTAGCCATGCAAAAGCCTTTAATGTAAGTGATATATTTATCATGAAAGTCAAAATTATTCCATATAGAGTCACCACCTTGTTACATCATGTATATTGGAAAAATACAACTTTTGTGGATTTTGTATAAAACGTTTAGTTGGACTACCATTTATGAAATGCTTGTGATATCCTAACTCATGAGCAAGTTGTATTGCTTCCATATCTTTCAATGTAGAGACTAAAGGAGTATGCTTCAACATGGATAATTGTGAGTTGTTCAATGTAAGAGACGGATGACATGAGGCATTCTCAACAGGATTTAGATATCCTTTGTAAGGACTATCATCTATGAGAATAGTCTTGGTATGCTGACAAACATCTCCATATTGATCCCATACATACTTCAGAGGCTTGAACATTGCTTCTACTCCTATATTATCTAGCCTATATATGATTTTGAGTCGATGTCTATGATATTGTTATTGGCCCCAAATCATGAAGAAAGGATACTTCCTTTTTGCATGGATCTCCAAGCACTTAATAATTACCGTGAAATTCTTATGTAAAGCTGTTAACCAAACTCCCACTTGGAATCGTGCAAATAAGGCTTCAAGAAACTCCATACATCATGGTCGAAGAACAAGCCATTGCTTTCCCATTTGAAAGCTTTGAAACCTTTTAGACTTAGCAAAGCATTGTTGTAAAAGAAGACCATTGAGATCAAGTATTACACATAATTGTGTTGCATTTCTTATCAAGGACACATCAATCACATCATCGTGCTCTATTGTTGTTGAATCACTTAGATATCCAACCATAGATATCTTAGTTGAAGTTACAAAGAAGAAAAAGATGCACATTAGATTCATTTACTTCCTCATCATTCTACTTAATAGTTGAGCTATAAACTGGCATAGAACACTAAAGCAATTTAACTTCACATTGACAAATACATACATAGGTACTACTTAATAAATGATGTCTTAAGAAAAGAGACATTTGACCATGTGGACAAATCTAACCAAATGTAATATCATAAGGTGGAAAAAATATATATGATGATTTCTTTGAAGTAAAATCTATTCTAATAAAGTTATTTTTTCATACCCACTTTTTATCGCTAATTATAAGTATACTTGAGATACTAACAATAGATTCTTGTAATTAGTTGCAAAAATTATCTTATCATTATAATATTAAGCATACTCAGTTTCTAAAAAGGCCTTCAAAATGGCATGTACAAAGAAGGTGTTTATTAGTCATAATTATTAAAAGAAAATTTAAACACGATACTTTTGACCATGTGACCAAAACTATGTCGCATATAAGTGACACATGATAATTTAATTGAGATAAGTTATACTCTACTTGGATAAGTTTTTATGGTTTCTTCTTAAGGACTAACCATTTTATTTTTGAACTAGTTATATTCCATAGATATTTAAACTCATGAATTGTAACAAGAATTTTACCTTAATATTCCATATACACATCTCAAAAGATACATTGGAGTGAAATCTTTGTTGCAATATTTGATACTTAGGTAAAACTCCTTTGGGAGGTGCAATGAATCTTTTTTGGGGTGTGCAATATATTGTTGGCTCTCTTATCCTAAGGTACATGCATAAACATACACTAGTGATGTAGTAAAAGAGGCTATAAGAGATAAGAGATTCGACCATGTGGACAAATCTAACCAAAACTAACATGACAAGATCATTACACAACACATATAAGAGTTTAATTGAAGTAAGATCTAAAATAGACTTAAATAAATTTTTCATAGCTAGCTCAAACTTTTCATTATGATAAGTATTCTTACACACTAGATCATTACAATTAAACAGTTATCCTTACAAAGGATGATAAATTTTAATGAGCTCTTTAATACTATTTTAGCAAAATATTTACTTAAATAGATTTTGTAAACCAAACATGCTCGGTACCTTTTGTAAAAAATTTAAAAACTAAAGATATAGTTTCTTTAAGTAATATCACCAAAGAAAGAAAATCTTGCAAATGCTAATGGAAGTAAATTCTCAAGAAAAAAATCAAAATTACATCAATCTGTCTTCCTTGATGAAAGGAGAAGGAATGGAGTTTAAACACCTGAAGTAGCATTTAATTTCTCTTTCATAATTAGACTTGCTATATCTTGGCTTGATTCTTCTATGCCCTCGAGTGGTACTTCAAGAACTTGAACTTCAGTAGGAGGAACCTCTTAGGAGTTTGAATTTTATTTGGCACTCTCATGGACCCTCCACAATTGTGCTTCAACCTCTCTTTGCTCTTGAGTGTTGCAAACCACTGCAATAGTCTTTATATAATTTACCAATGCCACCATAGATACAAGTCCACTTGCGTATACATCAAATACAACAACCCCATGTGCTGCATCTAGAACAACAACCCCAATGGTAATTGGATCTCTGTAAACATTATGTATAAGATCAAAGGTTTCTAGATTGCATCCAACAACATATACATGCCAAGGGAAAGTAGTGGAGGATTGAAGAGGATTTTGCTTTTTTCCAATCACGAAGTTCACAATATATTCTGCTCCATTTGGTAGGGACCCTGCATCAACTCCACGTGTGAGCTTCTTTGATACCCAATCATTGCAAATACCTAAAATATTTGTGTAGACTTCATCATTGATATCATAATCATCAACAAGCTCTTCCCAAGTCTTCATCACAGCACTACTTTCTGGAACTGAAGCATTGAAAAGAGTGATAAATTCCTCCTTTAGGACCCTATCTTGCTTGATTTGCTTAGCCCTTGTTTCCATGTCAATCATATCTTCCTTATCCCATTTGTTTCTAAGAAAAATAATATGACCTTCATTAATCTTCTCTTTTAGTGTAAGGATGTCTCCATCCTTTAAACCCATAAGGCAACGAAATGCAGCAGGAGAAGGTTGCCTTCCCTTTTTTCTCGAACTCTCCTCTTGGGATATAAGCTCACCTCTAGAGTATCTCTTCATGATTTTGATCCAACTATCAAATATTTCTTGGGAGCTAACAATCATATGGCAATCTCTAGATGCACAATTTTCTCCAATGTATGCCACAAATCTCTACAAAAAAAAGATAAAAATAGTGAGCATAGAACAAAAGAAAGAGCATCACACTAATCTTCACAAAAAGAGAATGTAAGCTTATATGTGATTACTTGCCATGGTACTCTTTGAGAGCTTGTCTTAGAAAGCCCTTGTTGGGTTTTGGTGGAGAACCAAATGCTAGTCACTGATCTCTTAATTGTTGAAGTTGCTCAACATAAGGGGCATTTTTCATAACATTATGTGATTCCATATTTGTCATTCGTGAAATCTCAATGCACATTATTCTAGCATTTCTTGTGGTGTATAAATGCTTGGTTGCCAGACAACATGTAGTATTACTATGAATATATATCTTTGTTGCATGAATTGAGTGAAGCCTTGATATAATCCAATAACTATAAGTGTACAACTTATTAGCATCCACCTCATCACGATGCATGGGTCTCTTCTCATTGTTGTCTTGTACAAAAGACATAATATATGCTACTGTTGCTGGATTCATGAGATTCTTTATGAAAGACGTGGTTAGCTTCTCTACATAATCCCAACACTAATCCCAACACAGTGACCTATAAGTATACAAAGGAGGTGCATCATAATACCTATCAATGAGAATAGGAAATTGTGTTGTTGGACCAAATGGAAAGAATTTTTCAAACATGTAAAATCTTGATTCTTCATTCTTTCCCTTCTTCTTAACTATCTTAGGAAAATCAAATGTTCTTTCTACTCCCTTGACCTCAAGAGAAATTATTGGCTTTGCAGGTGTAACTTCTAGCATGGAAGGTAAAGTGGCATCATTCTCAGTAGTGTTAGCAGCCATAATAACAATAAGAGCTTGTGATAAGGAACTTTGTTGAGGTGATTTTGACTTTGAGCTTGTGGGATTCGGTGAATTATTTTCTTCTTGAGGAGAAGGTGAAGATCTCAAGTCTATTTGTTTATCTTGGAGCTTCATTCTTTTGTTGGGGCGATCACCTTTTCTTGAAAAGGAAAGTAGCTCACTATTTTGGACAGCTTAGAATGCTAATATAATGTCTTCTGTGTCCTTTACCTCCTCAAATAAGGTCTGTCCCATTGTTTTCAAAGATTATTCTTCGTCCTCTTTAATACGGGCAAAGTGAAATGACAAAGGTTCAACTTTTTATACTACATTTTTCCCCTTGATCTTGACAAGATTACATGGTATTCCCTCTTTCCCAGCACATCCATTTGTTATCTTCTCTATGACACAATCAGACATAATAACCTTCGGCCGAGCAAGTAGCCCAAGACGTCCATTAATTAGTGTGTCCCGGACAAGGGCAAGAAGTGCCAAGGTTCGAAGCTCAGGGGATACCCTCAGATTTCTTACTAAATTGGGCAGGACTTGTCTATTTGGGAACACCGATTGGGTGCACCATGAAAACAGGCCCTAGAGACCCAATTAGAAGGTGGAAAGAGGGTATATTTGGTTGGGAGGTAAGTAAGACACACAAGAAATCTTTTTCTCTCTCACATTTGGTATCAGAGCGTGTAGGTTTCCAAAAAAAAGATTTGGGTTTTTTTTTTACAACACACAGGTGAGATCGTGCGGTAGTCGCGAGAGCGCACATGAGTAGGCAACGGGAAGACAACACGCCACAGAAGACAACGCAACGTCTCTTTCTGGCGGCACCCACCACAAGGCCCAGTGGCAACCCAAAATCACACCAGTAGCACCACCAAGGCTAAGGCACACTTCATCACACAAGAGAGCTCTCTCTCTTTTACTTGAAAGAATGACTATTTCCCTTTCACCTTTTATCCTTAGTAAATTCCTTGTGGCACTCTGCATGTGGGATAGAATCCCATTTTTACCAAGCTTGTGAGCCCTCCATCCCCTTGTAACAAAAAAAAAGGGTGTTTCTCTCCTCTTTCTGAGCACATTTTCTGAGATCTATAACTTCTTGGTACGACATCCAAATTGCAAACCGATTTCATGAGCTTCGAGAATGATTTGAAGACAAGATTTTTAAGTATTTTCATTGCCAATTGAGCTTGGGAGCACTTCAGAAATTTCACACCAAAGTGACCTCTTGAGATGGGCAAAAATTGGGATTTTTGGGCTCCAACGGACACCGATTCAAGTGCTTGTCAGTTCTTGTGGTTTTCTTGCATCGAATTTCAGCATATTTGACTTCTGGTTTTGATTGGCGAGGACATTTCAAATTGCTTTTGTGGTGCCCAGATACACATTATCTCTACCTTTTGGAGCTTAAAATTCATTACTTTGAGTGCGCCTATGTATGCTTGAGAGTGTGGATTCTGTGCATTTGGATGTTTAAGCATGGTTTCAAAGAGGATTTTGTGACTTATTCAGCTTTGCACTTTTTTTCGAAATGTACAAAGAGGATTGCTTTTGACATGCATGCTTCTTGTGGATAGTACTTGTGCGGAAACATAACAGTTTTTTGAAAGTACATTGTATTTACGCTTGCCTTACTTTTGTTGGTTTGAATTATTAATTTTTTATTAAAAAAACATCAATTAATCAATCATGTCAGGCACTGAAGATATGCCTTTGAATGACATTGATGTAGAGGAAGAACCTCTTATGCATGATGACGAGTTGCCCTCTTCATCTAATGATGTGCGTAATCGTCTTTCTAGTTTGGAAGGCACTATGCAAGTTTTGCTTGAACAAATGAAAATTCTAACTCAAAATGCTTTGGATAAAGGCAAGAGAGCTTTAGATGAGAGTTTACCTGATGCATGTATGCCTAGCACACAAGTTGTACATGAATCCTCTGTAGTCGTTCCTCCTTTGCAAGAAGCTAAGTGGCAGCTCAAAGACCTTAAGCCGCCTAAGTTCAATGGCATGCCAGCACAAAGGACTGCATATGTGGTGGAACAATGGCTCTCTAAATGGGAGCAGTGTTTTAAGTTATGCCATATTCATGAGGATGCTTTAAAGATACAGCAAGCTACATATAATCTCATGGATGCCGCTCATCGTTGGTGGCAGAAAATTGAGCACGATCATGTAGAGCCGTCTACTTGGATTGCATTATTGTTTTATAATAATTTTGTCCCTTCTCCAGATGAGCGGACAAGGGCTCTAGATGCGCGGTTCTTCATAGCTCAGAAGAGCTACTCTGTCCAGGAATATGTAGACAAGTATAGAGAGATTCTGTTAAAGGTCCCTAAACATATTCGTGACTTTTTGCAAGTGCATAAATTTATCATGGGCCTTAAGGCCACTTGTCAGGAAGGAGAGATGTAAAACCTTAAATGAGGAAATGGAGCTTGCATTAGTCCTTGAAGATGGAAAGGCCCAGAGATTTCCTTGGACTAGAGGTGCACACCCTGTCTTTACTCTTGCAGTTGCACCTAGTGCTCCTCGTGTGAAGGACACTAGAGAAGTGCATATGATCAAGACAGTGACATGTATCAAGAGGAAGGTATCTACTATGGCTGAGAGAGCCTACAATAAATCTATGCTCACTCCATAGCAAAGGGAGAAAGTAATGAGAGAAGGAATCTATTAGAAATGCCTGGGGCAGCATAAATTTAAGGCTTGTCCCAAGGAGGCAAGAGTCAGTGCTCAAATGGTGCTTAATCCAATGCAAGATGTGGATAAGGCGAGAGATGACCTATATGAGTCACCTCCACATGACTCTGGTTATCATGAACGGATCCTAGCCGTCACAATAACAAAGAAAGTACCAACTATGCCAGATGCAGTGTTATCGCCTGAGGCACAAAAGGGGTACCAATTTGCTAACACTGAGCTCATTGTAATGAAAGGCATAGTGGCAGGATGCCCTAGGCGTATTTTATTTGATACGGACTCTTCACATAATGTTATTAGCTCTAATCTCGTCAAGAAGCTGAAGCTCAAGACTACCCCTTCAGAATATATTTATTCGGTAGAGCTAGCTTATGGGATGGGTACAGAGACATGGGATTAGCGAGTTGTTGACCTCCCTGTATATATCCAGTACTATGAGGACATATTGGATTTTGAAATCACACGGCTTGCAAGATTTGACCTAATGTTGAGCAAGCATTGGCATGCAAAGAATAGACCTATCACTGACTTCTCTTCTCATATTTATCAATTTGAGCATGGGGGCCGACGATTATTGATTCGCGGAGACCTAGCTTTTCACCCTTTGCAGCTTCTATTTTACTTGTAAAAAAGAAAGATGGTTCTTTTCGAATGTGTGTAGACTACAAGGCTTTAAATAAAATAAATGTCAAGCATAGATATCCTATGCCTCGTATTGACGATCTCTTGGATGCTCTAGGTGGTGCTTCTATCTTTAGTAAGATTGATTTAAAAAGTGGTTATCACCATATTAGAGTAACAGATGAATATATTTCTAAAACTGCTTTTAGAACAAGATTTGGTCAATATGCGTATTTGATTATGCCTTTTGGTTTAACAAATGCTCCTACTACTTTTATGATGTTAATGAATGATTTACTAAGACCATACATGGGCAAGTTCATTGCAGATTTTATTGACGATGTGCTTGTGTATAGTAAGAGTATCCATGAACATGAGTCACATTTGGTGACAATTTTTGAAACTTTGCAGGAAGCAAAACTCTATGCTAACCCAGACAAGACGATACTATGTTTAGCAGAGATAGAGTATTTTAGGTCATATTGTATATGCCGATGGGATCAAGATGGACCTTAAGAAGGTTGTTGTGATACTTAGTTGGCCGACACCCCAAAATGAAACAGCTCTTCGTTCCTTTTTGGGATTGTCAGGATTCTGTAGGAGATTTATATACGCATACTCGCATATAGCTGCTCCTATGACAGATTTATTCCAAGATATGGTGCCCTATGTGGACATCAGTGCAACAAGAAAGTTTTGAGGCTATAAAACAAGCAGTTTCTACTGCCCCTGTTCTCAAGATAGTTGATCCTAAGAAACCATTTGTTTTAGAAACAGATGTAAGTAGCATCGCGATAGGTGCAGTCCTTAGCCAAGAAGGCAGGCCTATAGCTTTTGAAAGCAAGAAGCGGCAATAGAATTGGCCAATTCATGAACAAGACCTTTATGCTATTGTTCATTGCCTTAAAGTTTGGTGGCACTATTTATATGGTGTAGATTTTAAAGTTCAAGTATTTTTGTAGTCAACCAGATCTTCGAGGGCACCAAGCTCGATGGACTGAAATGATGCAAGAATTTCATATGGAAATTCTATACAAGAAGGGTAAGGATAATGTTGTTACTGATGCATTATCTCGTATAATGTATCAAATGAGCTTTACAATTTTAGAAAGCTCATTGCTTCAAGAAATAAAGGAAGCACAGTTAGAGGACTCTTATATGGCAAAAAGTTATTAGGCCATAGAACAAGACTCTTTGATTAGGGATGGACCAGATACTTCTGTTTCATTACCTACTATTATTTCTGATAAGGCAAGTTCATTTAAGAACTTTTCAATTGAGAATGGGTTTCTTAAACAAAAAGGCAAGATCTGTGTTCCTAGTGCACGAGAACTATGAAAGAAAGTTTTGTTTGATAACCATGATGTGCCTTGTGCAGGACATCTTGGTATTGATAAGACCATATAGCTTGTTAGAAGGACATTTTGGTGGCCAAAGTTGGCCAAGGATGTTTGCCAATATGTCCAACAATGCGTTCAATGTCAAGTTAATAAAGCAGAAAGGGTGAAGCCACCAAGTCTGCTAATGCCATTACAAATTCCAGAATCTGATTGGAAAAGTATTTCCATGGACTTCATTGTCGGCTTACCTAGAACCTAGAGACAAAAAGACACTATCCTAGTGATAGTGGACCTCTTTAGTAAAATGGCTCATTTTATAGCCACTCGCGAAAGTGTGGAAGCTCCACAAGTCGCAGATTTGTTTATTGATCATGTGTTTAGGTTGCATGGTCTACCTACGTTCATTGTGTCTGATAGGGATGTCAGGTTTACTGGTCATTTTGGGCATCGTGTCTTTGGTCGTTTAAAAGTGTCTTTAAACATGTCAAGTGGTGATCACCTAGAAACAGATGGTCAAATAGAAAGACTCAATCAGATACTAGAAGACATGCTGAGAGCATATGTATCTAATAAACAAACAGATTGGGATACACATTTGTCATTGTTAGAATTTGCGTATAACAAAAAACCTCATAAGGCGATAGGTCTGTCTCCTTTTGAAATAAATTATGGAATGAATCCAAGTTTTCCTAGTACATTAAGGTTAGATGAGAAATGCCTAGCTGTGGTAGAAATTCTTTATTGACATACAGGCTAATATTAAAATTGCTCAAGCCAAGCTACAGCAAGTTGCTGATAGGGCTAAGAATTTTGCAAATAAGAAAAGGGTCAAGTAGGCTCTTTGAATTAGGAGAAAAAAAATTTCTCCAAGTACCAGCCAAGTCGTCTAGTTTATCGACTAGCAAAATGTCCAAAGTTATCTTCAAGATATTGTGGACCGTGGAAAATTATTCAGAAGCTAAGTGATGTAGCTTACCGATTGGAACTTCCTCCTGGTTGCCGTGTTCATCCAGTGTTTCATGTTAGCAAATTAAGAAAGTATATCTCACGTGATGATAATCTAATTGATGGTACGGTACCTTTGCAGGAACAGGATTCAGTTGTTGACCATGGACCAGATAAGATACTAGATCGGAGAGAGAAATGGTTGTGTAATTGTACTCTCCATGAGTATCTAGTTGCCTAGAAGGGTCTACCAGTTACTGATGCTATATGGGAATCAGAAGCTTTGATTCGACGACACTTTCCATCACTAATCATTGAGGACAATGATTTTTGAAAGGGGGAGAGAACGTTAGACATAATAACCTTCAACCGGGCAAGTAGCCCAAGACAGCAATTAATTAGTGTGTCTCGGACAAGGGAAAGAAGTGCCAAGGTCCGAAGCTTAGGGGATATCCTCAGATTTCTTACTAAATTGGGCAGGATTTGCCTATTTGGGAACACTGCTCGGGTGCACCATGAAAACAGGCCCTAGAGACCCAATTAGAAGGTGGAAAGAGGGTATATTTGGTTGGGAGGTGAGTAAGACACACAAGACATATTCTTCTCTCTCACAAACACCATCTTGTTGAAAAAATGCAATATCACTCTTTAACGTAAATAAGAGAACATTGTCAGCTATTTTTCCTTGACTATCATAAACATCCACATACCATGGATACACAAAATCACCACTAGCTCCATCAATGGTTTGGGTCTCCTTTTTGGATGTGCTATCTTTCTTTGCCATTGAATAGTTCTACAAAGAGAAAAAGTTGTCAGACAAAAGTGGATTTAAAAATATTCAAAATTCACAAAACCCAAATAAATGTATAAGATTTCTAGGTTGAAAATTGAAAACACAACACAAGATTTTATGAAATACAAGACAAATGTACTCCAAAGGGACTCTTCCATAAAATGAAATATTGAAATTTGAGATTAAGTATGATATGAGATATCCAACCATAAATATACGTGCTCATGTATCAAATCTCATGGATTATTCAGGCCCTAAGTTAGCATTAATTTTGTTTCTCTTGCAAGAATCATATAGTAAAAACTTTGCCATGGACTTCGATGAGAAGATCAAATTCTATTAATAGTGAGACTTGACCATGGACTTAACCAAATGGTCAAGTGATAATGAAATGTTGAGTGTGAGTGTGGTATGAGATATAGTGAAATATCATTGTGATTATGTAGAAAATGTCATGGATGATTTTTGTCCCTAAGTTAACATTGGATTTCTTCTCCATGTAAATTTCCTATGCAAGGATCATACTCTAGAAACTTTGCTAAGATTTTTTGCTATGTAGTCAAATCCTATTTAATCAAAGAATGAGATTTATTCCAATATGAGATCCACCCATATATCAATGTGGTTATGTAGCAATCTCACGATTCCATTTGGCCCAAAGTTAACATTTTAATTAGTGCACATATAAGTTTCCCTTAAGGAGCTATATTGTAAAAACATTGTCATTGGTTTTAGCCATGTGGTCAAATTCTATTTAGTCATAAGACTTATATATAAGATTAGAAACTTTGCCATGGTTTTTTACCATATGGTTTTTGAAGGCTAGTTAAAGAGAGGATGCAGTTTATTGTGATATGAGATTCACATATAAACAAATATGGCTATGTAGCAAATCCCATAGGTATCAATATAAGGTAATGTGAAAAACACTTGAAAGGTGGAGATTTGACCTCATAGTGAAACCTACAAGATAAGATGATTTCTATAAACTGGTTTTAACCATATGGCCAGTTTCATAACCATATGAAGAAAGGGATTCATTTGTTGCAACATGTTGTGAAATTGGATTTGACTATATAGCCAAATATTATTTTATAGTGGAATGAAAAATTGGTCTCATAGTTTGCAAGAGATATGAGATTAGATTTGATCATATGGCCGAACAAAACAAGAATGGGGGATTTTTGGATGCTAGCATTCATAACAAAATGAAAGATTTGACCATTGTACTGGAATGGAAAAAGTGGCTAATTTGTGGCAAAATGATATGATATTTACATATGAAAATGTAGATAGGAAGTTATAAAAATCTGAAATGAAAGAAATGGTTTATGGAAACAAAGTGGTTTGTTTGTTGCACGACAAGTTTTGACCACAAGGTGAAACTTCCTATAAATATAGTAGGTAATCAAGGAGTTCCAAGTAAAACATGGTCTTTCTTTTTGGAGATAATATAGAAGATGTTTTTCTTAGAAGACTTTTCCATACAGCCAAATCTAGCATACCCAAAATTTGTGTGATTGAAAACCCACCATAGATTTAGTCTTAAATTTTTATTATCAATTTCCAAAAAAGTGGTTTGTTTGTTGCAAGACAAGATTTGACCACATGGCCAAATTATAGAAAGTAAGGAATTCTAAGTAGAAACTAGCATTTCCTTTTGGAAGTAAGAGTTGATAATATAAGAAAGTATTTGACCAAATGGAAAAATGTCATTCTTGTAGTACAATGAACAAAGTGGTTGATTTGTTGCAAGATATTGTGATACTACAAGAGTCCTTATTTTGGCCAAGAGATAGCTTAAGGAAAAGATTTTGCCGCATGGTGAAATCTCATAGTATATTGGGAAAAATAACATAAATTACATCTTATATTATAAGAAAAGATTTGACCTCATGGCCAAATCTCAGATTGTATTGAATAAAATAACAAAAAGTACTTATATTGTAAGAAAGTTTTTGACCATATGGTCTAATCTACATATTGATGAAAGATCATGATATGTGTTGTTAGAATATCAAAATACATCCTATAGCAAAATCATATTGAGTATTGGTAAGTATTGTATAGCCATATGCTTACTGCAAAATTATAAAGAATGTAACTATAATATCTGATGGTAATGCTTTTACTATGAAAATACAATATAATGGAAAGTTCTATATAGTAAAGTATAATATGATGTATAAGAACTTGATAAAATGCTCTAATATTACTGAAGGATACAAGAAATATAAGGCTAGATTTAGCCTTGAGGCGAAACCTTAAGGTATATAGCATCACAAAATATAAAGAAAGGTTAGTATTTTGAAAGCACTCATTGATAAAAGCATTGCACGAACCATTTATTCCATATTCACATCTAAGAGAGTTTTTTCAACATTACACAAATCATATATTTCATATTCACAACAAAAACAGTATTTTCAACAGTGCAAGAAATCATGTTTTTCATATTCATAGCAAAGAAGCTATCATTTGCAAGGTAGTGAACAACAAAAAAGACAGCCACTCCAGGAGATCAATCAAGCAATCGAGAAGAAGAAGAAGACATTCAATTCTCAAGAGTGAGTGCCTAATCTCATTGCTACATAAATAAAGATTGCATTTAATTTTTATACATGATTCTTATTTAGAAAATGCTTTTGGCGTTTGATATTAACATTATTCAATACTAATCATATAAAAGAGTAGTAGTGTGATTTGTAGTAATTGTATGGATTGAAATGATCAAAATCAATGTAGTTTAACTCAAAATCAGAAATGAAGTAGGGAAGAGTTGAAAACATGTTGTAATTAGTAGAAGTCAGTAATGTGTGTCAACGTAACAAAAATCACCCGTGAAGTAAAGCAGACACATTGTGGAGTGGCGATCATTCATTGCCCTATTGAATTGCTGAAGCCTTGGAGCAAGATTTCTGATTTGAAGACGTAGGTAGTTTTGGTCATAATACCCTGATTTGAACCAGAATTTCCACTGCAAAATCTATTTTAGTTTGAGAAAATGAAATAGTGGAGAGTAGTCAAAGAAGAGCAGGGGGATAGAACCACCAAAGATGAGAGCCGAAAAACCTGCAATAAGAGAGGGGTGATAGGAGTAGAGATAAAAACGCAGAGGATCAGAAATGCAAAACCTGCAACTGTAAAAATGCAACAGAGAAAACACTCACATTAGAGAGTTGCATGGAAGAGAGAGGGAGGGGAATAGAAACTCATTTTGAAAAACATCATGATTATTGTAAAGATTGACCTCATAAAAGGGATCATTTAATGTATCACGCTATTCGAATAACCATAACTTGTTACGGAATATGAGTAGATTTAGATCTTATTTTTGTATCTATTTTTAATTTTATTAAATATTTCAAGTCACAAATTTTTCAAAAATCATGTAATGGGTATACCGTCACCTTCTGAGGTCTATCAGTAGCCCTCGGGCCCCGTCATTGGGGGCGTTGCTCCCAAACCCCCATCGGGGGTGTTGCCCATAGACCCCCACTATGGGCATTGCCCCCAAATCCCCACCAAGGGGCGCTGCTCCTTTGACGCCCTGTTGGGGACGTTGCCCCCAAACCCCCATCAGGGGCACTACCCCCAACCCCCTACTAGGGGTGTTGCCCGCAAACCCACACCAAGGGGCACTACCCCTCGAAACCCCCATTGGGAGCATTGCCCCCAAATCCTTACAAGGGGTGCTACCCCTCAAAACCCCCATTGAGAGCATTGCCTCCAAATCCTTACAAGGGGCGCTATCCCTAAACCCCGACTGGGGGCATTGCTCCCAAACCTCCACCGAGGAGGACGTTGCCCTCAAACTCTCACCAGGGGCATTTCTCCTAGACCCGCTCCTTCCCCCTCACCCCTCCTTAAGAACCTACCATTGGGATATTGCCCCTATTTCCATAGCTAGAGATTTTGTCTACATACTCTCTATCCTACCCTACTAGAGATTCTACTCTCGAACTATCAAGGTGGCTTCAAAATCCTCAATGATATTACACATTACATATTAGATACATTAAATATACATAATCTTACAAAATATAATTTAATATAATTTAATTATATTTATTAGTTATTACTAAATTATATATATATATATATATATATATATATAATACCATATTTCATAATATGCACATAGTACGATATACTAATATAACATGATTTAGACTAAAATAGTATAATTTAAAAATAAAATGTAATATGATACGTTTTACTATTATCAACAAGTAGGTAGTATAAGATTTATAAATATTTAACCATGATAAAAAATTATATCATTCCTTCTCAAATAGCTTCTAATTGATGCTGAAATTTTCTCAATCTTTATAACTTTGTGTCACAGGGAATGAATTCTCCTATTCTTTAGAGGTGATTGTGGTTTCAACATTTAAGCACGAGATCAAAGTTTCTTATAAAATATATTTATCCTTGTTGTCATGTGGAATATATGAAATAAACATTTTGATCATTTGATCAAATATTTTCTAATGGAGATCACAGAGATTATTTATCATTGTTGACATACGATAAAGGCTTTGACCATTTGGCTAAATCTTGTTCTATGGACTTCACAAACAATTATTATCCTTGCTATCATCTAGGTTACATACAATACATGTTTTGACCATATGGCTAAATCTTTTCTTGTGGACATCACAAAGAATTTTAATCCTAAGTCTTGTTTAAAATAGTTGCAATAGAGGTTTTAACCATCTGGCTAAATCTTTTTTCATAAAGATCACAATGAACTTTTATTCTTATTGTATGTATTTTGCTTGAGGTTTTGACCATCTAGCTGAATATTTTTCTATGGAGACCACAATGAACTTTTATCCTTTTTATCATGTGAAATACATACAACAAAGGTTTCAATCATTTGACTATGTTTTCTCCTATAATGGGGATCACAAATCATTTTTATATTTGCTATGGTATGGAATACATACAATAGATTTTTTCCCAAGTGGCTAAATCTTTTCCTATACACATTATAAATAATTTTAATCATTGTTCTCATGTTAAATAGATATAGTACAAGTTTTGAACATCTGTTATATCTTTTCCCAATGAGAACACACAAAGAAGTTTTTGCTTACTCAAAGAGTAGCTAATAAAATAAAGTAAAACCAAGGGCAACTAAAAATAATAGAAGAAACTTTTCTTATTTACTTTAGGTCATAGTTCATAAGAAAGTTTGTTTTTGGCCATATGGTCAAATCTATCCCCTTTCTTTATGATGTTTCCATTAATACTGTAATATTCTGATCTTCCAAAAACACGTGGGAACCGCCTCTATAAGTCATGAGGAAATTCATTAATGGAATTTTTTTAAAATAATCCCTCTCTCCTCCAGTCGACTGTCGTGCTGGAGGAGAAGGGTTTAGCAAGAGCCACTAAGCTCCTTGATAGAGCTTGCAGGGGGGAGAACCCATGGGTATTGACGCATGGGGGAGGGAGGATCCCCCTCCCCTCACCTATATAAATGGTATGGGGCATAACCAGGGGGTAGAGTGGCTGCCGTAGAACAAGAGGAAGACGCTGTCAGACTGCCGAGGGAGAGAATTGATGTTGTCGTTGAAGCATTGCAGTCATGAAGGAAGGAGAGACTGCTGACACCGCCGTGAGAGGGAGAGGAGGAGTGGAGACGTTGACGTTGCCGCCGATCAAGTTTCATTCGGGCTCCTTCCACGTGGGATTCTAGAAGCTCCAGAAGCTTTAGAAGCTTCTTGGAAGCTTCCAAGGGTGGGCCTCCTAAGCCCCCTTTCATACCCTTTCCTTTTCCCCCCACACAAAAGTTCCCTCCTAAGGGCTCTTTAAGCCCCTTTTCCCCCCACCACAAAATCCCCTTCAAAGGTCTTATACACTCTTTTTCCCTCCACTCTTTTCCATCAAGAGTTTTTTTTCCCCCTCGGGATCCAAAGCCCTTTTCATGAGCCTTCTTATTGCACTCTCAAGTGGGGTTTAAAAGCCCAGTTCCCCGTTGAAATCAAGCCCTTTTGCCCACTTTAGGTCGGGGTTTAAAGACCCTTTCCGTGGGGAAATCCCCACTCAAATTCATATGTACTTGTGGGCTCTTAAAATCCCTTCCTATTGCCCTTCTCAAGCAGTCTCTTATATCCTCAAATTTGAGAACTTTTCCTTAGCATTTCCACAAACGTCATTCTTGATGGTTGTAAGGTCCTAATCGTGAAATCCCTACTTCAAGGAGGAAACCTTCTAAAAACCGTTTCCGAAAGACGGTGCAAGCTGTCACAAAGGGGAGCTACGCGTGCAAAGGAGACGGCCAAGGTCATAAATCTGCATCCAAGACGGAAAGGCCACATTCGCAATGGCTCCTAAGAAAACACAAGGCACGGCCGTAGGAGGATCGTCTCCTAACATCCACGTGGACATCTCACCACAAGTCCAGGTTTTTCTTCCTAATTTTTATTTACGTCATTATAATTCAATCATGCGTGGATGATTTTTGGAGATAGGATGCATTTTTTGTCTTAAATACTTTGGTTAATCTAAAAGAAATAGCTCACGGCGGAAGAGTTGAGTCATTAGTATATTTTTCAATAAAACAAACAAAATAAAGAAAGCATTAGATTTCTATGCATTTCTAGCAAGTGGCTTTATGCATTAATTAGATTGATTAATGCCCATCTTTACCAAACGGAATTAAGATAGTGCACTTCGATTAGGCCTGGGAGTATAAATTGCATGTCTCATTATTAAGACATATCTTCTTCACAATGAGTCATTATAGAAAGTGCTAATAATCCGTAGGAAATTGCAAGGCATGAAATGATTCTTGAGTTGCATAACTCTAGTCAATTAGTATAAATATCATTTTCAACTACGTAATTCTTAGAAAAGGTTGCATGGTTCAAACACAAAAACCCTAAAATTTAGAAGCATGAATGCATGTTATAAAGAGATCAAATAGAATTATGCTATAACTTATCATATGTTTTGATTTTAATTCAAAAAGTTAGGATTGTAATTCAACTTATACGTAGGCAATGAATCATGTGGTTACGAAAATAGTAGCGTAATTATCTTCAAGAATAGACAAGCTAACACCTTAAAAAAACCGCGAAGGGAATCGTTTAGAAAGAGTTAATTCAATGCAACATATTCCAAAGAACTAACTAGGATTTCACACGTGACCTAGTCGCTCGTATTGCCAAAGCTGAAACTCCTATACCCTAAAGACTTGCCCACATTTACGGAATGTAGGGACATTAGAACATACTTGCGAGAAGTGATCTAGGGTTTTTCCCTAAGAATATCTCGCTAAAGAAATGGAACTTGGAACCCTAGGACTGACAATGTCAGCCTAATGTAATCAGGAACAGATTATTTCGTGACTCCATTCGATGGGTAAATAGTCCCATAGCTTGATGCAACACTTGTGCAACAAGTAGTAGAGTCACACGATCTTGTGAATTGATCACAAGGAAATGGCCAATTCCTTGGAATGAGATTGATAGATTCTTATGCAAGTTATCTTGCAAGAGGATGAATAATTGTCCTGATATAGTACCTTTCTTAGGTAAAGATAATTGCTTGGAAGCAAAAGACCAATCAATAAATCGGGATAAAAGTTAGGTTAATAGGGTATGCCCTAGCCCAGGATATAGGGGATCTTGCTAAGTCACAATTGATCCCGGATCGAGTGTTGGATGCATTCGGAAAGAAGGATTCACTCCTTAGCAGTTGGCCAAAAATAACGACCAATGGAATTTTTTGTGCTTGTAACAATTTTAAGAGCACTGTTTTGCTTTGTTTGCTCAAGGAATTAAAGGATAAATGGATATCTAATGCTTCAGGTTGAAGGCCTGAAGGGAGGGGCAGCTTCAGTTACCCCCGACTACTTGCCTGACCCTAACCAAGGGGGTTGTTAACCACGCCGGGAAGGTGGACCAAACCCGCCGTGAGAGGTCTCTCCATTGAGCGCTACTTGGAGCACGAGGACACTTGGGTGCCAAAGGGGGCTCTGGCCGTAAATCCCTCGCCTTTCGGGCCCTACACAAGAGGCCAATGTGACTCGAGATTGGATCTCAAGTCCCACATACTAGTTTACAGGTAGAATCTTGGATTAGTAATCCCTGTGGATTGCTGGATAGCCTTCGGCGGATTATGGATGTATTTCAAAAGATAAATATGATAACCTGTTGAAAAGGAACTTGTTTGACATTGCTTTTCTATGTCAAGTGCTATGATTACGTAAAGGAACCAGTGCCTAACGGGTTAATTAAGGAAGTTGATTAATACATGTTCAACTAAATGTGTTAGTAATTAAATAACTAAAAAAACCTGAGAAAAGTGCGGTGGATGTGGCCATAGGTCCGTCCTATGGATGGGTGGTCCCGGTTTGCCGGGAACTTTTCTCAAATCACGATGGACAGCAGGAGGATCGTTCAAAGGACACGAACAGCAAGAGCGTTGACCTAGAGTCTAATTTATAAATGATCCCAATTTATGCTATTTTAGGGGAACGGAATGGGACTATGCCTTATGGCAGAGAGGTTGAGCTTTGCATCCCTCTCGTTTCCCATTCTCCTTGAACCAAGTGCAGCATGAATCCGCTTTGGACCTGGCGTTTCTGTGTAAAGTAGTTTGCTCGGGTTCGATAATAGTTGTCGTTAGGAAATGACCAATAGGGAAAACCCTAATTTAGGTCGGTCCTAAGTGGGAATGGCCAAAATACTTCCACTACGTGGCAGATGCGGAAAGTCCTAGATCGCAAACCCCGTAACATTCCATGGGAGTGCCGGGCGGAGCTTTCTAGACATCCTTTTCGGTGGACTGCTAAGACGTGTCTTGAAGATAATATGTCGCACGTTACAAATACTTTCTATTATGGAAGTTGGACTCATTCTATTTAATGTTTAAGTGCTTTTTTCATTTCAATGAAATTTGATACTTCATTGTATTTACCAATTTCATTACTATTTTCCTCTTTCTGAGAGGTGACAACATGCAAATGATAAAATCTCCATTTTCTCACTTGTACAGGTATCATGAATAACAAATTCTATTTTGGAGAAACTATGAATTTGCTAGTTGATCATGAGATTGTTGCACTTGGTAGAGTGCATGCAATACTACATCCAAATGAGACATGCCATGGAGAAACACTTGAAGATGGAAATATTTCAGTGGCTATTGATAAATGTTTAAATGTAGCAGCATATTTGCCATTCCCAACAATTGACACAATGAAGGTGTAAAATATTATATGGCACAGCGAACAGAATCTGAGAAAGAGATAGAGAGTGCACAACAGATAAGAGGAGAATCAGTAAACTCTTTAACTCCAAATAACTGATATAAAGATCAGACTTCAATCCCCAAACAATAGTGTAGCAAGCCCAAGTCTGTCATTTCAAACTCAGATGTCAAAGCCTTTCGAGTTTGGTTGATCATATCTTCATAGTCACCTGTAATAAGAAGGTCGTCCACATATAGGACAATCACTACAACCTTTTTACCATCCCTGTAAACATACAAGTTAGCATCTGAGGCACATCTTTTGAAGTTTAGGTTTAAAAAGAACCTATCTATCTGCTGGTACCATGCTCTGGGGGCTTGTTTCAGCCCATACAATGCCTTCTTTAGCTTACACACTTTGTTCTCAGAATGGGGGGCCTCAAACCCTGGTGGCTGAGCCACGTACACCTCCTCCTTGAGGTCACCATTTAGGAACGCTGACTTAACATCCATTTGGTACACTGGCCACTTCTTGTAGGCAGCCACTGCAAGTACCGTGCGAATAGTGGTCATTTTGGCAGTTGGGGAAAATGACTCTTGAAAATCAAACCCTTCAACTTGTGAAAATCCTTGGGCAACCAATCTAGCTTTGTACTTTTCTAAGGTACCATCAGCCTTGTACTTTACGTTCCAGATCCACTTGGTGCCAATAACCTTTCGCTTTGCTGGTCAATCCACTAGCTCCCAAGTGTCATTCTTCATTATGATGTCATACTCTGCCTGCATAGCAGCCTTCCATGATGGATCTGCAAGTGCTTCTTCTAAGTCAGTTGGCTCCTTTACTTCTCTCATAATCTCAACCATCAAGGCCATATTGACTATGTGAGCAGAAGCCTCCTTTGCTCCTCTATTCTTTGAGACCTCCTTGATCCGTCTGCCTTCTCCTCAACAGATGCAGGCATAGGATTATTGTGGTCATAGAGCTGCTTCACCCAGCGCAGCAATGGCTTTTCCGATTGGGTGATGTCAGGTTGGTGAACTTTTTCCTCATCATCTAAAGATGATGCTTCCTCCTCCTTAAGGATAGGGATAGCTCTCGGGACAGGTTCATAGTGGACTACTTCTTCGCTTGATGATAAAGTGGAAGAACTTGCCTTCTCCTCCTCCACTGTATGCGGCTCCTCCTTGAACACCACATCACGGCTCGCGATGATCTTCTTTGCCTCTTAGTCATATAATTTGTAAGCCTTCTGCTCATCACTATAACCCAAGAAGATACATTTTCTGCTTTTTCGTTTTAACTTGTTTCTCTTCTCATCTGGAACATGTGCATAACATTCACATCCAAAAATTCTGAAATGTGAGACAGATGGTTTCTTACCAGTGTAAGCCTCATGAGGTGTTTTTCCCTTGAGAGCCTTTGTGTAGCTCCAATTTAGAATGTAGACTGCAGTATTAACAGCTTCAGCCCAAAAATGGTTAGGCAGTCCCTTGCCCTTTAGCATGCATCTTGCCATCTCCCCAATGGTGCGATTCCTGCGTTCCACAACACCGTTCTGCTGAGGTGTGTGAGGCGTCGCCAATTGACGCTTGATCCCTTTGCTCTTGAAAAAGCCTTCAAACTCCTTTGAGTTGAACTCACCACCACCATCTGTTCTAAATTTCTTCACACTTTTCCCTATTTCATTCTCAACAAGTTTTAGCCATTCTTTAAACTTACCAAAAGCTTGAGCCTTATCACGAAGGAAGTACATCCACATCTTCCTACTGTAGTCGTTGACAATCAACATAAAATAAGAAGATCCCCCCAAGGCCTATGTAGGCATCTTACCACACAAGTCAGCATGCACCAACTCTAGAGGAGCCTGTGCTCTATTCTCGCTTTCTTGTGGAAATTCCTTTCTTTGTTGCTTGCCCATCATACAAGCTTCACATGGTTCCTTCAATTCAGTTATTGTAGGTAGGTGAGCAACCATACCTTGCTTTTGCATCTCCTTCAATACTGCGAATCCGATGTGTCCAAACCTTTCATGCCAAAGCTTACTTGTGCCCACTCCAGTGGTGGCTGTAAGAGCACTTAGCTCATATAGGTTGTTCCTTCTTTCTCCTTTGCCAACAATTGTGCCAGCACTATCAATAATTTCTGAACCTGTCTTCTTGAACCTCACTTCATGACCAAGATCAGTTTTGGCAGCAACTGATAATAGATTTCTCCTGATTTCGGGAACATACAACACATTTGAAAGCTTTTTTACTTCACCATTTGCAGCAACAAAAGAAATAGTACATGTACCCGCAGCAGGGCATTTAGCATCATTTCCAACCGTCATAATGATGGATTCTTGTAGAGGCTGCATAGAACTGTATAGACCTTTCTTGTTGGTCATGTGACGGGAGGTCCCACTATCCAACACCCATGAGTCAGTGGTAGATTCTTCTTGCGCCGAGGAGCACACTTCCTCAATGGTCGCCATGAATAATTCCAGTTCTGCTTTAGCCGTATTGGCTGTCTCTTTTCCTTTACTTTTAAGGGTATCATTCTTTTCATCTACCTTCTTGACACGACAATCTGCAATTGCATGTCCTTTCTTCTTGCAGTAGAAGCACTCTCCTTGAAACTTCTTCTTTCCGCCCTTCTTCTTTTTGTCACCATCATTTTTGGTCGAGGAACCACCTTTGCCTTTTGCATTGGCAGAGAATGTAGTATCTCCATTGTTGCTTCCTTCTCGGGCTTTCAGCCTCAACTCCTTCTCCATTAATAATGCACAAAACTCCGCAAAAGTCAAAGCTTGAGGTCTCACCTGAGTATTAAGGGCAGTTACTAGTCCATCAAACATTTGTGGACAAATTTGAAGACACCTCTGAGCTAGCTCTTCGCTAATCTTTTGTATCCCAACGCCAGCCATCTAGTTGTGTAGATTCTTAATCCGAGTGATGAATGCTTCAACCGTCTCTCCTTCAGCAAACTTCTCCGCTGCTAGTTGATTCTCCAAGTTTTGAATCCTCGTTTGGTTTCATGTTTCATACTGACTCCTTAGTACATTCCAAGCCTTTGACGCTTTGCTTGTATGCTGAATCAAAGTCAGAATACTGTCAGAACAGCTTGTAACTAAGGCACAGAATGCATCTGCATTCCTTCGTTTCCAAGCTCGTAGAAGATCTGCATTCGGAGGAATCATCACACTAGGATTTGATAGGCCAGGGGTAGGCTATGGTTCTGCGTCAGTCCCTAGCACAGTCTCCAAAAGCTCATAAGAATCAAGGATAGTTGTAATTTTGAACTTCCACAAGGTGTAGTTTGTACCATCTAACTTGCCTTTGCTGAAGGTTGGTGGACAAATCCTCAGTGTTTGAATAGCCGGTACAGCAACACCACCTCCTGCACCGCTTCCTAATGCACTAGAACCGCTTCTAGAAGTCGACATAGTTTCTCTTTGCTGTTGAAGCCTTTGCCTCTTGGACACTCTCCGATCTCTAGAGCCCCCTGGGCTCTGATACCATGTAAAATATTACACGGCGCAGCGAACAGAATCTGAGAAAAAGCTAGAGAGTACACAACAGATAAGAGGAGAATCGGTAAAATCTTTAACTCCAAACAACTCATACAAAGATGGCTCTGTCCACCCGTGCGCTTCCACTGTGTGAAGCTTAGATGGCGATCTAGACAGAAGATAGGTGAAGAGCTTAAGGCTAGGTGGAACAACAACTCTGACTGGGTAAAAGATGAGTGAGAGATGGCTACGAAAGGGTTTAGCTTTTATAGCCTGCAAAGGTCGTTAGGTCGGCCTGCTCACCGACCTACTATATGAGCCTCCACTAGTCGGCCAAGGAATAGGGGCCCCTTTTAACTCCCTTACACCACAACTTGATGCAATGCGCCTCGAGTTGCTACCAGCTTAACCACTCCGTCTAACCCAAAGATTAGACCCACAACGGTCACCTTTTTGCCATCCGGTCACATAGACCTCATCTGATATACAAGTCAGGACTCAACCAATGTCCGAGCTCACATTTGGCTTCTCCTCATAATGGGGGCCTTACAACTTTGAGCACCATGGATCATTGGTAGCACCTAATGAGGGTAGGGCATTGATCATATCTAACAAATATTCACAACCAATGTCCGAGCTCACATTTGGCTTCTCCTCATAATGGGGGCCTTACAACTTTGAGCACCATGGATCATTGGTAGCACCTAATGAGGGTAGGGCATTGATCATATCTAACAAATATTCACATCCAAAAATTTTGAAATGTGAGACAGATGGTTTCTTACCAGTGTAAGCCTCATGGGGTGTTTTTCCCTTGAGAGCCTTTGTGTAGCTCCGATTTAGAATGTAGACTGCAGTATTAACAGCTTCAGCCCAAAAATGGTTTGGCAATCCCTTGCCATTAAACATGCATCTTGCCATCTCCACAATGGTGTGATTCCTACGTTCCACAACACCGTTCTGCTGAGGTGTGTGAGGCATCGTCAATTGATGCTTGATCCCTTTGCTCTTGCAAAAGCCTTCAAACTCCTTTGAGTTGAACTCACCACCACCATCTGTTCTAAATTTCTTCACACTCTTCCTTGTTTCATTCTCAACAAGTTTTAGCCATTCTTTAAACTTACCAAAAGCTTGAGCCTTATCACGAGGGAAGTACACCCACATCTTCCTACTGTAGTCGTCGACAATCAACATAAAATAAAAAGATCCCCCCAAGGCCTGTGTAGGCATCTTACCACACAAGTCAGCATGCACCAACTCTAGAGGAGCCTGTGCTCTATTCTTGCTTTCTTGTGAAAATGCCTTTCTCTGTTGCTTGCCCATCATACAAGCTTCACATGGTTCCTTCAATTCAGTTATTGTAGGTAGGTGAGCAACCATACCTTGCTTTTGCATCTCCTTCAACACTGCAAATCCGATATGTCCAAACCTTTCATGCCAAAGCTTACTTGTGCCTACTCCAGCGGTGGCTATAAGAGCACTTAGCTCATATAGGTTGCTCCTTCTTTCTCCTTTGCCAACAATTTTGCCAGCACTATCAATAATTTCTGCACCTGTCTTCTTGAACCTCACTTCATGACCAAGATCAGTTATGGCAACAATTGATAAGAGATTTCTCCTGATTTCGGGAACATACAACACATTTGAAAGTTTTTTGACTTCACCATTTGCAGCAACAAAAGAAATAGTACCTGTGCTCGCAGCAGGGCATTTAGCATCATTTCCAACCGTCACAGTGATGGATTCTTGTAGAGGCTGCATAGAACTGTATAGACCTTTCTTGTTGGTCATGTGATGGGAGGCCCCACTATCCAACACCCATGAGTCAGTGGTAGATTCTTCTTGTGCCGAGGAGCACACTTCCTCAATGGTTGCCATGAATAATTCCAACTCTGCTTCAGCCGTATTGGCTGTCTCTTTCCCTTTACTTTTAAGGATACCATTCTTTTCATCTGCCTTGTTGACACAACAATCTGCAATTGCATGTCCTTTCTTCTTGCAGTAGAAGCACTCTCATTGAAACTTCTTCTTGCCTCCCTTCTTCTTTTTGTCACCATCATTTTTTGTGGAGGAAACACCCTTGCCTTTTGCATTGGCAGAGAATGCAGCATCTCCATTGTTGCTTCCTTCTCGGGCTTTCAGCCTCAACTTCTCCTCCATTAATAATGCACAAAACTCCTCAAAAGTCAAAGCTTGAGGTCTCACCTGAGTAGTAAGGGCAGTTACTAGTCCATCAAACTTTTGTGGACAAAGACACCTCTGAGCTAGCTCTTTGCTAGTCTTTTGTATCCCAGCACCAGCCATCTGGTCGTGCAGATTCTTAATCTGAGTGATGAATGCTTCAATCGTCTCTCCTTCAGCAAACTTCTCCGCTGCTAGTTGATTCTCCAAGTTTTGAATCCTTGTTTGGTTTTGTGTTTCATACTAACTCCTTAGTATATTCCAAGCCTCTGATGCTTTGGTTGTATGCTGAATCAAAGTCAAAACACTGTCAGGACAGCTTGTAACTAAGGCACACAATGCATTTGCATTCCTTCATTTCCAAGCTCGTAGAAGATCTGCATTCAGAGGAATCATCACACTAGGATTTGATGGGTCGGGGGTAGGCTGTGGTTCTGCGTCAGTCCCCAACACAGTCTCCAGAAGCTCATAAGAATCAAGGATAGTTGTAATTTTGAACTTCCACAAGGTGTAGTTTGTACCATCTAACTTGCCTTCGCTGAAGGTTGGTGGACGAATCCTCAGTGTTTGAATAGCCGGTACAGCAGCACCACCTCCTGCACCACTTCCTGATGCGCCCGAACCGCTTCTGGAAGTCGACATAGTTTCTCTTTACTGTTGAAGCCTTTGCCTCTTGCACACTCTCCGATCTCTAGAGGCCCTTGGGCTCTCATACCATGTAAAATATTATACGGTGCAGCAAGAATAGAATCTGAGAAAGAGATAGAGAGTACATAACAGATAAGAGGAGAATCAGTAAAATCTTTAACTCCAAACAACTGATACAAAGATGGCTCTGTCCACCCGTGCGCTTCCACTGTGTGAAGCTTAGATGGCGATCTAGACAGAATATAGGTGAAGAGCTTAAGGCTAGCTGGAACAACTCTGACTAGGTGAAAGATGAGTGATGGATGGCTGTGAAGGGGTTTAACTTTAATATCCCGCGAAGGCTACTAGGTCGACCTGACTGACCTACCATATGAGCCTCCACTAGTCAGCCAGGTATTATTCCAGGGAATATTCCCTTTACCATCGGGCCGGGGGTGTTGTCCTCGAACCCCTGCTAGGGGGGGAGCTGGGCCCCCCTGGGACCCCCCAACAGGGCCGCTTTCGTGGCCCCCAGACCCCACAATAGGGACCCCTTTTAACTCCCTTACCCCGCAACTCGATGCAATATGCCTCGAGTTGCTACCAGCTTAACCACTCCGTCTAACCCAAAGATTAGACCCACAATGGTCACCTTTTTGCCATCCAGTCACATAGACCTCATCTGATATACAAGTCAGGACTCAACCAATGTCCGAGCTCACATTTGGCTTCTCCTCATAATGGGGGCCTTACAACTTTGAGCACCATGGATCATTGGTGGCACCTAATGAGGGTGGGGCATTGATCATATCTAACAAAAGGTTCATGAAGCTGTAGGTGGTTTTGCAAAATGGGGAAAGAAAGATGTGGTGGTTGTTTCAAACTCAATAACAATTCATGACGACGGAGGAGATGATTATGAATCAAACCATGTCCTACCTTCTAAGGATATTGATGTGCTTAGCATTCATGAAAGGTGGAGAGAATGTAGAGTGATGTTATGGACAGAAGGCAACACTCTATGTGTTGGGACATGGGTTATATTATTGGCTTTTCCATATGGTGTGATAAACTTTGAATTGCTAGGAGAAGAGGATGTTGTTGTGGTGGTAGATAAAGCCCTTGATCAAACCACAGGAACATACATAGATGACAACTTCCACTGTGTCACTTTGGAAAGATGGCCTATTAAACAAGTCACCTTTGATGATGGAACATTGCTGCCACAACAACAATCATACATGCAATTTATCTCTACAAATGCTTGTGCCAAAAACATGGAAGATACCAATGAAGATTATGTTTCTACGAAAAAATTAATTTTTGTTTAGAAGAGATTATATTGTATGGTCAATACAAAGCCTCGAATTATTGCCCCTAAAGGTGCAAACTTGAGGACTTTTATGAACTCCATTTCACAAGTTTCCATGATTGATTGTTGCCAAGAAAAGTGTTTCCAGTTTGCCAATAGAGAAGAAATGCAACAATTACATAAATACTTTTGGGGATTGCAATTTGAAGACCGCACAAACTATGTTTATGACAAGTTTGAATCATCATGCAGGATTGATTACTTAGGAACAAGGAAGTACAACTTCATCTTCAATGGACAAGTGGTATGTGTAAGGGCATGGTATGAGATTCATGGAATCCCAAAGACATCTTTTTACAGGTATAAAATACAATTTGAGCATGGCATGAGGAGGGCAATGCATGGAAACAAGGGGGTGATAAGAGCAACTTGGGATCACACAAAGATGGGAAGAGCCATCCTTAAAGACTTTGTTAAGAAGAATGCAGATCAAATGCCACACAAGAGCAAAACAATGCAAGATGGATCAAGGGAGACACAATTGGTCATCCCAGATGCTTACAGGCAGGTAGATATATGGGCAGAAGTAAATACAACATTGAGTGGTATTGGATGTAAGAAAATGTCCTTGTCCACCTTCAATCATATTTGGAACACAGAGTTCAAGCATGTAACCTTAGCAAAGACAAGTGAGTTCTCCAAATGTAGTATTTGCTCAGAGATCAAAGAGCAACTTGCAGCAACAAAGTTTCTTCAAGAGTGAAATGTGCTTCTAAAGAAGCGTCAATGTCACATGCTACAACAACAAAGTTGTCAGAACATATGCTATAGTTGGCGGTTGGCCTCATCATTAGATCCATATAAAAACTTATGCATCATACATGATAATATGGACCAGCAAAAGACAGCTATCCCTAGGTTAAGGCTTCGATCAAAAGAGACTGAAATATCTACTCAACTACCTGTTTTTTAATAGGCATGATTACACATGGACATGGAGAAGGTAGATATGGGCATTTCTCACTTGGTCTATGGCCTCACGATCCTAACTTCACAATTGGCTCATTGTCATTGTGCTTTAGGAACTTGGAGCGACTACATAGGCGTGCAAATGGTGATCTACAAGTAGATGGAATGTCGAGATCAACCTCTGTGCTACTAAATGCCCTCAACTCGAAAAAAGCACTAAATCACCATCAAGGTGTTGCACAAAATAAATCATGCATGGAAGATAATACACCGCAGGATGGCCATCATCATTTCAAATGATTGCGAGAGAACTTACTACTTCAACTTGATAATTGTGGATCAAAAAATAAAAATCGCTATCTCTTTGCATATCGATCATTGCTTGTTGCATGAGGAACATTCAAGATGATCTAGCTTGGGTTTCTCATGGTGGGTCATACACATGAAGACATCAATGCAATGTTCAGCAAATTTTCAGAGAAGCTAAGGACAAGTATGACCTTCACTTTTCCTCATCTTATGCAACATTTTCAATCATGCCAGATGACAAGTCCTACACCTTTCTCATTGACACATGTGCATGACTTTAAGAGATACATTGAGGGATACTTATGTGATTCTAAAATATACTTGTTGGTCACTCAAAACCTCTTCAATTTTGGTTTTATATGCAAGGAGATACAGCTATCATGCAATACAAGATGCATCCAAAGTCCCCAGACTGGTTATCAAGAGAAGGTGGCATTGAATTATGGAAGAGAGACCTTGCAGGAAAGCCTACTCTTCCGAAGGTTGTTCCAATGTTGCTGCCCATGTTTGAGTACATTAAGAATCATCAAGAAGTATTAAGTGGATTTAAAGATTATTTGAAGTATTGGGAAAGATGGTCAAATGTACAAGGACCTAAAGTAGAGTTCACAAAGTTTATAACACCAGTGATTGATTATTGGAAACATATGATCTACGCTCTTTAAACTCCAAATGTCTTTATTTTTCATAGATTTTTGGCCAAGAACACAAAGTGATGTAACCAATATAGATGTAGATAATGCAGATGAATTTATTGGATTGGAAGAGTTGAATGATCACTATTGTGGTCCTCTTAGCAAACAACCCAAACATGCATTTGAACCAATGCTTGATGTTAAGAAAGATGACTTTGTGCTTGTTAGACCTTCAGATCGAATATATCCAATATGGCTTGGTGTTGCACAAAGTGAGGTCAATACAAATAGAAATTCCAAAAACTTCAACAAGGTACATATACAATATTGGGCACCAGTTTATAGTCGTCAAAATGCTACAGATGCAAAAGGTGTATTTTAATTGTTGGGATAAATATTGGATGTGCAACAAAAAAGATCTTGAACGATGGGAAACAATAGATAGCATTGTCTTCTCTTGGATGAAGAAAGGTACAAAATCTCCCAAAATTTTCAAAATTCCCCTAAAGGTCGTATTGAAGGCCAAAGAAAGTCTATAAGAATCCATCGACTGAAGATTTTCCTTGAATATTTTCAAGGAGATTAAATCTAAGGTGTTTATTAACACCACCTTTTTGAGTTTTTTTCAACCTCTTGGAAACAACCATAAGCAATAATATGTTCAATTGCACCAAATTCCAAATTAATGAAATTCCAAAAATTCATGAAATCCATTTTGATTTGGTTTTCCCATATTGATGGGAAACTCCCAAAATCCCGAATATGGAGTTCCATCTCTTGATGCTTCAATAATAAAGCCATTCATTCTCCAATAATGAACATCTTAGTACATAGACTAAAGGGGCTAGTAGTTGAACAATTAAGAAACAATGGCTTCATCTCATGATTTGTAGCAAGAGACTATGCTTTCTCCCTCAACACAGGATCATGAGATGAAAGCGCATTGCCAAAACAAATTTTCACCTTTGCAATTATCATTTAGTTAGTCAATTGGTCAAATTTTAAATTCATATACATAAAACAATTTACCTTTTTATTGTAGATAGTCAAAGGTGATTTAAAATCACACACTCTCCAATAATAATACAGGGGTTTGAATCCATGCCCATGCACAGTCCACAATGATGTAATTAGTTGAGAAAAAATGCATTCGATATATCAATGGTTATAGTATAGAATACTAATGCTAATAATGATGTTTGTTATAGGAAAAAAACAAGTGGTGATAGGGCTTTACAACTTTGCCACCCTTCTAGCAACATTGGACTAACAACCAAGTCTCCCCATGATTATAGTTGAGTGTCCCAATTACTAAAATTCTAGAGACTACATTACTCAACACATTGCAAACACTTGAATAAAAGAAAATACAAGACTTGTTGATAGAAATTTGTACAATGTGTACATGTCGACCATTGTCAATAGCAAAAAATGTATGTATAATCATATTGTAGATAATGGGTAGATCAACCATAAGACACACACAAAATAAACATTAGTCAACATACAATATATAAGCCACATACAATGAACATCATTATCATCATCTCATAAGTGATGATGACCCAAAAAGAAACAACAGCATAAACATAAGGCCTCACATTATGGAGGGGAGAGGATAGAACACGATGAAAAAAATAAGGGAGTGCATGAGGTAGTCACACTCCAAAAATATCTAGCAAGGGAATGCGAGGCGGCTCATTGTAATGCAACAACTCCTCAAAAGGGTTTTGATAACACAATCAATCATTAATGCAAAGTTATACGTAATGTAGTGAAAAATATACATTTGCTAGACTATCAAAACAGGCATTTCCTATCGATGCACCACACACATCAAACTTATCAATGAGAGTGGTCATACCATGCTACATTTCCTAATATGTTTTTTCAAGCCTACTGGATTGCCAATCTATAATGGAATATTGCACCAAAGAACATTTTAAAACAATATTAGAACCACATCAATACTATAAAGCAATATGGAAAAGAGTGAATATCCAATAATAAAATAACTTGAGATTACAAAATCTTTCAAATAGATAGACCAACCACTAATGCTAATGTGATGCACAATTCTACCCTCCAATTAATCCTCTGTCTTATTAATTGTGCATCACCTTAGCAGTAGAAACCTAGTGGAACAATCCTAATAATATAAGCCTTATTGAATCCAAGAGTGTATGATGAAGTATATATATAAATACCCTATGTAGAAAGTGTATCCTCATGACTGTGACCTATAAATGGTCGAGCAAATCTAGGCATACTAGGGAAGGTATTTCTTATCGGCATGGACAATGTAGATAACCCTAAAACATTCTATCAACGAGAAGAGGTCATAACACCTATGTCCTCGTAGTATACCAAGGTAGAACATGATGATGTTGAAAATGATAAAGAAGTGAGCACTCTCTCTTTGAAACAAACCACTTGATTCGAAGACATATATGCAAAAATGTCATTAAACTCCTCATCTATACTATCAACTCATGATGCCCCCACAATCAAGTGTGATGACTTGCACAAACAACAGAAATGTTAGTTAGTCCAATGTGTTGGAAAATAGAAGCATAATAAAAAGCATTACATACATATATATATATATATATATATATATATGTGCAAAAGATAAAAACATGTAATGTAATGAAGTACCAACATGGGTGATAAACGAGGACTGTAACAAGACACTCTCGTGAACAAAAACTCATATAGGGCTCTATAAATTCATCTTGGTATAGCTCTCAATATATACCGAAGGATCTATGCAAAGGTTTCCACAAGAAGAGGAGTTTACTTCATTCTTCTCAAAGAATTTTTGCATGCCTATCTCCTCCACTTGTTATGCTAGATGTCCTAAACCTATCTCATGCACTTGTTGCAATCCCTTATTGCCCTTCACTTCTTGCATACCTTTCTTCTCTACTTGTTGCATACCCTCTTCCTCCATGCAGCGAACAATTCTTCCCTCATATAATCAAGTTGTCCAAGTTACTACATAGACAACATACAATTATAGAGGTTGTTGTAGGTTACAATAAAAGATTACCCGTGTTGTGCGATAGTCAAGAATCAATCGTCATCAAACAATATTTGTAATCTTCATAGCTATTTTTGAAAAAAGGACTCCCACTTCCTCGCAATGTTTCAACAAGACAAACATGTCTCACACATCATTCCACTTCTTCTCAAATCCATCTCCATGAATCTAGATGGCCCTTAAGAAACAATGGTCCCCACTACTTTCAAAACAAATTTGAACCGTTGAATATTAGATATGATGGTGAAAAACTTGCGATAGTCCACTAAAAGATTCCATCTCTACCACTTTGAATCTATGGCTTAGCATTAAGTTTCTTATTTAGACTGTGCCATGACGCCACAACTCTATACTATGGATTCAAGACAAAGCCAGTTATCACTCATTGATGAAGAAAATAAGGATATAAGTGCATGCTTACCTTTCAAATATATCCCATAAAGAACTCCCACTCCTCTTGTGTCACTATCTCACCTTCATGTGACACTTCAATTAATGGTTTATGTAGCAGCCTCACAGCATGAACCATGGGAGTTCCTCTTCTAGGACATCAAAGTATTAAATAGACCATTGATGTGTACTATGTCAAAACTCTAACCTTGTTACCTCTTATTTAATTGTACCAGTCTTGTATCTAGTGAGCCACTTCTCCATGGATGCATGGTGCAACATGCAAAAATGATTTACATCTTGCTTTATACTTTTATCCATCCTCTTCTTTATTCCATTTTCAATTGTCTTGCCTCCACTTACTTGATCATCTTCTTTGAGAGTAGATAGCAATCTATTATATGTGTCCACCATCATGAGCTACTCAAAAATATATATAAGGATTTGTGATACTAGGTAGTGAAGGGAGTGAGCCTAGAGTGGAAGCATGTGAGTGGAAGCAAGAGCAATGGTGGAAAGAGCAAGAGCAAGAGAGAGACACACACACACAAGATGTGGGAACTCCAACTGTCACAATGTGTAATGGCCTTTCCTTTATTCAAATATCACCGAAAGAATAAAAAATGAAGTGATAATAATGGGCATCTACCATTTGCAGTGTACACGTGTCTGAGTACTGTCAATGTAGTAATACATGGGTGGCTAGGCACAGGTGCCTTTACCCCCAACAACCTCCCACTTAAAGGAAAATGTACCCCTATTGAGGAGAGAACAAGAAAAAAGTGATAAAGTATAAATGTGAATAAGTACAACATGATGAGAAAAGATATCATCTCATCCAATGCACATCAACTTCCTAAGGAAGGCAAAATGCTATGCTAAGAGATTTTTCATGAGCAGATCTGCATGATTTTGGTTAGTTAATATGTGGTTGAGATCTTAACAAGGTCAGCAAACCTATCCTCAACAACCTCTCTAATGAAGTGATAGCATACCTCAATGTGTTTCATCTTTGCATGGAAGACCGAATTCTTGGCTAGTTGGATAGCACTCATAGAATCCGAATCCAATGTAGAGACCACATCAATAATACCAAGGTCGGCCTAACCAGAGAGCCTTCTTGTAAGCCTCAATGGTTACAACATACTCGACCTCAATAAAAAAGAGGGCAATGTATTTCTACACCTTAAACATCCAGGAAACAACACTTCTAGCAAAGGTGAAGACATAGCTATATGTGGACTTCCTAATGTCTACATGTCCTTTATATTCAAAGTCAATGTACCCCACGAATCCTATATAGTGGACACAATAACATATTCACATAGTTGTTGTGCCCTTCAGGTATCTCATGATACCCTTGATGCCATCTAATGCCATTTACTAGGTGTAGCCATATAGCAGGCTATAACTCCCACTGTAAATGCTATGTCAAGATGAGTGGTAATCGTGGTATATATCAAACTGCCCACGATGGGGGTATAAGGGATCTTGGCCATCTCAGCCTTCTACTTATCAAACAGTGAAAAATCCTAACTAACCTTCATATGAGAAGGTAGAGGATAGCCAATAGGCTTACTGTCTTGCATACGACATCGCTCAATGAATTTTTGGATATACTCCTTCTGTGATAGGATAAAGGAGCCCCTTAGAGTGATTGTGTGTAATGTACATCCCAAGAAAATTCAAGGCATATCCCATATCCTTCATCTCAAATCTCTTCTTGACCTAAGTTTTCAAGGCATCTAGCTCATCATGAGCTCTCCCAGCATTGAGCATATCATCCACATAGAGTACCAAAAACATAAGGCTGCCATCATGAGCCTTCTTTGTGTATAAACATGGATCCATAGCATTGTGCCTATATCCTTGTGAATGCATAAAAGTATCAAACTTGTAGTACCATTCCCTAGGTGCTTATTTAAGGCCATAAAGGCTCTTTCTCAACCATGTGATATTACACTTTTGAACTATCGTCTATCATTGATTCATCAAATCATCTCTCTCTCTCTCTCTCTCTCTCTCTCTCTCATATGTAGCCATATGAATAAGAACAAGGAGAAGAGAGAAATAGGAGAGAGAAAGAGAAAAATTGAATACTTTTATTCGTGACATCATTTCTCATACATTCTGGTGCATTGGAGAGTGAAGATTTGAGAGATTTCATGCCTCAAGATGGTGGACTAATGCGAAGATGCATGATTTTTTTTAAATTAAAAAAGTAAGGGGTGCAAAAAAAAAACAACCCTCCCCATCTCGATATATTTTTGATCTTTTGCTCTCTTTTAATCATGTTTACACTTAAACCATTAAATTATCTAATTCAAATTCACATCTTCACATTTGTTTGCAAGTGGTTCTAGCCTGAACAAAGGGGAAACAACCTCAAAATCACTATTCGACTGAATGGCAGCTTTTTGGCATTGAAATCTATCACCTTGGCCTTTGTCATGTGCTTTCCAACTTCTGGATCTAGTAGCTACTTCATAACGCTAAACCTTGCACCCATTAAATGGAGGTCAAATGGGCTCTGATCAAGAACAGACACTTACATTAGATTCTTGGCATCAAAATGCATCTAGAAAAACTCTAGCTCCTTAGGTCCATGCTCGTTCTATTTTGCACCAAAAATGTCTCTTTTATGGGTCTTGAGCTATCTTTGCACTTGGATTTCAACTTTAAAATCAACTCTCATTGGTGACCACGAGATAGGGCAACTCAGTCTGTCAAACCCACAAACAGATTTTCATATATAGAAACCATAAAGAGCATCAAGTTGCTACAAAAAAAAATACACACCAGAGCACAAACATAGCTTTCATCCTATCCCTTGACAAAATTAAGGCATGAATTCCACAAGGGATAGGCCAAGCATAGCCTGACATAGATCTAGGGTTAGTCGCTAATATCCAACTGCTCCAACATAGAATGGCTTTAAAAAGCTATCAAAGGAGTCATCCTAAGTAGTGGTCTAACCTGCCTACCTAACCTAGGACAACTAGACTAGGAACTCCTACTAGGCGAGGACTCCTATGAAAAGTCACAGATTTTTCATTTTACCACATTTTTCCTTCAATAATTTATACTCGAACATGGTAAAAAGAAGGGAGCTGAGTGTATTTGACCCAAGGAGAACAGGACATTAATCTTAGGTCTTATCTTGGTACCCAAGAACCTACCAAGATCTCGCTCTAGCAATACCAAATCTTTTTTCTTCTGCTCACTTTTGTTTTTACTCCAACCATCCTTATTTTTTAAAGAATAAATGCCACCTCTAGGAAGACAAGGCATTGGCACTAACATGGAATCCTAGAAATTGCTACCTAGTAAGCTAATAGAATAGGGTCACTAGGACTACCCTCAAAACAACTCTTAGAGTGCTCGACAATGTCTTTACAAGAGGCGGAAAAATACTCAAATCTCCCCAAACACATCTAATCTAACCTTAGGACTTCATGCCTTGAATATCAGTGCCCCATAAAAGAAAAATAACCCACATATGTAAGCACATACATCACAAAGGAAAATAACTCGTAAAGGAAAGACATCACCCGGACTTGGCCACAAAAAGCTTCAACATAGCAAGAGGCTTTCTGTAGGTGCTCTGATGATTTTTTTAAATGCATTACTTTTAAAATAAATCATTAATCACATCTGAACCAAACAAACAAATGGCTCTCTTAGCTTAACAATATAAACCATTTCACTACAAAATAAAGGGCCCTCTTAGCCTAACAAAATCAAATAATTCTCTGCACAAACAAAGGGCCCTCTTGGCTTAACAAAAGCAATCTATTGCTGCTAAAAAAAAAAACCCTTGATATCCACATAAACTATACTGAAGCACAAAACTAGACCAAGGAGATGGCCATCTAGGCCCTACACTAAATGCATCAAATTATTAGCTAACCCCCTGCATAAATGGTAAGGGGTATCCAACAAATATACCATTGAACAAAATAGAAAGATAGTTAATCGCGCTATCTGACTCGTACCCATACTAACCAATCGATAGCCAAAATAGGACATGTCAGCAAGCAATCCCCACAATAGTCCTAGACTAATATTAGGAGGCAATTGTAAAGGCCTTTCAAGATCATAGTTAAGAAAGACATCTTCAACAAAGGCAAAATTGGTTAGGGAGTCTGCAAAGAAATTCCATTGTCAAGGGTGTCCAAGGTTGCATGATGGTACATCCTTAGAATGGGATCCCTCACACTATAGGTTCCATTCAATTGGTTGATCACTAATTGTGAGTCACCTTTCACCAATAGCCGGCAAATACCACCATGTCCGATTCAACCCCATCAGCAAGGCCTTGTATTCCACCATGTTATTCATAAAATCAATGTCTAAACACTCTCCCATTTTTAGAACCACTCAACGATGGGGGTCTTTAATGACAACCCCAATGCTCTCATGCTTAGCAGATCCTCGAGAAGCTCCATCAAAATATAATGTATAAACCATGGCTTCATTGGTATAGCCTACCATGGCAATCACTGTACTCATACTTATGATAATCAAAGTCTAATCAAGAGAGGGGATATAAGACAAGGACAATCCCTCCTTCTTCATTAAACTCAATAGGGATGCTAGTCAGTGTTGAGAATCAAGCCCATGATCAGTATCACCGACATGAACAACCTTATCTAGATAGGTGTCATCTTAGCTATCACTCTCCATGTGTGTTGTAATAACTCAGTCGATCAAACTCAACCACAGTTAGTGGTATGGCCAGTTAGTGACCTAGTGTGTTTTTTAGTTATGTGTGACTGGACTTAAGTAAGCATTATGGAATAATGAGAAGAAGATAACAATGGGAGTTCACGACTCTCTATCACCTCCATTTCTTTGTCTCTCTCTCCCTCTGAATCTTGAACATGGTATCAAAGCTTGAAGCTTGAGGGATTGACAATGGCATTGGCATCAACATTGCAAGAGCTAGAGCTTGAAGTCAGGAGCTACACTATGACCTGCAAAAGTTTATGTGTTGGCAGCCCATTGGATCAGTTGGAAGGTATGTTTCTTATGGTTTATCAATTTACAGCCTATTGAGGCTTCCTAGAGGGGTTCTCTGCCGCTTGAATGATCTCTGTTGCATGAGCATTGAGGGAAAAAACAATAGCAAGGTAAAAACGTGACATGCATAGATTGTGCTAGTTTGTTGGTCATCTTCTCCTACTCCAACTTAGACATTAATAGCCATAAACACACTCTACTATTGATAAACAACTTGTTAGGGATTGAAGAAATATTCATAGCATTGGTACCTTGGTTCTCAACTTATTTGTGGGATGTTCAAATCAAACATTGGTTGGAAAATAGAGCATGTCTACTATTAATTATACAAGGACAACATACATCTACCTCATTGGGAGCTATATTAACCTCTACTGATGTCTACTAATGCTTGGCAATGTATATGCCTTTAGCCTCATGCATTTTGGCATGGATTTGAAGAGTTCAACACTCAAATTTAAATGGTAATATCAAGCTAAAATCTATCTTAAATGCAAGTTGAAATATGTCTTGGAATTTCCAATACTAAAACAGGGCATTGTTTGATCAAGAAAGGCTTAAGAATGATCCAGACAATCATCTTGGATGCTTGGCAAGTGGTATAGCAACACTTCTGTATACATGGTCATAATATTGGAGTATTAAATGCTCAGTTTTGGAGCTTATTTGCAGACTAGAAATAGTGAACTGGTTACTATCCTAAATTTTGAAACAATATACCTACAGGGCTGAAGTATCTATGACACTTATTTACTACTGACAAATGATTGGATCATACCACTTTAGTAGATGCTTTTCGGGATATTGTGAGTGCTGAAAGCCTAAAGTTTGGATTTATTTGTTGTTGGTTATACCATGGTATTGACTAGTTATTGTTTGTAGGAAGGATACCTATCATCTTTACTTGACATACATGCAATCTATTTTGACCAGTTAGACATGTATTAACTCTTGCATAGAGTGGCAACTATATGAGATGTTTTGGGGTTGTTTTGAGGTTTGAATACTCTTTTTTTAATAGAGAAAACACTGTTGGTTATACACAAATTGTTGTCTATCATTGATTGTCATGAACACCTACATGTCTACAATGCAGACATATGCTGTCTATTTGAAATGCCACTACATCTAGATGTTTTGCCACTACCATAGAATGTTTTGAACTGATTTGAGCTTGGTTTATGCATAATTGACTGTGTTTTTTTCATTGTTGGAATATACTTTACAACACGATATATTTATTGCTAAATGTGATGATGTTTAGGAGTTGATTAACACTTAAAAAGTGAAAGTCTATTCAAGCAGGTTGTCAAGAAACGATACCTGAAGAACTACATGAAACTAGTCTTGCACTACATGAAATTGTTCTTGAATTGCAGGAAGATTGTTCTTGAACTGCAGAAAGTCCATTCCTGGATTGCAGGGAGTCAAGCATTTTTACATATTGCATATGGCATTGAAAAGCTTAATTGCAAATATGGCAAATGCTCAAGGCGCTGACAATATCACTCAAATTGTGGGAGAACCTTGATAACAAAAACTTTGCTCTATGGAAGTTCATGATGAATTTTTTTTTTATTGGTAGAGGCTGTTGGGATTTATGTACGAGGGCTGAAGCTAAACCTCATCGACAGTGGTTGGAAAGAGCTAGTAAAGTACTGCATTGGTTTTCTTTGTGCATTTCTGATACGATGGCTATGCAGATTACCAATTTGCCATTCCTCGAAGGATGCTTGGGATGCACTCATGAAGAATTATGGTAATGTCACACATGCAAGGAAGATACAGTTGAAGCAGCAATTCAACATCATGTCTTGGAATGGCAGGAGAATTCAAGCATACACGATGGAAATAAAGACCATAGCTGACCAACTGGCTACTATTGGATCTCCTGTTTCATATGATGATATGATTGTAGTGACAATGAATGGGTTAGGCGAGTATAAGGCATTTGATATGTCCATTTATGTGAGAGTAGAACCCCTTAATTGGAATGAGTTACTTGCACTGCTGCTACATGAAGAAGCGAAGCTTGGCTTAAATACAGATTTAAGCACATCTCAAGGCAAAGACACTGTCTTTTACTCCAATCAATGAGCTAGAGGTGGTAAAGCTTACGGAGCTTTTCAGGGTTGAGGAGACACTCAAAATACACATGGAAATAAGTAGCAAAATGCTTGGCACGGCTCAAATACGCAAGGACAACGAGGATCTAGAGCCTTTAGAGGCAAGGGGGAGATCACCTAGAGGCAGAGGTTGCTCCTAGTAGTTACATGAGCAGTCTAATAGGGATAAAGACTATCATTATTGCAGAAGATATGGGCATATCATGAAGGATCACCATAAAAAGCAAGCTAATATGAAGTCAAAAGGTAGGAAACATGGACATTATGCATCTTCCAGTGGTACTCATGATGGCCAAGGAGATAGACTGTTTGCTATGCAGCATATATCAAAGAATATGCCTAAGTAAGGCAAAGAAGAGAATGGTACATAGACTCAGGAGTATCCACTCATATGACTCCTCATGGTGAATGGTTTGATGATTTAGTAGCAGGGTCTCATGGATTTGTATGTACTAGTGATGTTACATAGCATGATATTTAGTTTACAGGTGTGGTTTCGTTACTCATGCTTGATGGCAGAAAGAAGAGCCTACATGATGTACTACATGTACCTTCTATTACCAAGAATTTACTGTCAGTTGGACAAATGGCAGAACAAAATTTGCAAGTCAGATTCAACAAGAATGGTTGTTTTATTGAAGAGTATGGCAATGGCTATAGATTGTTTGCCAAAGGCAAGAGATATGAAGAAATGTTTACCTTGGATGCATCTATCCCGGAATTGAAGGCAGTCATGTTTTCCCATGATAATGGAGTAGTTTTTGAGATGTAGAAATCTGGCACAAATGCATTGGTCACATTAATGTACAGAAGCTAAAAAATATGCACTAGAAAGAGGTTATACTTCGCTTACTGAAGTTCAAGTACAATGATCTTGGACATGTATGCTCTTCCCATTCATGAGACATGTCAAACACAGTTCTTGGCCTTTGCAATTGATACATTCAAATGTATGGGGTCCTGCCCATAATGTGTCTTTTGGTGGTGCTAGGTATTATGTATCCTTCATTGGTGATTTCAACAATACACATGGCTATACATTCTAAAGCATAAGGATGAGGTTCTCGATGTCTTTAAGGAATTTAAGAAGCATGTTGAAAATGAACTTGGCTATTATTTCTCATGTCTGAGATCTGATGGAGGTGGAGAATATGTATCTAGAGAGTTTGACATGTACCTTGCTAAATATTGCATAAAAAGGCAGTTCACATGGAGTTACACACCTCAGCAAAACCATGTGGCAAAGAGAAAAAATCGGGTGCTTATGAAAGCTACTAGGGCAATGCTTAATGAAAAGAATTTGCTAAATGCTTATTGGGCTGAAGTAGTGGTTACTGCAGTTTATGTGCTAAACCAAACACCTACAGCTGGGGTTTATGATTTGACTCCGTATGAGAAACTGTATGGACACAAGCTCGACATTAGCCACCTAAAAGTATTTGATTGCATTGCCTACATACATGTGACTGATGAAAAGAGAAAGAGGTTAGACCCAAAAGCTATCAAAAGTGTTTTTCTTGGCTATGCACAGGAGAGAAAGGCTTACAAATGCTATGATCCGTCCACTCGAGAAACCCTAATCCAGCAACAAGGATGTAGTTTTTTATGAGCTAGCCTCATGGTATGGTAATCCAAATGTAGTGGTCTTTGATGGACCAGCCAGCCCTACTTATGCTGAGAATTATCCTTTAGCTAGTACATCTATGAGTGGACCGACACATGATGGTCCATCTACTTTTAGTCCTTGGGCAGGACGACTCCATACTCGTGCTACTACATCCACTGATAGGGATATGTCAGTGAGGGGGAGATTGGATAAAGGCAAAGAAAAGATGTTTGAAGATGTGACTGGCCCACTTATAGCTGGATATGAGTCACCTGGCAACAAGTGACAGTCTTGACAATGAATTGGGCATACCATCAATTATGATGCTTGGTGCAAGGCAAAGCATATATGTGCTACCTCATGAGAGGTAAGCCCAGAGTGCACAGTGGAGGTCTGAAAGGGTAAGAAAACTAGTTGATAGGCTAACACACATTGGGTATTCAACTAGATATTATGCATATATAACTAAAGTGTCAAGCTACAGAGAGCATACGAAGTTTGGTGAGGCAATTACATATGAGAATTGGTGTGCCGCCACCATGGATGACGAATACGCAACATTGGCTGAAAATGAGACATGGGAATTGGTCCATCTACCTAAATGCAAAGTACCCATTGGCTGCAAATGGGTTTACAAAGTGAAATACAAGTCAAATGGTTCGTTGGAAAGGTATAAAGCTCGGCTGGTTACAAAGGGATATGCATAGTAGTATGGCCTAGATTATGAGGAAACTTTTAGCCCGGTTGCCAAGATGGAAACGGTGAAAATAGTCATTGCATTAGCGACTTCTAAGGGTGTCAAAAATGCACTCTTGAATGGTGACTTTCTTGAAGAGGTGTATATGGAGCAGCCTGAGGGTTATGTATACCCTGACTATCTAACAAATGTGTGTAAGCTGAAAAAGGCATTGTATGGGATGAAAGAGGCACCGAGAGCATGGAATACTCGCATCAAAACTTATTTGTAATACCTTGGTTTTCAAATAGGTCATGCAGATCACAACCTATTTACAAAGAAGACAAAGCATGGTTATGTTTTTCTTGTGGTTTATGTTGATGATTTGATCATCATTGGGGATGATAATCATGGGATTGCTGAAATTAAAGCAATGTTACAGGCTAAATTCAAAGTCAAGGATCTTGGTGAGTTGAAGTACTTTCTCGGGATTGAGGTTGTGTCTACACGTCAAGGTATATGGCTATTGCAAAAATAGTATGCTCATGATATGTTGTTGAAATATGGCATGATGGAGTGTAAAGCCATGGAAACACCATTGGATCAAAATGTCAAACTTGTAGTTGATGTTGGGACTGAGATCGAGAATGTCACTATGTACAAACAGATGGTGGGAATCCCGATTTACTTTACTATTACCCATCCTGACTTGAGTTATGCAGTGGGACTGATTAGCCAGTTTATACAGAAACCTCGTAAGCCACACTTAGATGCAGTCATGAGGATTATGCGGTATATGAAGGGCACTGCTAATTATGGGCTATTTTATGAGCATGGAAAATCATTCGACTTGACATGCTTTACGGATGTTGATTGGGCTGGTTATGTCTATGATAGAGATCAATCGGTGGTTATACCTTCATCCTGGGTAGTAGTATGATCACTTGGAGTAGTAAGAAGCAACCAACTATTGCTTTATCTAGTATGAAGGCCAAATATAGGGGTGTAGCCTTAGCAGCATGCAAAGCAGTTTGGCTTGTGAAACTGCTACATGATTTAGGTATTTAGTTGGACAGCAAAGTCACATTACATTGTGATAATCTTAGTAGTGTGATACTAACTAGCAACCCTGTCTATCATGCTAGATCCAAACACACAAAAGTTCATTACCATTTTATCAGGGAGATGGTACTTGCTGGAAAGATTGATCTACTCCATGTGAAGATAGAAGACATGGTAGCAAATATATTTACCAAATCACTTGGTAAAGAGAAGTTTGTGCATTTCAAGGAGCTACTTGGAGTATAGCAATTAGCTTGAGCTTGAGGGGGAGTGTTGAGAATCAAGCTTGTGATTAGTATCACCGACATGACCGACTTTATCTAGATAGTTGTGGTCTTAGATGCCACTCTTCATGTGTGTTGTAATAATTGAGTTGGTCAGACTCAACCACAGTTAGTGTGGTACGGTCAGTTAGTGACCTAATGTGTTTTTCAGTTATGTGTAACTAGACTTAAGTAAGCATTATGGAATAATGAGAAGAAGAGAAGGATGGGAGTTCATGACTCTCTATTACAACTCCGTGTCTTTGTTTCTCTCTCCCTCTGAATCTTGAACAGTAAGAACTCTATGACAGTGGTGACAATAGACTTTAATATCCCACATGAAAGATCCATCTTGTCACTCAGTAATGTGATAACCATTACTCCACTAAATTACTTTGCCTTGGTGTCAATGCTGGTCTAAATATAGATGCTTAAGATAACGAATGACTTTCCCCGTCCACCAATAGTCTTGGTATCCTCTACAAATTTTAGCTGATTCCTAAAGGACCTGCAAAGGCACAAGTCCAACGTTAGTCCTTATACATTGTAGGGCTTCAGTTTATTGAAATTTACTTTAGTTTTAAACTCTACCTCTCATAAATCTACTAAAAGGGTTGTAGAATCATTCTTTCCTATCTGAACAATCGTATAAGGACCATCCCATTTGGATTCCAACTTGCCTGGGAAGAGCTCACGACGAGCATCATAATATAGGACCAATTGACCCTTAGAAAATTTATACATATTAGCCCAAAGACCATGAATTATGTTCATCTACTTCTTCCCTACTTCCTAATATAACAAGGCTTGCAATCGAATATTTTCAAGATGTGCAAGGGAAGTGAGCCTTTCTTACAATGCTTTCTCTTCACCCAAAGAATGGTTTAAAGCGAAGCTTATTGTAGATAGCTCAATATCTAAAGGTAAATCACACTCTTTCCCATATACTAATTTAAAATAGATGTAACATATAGCTCTTTTTCATGTCATATTATAAGTCCAAATACCCACATACAACTTTTTATTCCAATCACACTTACCTTCAGATACAGTCTTGGATAAAATCCCCACAAGCTGCATTAGTACTCTCTACTTGTCCATTAGCTTGGAATTGAAAGGTGTCATCTTATTATGTTTAATCTTCAAAGCTTCCATCAAAGCTTCAATCACTTTATTCAAAAAATGTGTCCCAGGATCAGAAAGAAGCTCCTTAGGTGGACCAAAAAGATAAACAATATATTCCAAAATAAAACTAGTTGTTTCCTTGGCATTATCCTTCATCGTAGCAGGAGCTTCAGACCACTTCATGAAATAGTCTATCACCACAATGATATAATGATTTCCTATAATTGACGAATGATGTATAGATCCAACGAAATCAATGCCTCACTTCTTAAATGATAGTATAGCTATAATAGGAGTTAGTGGGTGCCTATTCTCCCTATTGTGATGTCTCTAAGATATATCACATATCTTGACTTACACAAATGCATCCTGAAAAATGGACAGTCACACCAATATCTATCTCTCAAAGCTTTTTGTGCAATCAACCGTCTAGCAAAGTGCCCTCCATAAGCAGAGTCATGACACTCTTCCAAGATAAACAAAACCTCATCAAGCATGATACATCAGCAAAATAAACATCATTGATCCCTTGCCGATATAGTGTTTCTATGATGATCAAGGCAAATTTCAAGGCTTGCTATCTAATTTTCTTCTTTTCAACCACCATCAATAAAGTGGCTCTAACCTCTCCTAGGATAGATAGTGCATTATGGCAACATACCAAGATGGAATGGAGACCATATTAATTTTGAATAGACCCTCGAGGTCACTTCCTTCAGCCAAGACTTCCTTCGGCTCCCCGAAATCCACAAGACATTCAATGATACCCTATAACTTTGGTAGCTTACTCCTAATTTCATAGTTGAACTCTTGCAAAGTAATCAGCCACTTCACTATAGGTGATGAGGTGGCTATAACTTATTCAACAATAGCATTAATCCCTTTTTCTTTGTATAAAATACTTTATTTTTATACAAGATGTAGTGCCTGAATTTCTTCACTGCAAAGATCATCCCAAGGCACAGTTTCTCCATGTAGATATAATGAATATCAGACACTTCCAATTTGTGCAACTTGCAAATATCAGATGGTACCACTTCTCCCAAATCAAGGCTAAATAACAGATACTATATATCATAGTTGTTGAAAATATATAAAGTATCTCACCCCTTTTAGATGCTTTCAGGATTAGTGCTTTTACAAATTCTTGTTTCATATCCTCAAAGGATAATTGACACAAATCACTCCAAACAAACAAACAAAACAGTTAAAGGATAATAGATTCATTAATGGCAATATTGTCTCAACCAATGCATTAATAAATCATTGATAATACCCAACTGACAATAAAAGGTTATGCACTTCTTTAGGAGTACATAGCAAACTCATAGTGATGGTAACCTTTATCTTTCAAGATTAGTCACAATACCAGCTGAGCTAACCACATGTGGCCCAATAGCAATCCATAGGGCACTCCAAAGATGCATTTCCTTAGGTTGAGAGCAATGCAAAACCCTGATCAGGTGTCTCTCCCTTGTGATGGCTACCCCCCCAAGTCATCAATAAAGACTTTTAGCTCCTCTGAAGAAATATCATCCAAATTTCAAGCGAGCACAAATGGCTATCTCTCACCTAGCCGATGCACCTTCGATCCTACCGAGGTATAGTGAGCTTACCTTGATGCCTGAATGAGTAGCCTCCTCCTGCAAGCTGGTAGCTCTACAATTCGTGATGCAAGCTCAAGCATCCTCAAGCCTCCACCTCCAAGATCCATCCTCCATAGTTGCACACGAGAGAAGAGAAGAAGAAGAGAGGAGATGTTGGAGAGCTTCTTATCCAAGATTCCTCACCCTCACACACTCACACACTCACTCCCTCACACTCTCACACACTCTCTCTCTCAAGCATACACAAGCAAGCAAGAAGGAGAGAAGAAGGGAAGAAAGGAGTCCCTGATGCCTGTCGCGTCTAATGCACATACCAAGTATGTGAGCGGCCTGTCCCAGATCTTTCATCTCAAATCTCTTCTTGAGCTGAGCCTTAAGAGCATCTAGCTCATCATGAGCTTTCCCTGCTATCAGCATATCATCCACATAGAGTACCAAAATCAATAAAGAACCATCACGGGCTTTCTTCTGTAAAGACACGGATCCATAGCACTCCTGCTATAGCCCTGTGATTGCATAAAGGCATCAAACTTATGATACCACTCCCTAGGGGCCTACTTCAAGTCATAAAGACTTTTCTTCAATTTGCACACTAGGTGCTGCCTGCCAAGTTCTGCAAAGCCCTTAGATTGCTCCATATAAATCTCATGATGCAAGTCCCCATGTAAGAAAGCCGTGTTGACATCCATTTGGTATAAATCCAAGTCAAGCTGAGCAACCAAAGCTAAGACTAAGCACAGGGTGGTAATCTTAACCACAGGGACAAAGACCTTGTCAAAGTCCACACCATGCTCCTGCTTAAAACCCTTTGCTACCAATCTAGCCTTGTATGCCAGCTTGGGGTGTCCAAGGGTACTTTTTAGCTTGTACCCACTTGCATGGCAAAGCCTTCTTGCCTATAGGCAAGGAAACCAAATCCCAAGTGTCATTCTCATGCAGGGAGTCTATCTATGACTGCATAGCCCTCTCCCAGGAGTGACTGTCACCCCTGTGCATAGCCTCATCATAAGTGAAAGGCTTTCTTGCATCTGTAACGAAGACATAATGCATCGAGGGCTGAAATCTATCAAATGGATGTCTGTCTCTAGTAGACCATCTCATGGTAGGCTCTGCTGCCTACCCAACTGCCTGTCCAATACCCTGACCATGAGCATCTGCTACAGTTGTAGGCTATCCAACTGGCTGTGCAGGAGCTCTCAGCTCCTCCTGAAATATGACCCTGTGGATATCAACAACTCTCTCAGGATACCTATGCATTTTGTCTTCATGGAAGACTACATCATGACTACAGATGACTTTCTGCGCCTACGAATCCCAGAGACGATAACCCATCTCGCCTGCATCCCCATAACCAAGGAAAATGCATTTGACACTCTTGGGATCCAGCTTACTTCTCTTGTTCCTGGGCACATGGCAAAATGCCTCACATCCAAAGACACGAAGATGCACATAAGAGATAGGTTTTCCAGTCCATACCTCCTCTGCAACCTGGAAATCCAAACCACTAGAGGGTGATTTGTTTATGATATGCACAGCTGTACTAACTGCCTCATCCCAAAATCTTTGTGGTAGGCCTGCATGGCTAAGCATACTGCGTGCACACTCCTGGATGGTTCTATTCATCCGCTCAGCCAAACCATTATGGGGGGGTGTAGGGGGCGGTCAACTGACGCTTAATACCCCTCTCATCACATAACTGCTCAAAAGCACGTGAGACATACTTACCCCCATTATCTATCACATTAGGCATTTTAGCCTATACCCAGACTGGTTCTCAACCAATGTAAGCCATCTCTCTGAAACACAGCCAAGACATCGAATTTCAGCTTAATGGGATAAGCCCAAACTTTTTGTGAAAAATCATCTATGAACGTAACAAAATGTTTTACACCACCCATAGACTGACAAGACATGGGCCCACAGACATCCGAATGTACCAATGCCAAGGGCTCACTCATGCGTGGCCTACCAGACTTCTTATGCGTAGACCTAGTCTGCCTGCCATAAAGACAATGCTCACATGAATCAAAACATGCATAATCAAGGGGCGGTAAGTGCTGCAAACTAGAAAGCATTTTCATTCCCTTAAAAGACATATAATGAACCTGTTCTTCCTCAAAGACATTATAGTGAACCTATTCTTTGAGAGACAATACAATAGTGGACTTGCATGGCATAGTTGCAGGCGGATGCCCGCTTAACCTCAAAGGTTTGATCTGCGATTTTTGCACCAACACCTTTCAAATATGGCTCTTCCAATAAGAGTATTTCGTACCATCAAGCTTAGTGATGTTGAAAATAGCATGATTAGTGGGGATGAACTCGCCATAATGTAGGCTAGAAGACTGTAGACAGTTCAAAACTCCTTGTTGTTTACTACAGAAAATGACAAAAAAATCACCAAAATCGAGGAAAAATGGTGAAGAAAGTGGAACCAAAGCTACTACCCACCAAGGACTAGTGAAAGTACATCATTTCAGAGTGTTTCAGCATGAAAAATCCATGTCAATCCATACAGATATGCTTGTTGTAATAAATTTCAGATTTCAGTAAAAGAGAGCTAACAGTGCCAAAATCGGATCCCAAGGCAATCAGATATTGCCAAGGCCAAAGCCAGCATCATGAGGGCATAGCATAAGCATATGATGATCGATGAGCATGAATCCAGCACCCAAGTATGTCATACAAACATCTGCCAGTGAGTAGGCACACCCCCAGGCAACGGGGCAAAGTGTTCCTGCCACTACCAAAACTTGACTTAAGTAGGTGTTAGTTCACAGAGATACAGATCCAAAACTAAGACTTAGCTCATAAGCATACAGTGAACCAAGACATATGATGTATCATCCCAAAAGGTAAGAAATCCCAAAGTCTCAAGTGTGTGTAACTGCTCAATAGCATGTAACGGCTCAATGCATAAAAGTACCACCTGCTCAATGTCTGATAAGCATTCAAGAATGCTCCCATTGGCACAAAAGCCGTATGTACGAGCTCAAGAGCTCAAGCCAAGGCAAGACACAGTGCCAATGACATAAGTCCAAGATAATACATCAATAGTACATCCCGAACATGTAGGTGGTAGAGCATCCATATGTAGCATCCATAAGCATGTAAGACATCAAGTACATCCCAAGATACAACTCTGGCAAGCTAATAAATAGCTCGAGCAAGCTCCGAGAATCCAAGGTCAAGACAAGACCAGCTCCAGTAGAAATAGGCTCCAAACAATGTAACTAGCATGTAGTAATGGCATAGGCTAAGCATGTCAAGACCGGTCAAACATAAGCAACATACATGCCATAAGTACATCCAAGACGGAGCATCCAAATACTTTGCAAAGCGAGCTCAAGCTCAACCAACGATCCCAAATCAAAACCAACCTCTATGTCGAGCCCCAAGTGTCAATACATCACCATATATGTCCGAAACATAGCCCGAGAAGCATAGGCATAAGTATACATGAGTAAAATGACTTTAGCCCAACTGTGTAAAGGAGTGATTTACTATTCAAAACTAAGAATTTCAGCACCAAAATCAGGGTTTCCAAACAATAGGCATACATTCGGCTAACATTCGGGCATCAAACGGGACCAACCGGGCATCAAATGACAATGCCAAACAAGCTGTAGCATCAAATGTCAATGTAACACTATCATAAATTGCCTATGGACTGTTATGACATTCCCAAAATAGTGTTAAATCAGTCCAAATGCTATGCCAACACATCAACCATCAAAATCAAGCATCAAGGCATGTTCATATGCCGGAAATGGAGCCTTTCCAAGTGCCAATGGAGGGGGAGAGTTGTTGTTGTGACTGTGAATGCTGAAGACACATATGGGAGGGCTGCGTGATTCTACCAACTGTAAATGCTGGTCCTGGGGTTGCAAAAAATGATGGCCAAGCTTCGAAGGGCTCCAATTAAAGCCAAGGAAGACCTCAAACAAACTCCAGCAAGTCTTGTTCAAAGGCAAGTGAGATATGAAGCAAGGGAGCTAGCTTCAATGGTGGCTGCCCCAATCTTGTTTACAGTCTGTGAGACATGAGAACTGAAGTAAACCATGAAGAAATTGATCAAATACCTTTGATGTAATGCCCTGAAGGTGACCAACAATGCCGGGAAGGTGCTCGGGAAGCTGGGGAGTGATGGGCACTCGAAGGAGTCGGATATGGCTCCTGCCGGGAAGGAGACCCAATGCGAGTGGGGAGTCGATGGGAAGCTGACAGTGCCACAAACCAAGATCAAGAGTTGACAAGCCGAGCTCTGATACCAATTGAAAGGGATCGACGGATCGAAGGTTGGACTTGACAGCTATGGCGGGAAAGCAAGAGCAAGAAAGAGAGAGACAAGAAATGGGAACTCCAACAGTCACAATGTGTGACCGGGCCTTTCTTTATTCAAACTTTCACTAAAAGAATAAATAATAAAGTGACGGTGATGGGCACCCACCACCTGCAGTGTGCAGTGGTGGTGACTATCAGTGTAGTAATACACGGGCGGCTAGGCAGAGTCGCCTTTACCCCCAACATACAGCAAACTCCATGGCTAAACCCTCTCTCTCTATCTTCAATTAGCTCATTTTTGTATCCGCGAGTTGTTTGCTAGCAAAGCTCATTGGATAGTCTAGATTGTGTTCACCAGGCTGGCACAACACAACTCCCACAGTAAACTTGGAAGAGTCAATGAGAGCGTGGAAGGTTATGGTGCAATCAGGGGCTCGTAGGATTAGTGATGTGGTTAGAGTCTTCTTCAATTCCTCGTATGTGTGCTAGCATTCCTCGGTCCATTCCTCAGTCCATTCAAATATTATCAGCAACTTGTATAGAGGTCTAGCAATCAATGCATAGTTCAGTACAAATCTCTAATAATAACCCATATGGCCTAAGAAGCACTAAACTCCCTTGTAATCAGATGGTGGTGGTAGATTGACAATAACCCTGACTTTCAAAAAGTCTGTGGCAATGCCGTTCTTTGACACCACGTGCCCTAGGATGCATCCATGTTTTACCCAAAACTAGCACTTCAAGGGGTTCAACAAGATACAATAGACATCGTTCAAAGATCGCTTGGAGCTTGTCTAGGTGTTCCTTCCACAATTAGAGTGAACACGCAAATCATCAACAATGAATACTAACTCTTTTCTAAGCATGTCTTTGAGTATGGCACACATGAGCCTTTGGAATGTGGCTGGTGTATTTGTCAACCCAAAGGGCATGACTATGTAGGCAAAGATCCCTCACTCACTAGTGAATGCAGTCTTGTGCCTATTGTCAGGATGCACTTGCACCTGATTGTACCTTGAGAAGCCATCTAGAAAAGTGCAAGCCTCTTTACTAGCTACTCGCTTGAGCATATGCTCAGTGTACGACAATGGATAATTGTCTCTCTTGGTAGCAACATTGACTTTCTTGTAGTTGACACACACTCTGATCTTTCCATTTTTCTTCAATATGATCACTATGGGTGAGACCCAGTCCATGTGCTCAATCTTGTAAATGAATCTTGCTCTCAATAGTTTATCGATTTGTTCTCTAACAACATGAGCGTGCTTGGGATTCATAGGATACATCAAGGGAACAAACAAAGACATCTATATACTCTCGTAAGAGACCAATGAGATTGGCTTCCTCCTCCTCAGTCAAGTCATTGGCTATAAAGATATGTTGAGGCATCTCCCCTTCCTTAGCTAGATTAACCTCCTTGAAATTGGCCCTTCTATTGGTTCACTCGCTTGCCATTGTCGTTTGGCTCCTAGCAAGATCACTATCCTATCGCCTTTCCTAAACTTTGTGAATCGTTTTGGAAGGTCTTGTGGCTTTCTTTTCTCCTTAGCTTTTGCAATTCCTTAAGTTGTTTCTTTCATTTTTCCTTTAACCTTCAGGGCCTTAGGTGGACTGGTAAGTCTCCTTTGGTGCATCTAGTCTTAGGCAGTCGAGGTATTTTAGGATCACTATCTAAGCTTACTTTCGACTCAAAATCAAACTCTCTACCTTCGCTAAAAGAGGGGGTCTCTTGATGGACCTAAAAACGGGCCGGCACTGGCTCATGCACTAGCCGGGCCTCATCACTACGCACAAGACAACCCCTCGGCCTCGCGGCCAGGAGCGTCTATCAAAATCTCTGCCTTCCTACACATTGCATTTGTAATACGTTGTAGTCCAACTGATCCTAACCCAATATTACTCCTCAGAGGGAGTCCCTTTCACATAGCCAAAAGGCTCGAATCACATACACATGGGGTTCCTCCTACGGCTGAATGCCGTCAACCCTCTGCGACTCTCCTACACCTTGGGGATTGGCCCCTCGATGCGTCGCTCAACATTTAGACATTTCGCACAAACGTCGCTCAAGGTACCCAATAAGCGTGTCCAGGAATGTACCATTGTCCTTACTTAATTTTCCCTTTAGGATCCCACGACTAGCCTACAGCATGGGTATCTCACTGCCTCTCAACGTAGGTCGTGTTCCAAAAACAATTGTAATGCATGTCCAGGAGCTGATCACCGATACTCTTAAATTCTTTTCATGCTCTATGCATTTGGTGGATGTCTAGTGCTCAAACATTTAGCAAAACAGTATCGTGCACAAGTGCAAATCATTCTTTTAATGGTTTCCAACTACCGTTCGTGCTTCGTTGCATGGGCCTAGCACCGAGGTGATCCTCGTGCTACTAAGCTCTTAATTTTAATTATCATCCGTTCTAAATGCTATGCATAGAAATTAGCAACTTTCCCATCATTTCACACGGCATTTAGACATATTTCAACTTCTCTACCCTTCCCCGTTTAAGTATTGCATCGTTGGATAGATTTATAGGGTATTTCACCATCATTTTATGTGGAAAAAACAGAAAAAGACACATTAGAACAGGAAGGTGGGGTCGAACTGAGGCAAATCCTCATGCTTCAGTCCCCACAAACATTCACAAACATTGTTCTTATTTATCCTTATTTTTCGAAACCCAAAATGTATTTTTTCCCTATTTTTTAGGGTTTTTTCCACCATTTTCTTGTATTTTCCCTTATTTTTCATGCATTATTTAATTACTGAAAATTAAGAACAGGTTATGGGCTGTGGCCCTTAGTTCCTTCTTGCAGAAAAAATGAAAGTTTAGTTGATGTTCCTATTTACCTCCCCCTTTTTATGCCAGAACCCTCATTTTCCTTGTTTTTTCATGTTTTTCGTGTTTTAGCATATTATCTTGACCCACAAAATGCATATTTTTCTGATTTTTTGATTATGACCAGTAAGGACTCTTAGAAAGCAGTAACATGAACAATTTTTATCCCACATGAACAGCATTTCATCAATCAAAAGCCATAAAAGCTCAAATTTCCTTTGAAAATTTTAAATTACCGCTTATTTGCGTGTTTCGGGTTTCATGTCCATGGCTGTAGATTTGGAAACTAGCAGCACTTCATGTCCAGCACAATCACCAATCACCATTTCCAGCCCGTGGAGCAATCCGATCCATGCCGGACAAGCCTCCACCATTCTTTCTTCTTCCTTCTTCTCCCCACATGAACTTGCCTTTAGAAGAGAGAGAGGGAGGAGAGAGAAAGACTGAAATCAGAGATCTTCAAAGAGAGCATCATTCGATGGGCGCGAAATGATTGGCATCCAGGAGGGAATGAGGGGCAATGATCATTGATAGGGGTTACTTGCAGGCTGGAGATTGAAGATCCTCCCTTCAAGCGCATTTTTCGGGCGCAGTATGGCGCCTCCATCCTCACGTTTTTTCATCTTTCATTTGCATGAAAGTTTCATGCTACATTTAAATTTGGGCTCCCAAAGGTCACTTGCCCATTTTGGCCAAATTTTGTCCACCTCTTCGCATCTTGACCGGTTTCTTGGCCATTTCCCCGTCCGGACTCGGAATCGAGCTCTGAAAAATCCTGGGCATCCGGCTTAGCATCCCGCATTGGCCAGTAGCTCGTGTCAACCCGCACGATTGTCTGAAAAATTATGAAAAATCAACAAGTGTCGCTCGGGCGCCTTTAAAGCACTTTGGCTCTTAAAATCGTCCTAGATCGAGCCGCCGCCTTTGACAGTGAATATTTTTCCCTCGATATTCATAATTTTTAGCTATTTTTAAGCACTTCCTGTCACCTAAATTCCGCTCTCATTGGCGACCACGGGATAGGGCGACACAGCCCGTCGAATCCACGAACATATCTGCACATAAACAACCAAAGAAGCATCAAACTGATACAAAACAATTATCATCATAAAACTCAGCACAATGCTCCCCCTACCCCTGGCAGAACCAAGGCATAACATCCACAAGGAGTAGGCCTAGCATCATTTAATAGAAGATCTGAAGCGAGTCACTAACCAGCTGCTCCAACACAGCCAAACTAAAAAGAACTGTCAAAGAGGTTGCCCTAAGTGGTAGTCTGAACTACTGACCAACTAAAGACAACACAACTAGGAGCTCCTACAAGGCGAGGACTCCTATAGCCTGATCAAAGTGTACTTTCTTCCAGTACATGTCTTCTTTTGGGGTTTATATTGGATGAACATACTTGGGCATGTAAAAAGGAGGGAGCTGAGCGTAGTGACCCAAGGAGAATAGGGCATCGATCTCAGGACCTGTCTCGGCACCCAAGAACCTACCAAGCCCTCGCAAGGCGACACTTAATCCTTTTCTAACGCTCACTTTTATTTTCGCTCCACCCTTCCTTGCTTTGGTTTTATTTATCCAGCAAGAAGCCACCCCTAGGAAGAGAAGGTATCGGCCCCGGGTCTGACTCGTCCCCAGGAACCTACCAGGCCTTCGCAAGGCAATGAGCAACGGCTTATATATTTTCATTTCTTTTCTTTTCTTTGATAGGGGTTAGAACCCCTTTTTACACACCTTCGTATTGATATTCATCTTTTAGGATATTCAGGATTTCTTGGCATTATTATTATTATCTTCTAGCAGGCTTCTCTAACTGCCTCACTACTAACAAGAACGCCTAGAACGGCTGCCTAGCAGGCTGGCAGAACAGGGCCACTAGGACTTCCTTCTCAAACAGGGCTTTCAATGCCTAACAATGTCTTTACAGGAGGCAATGACTACTCCAACCTCCCTCAAACATACTTAGCCTAAACCTGGGACTTCATGCCTTGGTTGCCGGTCCCCAACAAAAATGTGTTCGCTCGACAAGTACAAATACACATATAACAGGAAGGAAAGGTAGTCGTAAAGGAGAAATATCACCTGGATTGACCACAAGAAGCTTCCATCGCAGCAAAGGCTCCTCCAGGCTCCACCAAATTCCACTAACCACGAAATCTGTCCAGCACAACACTTAAAACAAAAACCCGATTAAACGCACCCGCACTAGACAGGGAAATGGCCCTCTTGGCCTAATGAAATAAAACACTTCACTACAAAACTGAATCGGCCCTCTTGGCCTAATGAAATAAAACAATACTATGTAGAACATCCACCTGGGAACAACCATGATAGACATCAAAGCATACTATTCCCAGGGAAATAGAGGCTCGTAGCCCTATACTAAGTGCATTAAATTATGACCTATCCCTCCTGCATATATCGCAAGAGGTGTTCGCATCACATGTCGTCTAACCAGTCTGTGGGTCCAAGATAATAAAGGCAGATGAGTCTCGCTTACCCTCTGCATCACCCAGATCAACCATCGTCTGCCAAAGAGGGCATGTTCAGAAAGCATACCCCACAAACGACCAGGTCCTGCCTCAGCATCAATAGATATATCGGGACAAGGGCCACAATTAAAGAAGAGGTCTTCTTCATACGCAAAATTAGCCAATGAATCGGCAAACTGATTCCAATTCTGTGGAATCAGCTGAAAAGACACTCTATCGAATTCGTCTAGCAGGGCTATGGCAGTATGATGGTACATACAAAGGATGGGGTTTCGTACCATGTACGTCCCATTGAGTTGATTTAAAACCAACTGAGAGTCCCCTTTTACCAACAACTAGCGGATACCACCCTTCTTTGCAATATTCAAACCCATGATCAGGGCTTTGTATTCGGCCATATTATTAGTAAAATTCGCCCCGAGATAAGCAGCTAACTTCATGACAATGCGTTGTCGGGGGTCTCGGATGACAACTCCTACACTTCCTTTTTTACATGCACCCCTGGACGCCCCATCAAAGTACAAGGTGTACGTCCATAAAGGGTTTACATATCCCGCCATCCCGGACTCTACTCGTAATTATGGTAATCGAAATTCAACATATGCAACGGGTGGACTGTAGGCTCCATCCCTCCATCATCATTGAATTCAACAGGGATGCTCGTCAAAATTTGTAGGCAGTGATGGCAGAAGACCTTGATTTCCCAAATAAATGTTCCACCTTCTTGCTCAATCACCTTGTATCCTTTGCTCCACCAAATGAGCTTCCCCTGATGATACCTCTATTCTAAATATGGGTGTTCTAAATAAGGGATCAGACGACCCATCAACCTCTATCACGATTTCCTTGTAGATGTTTGATCGATCTTGCCTAGACCTGCAAGGCAGTCATAGCATTAGTGCAATCAGAAGTAATAAGGTTTAATCTTATTAAGATTAACCTTATTTCTAAATTCTATCCCCTCAAGGTCAGCTAACAACACTGTAGATTTATTCTTTCCTATCCTAACGATCTTATAGGGCCCATCCCATTTGGGTTCTAGCTTGCCTGGGAATAATTCATGTCGTGTGTCATAATACAGAACAAGCTGTCCTTTCTTGAAGGTGTATTTCTTGGCTTTGAGGTCGTGTAGATGCTTCATTCGGCGCTTCGCCACTTCTTGGTGCAATAAGCTCTGCAACTTAAGCTCATCTAAATGTGCCAGTGTCGTCAAGCGCTCAAGAAGTGCGTCTTCATCACTCAAAGAATGATTGATGGCAAACCGAATAGTCGGCAGCTCAATCTCTAAAGGCAAGACACACTCCTCCCCATATACTAACTTGAACGGGGTATGGCCAGTGGCTCGTTTGAAAGTCGTATTATAGGCCCACACTGCCACGTATAACTTTTTATCCCAATCCCGTTTCTTTTCCGACACAATTTTGGACAGGATGCCCACAAGCTGCTTGTTGGTGCTTTCAACTTGCCCATTGGCTTGCGGGTTATAGGGGGTTGTCTTGTTATGCTTGATGTTCCACAACTCTGTCAAACCTTTCATCACCTTATTCAGGAAATGGGTTCCGCGGTCCGACACTAATTCTTTCGATGGACCAAACCGGTATATTATCTGTTCTAAAAGGAAACTAGCAGTTTCTTTAGCATCATCTTTCCTTGTTGCACGTGCTTCTGACCACTTTGTGAAGTAGTTAGTTTCTACAATGATGTACCGCTTTTGCGTAGTCGATGACGGAGTAATAGGACCCACAAAGTCTATTCCCCACTTCTCAAATGGAAGTATCGCCATAATAGGGGTGAGTGGTCGTTTCCTATTCTCTCGACTATCATGTCGTTGGCAAATATTGCATCGCTTAACATACGCAAACGCATCCTGGAAGATGGCAGGCCACCAATAACCTGCTCTTAAAGCCTTTTGTGCTGTGAGCCGTCTAGCAAAATGGCCACCGCAAGCAGAATCATGGCACTCTTCCAAAATGAAGGGCACCTCATCAGGCATCACACACCGGCGATAGATATCATCAACCCCTTGCCGATATAATGTACCTGTGATCAAAGCAAACTTTAACGCTTGCTGCTTAATTTTCCTTCTCTCAGCTTTAGATAATTCGGATCCCGCCTCTCTCGTTGATAAATAATGCGTTATTGCAGCATACCAGGAGGGAATAGATGCCGTATCTATTTTAAATAACAAGTCCATATCACTACCTTCAGCCACAGATTCTTTCAGCTCCCCAAAGTCCACAAGACATTCCACGATGCCTTGCAACCTTGGTGGCTTACTCTTGATTTCATAATCGAATTCCTGCAAAGTGATCAACCACTTTGCTAAACGATCAGGCGGCTGTAACTTATTCATCAATAGTCGAAGTCCCTCCGCCTTCGTATAAAGCACGACTTTCTCATAGAGAATGTAATGCCTGAATTTCTTGGTCCCAAAGACCATCGCTAGACACAGCTTCTCCATGTAGGTGTAATTGATTTCGGATACCCCCAGCTTCCGACTAGCAAAAGCAATCGGGTGGTACCACTTCTCTTCCCAAATTTGGGCTAAACAGCAGCTGATACTATACATCGTGGCTGCTGAAAAGATATAAAACACCTCACCTCTTTTAGGTGCTTTTAAAACGGGCGCTCTTGCTAGCTCTTGTTTCACATCCTCGAATGCTACCTTACAAGGGTCACCCCATACAAACGAACAGCTAAAGGACAATAAATTTGTAAGCGGCAACGTTCTTTCTGCTAAGGCGTTGATGAATCTAGGGTAGTAACCAACCGAAGACAGAAAGCTATGAACCTCTTTCGGAGTGCGTGGTGGACCCATGGCAACTATAACTTTGACCTTCTCGGGGTCTGTCGCAATTCCTACCGAACTGACCACATGACCCAGCAATAGCCCATAAGGTACTCCAAAAGCACACTTCCGTGGGTTTAGGGCGATGCAAAATTGTCTACAGCGCTCAAAGCATTTTCTTAAAATGATCAACTGCCTTGCTCTCACGGTGGCAGCCCCTAAGTCATCAATAAACACCTTCAACTCTTCAAGGGATATGTCACCGAATGTCTTATCTGCTGTTCGTTGCCACGAACCAGGCGCATTGCATAAACCAAAGGCCATCACATGGTACGCAAAAGTATTAAATACAGTAATGAAAGTTGTTTTCAACTTGTCCTCTTCTGTAATTGCCATTTGGTTATATCCTGCAAAGCAATCCATAAACGAATATATCTCCCTACCCGCTAATTGATCCAAAATCTGGTCAATAAATGGCAACGGGTAGTAGTCCTTAACTGTCTGCTTATTTAGCTCCCTAAAGTCTACACATAAACGGATCTGATTATTCTTCTTCTTTCTAATCACAACTGGCGAACACCATTCTGTGTGTTGCACAGGAAAAATCAAGCCCGCTTCTCGAAGCTTCTGTAACTCTTCAAACAGCCCGTCCCTCAATTCGAAAGGCATACGCCTTACTTTCTGTCGTGCACGACGACTGCCCTCTTTCAACGGAATTGTATGAACAGCAAGACTAGGAGGAATGCATCTCAACTCATCATAACTCCAGGCAAAAATATCACGGAATTCCTGGATCAAGGCCACATAGTCCTCCCTTTCTGCTGAGCTGAGCATAGAGCCTAATTTGATTGGCCGCGAATCACCAAGCGTACCAAGGTCTAGCTCGATAACATCTGCATCTCTTATACGATCTTAGCCCTCTATCGGCTCATTCAAAGTGATCTGATAGATGTCCTCCGTGGTGGATCCCTCTTTGGACTCATCACTCGATGATGTCTCACTGGCAGATAAACCTTCTAATGTCTCCAATTCTGTAGAAGATAGAGGAGCTCTCTCACTCTGCGGGGACTCAGGATAAGCATCAACCACCACATGCTGGGCACCTCTGCCGAATATCAATCGACCGGCGGGTATATCCACTTGGCAGTCTGCTTGCAAGATCCAAGGTCGTCCAAGTAGTACTTGGTAACTTGGCCGCCCTGCAAAACGAATCACCCTAAAGTCCAACATGCATTCTACATTTGCAACAGTGACATGGACCTTAGTAATGCAGCCTTCTGGCTGTCTCAAACTATCATCTGCCATTCTGAGAATTGTGGAGGTATCTTTCTGAATCGCAAGACCCAACCTTTCCATCAGTTCAGAACTCATAATGTTAACAGATGATCCCGTGTCGACAATGGCATAATCTACTAATATCCCATTGACATAGGCTGCAACCCTTGGGCAATGCTTCTCAGCATGCTCGAACCAGTCATCACCAACTCGCGCAATACCCAAAGGTTCTACAATATACCCGGTACGTAGGATCTTTCTAAATTCCTTACGTACTCCTGGGGAAAGCTTAATAAGTTGTAAAAGATTCACATCCGGCTTGACTTCGCAAAGAGAGCTCGCCAAATCGAATTCATGATAGTTCGATAGAGCTCGCTTTTCACGCCAAACCATCCGCTCTTTAGGTCGCTGAACCGGCTTTATTGCCTCTTTCTTAACTTTCACCTTCTTCTTTGGTGGTTCCTTATCGGCTTTACTTTCTACGGGCTTCAAAGGTCCCCCTTCCATGGCAGGATCCAAAACTTGCGTTCCTTTATCGCCCTGTTTAGGGTTTCCATCGACAGGCTTATCCTTGTCGGCTCCTCTACCCTTTTTACCTCTTGTAAGGACAGCTCGTAGATTAGAGGTTTCAGCATCATTAACGCGTACAGCCTCAATCAAACTAACCCCACTACCACTTGGTAGCTCCTCCACTGTAGTCTTTGGTCGTTGAAGTATTTGTTTAGGCCCATTTTCTGGCTGGGAGTCATTTCCTTGGGCACGATGATTAACAGGCCCTGGTTGCCGACTTCCTCGCTGGAGGGAACTGATCTTACTCCAGCAAGTAGCTGCTAAATGGCCAGATTTTCCACAAATGTCGCACTTAACATTTGGGCAATTTCTTGGATAGTGCTGCCCACCACACCATTTGCAACTAAACCTCGAAGGTGCACCCTCCTCTGGGTATCTACTTCCTATCAAATTTTGTTGTTTTTTAAGGAAGTTGACATCAACGGCTATTTGTCGATACTGCTCCGTAATCATGTCGGTATAATGCTTCATCATGTCCTTAACCTCGCCAAGAACATTGGAAGCACTCGACTCATAGCCTTGGTCATTACCATGTCGTTCAATCGGCCTAACAATTCGATTAGGCACAGACTGTTGAGCTGCAGGCATGGTGTTAGAATTGACCGCCTGGCCTCCACTACTTGGAGCCATTTGACTGCCCGTAGGCATCGACATGCTAGGGGGAGCTGGTAATAAAGGGACATTCTGCATCATGTTCCCTCTCCCACTAGGATTAGCCATCGCTATCCCTTGACCACTACTGCCATTGGTCATTGCCACATTGTTTCCCAATACTAAACCCATATTCGAATTGCCGCGAGAAGCATAGGCTGCTTGTAGTCGGGATTCCACCTCTTGTGCTCGTGTAATGGCAGTATCTATATCCCCCAAGGGAACACTACTCAACTGCAATTGGATATTAAAGTCCAACCCATGTAGGAAATATTGTAATTGGGCAGCTGCGGGGATAGGAATAGAGGTGTCCAACTTACGGAAAACCTCTTTTATCTTCTTCTCATAAGCACGAATATCTTCGTGTGGTTCTTGGCGGGTCACGTTGAGTACACGCAACCAATATTGCCCACCCCTCTCAGGGGCAAACTCCCTTCGAAAAGCTCCATAAAATGCATCAATGTTCAATATGGTTCCGGCTTCTAAACCATCATACCATATAGCGGCTCTTCCTTTGAGAGTCATATTGAAGAACATCATTAAATGTCCTTCCTCTTGAATGCGACAGTTAAACATCAGCTTTTGAAACTCCCTTATGTGGAGTTCCGCATCTTCCTCAACTAACCCATTAAAAATGGGTAGCGGGTAACCTAGAGCCGGCAAATCCATCGTTCCTGCTGGAATTGCAATAGGCTGCGCCATGACGAGGATTGGATTTGCACTAGGAATAGGGGACGGTGGGGTTACACTTCCCGTACTTGACGTGGACTGGCTTATAGAAGGAAGGGGAGCACTAGAGCTTCCGCCTTCTCCTAACTTACTGCTTGTGGTCCTAAGACCACTAGATCCACTCCCTCGTAAGGGTTCAGCACCGCTACGCTTAGGGGAATATCTCCTAAAAATTTCAGCACGTCGCCTAGCTCTTTCGTCTCTTTCTTGCTTTTGGATTTCTGCTAGACGATGCTTATCAATAAATAACGGATCAATCTCAGTATCCTCTAGCATAAACTGCTAGTTGGTCCTTAAACAACCAGGATTCGAGAACCGCCACTTTTAAGCGGCTCCTGGCAGACACACCACTGATGGACCTAAAAACGGGCCGGCACTGGCTCATGCACTAGCCGGGCCTCATCACTACGCACAAGACAACCCCTCGGCCTCGCGGCCAGGAGCGTCTATCAAAATCTCTGCCTTCCTACACATTGCGTTTGTAATACGTTGTGGTCCAACTGATCCTAACCCAATATTACTCCTCAGAGGGAGTCCCTTTCACATAGCCAAAAGGCTTGAATCACATACACATGGGGTTCCTCCTACGGCTGAATGCCGTCAACCCTCTGCGACTCTCCTACACCTTGGGGATTGGCCCCTCGATGCGTCGCTCAACATTTAGACATTTCGCACAAACGTCGCTCAAGGTACCCAATAAGCGTGTCCAGGAATGTACCATTGTCCTTACTTAATGTCCCCTTTAGGATCCCACGACTAGCCTACAGCATGGGTATCTCACTGCCTCTCAACGTAGGTCGTGTTCCAAAAACAATTGCAATGCATGTCCAGGAGCTGATCACCGATACTCTTAAATTCTTTTCATGCTCTATGCATTTGGTGGATGTCTAGTGCTCAAACATTTAGCAAAACAGTATCGTGCACAAGTGCAAATCATTCTTTTAATGGTTTTCAACTACCGTTCGTGCTTCGTTGCATGGGCCTAGCACCGAGGTGATCCTCGTGCTACTAAGCTCTTAATTTTAATTATCATCCGTCCTAAATGCTATGCATAGAAATCAGCAACTTTCCCATCATTTCACACGGCATTTAGACATATTTCAACTTCTCTACCCTTCCCCGTTTAAGTATTGCATCGTTGGATAGATTTATAGGGTATTTCACCATCATTTTATGTGGAAAAAACAGAAAAAGACACACTAGAACAGGAAGGTGGGGTCGAACTGAGGCAAATCCTCATGCTTCAGTCCCCACAAACATTCACAAACATTGTTCTTATTTATCCTTATTTTTCGGAACCCAAAATGTATTTTTTCCCTATTTTTTAGGGTTTTTCCACCATTTTCTTGTATTTTTCCTTATTTTTCATGCATTATTTAATTGCTGAAAATTAAGAACAGGTTATGGGCTGTGGCCCTTAGTTCCTTCTTGCAGAAAAAATGAAAGTTTAGTTGATGTTCCTATTTATCTCCCCCTTTTTATGCCAGAACCCTCATTTTCCTTGTTTTTTCATGTTTTTCGTGTTTTAGCATATTATCTTGACCCACAAAAAGCATATTTTTCTGATTTTTTGATTATGACCAGCAAGGACTCATAGAAAGCAGTAACATGAACAATGTTTATCCCACATGAACAGCATTTCATCAATCAAAAGCCATAAAAGCTCAAATTTCCTTTGAAAATTTTAAATTACCGCTTATTTGCGTGTTTCGGGTTTCATGTCCATGGTTGTAGATTTGGAAACTAGCAGCACTTCATGTCCAGCACAATCACCAATCACCATTTCCAGCCCGTGGAGCAATCCGATCCATGCCGGACAAGCCTCCACCATTCTTTCTTCTTCCTTCTTCTCCCCACATGAACTTGCCTTTAGAAGAGAGAGAGGGAGGAGAGAGAAAGACTGAAATCAGAGATCTTCAAAGAGAGCATCATTCGACGGGCGCGAAATGATTGGCATCTAGGAGGGAATGAGGGGCAATGATCATTGATAGGGGTTACTTGCAGGCTGGAGATTGAAGATCCTCCCTTCAAGCGCATTTTTCGGGCGCAGTATGGCGCCTCCATCCTCACGTTTTTTCATCTTTCATTTGCATGAAAGTTTCATGCTACATTTAAATTTGGGCTCCCAAAGGTCACTTGCCCATTTTGGCCAAATTTTGTCCACCTCTTCGCATCTTGACCGGTTTCTTGGCCATTTCCCCGTCCGGACTCGGAATCGAGCTCTGAAAAATCCTGGGCGTCCGGCTTAGCATCCTGCATTGGCCAGTAGCTCGTATCAACCCGCACGACTGTCTGAAAAATTATGAAAAATCAACAAGTGTCGCTCGGGCGCCTTTAAAGCACTTTTGCGCTTAAAATCGTCCTAGATCGAGCCGCCGCCTTTGACAGTGAATATTTTTCCCTCGATATTCATAATTTTTAGCTATTTTTAAGCACTTCCTGTCACCTTAATTCTGCTCTCATCTCTCTTGGTGGGCATAGCTCAGAGGGTGAATCTGTCCTGAATAATGGTGCGGCACTCAGTTGGATCAGGCCTACTTGCTCATAGCCAATTGCTCCTATATGCTGCAGCCATGTGCAATCACAATCCATGCGCATGACTCCTCTCTCGATTCTAAAAGTGTTTTTCTTTTGAGGTTTGGAGTCTACCCATATTTGCTCGATTACATGTCTCTCAATGTCCTATTCTATTGTATCGATCTCTCCTTTACTCTCATCTCACTGAAGGAGTAGTAGTCCTCGTATTCATTGTTAGAACTATCCTCATCTGACTACTTATCATCTCCTAAGTCTTGATAGGGCATTTCCTTTTCATTGGTGACTAAGGCCCAATTATACATTAAGTTCAAGTTGTGTACCCTAGTCCACCATCACTTAGGTTCATCCAAGAGATCCTTGAGTGGCTTGAGATTGACTGTTGGGTTGGTAGCTAGCTTTTTTATTAGATGCTCTAAGATCTCAAGGAGTTCTCGCTTGTTTTTTGGTATGTAGAATATGACAAGGTCGAGTTGTCTATGCGAGCTCCTAGCCATCATGTAGACAGGTACTCAGGGTGTGTCACTAGGCTTACCAATTGCCGTAGTGGCTTGCTCGTACTCCTCGTTATCCGAGAATGGCAAATTGATCATGGCTAGCATGTGCATCCAATCTCGCTAATCCTCAGGACAAGGGATATACTTAGCGAGAGCGTCCCATATGATTTTCTAACTTACGCATCACCCTTCAACATGGTTGAGATGGCATCTAAGTCGACTAGCGTAGTCTTCCAAGTATCCATCTCTACCCTTACTACTTTTGTTTTATTGCCTAGGAAGATCAGACCATTGCCCCAGTCTTCTATGACTTGTGTGCATTGCGCATCCAAGGTCAGTCTAATAGGATTTCATAGTCCACTTCTTTCATATGAAGTCTATGGAGAACTAGACTCCTGCGATCTTCGATGGCCAATTCTTTAATACTCCAAATGTCTTTACTTTCATTCTATTAGCCAATGTGATATTAAATCTAGCATTCTCAATAAGCGGGTTACCCCAAGTCTGGTGGAGCCCCACAAAAAGGACACTAAGGAAATAGGGTTTCTACTGCAAGGAAATCTATCTTGTATCATCAACCACCATCTTTTATATGATTTCAACAAAGAAAACAACACCAAGAACAAGAAATCTTCACGCAGCTTCATATAAACAATTCTCCCACTACTTTAACTTTAACAAAATCCATCATTCTCTTCATATTCTTCATAGAATTCATTGATAGACATAAAAAACACAAAACAATACTCCACTTTGAATGGAAAAATATATCATATGATTCATCTTCAAAGATATCATGGCTTTCTCTCACAATCTCTCATAAATAGATATATTATTTTGCATTCAATTGGCTATCTTCCTCTTTCTCTCTCTCTCTCTCTCTCTCTCTCTCAAGCAATCAATAGTACATCTCCTTACTAAAATACTCAATAATTACTCATAATAATCCTTCTTTGGTCTTGGATGCCCCTTCCAAAAGGTGTGTCTGATATGAAAGCTCACCAAAGCCACTACAGTGACTCTTCATAGCTTATCACTGTCACTTCACTCCAATCTTCTTTTGAGTCTTCAACAGTTGCTTCTTCCACTTACTTGAGCTCTTTTGAAATTACATTCACCAATTTCCAAGGCTAGAAAAATTTTCCAAAGTCTCACATACATTCCAAGAACACTTACAGAGGTATACAAAACATAATAGAACATGAACATAGGCTCTACAGAAACTCAACAGAGGGTTACAGAAGGCCAACAGAAAATATCAAAACCACATAGCTCATGCTAAAATCATTCCAAACTATCAAAAATCATTCAATGATCTTTCAAACAACCTCAAACTTCATCAATCATTACTCCATGCTTCATATAGAAGATAAACAGAACAAAACAGAAGTTATCAGAACCAATCGGAACCTCAACAGAACCTATCAAAACATCACATAGCCTCATATCTCTACTGGAAAATATCATAAGCTTACAAAACATAATCAACCTCATCCAAAACACTCTTAAACACTTCCAAAGCTACTAAACATCATTCAAAATCCATCAAAAATCAACTATTCAGCCCTCAAAAACCTATATCTAATAAAAAATATTACAAAAGGAAAACCCTTTATCCAATAACATGTCTTATAAACATAAGAAAATCATGACAATTTCATAAAGGATATAAGAGGTTCTGCATCTTCACTTCTTAAGCTTTCCATCCACCATCACCATCACTGAAAATCTCTGAAAATATATCTCTCAAACAAATCCAATATTTAGCCACCACTAACTCATCACATATAGAAATTAACACAACACAAACACAAAACAACCATCTGAATGGCACCTCCAAAAGAGAGATATATCGTTATGAATCATGAAATATACATCCAAAGATATCAATGAAGATGATCCCTCTTGAAGGCTTGATGATTATGAAAACGATCCATGGATAAGGATTCATCTACAAAAGTTTTTAGAGGATTCTGGAAAAATTGAAGGCAACACATCCTTTCTGGTAAGACAAGGTATCTGCTAGGCAGACAAAGGGCATGAAAATATAGTACATCCAATTATTGGGAATCAATGTTCACATTGACATTCATGCATAAATTTGGAATGGCCTTTGGATCATTATGTGAATGCCTATGCATATATGCTAGGTACCAAGCAAAGTGAGCCATCAATCTCACTGAAGGATCTGTAGATTGTGAATATTATTGAGCAAAAAGGAGATAATTTTGATATGCTTGACTAGCAGTCATTCACTCCCTTGGAATTAATGGATAATTAATCTGCGGTCTTGTAAGAGAATCAGTTAAGCTCCATCCTCTTTGTCTAGGAATCTTCTGATCAAACCCTGCATATCCACTAACCAACTGAGGGGACTGAGAAATAGAAGTGGTAGGAGATGGAAAAGGAACGGGTAAAAGAGGATGAAGATATGGATAGGAAAATTTATAAAATGAGGAATGAGATAAAGAGGGATTAGCTGAGATTTTAGGCGAATCGATTAAGAAATGTGTTAATTGATAGGCAGGAAAAGTAGAAGGAATATGTATAGATGGTGAAGGACAAGACGGAGAAGGGAAAAAAACTTGATTCAATGAAAGAAAAATAAGTAAAAAACAAAATTTAAGGGGCACCCTGAGGTTGAAAAAGGAGAGGTAAAATGATTGTTGAGTTGGACTTATAAAGGGAAAAATAATCATCATATCGATGGGCCATTTGTTGATAATAAGATAAGCTAGGACCAAATGGACCTAAAGCATATCATCGATGGTAAGCATCAAAGAAAGATGAATCAAAGGGATGTTGTTTGGAAAGATAGGCTAAAAGATCCACACCCTCTATTGGTTAATGTTCTGCACATGAATAGAGGCTTTATTCTATCTTTGGTTTAGGATCACAAAATCAATCATTGTATGCCATGAAGTGTCAGGGCAATCAGCCACTTTGAAGAAATAACACTGAAACATTTCATCTATTAGCAACTCCAAATGTTTGACGTACAAGGAAACTTGTAAGACCCCATCCCCAACATAGCAAGCTAGATCTTCATCATTTGGAATCAACAGATCACCTTGTAAATACATATAATATATCAGCATTGTATCCGAAGTCACAAAGTCTTCAAAAACCATTTGGACTACTTCAGTCTCAATAAGTCAAAAGACCAAGCTCCACTTCATCCATCCTCTAGAAGAGCTAGATCCATCGTTGAGAGCTTAATATAGAAGGCTAACTTTTGTAGCTAATAGTGCACAAAGAATGAGTGATCTGGAGGAACATACTCCTAGAATTACTCAAATAAAGACCATAATAAGTCCATCCTAGATTGAAGCCTTTCCACTTTAGCAGGGAACAAAGGGCATAATGTGGCTTGTTGCTCGTTGAAGAATTTCCAAGTCCGTAGGGGACAAAGAAGGAATTGGACGTATAGTAGGACTCTATGAAGAAGAACGTGACTGAACCAACTGATAGTTAAGTTGCTGAATTTTGATGCTGCTCTATTCTAGGGTGGTATTTGCTAATTTAAGCTCCTTTTTCTGGGTAGCTATCAAAGCTTTAAGCTCTTGAGATCCCTTCAATAATCTATCCCTCTTCTCATTCACATTAATCACTCTGTAAAAGCACAGGTTCCCCATTCTGTTGTGAAGGTCATTTTGGATTGATCTTCTTCTGCAAGTTAGACTTAATTGTATCCGTTGAATCCATCCAAGAGGGAATAGAGATCATGGCCTGCCACCACTGTGTCCAATAGTTGGTCTGTGAAAGGGATAGGGAAACGATCCTTCTTCATCTTGGAATTTAGCTTTCGAAAGTCCACATATATTTGTAGTCTTCTGTTCTTCTTGGGTATTGCCACAATGGGTGAAACCCATTCACTATTAGCCACTAGATAAATAATCTCAACTTCAAGGAGGTTTAATAATTTGGCCTTCACTAGGGCAGAATAATTCGGGCTTCACTAGATTAGAGATCCTCAATGGAATTGGATGCGCTAGAGGGGCCTTCTAGAGTGCAACTTCATCAAGTGATGAATCAAGAGAAGAGTCTACTAAGGAAGATGTTCACCAGGAAACATTAAATGAGCCAATAGAAGATCAAGATTGAATCAAATATATGAATTTGATAGAAATAGACCTTGGTTCATTGAATGATTCATGACCGATCGAATTAGGATCTCTACTCAACATGGAAGAAAGGAAGGACTATGTGTCCTTAATCCAAGAATTCCATGATATATTCACCTAGAGTTATGATAAATTGAGAGATATTCCCCCAATTTAGCCATGCATACTATTTTTCTAAAAGAGAAATGTCGACCTCTCAGTGTAAAAAGTGAGGTGCATCCCTTTTGAGTTAAGGCATGGGTTATTCAAAGAGTTATAAAAATTACGTAAGGCTAGCTTGATATTTCCCATACAACACACAGAGTGGTGTACATTGGTGGTTATTTTAGGAAGAATAATAACAATTAAATCCCACTTTGTGTTGATTTCAGAGAGCTCACAAACAAGTAGTTAAGGATTATTATCCATTTCCATTAATTGATTAAATCTTAAATCAACTAGGAATTAGGGATATATACTCCTTTTTGGATTGTTTTTCTAGCTATAATCAAATAGCCATCAATCACAGAGGAGGATAAGTTAAGACGGTGTTTATAATTATGTTTGAAGCCTTTACATATCATGTTATAGCCCTCGAATTATGTAATGAATTGGGTTCTTGGCAACGCACGATCGACAAAACCTTTGATGGCATTTTCCTAGAAGAGCTAAAAGTTTTCAGTGATGATTTGGGGCAACTACCACTAGGGATAGATAGTTCATAATTTTGAGAAAATGATTTGAGCTCTGCAAGTAGTTTTTCATTGCTCTAAATGTGCATTTTGGAGTACCCTATGGATTACTATTGGACTATGTAGTTAGTTCAACCGGAATCATGACTCGTCCAGAAAATATAAAGTCATTGTTATTATGAGTCCATTGCAAAACCCTAAGGAAGTGCATTGTTTCCTATTTTCAATCGGATATTACTGATGATTCATTAATGCACTAGCTAAAAGGAAATTATCATTGATAAATTTATTATCATTCAACTTTTTTTTTTGGAGTGATACATGAAAAATATCTTTCAAGGATGTAAATCAATAATTGGCTAAATCGCTAGTCTTGAAAGCATCTAAAAGAGGTAAGATGTTCTATGTGTTTTCAGTAGCCATAATGTATAGTATCAGCTATTGCTTAGCTCAAATATGGGATGCGAAATGGTACCATCTCATTATGTTGACCACTCACACAAATTGAGTGTGTCCAAAATTAATTACACATATATGAAAAAATTGTGCCTCAGGATGATCTTTGCCACAACCAAATTTAGACGCTATATGTTGTACAAGAAGAAAGTAGTATTTTATACAAAGGCAGAAGGGTTGAGATTATTATTGAACAAGTTGCAATTTCTCGATTTCCTAGAAAAGTGGTTAATCACTTTGTAAGAATTCAATTACTAGATTTTAAGAGTAAACCATCAAGGTTACAAGACATTGTAGAATGTTTTACAGACTTTAGGGAGCCAATTGGCTAAAGTTAGCAATCTTGAGGGTTTGTTTAAAATAGACACAACCTCCATTCCATCCTAGTGTGCTATGATAATGCATTATCTATCCACAAGAGAGATTGGAGCCTCTTTATCTAAGGCCAAGAAAAGGAAAACTAAACGCCAAACCTTAAAGTTTACCTTAATTGCATGAACTCTATATTGGCAAAGGGTAGATGATATTTATCATCGATGTACTATACCTGATGAAGTTCCTTTCATCTTGGAAGAGTGTCATGACTCCTCTTGTGGAGGGCACTTTGCTGCATAGAAAGCCTTAAGAGCCCAATATTGATGGCCATCCATCTTCCAAGATGCATTTGCATGTGTAAAGAGATGCAATATTTGTTAGAGACATGATAGTGAAGAGAATTGAAAGTACCCATTGACTCCTATTATGGCTTTATTACCATTCGGAAAGTGGGGCATTGACTTTGTAGATCCAATTATTCCATCGTCCTCTATACAAAAGAGGTATATCATAGTAGCGATGGACTATTTTTGTAACGTGTCCACTAGAATCATCCCGGACACGTCTTAGCAGTCCATCGGGAAGGATGTCTAGAAAGCTCCGCCCGGCACTCCCATGGAATGTTACGGGACTTGCGATCTAGGTCTTCCCGCGTCTGCCACGTAGCGGAAGTATCCTGGCCGTTCCCACTTAGGATCGACCTGAATTTGGGTTTTCCTGTTTGGTCATTAGCTAGCAACAACTAGCGTCAGACCCGAGCGAACTACTTTACGCAGAAACGCCTGGTCTGAAGCGGATTCATGCTGCACTTGGTGAGAGGGATGCAAGGCTCGACCTCTCTGCCAAAAGGCATAGTCCCATTCCGTTCCCCTAAAACAGCGTGAATCGGGTAATCGGTAATTCCAAGTCATCGTTCTCATTACTTGTTTCGGTGATGTTGATCATTCTTTTGTTCGTCGAAGACTTTGAGAAAAGTTCACGGCTAACCGGGACCACCCATCCATAGGACGGACCCATGGTCCATCCTCCGCACTTTCCTCAGTTTGTTTTAGTTATGTAATTACCTACCACATTAGTTTGACATATAACAAACAGCTTCTTTGATTAACCCTGTTATGCACTGGTTCCTTCACGTAATCTTATCACAGGACATAAAGAAAACAATGCCAAACAACTTCTTTATTATCATTTTATCCTTTTATCTTTGAAATACAAGGAGTTCCCGCCCGTAGGTGTATTCATAATCCGCCCGAAGGCTATCCAGTAATCCACCAGGGATCACTAATCCAAGTTTCCGCCCGTAGACTAGTATGCGGGCCTCGAGATCCAATCCCGAGTCACGTTAGCCTCTTGTGCAGGGCCCGGAAGGCGAGGGATTTACGGCCAGAGCCCCCTCTGGCACCCAAGCGTCCTCCTGCTCCAAGTAGAACTCAACGGAGAGACCTCTCACGGCGGGTTCGGTCCACGTTCCCGGCGCGGTTAACAACCCCCTTGGTTAGGGTCAGGCAGGCAGTTGGGGGTAACTGAAGATGCCTCTCCCTTCAGGCCTTCAACCTGAAGTATTTAGATATATTCTCATCCTTTAGTTCATTGAGCAAACAATGCAAACAGTGCTTTCTAAATTTTTACAAGCACAATCAATTTCCAGTGATCATTTAGCTGGCAAACTGTTAAGGAGTGACTCCTTTTCTCCGAATGCAACCCGCATTCGATCCGGAATCAATTGCAACTTGGCAAGATTCCTATCATTCTTGGGTTAGGGTCATACCCTACCAATACTTTAGGTTTTGTTGTGGTAGGTTCCAGCGACCATGTCGCTTTAGTTTATTGTCTGGTTATTTGCTTCAAGGCAAATACCTAACTTTCCTTTTCCTTGGCAATTATCGCCCAAGAAAAGTGAGTAACAGGATGATTACTCATCCTCTTGTAAGTTAAATTCTTTCAATAACTTGCCAACCTCATTTCGAGAGATGACAAAACTCTCTTGTGGACAAATCTCAAGTCTATACGATGATGCAACCTTTTTCACATGTGTTGCATCTATTCCACGGGATCATTTCACCCATTGAATGGTGTTTTCTGGTCACGGAATTACCTCCAGCCGAATAGCAGGGTTTAGGGTATCCTCCAACCCATTCCTAATTATGTTGTCCCATGGTCCTAGAAATTTGCAACTCCGTCGGAGTTTCATCATTAGAACGAATGATCCTTAGGATAAAACCTTAGATCATTTTATGCATGAACATCCAATTGATTCGACATTTCGTGAACGTGTGTAAGATCTTTGGGTTTGCGGGTTTAGACTTGGCAACAAGTGTAAAACTAGGTCGAATTCTTATTGCACTTGGCACTTGGGATACCTATCATATCGACTGAGCCATGCCCATATGAATCCCTTGTGTTTTAGGTTACTTAGACAACTCAATATACTTGTATTGCGACAAGGATGAACCTTCTAAAGGTAATAAACTAAATCTACAGTAGAACAATAGATACAACTTCACCAATACGTGTAAACATGCGATTCACTGCTTCTACGCATCACATGGTTCATGATAATTTTATTTTTTCTTGGTGTAGCAAAAATGCCTGATAATCTGAACACTAACTCTCCTAGGTCCTACTAGGACTTACATCAAATAGTCATGCCACTTGCAAGTCCATAGATCATTTTCGTGCCTTCTATTCCTTTTTGAATAACATCTTATGGGTGTTAACTTTTCCTCATAAATCATTACAAGGAAGATTCATCTAAAAATGGGACATGCCATTAATCTTTCCATGCCTAGTAAAAAGGTGTACCTCAATAATTTCAACCTTGTAATGAGGCAACAGTTGTCCTAGGCTCGTCACTTTTGAATACACAAAAGGAAACTTGCTAATAAGGTCCTACAAATGCATGGACACCTTATGCCCTTTCCATTAACTCCATTGAACGTACCAATGATCAATTTTCATATCTTAAGCTATTTCTAATAAATGTTCAAATAGCCAATCCATTTTCCAATTGCATTTAACTTGACTAGTTGAACTCGAGCATGCATGAGTGCTTCCTAATCCATGAAGTTATCGTGATTAATTCAATACTTCTGTGTGGAATCCAAATAGATAAAAACCTGGACTTGTGGACTCCGGGAAATATCCTCGTAAATACCAGGAGAAGATCCTTCCGCAGGCACGTCTTGTGACTTTTTAGGGCCCATCATGACATAATTACGGACTTCCAGGTTGCCTTTTCCCTTACGCAATCGGTGAATTTGCTCGCCCTGGTACACAGCCTCAAGATCTTGTTCTTTTCTCCCTGGTACGCAGGAGATCCCTTTCGAAATGTGGATCCTTGAGAATACCAGCTTGCGGAATTTGGCCTTATGGAAGGCCTCGCAGGGTTGGAGCTTAGTTTGTGGAAATGGACCTTGCAAGAATGGAGGCTTTAGGGTTCTTCTTCTCCTTCCCTAAAATCCTAGGACCGGCCTTGTGGGTGATTGGTGGGAAGGCCTTATAGGCTTCCTCTTCGAAACCCGAGGGGAAAAATTGGGTTTTTGGAGGATCTAGTGGGACGGGGCTTTAAATCCGAGCCTAGAAGGCTTATGGGTGATCGGTGGGAAGGGACTTGTGTTGGGAATCCACGAGAAGGGGGGACTTACACCGGCTAATATGGGTTGTGTGGGAATGCAATGGGAAAGGGGAATTGAATCCCGGGGTAAAAATGGGCTTATAAAGGGACTCCACGGGAAGGGGGCTTTGAGAAGCCCCCTTAGAAGCTTCCTAGAGAAGCTTCTAAGACCTTCTGGCAGCACGTGGCCACGTCAGGGGAGGGTCCAATGATCATGGGAGGAAAGGGTGTGGTCGAGGCGAGGACGGCGGCGGCCTGGTGGTTTCCAGCGAGGTGGCGGCACCCTGTCGGCGGCTCCCCCCAGCGGCCAGCGACTTTCCCCCCCTCTATTACCACACCGCCTGGTCTATGGCGATGGCGGTAGCCACGTCTCCTCTCACCTCCTTCAGCACGGCGACATGGCGACCCTTCCCTCACACGGCCGGCCTCCTCCCTTCACGTCCGGCCCCTCCCTTCACGTCCGGCCTCTCCCTCTCAACAGCCTTCTGCCGCCATGTCCTCCTTTCCCCCCCCCCCCAAGAGGGGGTTCTTATAGGCCTTGGGAAAGAGGGCCTCCACACACGTGGAGGACTCCTCCTCATGCATATCCGTCCCACTCCTCCTTGGCCATTCCTCCCCACACTCCCTCTCCTCCAGCCATGCATCAGCTGGGGGAAGGGATAATAATTAAAAAAAATTTGCCTAAAAATCTCCAAATTGCCCCTTCAAAAAAAGGGTGTTCCCTCGCGGCTTTTTACGGTCTTCAACCTCAGCCTCGTATTTACAATGTGGCGGCCTCATTTTTTTGAGCATGCAGGTATGGATTAAGCTACCAATAATACGATGTAGGTGATACCCTTGCACAGGATTTACACGGCGTGCGGGAAGTCAATATTTACGGTACGCAGTACGCGGAAATATTACAATTTTACAAAATGGTTAAAAGCATGAGCAACGAGGAAGAATGATGCAAATGAGACTAATAGCTTTCTTCATGAATAGATAATCCATCGATTTGGTCTGCCAAAAGAGTTGGAGTTGGATTGTGGAACTCATTTCTTGAGTCAAGTGATCGAAAGATTGATAGATTAAACCATAGATGATTTTAAGAGCTAATGTATACTTTCATGGTATAGAATATGTGGCAAAACTTGTATTTTATACTTTCAAAAGTGTGGCAATTCGTTCTCTAAACCAAAGATATCCTATAATCACTTGGTGATTTTACTTCTATCTTATCTTCTATCTTGCTCATTCTCAAAAACCCCCACAGTTTGTGGTTAAACACACTACCCTTGATAGTATGGGAGCCAAACTCTATGAAGAGGAGCTTGATGTTCATGTTACAACTAGCTAGGCGACATCTCTAGGTGCTAAAGACCTTGTTTTTACCATTCTACAGTGTAAGGTAACCTATTTCTGCCACCTTCCTTGCTGCATTTTGAACTAGACTGCAATACACACCTATGTTTGATCCAATGGACCCTTCATACTCATTGGACGGTACCTACGCTGTCAAAGGGATTTATGGCTTTGGTATGAAAGTGTATTGGCTGTTGTGTTTTGAGTATGTCAGTGGTCTACATATGGGATTGTGAAAGACAAGTTTTAGAAGACACTGCAATAGATTTCCCGTACCAAAATTGACAAATGTTGATCATGCTATATTGGGGAAGGACTCAAGTAAGTCAAGAACTAGAGTTTTCATGCATGAGATTGGAATTAAGCGGACAAGGGAAACTTAACTAAGTCTCAATAGCCTAACTTTAGAGAAAAAAACAAGCAGTTTTATTTGAAACGCAGTAGTGTATTCAAAAGAAAAAAAAAAACAGGACAGCGCCATTGTGGGAGGAGCATGTAGTCCTAGATGTCTTGGGGAGAACCCTTTTGCGAATTGAACCTACTATGATCAATATCATACATTTCTATCATCTCATGCACATGCTGAAGACATGTTTTGCTCACCCATATGTTGAACATATAAAAATTATACGGTGCAGCGAACAGAATTTGAGAAAGAGATAGAGATAGAGAGTACACAACAGATAAGAGAGCAACAGATAAGAGGAGAATTAGAAAATTTATTTAGCTCCAAAAAATTGATATAGAGATGGCTCTATCCACCCGTACGCTTCCACAGTGAAGCTTAGATGGTGATCTAGACAGAAGATAGGTGAAGAGCTTAAGGCTAGCTGGAACAACTCTGACTAGTTGAAAGATAGATGATCGATGGCTGTGAAGGGGTTTAGCTTTTATAGCCCGTGAAGGTGGTTAGGTCAGCATGACCGACCTACCATATGAGCCTCCACTAGTTGGCTAGGGAATATTCTAGGGAAAATTCCCTTTACTGTCAGGCCGGGGGCACTACCAGGGGCCCCTTTTAAGTCCCTTACCCCGCAACTCGATGCAATGTACCTCGAGTTGCTACCAACTTAACTACTTAGTCATCCAACCCAAAGATTAGACCCACAATGGTTACCTTTTTACCATCCGGTCACATAGACCTCATCTGATATATAATCAGGACTCAACCAATGTCCGAGCTCACATTTGGCTTCTCCTCATAATGGGGGCCTTACAACTTTGAGCACCATGGATCATTGGTGGCACCTTATGAGGGTGGGGCATTGAGCATATCTAACAGAACATACGTATATACTTCGTGGTTAAGAAAATAAAACAAAAAGAAATCTAGAAGCTTTGAGCTGGGATAGGTCATCTTTCATACAAAGGGTAAACATAGACATTACATACAGATCACAGATACTCCTACAGATTGCATAGAGGCTTCAAAGTGAGAGCTTGTGATAGTTTACTGTTGTCTAAACTAGGTGTATAGCAGAGTATATATACTGTCCATAAGGTTTTCTAGATTGATTTATGGTATTCAAAGACTCATTGAATAATACTAATGCTCTATGGTTGATAGATGATTGCCAGAACCAAAGTACATGCTTTGGAGTGATTTTTGGGAGGAATGTGTATGTTTTAATGTTGTTGTAATGAATTTTTCTAAAAAGGATGAAATGGATTTTGAAGGTCCATAATGGGTTGATAGAGATATTGATGTTTTTTAATGGATAATAGCACTTCCGGCTAATGATATCCATCATTTACTACAGGGATTTTGTTATATGCATGGTAGTACTCCCAGAGATTTCATAGAGGCTTCAAAGTGAGAGATTATGATAGTTTATTATTGTCTAAACTATGTATACAGTGGGGTATCCATTGTCCATAGGGTTTTCCAGATTGATTTATGGTGTTCAAAGACTCCCATTGAATGCTATTGGTGCTCTATGGTTGATAGATGATTGCCATAACCAAAGTACATGCTTTGGAGTGATTTTTGGGTAGCATATGTATGTTTTAATGCTGCTGTAATAAATCTGTTTGAAAGGGCTAAAATGGATTTTGAAGGCCCATAATGGGTCAACAGACATATTGATGCTTTCTCATGGATGATAGCACTTTCGAGTGATGACACCCAACATTTACTATAGGGATTTTGTTATATGCATGGATATATGAGGCATATGTCATTGATTTTGGAGTAGAGATATTGATGAAAGTTAGAGTATATCTAAGTCATAGTCTCAGAGTGTGTTATGGGCTAGCATCCCAAGTGTTTTCATGCCTAGGATTTGGGCATATTATATGGATGTAATGACATTGCGTTGTTGAGCTACATGTGATACAAGATCTTTGGATTGTGCCTTGATTATTGTCTTTGGACTCATCTAATATTTATATTCTCTTTCTTTCATCCTATTCTAGGACTCAAAATCTCTATCACAAGGAACTTTCAATCGATCCCCATATAGGAAAAAAAGAGAATTCCCCATGGAATTCCCTAGTTGAAAATACATATAAGTGGGGAAAGTAAAAACTAGGGAAAATGGGACATTTCCTAGTGAGAATAAGTAGGGAATCACATAAGACCTTTCCTATGTAGAAAATATTTCCTATATAGGAAAATACAAAATTTTCTATGTAGGGAATAATTCCTATATAGGAAAGGAAATATTTCATATATAGGAAAAATTTTCTAGAGGTGATTCCCTAGGTACTCTCACTAGGAAATCTCTCATTTTTCATATTTTTTACATTCCCTACTTATATGTACCTTCAACTAGGGAATTCCATGGAAATTCTTTTTTTTCCTTATCACTTTATCTACTTTTCCCTTCCTCTTAGACATGCTAATATCAAACAAGAAATTGCACAATAAATTTTTAACTAGAAAATTATATAGAGAATGTCATCATTTCTAAGTAAGAATCAATAATATACATCTAATGATCAAAATAGATTAAACAAATTAAGACATCAACATCTACTTCTAGCAACCAAAAGTAAAATGAAAATAATTTTAAAGGAGCATAGAACTAAAAACTAATTAAGCAACATGTGTGTCTTGATTGTTTTATCTCTTAAATCTCCAATATGTTGCAAAGTAATAAATGTTTGTCTACCCTCTTCTCTAAATTTCAACATGGGTGGCCGATAGATATCATCATATGATGGTATGCGTATCACTCCTATTGATACTCAAGTGATCAAATATCATTAGTTAGTATAACCATTTCAAAAAATGACTCATTGTCAACATAAGAAAGCTGGTAATACTTGATTCTTGGCTTGAAGAAGTGTTAAGGCAAGCAATCTCAATGTCTTCCTTTCTTGCATTGTCTCTTGTGTCATCTTTAGTAACTTGTTTACCTATATATACATAGAGTTAACCAAAGCTCACGATAATACAAGGTTATGAAAAATTTCAATAACACAAAAGAAAGTAATTAGATATTTTGTATCAATTTGGATCACTAAATTTGTACAAGTTTTTGATCCTTAAAGTTGGTACCTGCATCTTGACTTGAAGAAACATTATTGCGAGTAACCTCCTGATCTCCCTTTCTTACATTACCTCTTTTCCCATCTTTTGTTGTTCTTTAATCTATATTTATATATATACACACAATTACTCAAAGTTTAAAAATATGAATAACTATGAACATTTTAAATTAGACAAAGAGACTAATTAAAGCTAGTTAATCTCAAAATGAATCACCTAATAAAGCAAGATGTAAAATATGTACAAATTTTAATTTTCAAAAGACATACCTGTATCATGATTTGAAGAGACATTAGGGCCAATGACCTCCTTAGCTTTCATTGTTCCATTATCTCTTGTACCATCATTTGTGATTTTGTTACCTTTATGTACACATAATAAACCAAAGTTTAGAAACATAAGAGACATTTGTAAAACATCAAAACACGCATTTGTAAAACATCAAAACATCAAAACACGCATACCTTTTTTGCCCTGTTCTTTACACCATCTGATAGTAAATTGAGCAGGTGAAAATAAGGAATTCATTGTTTATACTTTTATGGGCTCACCAACTTCTTCTTCTAGTTTGAAGCATCTTACAAACTTCCTGTTGAACAATGCGCGAGGGAGACGAGGAACGGAGGAAGAGAGAAGAGAAGAGAGACACGAGACACCAGAAGTGGAACCCCAGAAGTGCATCAAGTGAGCACACATTAGCTGCAACATCAGCTCCTTAGCTAGAATAGATAAAACATCAAGTAGAATAAACATAAGCTTGAACAGACGAATCAACTGAAAATAGACAAACAACAACTGGAAACAATGAAACATCAGCTAGAACAACTCAACAGCTAGAATAATAATGAAACATCAGCTGGAACATCTCAACAGCTGGAATAAGAATGAAATGAAATATCATCCCATCAGCTCGAAACATTTCTTATAAACAAAGCGTGGAATAATTTCAACGCATTAGCTGTAATATAGATGAAATGATATGAAATGTAGCATGAAGAGCCAAAAATCAGCTGGAAGAAAGAAACATTTAGAATAATCAAATGATGAACAAAATACCGACAATCATCAGCAAGATCTCATCAGTTTTCTTACTGTTGCTCAGAGCCCAAGCAAACATCTCAGCAATCTGCTTTTGGGACTCTAGGAACATCTTTGTACGCCTAGCCTCTAGATCATCACGAAATCGCTCAGACTCTCTCTACATATGCAGTTTCATCTCTTCTAATATGAGAAAGCGCTCCCCCAAAGTGTGGATCACGGAGACCAATCTAAGAAAGCGCTCCCCCAAAGTGTTGTCAACTAGGGGCTGTTAATGCCTCAAGCTGGACTTTGAAGAAGTCCTATGGTTGAGGAATCTGTCCATCTTGAAAGCCTTCGCGGCCTCATAGTCTATACTATGGCTGCGCTTCTTGTGGAGAGATGTGTAAAAAGTATCATGATCATCCAGAGACCGGTTGCGATACCAGCATTATCACTTATGGGACCATATGCATCTATGGCTAGACAGGTGGCAATGGTACAAAGCATTCCAAGAGCTGCAACTGTGATCCCGTACATGGTTGCTAGGGTATGGATGACATAGATAGCAACATCAATAGCAAATATTGGAACAATTACAGACTTGTAGCCAAGTGCCAAACCAAAGATGACATTGGTAGCAACTCCTGTCCTACAAGAATCAGCAACATCCTCGACTGGTCTGTATGTATTGTTGGTGAAATACTCTGTAACATAGCCAATTACCAACCCTGCCCAAAGCCCTACTCCAACGCAAAAAAATAGTTTCCAGTTTTGAACCATCTTTGCACCACCGTTAGGATCATATATATAAAACATGGATGGTAGTGCCAGTCAACAAACAAAAGCTGCACCGAATGTCATTAAGATGGTGGATATCAGCAAGTGTCTCTTCAGTGTAGATTCAATATCCCTTAGATTTGAGATCTCGAACACATCAGTTGCGAACAAGGTTGTGATGAGGCACACCACAATGCCCATAGAGCTAATGAGTAGGGGGAAGCACATAGCAGTGAAGTCATGATTTGTGCCAAATGATGACATGGAAGCCACAACAAGAGCTGCGCAAGAAGCTTCAGCAAAGGAGCCAAACAAATCTGAACCCATTCCAGCAATATCTTCCACATTATCACCCACATTGTCAGCAATGATCGTTGGATTTTGCGGATCGTCCTCTAGGATATTCCTTTCTACTTTTCCAACAATATCTGCTCCAACATCCGCAGTTTTGGTATAGATTCCACCTCCAACCCTTTCAAATAGAGCCACGGATGAGCATCCAAGCCCATAGCCAGTGATGGCCTCAAAAAGGCCCTCCCAATCATCCTTGTAATAAAGTTGTAACAATTTTATAGTGATGTATAAAACTATGAGGCCATTAGCAACAAGTAAGAAACCCATCACCGAACCTGATTGGAAGGCGATTTTGAATACTTGCCTATCCCTTTTCTGGCTTCCAAAGTTGTGTGAGCTTTCGCATATGTTGCGATCATCATGCCCAAAAATCCCGACACTATGGACGTCAAAGCTCCCAATATAAATGCAGTTGTAGTGAAAATCGATGTAAAGAGAGCTGGGGCACATTCCTGCTTTGGATCGTATCTGCAAGGCTGGGGCTTAGTACTGAACCCCTTCACAGATCCCAGGAACAAGAAAATGACAGCAGCAAATATGCCCATGAAATAAACCAAAAACTTGTACACTGTCAGCAAAAAGGATGTGGTTCCTATGGATATGGCTTGCTGAATTTCAGCGCATTTCCTAATAGCTGCTGCATCTGATTCCTCATCTAATCTATCCTCTTCGTCACAGTTTGATGATCCATTGACGATGTTGTGACTGTGGGTGTCGTTGTTGTCTGATGATCCACAACAAGACAAATAATGAAATGATATTTAAATTATTTGCTCATGGAACCATATTGTATCATACTTACTAATGGGGATAAAAAGATGCATCAAAAGCATGATAAGATTCCTCCTTTCCCTATCATATCTTCTTTTAATGTTTTGTATAAAAACCCTCAACCCATAACCCAGAAGGATTTCTACTAAAAGAACAAGAAACTTCCATTCCACTTACCTTGGAGCCTTCAAATTTGCTGAGTTATCAACTTGAACATGTCTAGCAATAGAAGATACCAAATTGAAGTTATCCTACAAATTATGCAGATCATCATCAACAATCATGCCTCTTGATCCACCCATGTTGTTGGGCTGGAGCACATGCTCTTGACCAGTGCTGCCTAGGCTTGATCTGCTAAGTAGCATGGATGTCCATGGCCAATTTAAGGATATGCTAATCATACCACCTGACCTTGAAATATCAGCTTGATTCACTTGATTCATGATATGGCCAGGTTGATCAGATGGATCAGAATCCTTTGTAGTCATGTTGGCCTTAATCTCGAGGAGGTTGCTGATGTTCAGGATATCTTGACCAAATTTGCCATGATTATCGCATGAAGTGACCAAATTCTTCATGATCTCTCTATTCCTGCAGCCTACAAATCAAATGTTAAGATGGAATATAGTCAATCACAAGAAGTTTTTTTGACATAATTTTCCCATGTGGAAAAGGGAACTGTTTTCCCTTGGTTTCCCCTAATAGTGTTCAATAACATGAGCTTCTGCTTGGGAGCTCCTCTCTCAGCCAACCATCACAACCTGCTGATCTAGGGGCTGCTGCAGCCTATTCATTGCCCTCCACCTACTACTGATGACAGTCTACATGTGGTTCTATCTACTAGTTTTTCTCCTAATTCATCATCCGCACCTCAACTATTACTATTTGAGATCTTTCAAGTCAGCTACAACCAACATGACCTGTCGAGCTGTTGCATTTCCACTCCAAGCCTGTTGACCACTTATTGTGGACTGCCATGTAGCATCTCAATTGCTGCATTTCAGATCTGCCCTGCTTCATCTGCAAATTACATCACTTCATGATCCATGTTTTGCTGTTTTAGTACTTCATCATCAATCTCCTTCAAGCTTCTTCAAGATTTTCATTATTTCTATATCTAACTCCATGAGTCATCTAAAATACAAAAAACAATATGTCTTTGCTATGGTCTTGGCAGAGTTACACTTCCTCTCATGATTTAAAGAGCATCTGATATTATTGAGATGCTATTTGTAAAGCCTTTAAGCAACAAGTGGCCAATTAGCCTAATTTAAAGTCTTTATTTAAAAAGGGATCCATTTCTTGCTAATGTGCAACAAGTGCAGCATTGTACCTTGAACTACAATGGTAAAAAAAACTAGTCAACTCTTTCAGAGATATCTTCTTTCTAGCTTGAGCAGAATCAAGTTTCATTTGCCAACTGTAGAATTCCTTACCTGAGGCGCTCCATCACACCATTCAATAATCCCACGAGCAATCACATTTCCCTACATGCAGAAAAATCAGCCTATTAGCAACATCCTAATAGTGATAAGACATGTACAATTTATTGATTTGACCTATGCTTAAAAGCCACAAACCCAGATGGAAATAACATGAAGTATAGCAAGGGCAGCATTGTATGATTCTCCTAACCTACATGGGAGAGGCAAACTATATTGTACCCATCCTGAAGCTCTGGCCCATTTGATTTAACACACCTCAAACAGCTCTATTGATAGGCAATAACCACTTGAGGATTCAGAAATATTTGGGCTGATCCATTCAACATAAATGTCCCTAATCTCATCAGTTGGTTAGCTAATCTTGGTGATCTCCAAATCAGTTCAGTTGATTAACGAGCGTCATAAGTCACAGTCTTCATTAACACCTTAAATCTCTTTACATTCACATGCAGCATAACATATTAAAGTGAACAAACTGCTTGTACCTTTGAGGTTAACCAGGGCCTTTCTCACACTTCTCTCACAATCGGCACAGTCCATTCGGACTAGAAGCTCCACCATTTGCACGAGAAATTATACCCCACAAGTTAGTTAACAAAATACTGCTAAGGCACAGAGTAAAACCGCTTCAGGAGCTACACTACATTCTTGCAAAGTTAAGATGTTGAATTGGAAAGGTAAGCAAATGCATCATTAATCTCTGCCCATTCCAAGTACATATTCATTCAAATGACAAGATTAAACTCTGTGTAAAGGAATGATCTCACTTCCTTGTAAGGATTAGAGCCATCTTCTTTTTGCAGCTGAGGCCAAAGCTAAGCCTAGCACACTGGGCTACAATAATGCAGCAGCTGAGGCCAAAGCTAAGCCTAGCTTTGCATCTCTTTCATTTGATGTTGAAGCTGCTATTCTAGCTGTAACAATAGTAACAGACAAGGCTGCTTGCAATCGAGCATTTTTTGTTATGAATTTCTGTTTTCTTCGGCCTTTGAACTAGTTTTTGAATGATGCAGTTTTGACCAGATTTCGCAGGCACTCCAAATGCTTCTCCAACCATGATTTTAGATGGAAGCAACTACCCGCTTTCATGAAAACAAATGGTTGTTCTCGTCTCATCCACAGCCAAGTCTTTAGCTCCTCAAGCCTTCTTGGAGTAGAATGACAGCTTCCAGGACTGTACCTAGTATAAGCAAAATATGAATGATTTCTTTAGGAATCAAAGGAGACAAATCAGATGGAGCATGGCATTTATCCAATGCGAAGCTCGGTGACAGCTGAGAACTGTGTGACACTGAAATTTGGTTGATTTGATTGAGCTCATGGAGTGGAGTACAATCAAGTTTTTGTGAGTTGATCAATTGGGATGAGGATGTGCAGCCCTCAACAGTTGATGTGCTCTATGAACGTGCCAAGAAATCATGCATTCCATTCTGGGATGCAAATCCAGGCATGTTGAAGGGTGATCTTTCATACTCCCAAAAGGAAGAGGGATCATCAAGATCACATAGGCCATCTGGAGCATATGATACATTGAAATTCATGGTACTATCTTTTTTGCAAGAGATTTCACAGTAGGGTACTGAGATCTGTAGTCGCCCTGCTGTAGATGTGCACTGCACAGAGAGCTGCTGCTAGAGGCAGAGAGGCGAGGGTAGGGGCAAGGGCAGAGGAAGAAAAAGACGGCCATGGCCATGCATATCATCATCTTCATCAAGCCGATCACGTCCCTGCTCCCTTCATACTGCCCCCTCCCTATCGCCCCTATAGTGATGCCTCAATCGCCCTGCACGAGGTCCCTACCATCGACCTCTCGCCCTTGCTGTGCCAACAAATAGAAGGCAAGAACACCCATTCGGGCCCCTGCTTCTGCCTCAGAATGGCTTCCCTAGGTGCCTTATCACCTTCTCTTACAGCTTCGGAAGGGGGAACTCCTGCGGGAATCACCACCATCGGTGCCATTACCATTGTTTCCAGTGCCGCCATCTCCCCTAGATGTAGCAGAGAAGCATCACAGCAGGGCTTACCATGAGGTGGTGCTAGCTAGGAGTGTCTGAGGAACGTCTCTGCTTGGACGTTGATGCCGTCTCGCTGGGATGGACAGCACCTGTCGATCTCCTCTCTGGAGAAATACATCTCGGTGCTGCTGGATGTGCCGGCGCTAGAGCTACTGCTGCTACCAAGGGGATGATCTGATTGGCACAACACAGCAGGGATCTCGGAAGGTGTGACCGCTGGGGAAAGCCATCAGCATCTGTCATGCTGCTGATGCTGAGGCTGCCGCCTGCGGACCCGGAAGCGAGCAAGAAAACACTTAAAAAGCACCCTTCAGGAAGCTTTCTTGATCCACGACAATGCTTTCAATTCGAGCAGTTCAGGATTACGGCTCACAGGTATAGTGCGAAGCAATTGAGGATGGAATATCTTTTGGTTGGCGTAGTCCAAATCAACCACAACATGTCGATTTGTCAGAAACCCAACCTGAGGAGTCCCTGTCCTACTCTGTACTATGGCTCCAAGTGTACCAAATGTCTCCTGACCTGCAACCTGTGAAATTCACCAGAGAGAGAAACGTATCAGAATTTTCAAACTAGTAATGATGCAATAATTATTTACATATATTGCAACTAAAAATCTGCCAATCTTCACATCTACAGTGTAAAAAACACCATCAGTTGTTTAATTGATATATGATGAAGCATGTACACACTCTCAACATTTCTCAAAGTTTATGGAAAGGAGGGGAAAAATGTGTGGAAAACATCTAATGACACCAAAAACATAGAAACATATGAGATGGTCATTTCTATTTTCTATACACAAATATGGACATCATCATGCTGCAATTGAGTATATCGGTAAACAAAATGATGATAGATTCGAGAGTGATGCCCCTCGAATATCAATGTAGACATATCAATCTGCCACTAAACTGTACACTATCATAATGCATCAAATGCCCTCATTTGATATGCTAGTTTATACAACTCAATTAAATAAAAAATACTAAACAGTTTGTTAGATCAATATAAGACATCAATCTTGATTACATAAAAGGGCCTACAGTTGAATTTAAAACCTCCCCAATCAGAGCTATGGTTTGAAAGTTATGCCCATTTTTGTGCACTAGGGTCACTCTAGACAGGGTGCAGATCGCCGCTCCAAGATAGGCATAGTAATTCCATTCCAAAAAATTCTAATAATTTTCTATCACAAAGGTTAATAGCTCATCTCCAAGAGGACTTTGTCCCCTCCCACTTGAGCCAAAAATCTCATCAATCAGAGTTCCCTATAAAAAGTTACGCCCCTTTTACTGACAGCAAGTCCTGTGGATTGCATCCAGATGGTTGGCTAGAAAGGCAAAAGCAAGGCCCAAGAGGAACTCTAGAGGGAGATTTGAGACTCCTGAACTTCCGGTGCCTGGTGAGTGTTGCATTTTCTAGTGCTTGAGGCCGCTCTCGTGTCATGTAGTGCTTATGGGCAGTTAATTAGATTCAAACGGCTCTAATCCGATGATTTCTACATGGGAGATTCTGATCCCGTGATTTCTACAAATTCATCAATAGCCTTGTCTTCTATGATTTTACTAGGCTGGGAATCTAGAGAGCTATGCGGTGTATGATGATCCATAAAACCACCTCTTAGACTAGAAGTTGGTCAAAAACCAATATGAGAATGTCAACAAGCAATTCGCTACACCTATGAAGTTCTATTTTCTTAGCATAAGACTTTAGTATGGCCATGTAATTATATGCCCTTCTCAATTGCTCATATGCTACCATAAGCTCCAAAATAGTGGGGAAAGGCCCTACCCACATGTAGCCAACAAACCATACTCTATATAACATAAAAGCTTTCTCAAACCACTTCATAAACTATATGAAGTTTACCACCTAGTATTGAGAGAGGAAAGATATGGTCTAAATTTTCAAACACAATTCAATGCATGATTGGAGCAAACATACTCACTAAAAAAATTTAGTAGACCACCCCTAAGCAAGAAAGTACCTGGCAATCACAACCTGGTTACAAGTTGTCTTCATTTGCAAAAAACTGCAAGTTGAATGTCATCTCTCTTCATTCAAGTAGTTGTTGTGGTTTGCGTTCATAAATGGAGCCAATGATCTCTTTCTTTACCTCTTTCAAGTAGACCAACAAAACCACCACTTTTGATGCCTGTAGACATTTGACTACAAAACTTGTCCTTGTAAGAATCAACTCAATTTTGCATCTCTCAAATTTGATCCACTACTAAAAAAAACATGTTGAAGAAAAGGACAAGAACGATTCTTAAAAGAAACATGTTGACAAATTAAAACTAGTTAGAAGTGAAAGGAACTTACATAGCACATAATGCAAAGTATATGTGTCCAAAAGTAGAATCTTGACCAGCTCCTTTGAGCTTTTCCAATGAAGCTTTTCGCAACTCATCCTGGGGAGATCCTGATCCCGTGATTTCTATAGATTCATCAACAACCTTGCCTTCTACGATGCTATCTTTTATATCAAGCTTGAGTCATTTTGTCATCCTTTTGCTGCATCTTTAGCAGATGCAAACACCTGATGTTCAAGGCAATCCCTTAAAACATTGCAACTCAATAACAATAGTACAAAATTGAAGGAACCATGACAAACATAATGGCCATGTTCTATAGTAGCTCACAGACCTCTCATTTATCAGGAGGATTCACCAATAGCTTTTCATTTATTAGAAAAAAAAGTTCCAATCAGTACCTGAGTTGGACTTGGTATTGTTAATGGACTGGCAATTGTTGCTCCTATTACATTACCATCTAGCCCTGCTAGTTGTTATGCAAGTGTCTCCTTTATTAGTCAAAAGGAAACATCTAGAAAGACCTATACTAACCTAGAAATCCAACAAAAAATATGGTATATATATGAATCTAATGTCAGCTAAGTAAATCCAATGTCATCAAATTAACAACATACTAATGCAACAAGAAACATGGTATATATATGAATCTAAAACCATTTAAAATTTCATCACAAAAGTCAGAATAGACTTAGAGAGGAAAAGAGTGCTTACCATTATAAGCTTACTTTTGTTTTGTCGTATTGAATATGTCATTCGAACAATATAATACAGCATCCCTTGCATCCAAACCTCCAAATAGGTTGTAAAACAATCATGCAAGCCCCTTTTCTAGGCCAAAAAAAGGATCATTTCAGATTGTAAATCACTTGCTCTCCAAATGCGAATACAATGCTTCTAGCTTCATTGTGTCTCTGCTCATTGTATCCACCAATTACTAGATAACCAAAGACTAAATCTTCTTTGGTTCTGCATTTAGATATGCTAGCTAAAAAACATGGCTGTTCAAAGCAAATGCTTTACTCAACCATGCCTACATCAAACCCAATTCTAGTTTCAAATGTGAGAGCAACCATGCTGAAACAATAAAAGCAAACTGTACAACATGTGCACAATAACATGAGAATTACTAAGCATGACTTTTGTATGAAGTGTATATCTCAATTAAACCAACATTAATAGGTTGGAGAGCATGGTGCGAAATCTGGACTATGAAGCATTTATAAAATGACCAATGTAGACCTCAGCACACTCATCTTGCACACTGAAGATTCTAAGTTTTCTAAACTCAGAACCTGTAGTCACCATGCTAGTTGTGACTTGTAAGTGAAGGTCTCCATGTTGTGCAACAACAACTTCCAAGTATTTCAGCTGCATTTTTCAACTGGTCTGCTAGAGTTTATAGTTGGTGTAAATCTGCCAGCCACAAGCTTTTTCAAAATGAAAGCAAAGACAATCAAGTTGCATGAGAATATAATTCAGCATATCAATAAAGTCAATGAGCATGTATCATCCCTTCCATTTCAAGGATCTATTGATGCAGAGTGCCATTGCTAGACATCATCGCTCTCATTTTGTGATGATATGCAAGCCCCATTTTTAGCATGTGAATGACACCTGGTCATATACATAAGGCTCCATCTAGTCTTAAGGCAAGAGATACCATGGAATGAAATGTAATCAAAATGGAAAACACTGCTCTCAAGAACATGTGCCTATGATGATACAAGCTCAATATACCTTGGTAATGGTAGGAGCGGTATGAAGCAGCCTCCATTTCTCGAGTAGACCCAACATCTTCTTGTCACAGCACGGACATGCATACATTATCCCTTTGCAGCTAAGTAGCATGTTGTTTCGCTAGGTGTGCCTGCACATGGTTAAGAGTGTTGCAGTTTTAATAAAATTCTTAAAAATTGTAAAATTCATAGATTGATGTGCTCTGTAAAGCAAAGATATGGTAGTGTTGAGGTATGGTGAGCGAGCAAGAGAAAGAGATGACAGCCACATTCCTGACCATATAACCCAATTAATAATTTCCAAGCTCAATATGTAGATGTGACCAATCTCGAATTATGTGAACCTTTATGATACCTCAACTAGGCAAAAGGACAATGAGATTGTAAACAATGCATGACATTTTGAAAAAAATCCCTTGACCAGGCAGTGACACCAAACCTCACAATAATGATCGATCCCTAAATCTATTGTGAATCGCAAAACAATTACAGTTGAGCAAGCTATGTACTAGAGAAAAAATGCAGATTCAAGGTTTGACTCACCTACCCAGATAGTGGCTCGATCACAGATTAGCGTCTCCAGCAAAGGACATATAAAGGCCCAGGTATGTAGCAGGGAGGCACGCAAATGGAGCTCGAATATTTTGCATGACACATAGAGATCGACACTCGCATATGCTGTCACTAGCAAATCTTCCAGATGATGATGCCGTCTTTCTTGGAACAACACGCGCTATTGAATATGTCTCTGTCATCCTTGCATCCTCCACTTTCAAGGACTATGTAGTAGATGTCATCGATGATGCTCTAGATTTCCTTCACAGAGGCCTTAATCTAGTGCAAGAAGCACATGAAAAAGAAATCTCAAATGGAGAAGCAACCACCGCGCACCGGCTTGTCCTGAACCAATACTTGTATTCCTGATTCTGCCCTCTTCAAAAAAAAAAAGATGCTTCTTTGTGTTTTTTTCTATTGTCCTTGCTAATTTCAGCACTATGCTTCTACCAATGCACGATATGGCACAAATCCTTCAAGCTGTGAATATGGACTACAAGCCCTCTACAATACATATTACTTTCTCTATTGTGTATTATGGAGATGTCATATGTGTTGGGCGAAATGATGATGATGAGGCTACTTATCTGAGTGCCAAATAATTTATTTGTGCAATAGAAGCCATAACATCTCAAGCAAGTGCAATTCTTCCATTAGTAGTGTCCAAACTAGTAATATAAGGTAGCCTATTTTGGTTCAAATTTTCTTTCCAATCAAAAGCACCCTCAATCCAAGATTCCTCTTGAATAGTGGCTTTCTGTTTGTGAAGATCCATAGCTTGCCACGTGACTTTAGATGCATTGGTACCACTCCATTTGGCCTAGAACAACCCTCTTCTACTTGCAGATTAATCATTCAAACTTGTCCTAGTTTTGATGGCTACAACCCTACTTGCTTTTTGCATGAAATTACTACCACAACACTTTATAAACCAAATGGAATCAATTTCTATCTTCAAACTTTATGGAGGTGGTTGAGATCAATCATGGTGGTGCAGGTTCAAGCTCCCGGGTGAGTGATTCTTTGCCTAGATGCGCTCTAGACCTCTATTATAGGGTTCTTACAAGGATTTGAGGTCCAACAAGTCAAGGGGGACTAATTACAATCTTGAGGGACAAACATAATGATATATTTTATCTTTCATGCGATGATCAATGAAGGGACATATTTGGTGAATGTGATGCAAGTTTGAATCATGTCACATCTAGAGAGCCATCAACTCAAGGGGAATTAGTATGATGAAATTAAAATCATGCATGATATGAACATCCTATAAAGAGGTTTTTCTCTCATGTTTTTGTTTGTCAAAAATTTTTGGGATTATTTTGCAACTTTCACCAACATCTGACACAACCTTACATCTTCCAATTGGCACACCACAACTCAAGTGTGAGCAATTGTTGGGAAATTTCTAAGGCAATTATCTTGATTCCATTGTAACTCAAGAGACTCCTCAACATTCAGATTCCGTTGTATTTTGATTTCTTTCCCAATTTTTGGGCCATTTCTAAGTCAATAATCTTGACTATAATAGCTTTAGCTATTAGGATATCCCAAGATGTTGGGCCTATCCACCACAAACCTACTAAAGTATGGTAGGTTGCCACCCAAATCTTTATAATGATAGCCCATAGTTGTTGTGCATCCAACCTCTTAAGTAGTTGAAACACCAAGGAATATGTTCCCTCTTTTGGTTTCATTAATCCAAGTCATTTTGACCTCTCAACTATTCAAAACTCCCATGCTACAACATGCCATCGATATTTGTTTCCTTCATGTTCAAGTTAGTCTCCATATTAAAAGCCATCCTGGTAGACCTACATATTTGAATTTTAAGTTGTCCATACTTGCATTGTCACCCCTCACGCCAATCTCAGGAGCTAGGTGCCTCATTTCTTGAAGAAGTTTTGAACCTCCACATTATGTGCCTCAAAAGAGCATCCCTCTTCTTATATTCCCACATTACAAATGCATAGTTGTTGTGCATCCAACCTCTTAAGTAGTTGAAACACCAAGGAAATAATGATAGCCCATAGTTGTTGTGCATACAACCTCTTAAGAAGTTGAAACACCAAGGAATATGTTCCCTCTTTTGGTTTCATTAATCTAAGTCCTTCTTTTGACCTCTCAACACTTAAAAACTCCCATGCTACAACATTCCATCGATATTTGTTTCCTTCATGTTTGATTTAGTCTCCACTTTCAAAGCCATCCTGGCAGACCTTTATTTGAATTTTAAGTTGTCCATACAAATGGCAAGAGGTTGACAAATTGCTGAAGGTTCAAATAAGAAATATACACCTCAGCTATCTATATCAGTAAAAACATGCAAAAAATTGATTGTTGAATATATTGTATGCAAATCAAGAGCAACTATACTGACAAAATTGCCCACCTCTCATGTCCTTTCTTCCTAGAAAATTAAATTGGATCTGAGAGCACATAATCTACCTTCAATAACCACCAATACCTTTCATGGCTTCATTAGCACATGAAACTCGATGGGATCCATTTTCATCTCCTAACACTATAATATTGAAGCAATTGAGGCACACTTTAGAAACTGCATAGGCACAAGTCGTCCAAAAGCTCACATGCCATAACTAGAATCAAACTCTATTTCTATTTCACACGCATCCATTTTCTCTCTCTGTGATGTATTTTGATTGGTGTAATTCAATTTTATCTGTGGTATCTTTGATAACTATATTGCATGAGATGTATTCTCATCACCATATTGGGATTGTACTTTTGTTACTTGTAAGTTGCATTTAAAGATTTTAGCTCCCACAAGCCAACAACTGTGATTTATGAATAGACTTGGAATGGTGCTTTGTCTAATCTTGGATAGATGTACTAGGTTATGAATAGACTTGGAATGGCACTTTGTTGGTTAGACATACTAGGTTATGGATGTAAAGAGCCAAAGCTGACTTGTGAACCTCATCACCTCGAGGAACATTGTTGGCTTAGGAAGGTTTCATAAATGCCCAAATGAACAAACACCTTAGAATGCATAAACCAAAAGAAATGAAAGGCGGATCAAACATGATTTGGGTGCTCCTGATTTCAAATTTGTCTGGATGCTTGCATGCATTTGATTGGTGGCAATGGCTAGCCACTCCTTTTTGTGTACTATAGAAAACTATCCACTCACTTGTCAAATTTAGCAACACTATGATAGTTCTATCCCCCATTGAATATTTGCAACCTCAATTAACAGGTTTGTTGCACACATTTGTCCCCAAATGAATATGAAATGACCCTTAGTTATTCTAGAGTATTGATCCAAATGGAAAATACTTTTGTCTTAATTTGTATGGTTAGGTCCCTTACAAATTACATGGATGTAGCTCAAAATGGATGTTTTCTAACATGGTCACTCTAGAATGAGTTGTGATAAAGAAGTAAAAGTGGATTTCTTGTCTATGGCTAGGGCCCCACCCAAGCTTATAATGCCACCCTCAAATTCATTTGGAGAATTGTTCTATAAGAATTACTACCAGCCAAGGCATCACAATGGGCTGTTGAATTATGTTGCTTTGTATTTTTTATTTTTCTTTTTTATGGTTTTAATAGTCATAGAGTGTAACTCCTCCTCTCTAGGGACCTCTAAAAGTTAGTCCATAAGGGGCCTTACTAGGAGATCCCAGGGTCTTTGAATTATCTAGAGTATACAACATATGTGTCCTGCTATTTTAAGAAATACTAAAGGAAGATTACGACTCTTGGACACTTGTTATCACTATGGCACTCAAAGGCAAGTGCCATCTTGCTCATTTAAAGAAGTTATACAAATACCAACATTTTCTCCTAACAAGAGTAATAGGATATCTCAAAAAATTTGCATCATTTCAACCATCTAGTCATTAGTTGAAACACTATAACTATTCAAAATCTTGATGGTTTCTCATCCAAGGCTCATAGGGTGCTAAACTAAGATTATGTTTACATTGGCATGTCCAAGCTTGCAAGGGTGAGTATTTTACTATTGTTCTTAAATTAACCATGATTTGTAGACCAATTCATGCAAGGAGTGCACGGAAACCTATAAGGTTTTCAATCCAAACATTGCCATGTGTGTCATTATTCAATATCCTATGTCTGCATGAAATATTAAAACATGTGCATTAAATGGTTACATCATCCAAAAAAGTTAGAGAAAAGAGAGTAATATTGCACAAAATAGGTATGTAACTACTTGGTTTGAGGCCTCCTTTTTCTACAACATGGTGGTCATTTCCAACATTTAGTGCTAGGATAAACAAGCCCACGACTATATTTAGATATGGCATTTTGACTAAAAGTGAAGAGGCTTGCATGTGTGTGTATCTATGTGCATGTGTATGCATGTGCACACATGTTCATGTGTGTATGTGTGCATGCATACATGCAAACACTTGTGCATGCAACATGTTCATATGTGTGTGTGGGGGGGTTAGAAAATCTAGGTTCACCTCCATATGGTTACTTTCAATTTCATTAATTTTTATATTGTGTTTACGAGCTAGATTAAAGCTTGAATTTCTTATAATTTCCTATACATAGAATTTTGAGAGAAGGTAGAAAATTCTCTATGTACTTAAAGTTCCCTACTATTACAATTAGGAAGTGGCATTCTTATATAATTCTTTTATATAGGGAATTTTGAGAGAACATAGGAAATCTTCATAGTGACCTATGTTTCCCTACAAGGAGAAGTAAGGAATTACGTTCATGTATACTCTTATATAGGGAATTTTAAAAGAAGGTAGGAAATAGTCTATATTGACCTTTAATTCACTACTATTAGATGTGGGGAATCTCATTCCCTAGTTTTATATAGGGAATACATGCATACGCACATAGGAAAAATTGCAACATTTCCTACATTTTACAAGATTTCCTATATAGGGATTGATTAAAAGTCCCTTGTGTATACCCTCTATATTTTAGCCCTGCGATAGACCTTTAACCTTACACACTCCGACAACGCTATCCAGAGTGACCTCAAACTAGGCTCGACAAACTTGTGTTTGTACAAGAAAACCATCTTCTTATGCCATGTTTTCAGACCAAGGGTCTCCTCCTACAGCCTAGCAAAACAACAACCTTCTAGGAAATAGGTTCAGCACTCCAACCAATTTTGTGTTGTGTTTTTGCACTTGGCTAGTAGGCTTCTCACTGGGCACCACCTTAGCAGTTTGGGCAGCACACTTTGTGGGCGGCCTATTTTTTTAGATAGATGGATTATCTTTATTTTTACATTTCACATTGGGTTAGTCTTTCCAGACCTAGGCAGCACCTCAGTAGTTTGGGCGGGCTCTCTATCATGCTAGCAATAGGACAAATTTGCATTTATTGCAAGGACTCCATTTCGAGGCACTCCTAGTTCTTGACCAACCCGGCGACATTTATAGGTTGAAGACTTGTTTCCCTTTGCATTTACTGCTCCATCTCTCTGCTCAGCATTGTATGTTTCTTTTGGTATGGGATACTCCCCATCTACCTTGCCCAAGTCGGCTTTCTTTTGTGTCATGGCCTGAAGGACTCAGATTACTCCGAGGATGCCTCTTATTGGTTGCTTTCACTCCAGTGGCAGCATCTTATTTACTTTCTTTCAAGTACTTAATTAAAGGACATAAATGGCCGATGTGTATGCTTTGCGGGATTGTGTGGTTCGAGATGATTCAGACCGACCACCATCCTATCACTTTTTCCTGCTATATTCTTCAGGGGCTTCCAATCCCTGATTGGCATTGATGGCATCTTCTGAGCAAGTGCCAATCCTACCCTCTCTACCCCCATCCAATGAGTTGGATGGTATGAACTTGTGAGAGTGCACAACACAAAGAGGAAAGTGATCATGGAGAGGAGGAGACAAAGAGAGAATGCAAAAGAGAGAAAGAACAATGTGACTACAATGGTTGAAGGTACAAGGCTACAACAATCAGCCCCAGACCCAACACACATCAATGGGACAAGCTTCTCTCAAATTAGAGTCTTCAGGCTACGAGAAGTAAGAAGACTGGTGTAGAACACATCATATGTCAATGTTGTAACTTCAAATCGAGAGATAATTGATGCCCAAATTTCTATATCCAAAAGAGAGATGCCAATATCTTCCCAACCTCTGTGGTGGTGCTGATACATCTAACATGCATGAGCACAAAACTTGCAAAACTCAAAAAGAGAAAGAAGCAAGCTCTGGCATTCAACCGATCCCATACAGTTGTTGAATCTACGGCCACACCATCATGGGGATTTACAGTAGGTTGGGATACTGACAAAGACAATGCAAATAATGTCAAGGGTAAATAGATCATAGAATATACAAGAGAGACATTGATACAGGTTACAAAAGATATCGACATTCACGATGCAAAGAAATATGGCCTAACCAAATTAAGTGGATTAATGATGTGGATCTTTGATATTGACATATTCCATGTGATATACAAGTTATTTAAAATCAAAGGGGTTGTCTTGCATGTATGTATACCTTATTGGTCGACTATCTAGTGGATGCTTAACCCAGGGGGGCGATATGGCTATAGGAGACTATGATGGACAGGCAGGGCTGAACTAAAGATGTTTAAAATTCTTTTAATTGGGAGAGGATTATTGGTGACTGATGCATCTAGAATGGCCTTTTATACCTTGGGAAGGGTCCTACAAAGTTTGGTTGACATCTAAGTTCACATGTAGGAGATACAGAATCGAAAAGGTCGATGTTTGGCTGGGACTGCATGCAGTAATGAACAGTTACAGGTTGCGCATAAAATTTTAGGGGCTGAAATCTTCACAATTTGGTCCAAGTGTCTTAGAAAAGTTGTGTATTGCACTGGGGCTACATTTTTTCTTTTTAAAGCTTGGTAATCCGAGTTATGGTTCAAGAGATATGAGTAGTTTTCTATAGGGTGGTCCTATAGGACAATTTTTTGGACAGGATAATATTGAATCAGATGGATGTAAAGTATTGCATGTGACATATGCTTTGACAGAGATGTTTGAGACTGAGATGAGGGTACCAAGGATAGGAAAGAGGATCATGATATGCAGGCATTCAACTGATCCCATACAGCTGTTTAATCTATGGCCACACCATCATAGGGATTTGCAGTAGGTTGGGATACTGAGAAAGACAATGCAGATAATGTCAAGGGTAAATAGATCATAGAAGATACAAGAGAGACATTGATACTGGTTACAGAGGATATTACCAGTGGGGATGCAAAGAAATATGGCCTAAGAAAATTAAGTGGATTAATGACATAAATATTTGATATTGACATATTTCATGTGATATACAAGTTATTTAAAGTCAAAGGGGATGTCTTCCATGTATGTATACCTTATTGGTCGACTATCCAGTGGATGTGTAACCCAGGAGGGCATTATGGCTATAGGAAACTACAATGGGCAGGCATGGCTGAACTGAAGATGTTTAAAACTATTTTAATTGGGAGAGGATTATTGGTGACCAATGCATCTGGAATGGCCTCTTATACCTTGGGAAGGGTCCTACAAAGTTTAGTTGACATCTGAGCTCATATACAGGAGATATAGAGTTGGGAAGGTCGATGTTTGGCTGATGTTTGGCTGGGACTGTATGCTGTAATGAACAATTGCACATTGCGCAGAAAATTTTAGAGGCTGAAATCTTCACAATTTGGTCGAGGTGTCCTCAGAAAAGTTGTAGATTGCCAGTGGGCTACATTTTTTCTTTTTAAAGCTTAGTAATCTGAGTTATGGTTCAAGAGATATGAGCAGTTTTCTGCAAGGTGGTCCTATAGGACAGTTTTTTGGACATGATAATATTGAATTTGATGGATGTAAAGTATTGCATGTGACATGCTTTGACAGAGATGCTTGATACTGAGATGAGGGTACCAAGGATAGAAAAGAGGATCAAGATATGTAGGTATTCAACTGATCCCATACAGCTATTGAATCTGCAGCCACACCATCATGGGGATTTACAATAGGTTGGGATATTGACAAAGACAATGCAAATAATGTCAAGGGTAAATAGATCATAGAAGATACAAGAGAGACATTGATATTGGTTATAGAGGATATCACCATTCGGGATGCAAAGAAATACGGCCTAAGAAAATTAAGTGGATTAATGACATGGATATTTGATATGGACATATTTCATGTGATATACAAGTTATTTAAAGTCAAAGGGGATTTCTTCCATGTATGTATACCTTATTGGTCGACTATCCAGTGGATGTTTGAGCCAGGAGGGCGATATGGCTAGAGGAGACTGCAATGGACAGGCAGGGCTGAATTGAAGATGTTTAAAACTATTTTAATTGGGAGAGGATTATTGGTGACCAATGCATCTGGAATGACCTCTTATACCTTGGGAAGGGTCCTACAAAGTTTAGTTGACATCTGAGTTCATATGTAGGAGATATAGAGTCGGGAAGGTCGATGTTTGGCTGGGATTGCATGTTGTAATGAACAATTGCAAGTTGCGTAGAAAATTTTAGGGGATGAAATCTTCACAATTTGGTCCATGTGTCTTCAGAAAAGTTGTAGATTGCCAGTGGGAGCTACATTTTTTCTTTTTAAATCTTGGTAATCCAAGTTATGGTTCAAGAGATACAAGCAGTTTTCTGCAGGGTAGTCCTATAGGATAGTTTTCTAGATAGGATAAGATTGAATATGATGGATGTAAAGTATTGCATGTGACATATGCTTTGATAGAGATGTTTGAGACTGAGATGAGGGTACCAAGGATAGGAAAGAGGATCGGGATATGTAGGTATTCAACAGATCCCATACAACTGTTGAATCTGTAGCCACACCATCATGGCGATTTATAGTAGGTTGGGATACTGACAAAGACAATGCAAATAATGTCAAGGTTAAATAGATCATAGAAGATACAAGAGAGACATTGATACTGGTTATAGAGGATATCACCATTCGGGATGCAAAGAAATACGACCTAAGAAAATTAAGTGGATTAATGACATGGATAATGGATATTGACATATTTCATGTGATATACAAGTAATTTAAAGTCAAAGGGGATGTCTTGCATGTATGTATATCTTATTGGTTGACTATTCAGTGGATATTTAACCCAAGAGGGCGATATGGCTATAAGAGACTGTAATGGACAGACAAGGGTGAATTGAAGATGTTTAAAACTATTTTAATTGGGAGAGGATTATTGGTGATCGATGAATCCAGAATGGTCTTTTATACCTTGGGAAGGGTCCTTCAAAGTTTGGTTGACAACTAAGTTCATATATAGGAGATATAGAGTTGAGAAGGTGGATGTCTAGCTGGGACTGCATGCTATAATGAACAATTGCACATTGCACAGAAAATTTTAGGTGCTGAAATCTTCACAATTTGGTCCAGGTGTCTTTAGAAAAGTTGTAGATTACCAATGGGCTACATTTTTTCTTTTTAAAGCTTGGTAATCCGAGTTATGGTTCAAGAGATACGAGCAATTTTCTGCAGGGTGGTCCTATAGGACAATTTTCTGGACATGATAAGATTGAATTTGATGGATGTAAAGTATTGCATGTGGCATATGCTTTGACAAAGATGTTTGAGACTAAGATGAGGGTACCACGAATAGGAAAGAGGATCAGGATATGCAAGAGAAGAGATGCAGAAGACGCTGTTAACCGTCAGACGAACAAGGTGGAAAATTTGGAAAAGCTAAAGCAAAAGACAAAGGCCAAGGCAAAGTGAAACGGAAGATGAAGGTATGCCAAGAAAAATCTAGAAACACAAGAAGCGCAAAAAAGTCCTAAATAAGGAAAAAAGGTGCACAAAGAAAAGCGCAAGTCAATACTTTTGTAAAAGGGCACAAGTGCATCATGATTTAATTTGAGGAGCACCGGGCTCTCACTCGTGCAATTTGTAAATGTAGACGGGTGGTGGAAAGGAATCTAGGAAGATAGAAGGACAATGGGAAAAAGGGCCTAGGCCAAGGCCGGCCATGTAGAAAAGGGGATAAGGCCCAAAAGGGATTTAGGGTTTTGTATATAAAGTTGAAAAGTGAATGAGAAGCTCATTCTTGTGTATTGCCAAAAGTGGCTCTCTTCTTCTTCTTCTTCTTCTTTCTTCTTCTTCTTCTTCTTGCTTGCTTGAGCTTGTGCTTGAGGGAGAGAGTGTGAGAATGTGAGGGAGTGAGTGTGTGAGGGTGAGGGACCGAGGAGGATAAGCTCTCCATCTTCTCCTCTCTTCTTCTCTTCTCTTCTCTTCTCTTGTCTTGCTCGCGGCAATGAAGCTTAGAGCTTGGAGCTTGAGGATGGAGCTTGCTTGAAGCTTGCACTTGGATCATGGAGCTATTGGAGTGCACGGGAGAGGAGATAACTCGATCGGCACAGAGGTAGCCATTAGTGCTTGGCTTGGAACGCTTGAAACAATAAGCGGTCCGTGGGTCTTGGCAGTTGAGCATGAGCTTCCACATTTTGGTTTCATTGCTGTGACCAACGAATTCAAGCCTTGATCACTTGCATGCTTCGAATCAAGCATCAAAGTAAGGGTTTTCCCCGAACCGGTGCTTGAGGTAGATAGGTAGGAAGCAAGGGAGTTTGAAGAGGTATTTGATCTCCTTAGCAAGTAGGTTTTTGGTTTTTTGGATTTGGAAAAGCATGTTGGAGTAGGGTAATTATTTGCTTTGTGATTTGGGTGCATTAGGGTAGGAAAAAACAAAGAAAAAAAAGAAAAACAAGTATCGGGGTTTCTGCTGTCATAACAGGGCATGAGGGTTTGATTCGGTTGCTGATTTGAATTTTGGAGTTTATTGGCTATTCTAGGTATATACAACTCTTCCCCTCCATCCATAGCTTTGATCTGGAGGTGTGTGTGATAGGCCATGACCTGAATCATGTGATTCAAGCGATTTATTGTTGCACCAGCCAGAGTTGCACCGCGTTTGGCTAGTCCAAGTGACGATGATTCTGGGATGAGTCCCAAAATCGGCCCTCAGCCCACTACCACTCGGACCACCTGACTCGGGCCACTCAACTCAGATGCATCGAAATTCGGCCCTCGGCCCACTCAACTCGGACACCCATCGCTCGGCCCGTCCGAATTGACCATTCGGACCAACTTTGAAATTCGGCCCTCCACCCTACCAACTCAGCCCAACCCCACAAACAAGTTGACATTTGGCCCGGTCGAATTTACCATTCAGCCCTCGGCCCACTTGACTCGATCCTCGGCCCACTCGGCCACTGGACTCTCAGACAACCACACTCGGACTGGCCGAATTTGACATTCGAACCAGTTACATTCGGTGCTTTCTCATTCAGCCCTTGGCCCTTGGATGAGCCGAATCGAGCATTCGACCCCTGCAATTTGGACCTGTTGGACCAAATTTGGATTTGTCCAAAATTTAACCTGTAGACCCTAAAACTGACCGAGAGACCATATAGAGCCGAAACCATATCATAGATCTATCACTCGGCTGAAATTTAGAGCAAGTAGTTCAAAGTCAGTCCTTCAAAGCACGCATGGAATTTATTGTAATGGCCCTGCGGGCCGGGGGGGATTGCCCCCCCTCCCCAGGGACCCTCGCAAAGGGGGCTCTACCCCCTCCACACCTCCCCCAAGTAGGTTGGAGAGAAAATGCGCGCCGTGACAGGTCCTCCAAATTAGACCCTAGTGTAGCAATGGCTCTACACGAGCATGGATTCTCACTTACAAAAGAGCAACCAAAAGCCCATACCCGAACAGAGACAAATAAAGACTCTAGAACCTCAATGAGCCAATCTAGCCAACAAGGGCAAAAAGGCCACACTGCAAAAACACATAGGTGTTGCATTTGGACTGCATCTAGTCAAAGTGGAAAGCAACAACATCAAGCTACAACAGTGAAAATGACTAGATATAACAATCCTGACAATAGATGCTCCTTGAATAGCACTACACTAATGATCCAAGACATCAATGGAGAATCCACATCTAGTCGTGTAGTTGGGGACTCAAGGGCATTTGTCAGAAGGCTTAAATTTACAAGCCAAGAAGATGAAGACATAGTACCACCTGCTTATCTTAGGGTCAAACTCACCACGAAAAGAGAACATACTATCGATGCTCTGATTGATGAAGTAGCAGATTTTAATATCTTGACCTATGAATCATGGACCCTACCAGGCCAACCAAAGCTCACACCAACTAATGCAACTCTTAGCCCTTATGGGGGACACCCACAAGCACTCATAGGCAAGTGCAAAATCCTTGCGACAATTGAAACTGAAAGCTTGCCTATCCTATTTTATGTTCCTCCAAATAGTGCTAATTACGGGAAGGAAACCCTCCTAGGAAGACCCTTCAAAAGGGCGACCAAGTGTGAGGCCGACTATGTAGCACAGAGGATACACTTGACACTACCAGGTGTGAGGATAGTCACAACCTTTAGCAAGGGTGACCTCATTGAACCTCGAGGGAAAGGCATGGAAGGTGCTGATATAACACTCAAGCCTACTAACGAGAGCAAGGACTTGTTGAAAGAGTTGATACAAGCATAGATTGAACAACGAGAACTAGTGAGTGAGGCCATGCTTGAAACAAGAAGATCGGGAACCAATGCCAAGGACAGGCTTTGAACTTATAAATATCGTAGAAGACCCCAAAAGAAGCCTAAGCCTTATAGATGAAGGCATCGATGGAGAGCCAATACAACGCCGAGATGGATATCCAAAGCATTGCTACATGTTCAAGGGTATTTTGTAGGTAACCGATGGATTGGGGTACCAAAACCCCCTGTTAAACCACTCTATCAGCTAAAGGCCAAATTGCATCAAAAGCAACGAAGCATGTGAGAAATGCGGGATCTAGAGCATGGCAAAGCCGGAAGCTATGGAGGATGGAAGATGAAGATACTACTCATGTTGACATTGACAAAGAAGACAACTGTTACACAAGTGAATTAGGTTTCAAGATTGAGACTTGAACTCATAAACACAATCTTGTGTAGGACTGACAATGACACAGAGACTTGACAGAAAGAGACAAGTACTATTGCATTATCATCATATGAAAGTGATAGTCAAGTACATCATTATATAGGATTGCTTGGTAGCACATTTCATCACTATGCCTATGGGATCTGTCTCTCTTCCTAGAATGAACTGCATCTTCCTAGCCTAGTTGTTCCATACAAAGGGGCATACATAGGGTGTGATTGGCAGATTCTCAACACCCCTCCTCAATCACAACCTGAAAGTACAAAGTATGTAGAGGCTTTAGTGAGAGTAGCACCTGCAAAGTGTGGGCATACCACAAACATGGCAAAACACCAGAGGCTGTTGTTAAAAAGGCTAAGTGTGGGTACCATAAACATGGTGGACATCCAGAGGCTGTAACAGGGGCCTCACAAAGTGTACAGAGATTGTAGTACAAGGCTACATGAGGAGTTTTTTCCAAGCTTATGAAAGGAACATTAAGGCAGGTACAATGCTTTTAAAACAGAAAATGAGAGACAAGGACCGATAGGCCCTTGTGGTCTTTTTCAGCATATGATTTCTCTTTGTCAGCATGGAAAATCTTCTTGTCTTTCATCTTTGGTTCTTCAGCTTTGAATGATGTGGTCTTTTGGTCTTCATGGCTGATCTTCTTATTGTCCTTCTTCCTTTGCTCTTTTATCTTATGGTCTTCTTGGTCTAGTTCTTCTTTGACTTTGCTTGCAACTTTAGTCTTCATGTCCATGTCTTTGTCCCCCTCAAGCAAAGACATCTCATTCTTCATGATGGCCAAGGTAACTGGAGTGTCTTCAAAAACTTTAGATGGAATCATTGATTGTACTTTAGTATGAGCAACTCCGTGTCTAAGTAGATCACAAAAATCTTCTATGTAGTGTAGATAAGTCATGTTAATTTTCATAAAGTGTATCCACATATAAATCTTCTTGGTTATCATAGATATGACCAAGAATCTGCTTTAAATCTGTGAGTAAGTGGCAACCAAATTGATCTTCAATGTGTCAAAAAACACAAGTGACGATAGTGTTAAATCAACACTCTTAAGTATCAAGGGATACTAGAGTTGAAGATGGTGATTCTTGATGCCGATCCTTTGCTTGATGAACCCGTTGTTTGAGTCCCCTCCTTGATGTGTGGCACTGACTTTGGTTAACTTGAGAAACTTGGAACTTGAAGTGAAGTTGAAGCTTTGGAGCTCAAGTCTATGAGAGGTCTTCAAATCTTTAATGGGTCTTTAAGTGCTTCAGAGATCTCCCCTCCTTGATTTGATGGACAAATGTTGTTGGAGACTAATCAAATCAGTGAATCAAAGTGGCAGAGGTTTGGGTTGAGTGTCAGGAGAGAGAAAATGAAGAATTTTTGAGTTTGAAGTATTTTGGCTATGGTGGATTTTAGGGTTTCTGAGACAGGGGCCTGGTTTTTCTAACACTGCAGGAGCTATGGTGGACCATTTTCAAAACTTTTTTTATGGAAATGTAGCTTATGTGATGCTCTACCAAAGCCCTAATCTCCTCGTTCAGATCGCAGCCCGTACTGCACGCGCAGAGACGAATTCCGTGAACAGGCGTAGTTTATACAGATTTCCACGATTTCCGCAATGCTGGACTCGATGATGAGCAATGTTGGACTGTGATGTATCAGGGAGCTTCGCCACGAGTAGAGGAATGTTTCTCCAGAAGGAATCATGGGCTAAGATGGCCTGTAGAGTAAGATATAGAACCTCCAAGTGCTGTATGTCCTGTCTGGCTATGGCAAATACAGAGCAAAGATTGACAGTTTAAGCAATGCTGAGCTAAGGAGTGGCCAATGTCAAGATCTTAAGTGATAGAAAGAAGCCTTGGGAGTCAAGGAAAAAATGTCTAGAAGAGAGCAGGTTCAGATATGACCTATGGAGAGAGATCCAGGAGCTTCAAGTTGACAGGGAGTTGTTGGCTATGGCTGCCATGGAAGCTTCAGTGAGGATAGAGGTAAGAAATGGAACCATGAGCTGGACTTGAGCTGACCTGAGGTTAAGAGGGACTGAGAGAGCAGATAAGGGAGTTATGCCATGCCCGACTGGGCTCTGATACCATGTGAGAAATGCAGGATCTAGAGCATAGCAAAGGCGGAAGCTATGGAGGATGGAAGATGAAGATACTACTCATGTTGACATTGACAAAGAAGACAATTGTTACACAAGTGAATTAGGTTTCAAGATTGAGACTTGAACTCATAAACACAATCTTGTGTAGGACTGACAATGACACAGAGACTTGACAGAAAGAGACAAGTACTATTGCATTATCATCATATGAAAGTGATAGTCAAGTACATCATTATATAGGATTGCTTGGTAGCACATTTCATCACTGTGCCTATGGGATCTGTCTCTCTTCCTAGAATGAACTGCATCTTCCTAGCCTAGTTGTTCCATACAAAGGGGCATACATAGGGTGTGATTGGCAGATTCTCAACAAAGCATAGGAGGAAATCTAAGAGAAACTCTAGGTCTCGAGGAAAGAAACCAAACATGAGTGTTTGAAAGAAAGAGCCTCGGCCTAGCATACTCAATAAGCAGATGTTAGATGTAACCATTGAGCATGCACAAAGACCACTAGTGCTCAAGGAGCTTTTGACTTCCCAAGAGGATAATGAGCACCAGAGGCACAAAGCTACTCATAAGAAGGCTGATTGCTCAACAAAGCAAATGGCACAATCGTCTAACAACCTCGAGCAAATCGTTCAACCAGTGTCCACCTAAGAGTCCCAGATCTCCTATACCCTCTTTTCCCAAACGGACACAAGAAGCACAACTCCAATCGTCAAGGGCAGCTCTCAATCCCAATCTCTATCTCCATTTAAGCTTCTAAATGTCCAAGAGGTGGGACATGGCACCACCTGTAGCTCTCGGCCCAAGGGTATGCCTGTGCAATCTATTGTGACTAGAACAATTGAGGCTCGATCTACACAAGTGAATGCTCAAAGGACAACAAAAGACACGACCACTTTTAATCGATCTAAGAACTTGACACCACAATCCACCAATCGTAGCCAGTCCACTGAACTAGCTACTACTACTTCCAATCAGGGATCACAGTAGTCACAACCCTTGGCCGTGACAATGCCCCTTGCAGAACGTGTCTTTAGTAGTTCATCTGTGGAGGAGGTGTCGCAACCAACTTCCTTGACAACTCTAGCACTTCCAAAGCGCCTAAAGACTAGGCTAGAGGAGTTAAACAGAAGGGAATTGGCTGAAAACCTAGACTCTCCAAAAAGAGAGGCAGTTGTATCCTCATAACCTAGCGAGGCTATTCAGCAAGCTACAGCTATGTCCCATGAGGATACACTAGAGAAAAAGAATGCTAAGGCCCAACCAAGCATATCAATGGCTAACCTAGTTCAGGGTCCTGAGTCATTAAGTTATGCACCTTCACTAACCAAGAAAAAGAGGAGAAAACAGCAAAAACAACAGCAGTTACAGGTGGTTGTGGACCCCAGGAACATTGAGACCAAGAGCATTGGAGAGCTAAGGAATAAAGCATCGAGTCCATCCACCAATGAACCCATTGATGTCTCTCCTAATAGCGGTGAAACCTCAGACACATCCATGTGCTCTGAAAAATCAGAGCAGTTGTTACCATCAATGGTTGCTTGAAACACTCAATCCACTGACAACAGAATTTGCATTGACCAATCAAGAGTGGATACAACATTGTCACAACAGGGTGACAAATTTATGCCAGTCACATCCAAGGAGAACCATGACGCAATAACAAAGCCTCAAGAGAAACATGGAAACCCCGAGAGCATAAGCAATCCTAGTGTTGACCAATCTTGCTCATCTAGGCCTGAGCCCCCAGCTATGCTAAAGCCTAGGCAAAGTCCCAGAACCTTGCATGAGATAGCAACCAAGAAAGCCCTCGTTGAACATAGAAGTGTTGCAAAATGCTTAACTAAGTTGGATGCTAAACTCAAAGTATTCGCACGTGTCTACGTCCTTGTGGACATGGGTGCATTCCCCAAGAAGCAGCTTGGGGAATACTTGCCATTTCCCCTATCCTGGGAAGAGCAAGAACATCTTGACGAGCACTATGACAGGCTCCTACATGAACACATGAGACTCATCTTTGATGAGGAAGCCGACGAGCTACGCTTAACTGTGACATTCAATGACGTGCTCTGCCAACCAAATCTCTTAGAGAAAGAGCAACTAAGTGACAATCAGAGAGTCAAAGTTAGTTTGAAAAACGTTGGTTTGGAAACCGTGTTGCAATGGCTGAACTAGGAGCCCAAATTATGACAAACTCACAGGAGCGATTGGACAAATGGCAGTCTCAAAGAGACCCAACCTATTTGGCACCAACTTCCTTTCGAGTGCTAGCTGCCACTCGAGGTACAGACTTAGCTGGAACTAGCCAAGAGAACTCTCTAGCTGATAAGGTTCTCATTGAGGAGGAGCTACATCTCATGTTGCTAGTAGACTCAGACAAGGTGCCATGCTACTCGATGTTGCAAAATATCTATTGTTATTGATTAAGCTGCCACAAGTACTGAATGTGTGTGCCACATTCCAATACAGTGCGGAGTTCTACAATTGGTTTTTATCCTCGTAAAGTGACATGGATTCATAAATATATACATAAATAAACAATGAATTTTGTGACCTTCTATAGATAATATCAACACACACAAGCAATGATAGTCAAGCGTAGGGAGAAGAGTTGGGTTTGATAGGCTGAGCTCCTCAGGTCCTCCTCTCACCATACATTTAGAAGTTTGTGACCATTCTCGCCTCCAGATCAGATGGTGTAGACGGGGTACTGTCCTTTCTATACACCTTTTCGCCTTTCCGGTCTATCCTTCCGAGGATCAACCATGCCCCATTCCATGACAACCAGACGCAACTTAGCATAAGCCAAGATCTGCTAATGGCTAGAGGAAAAATGAACATCATCATGGGGGCCATCCCTCTACAATAAACATTGCATGCCTCACCTCTCCCCTCCTCATCATTTGCGCTTGATAACCCACTGTATAATCCCTTCCATGCGAATCGTTTTATCCTGCCTCAGGGCCTAATCCTTGGTTCGCATTTTGCAGGTCCCCCTATGATAGCAGTCATGGACCACATAGTGCAGCTGGTATGCAAGGAAGCTCTCAACTGTCGAAAAGAGCATAAGGCATTAGCACCCCTACCAGAACACTACGTGCCTACTCTAAAGAGGTACATGCCAAAGAGAGGCTCCAAACTACACCGCCCAGGACGCAAGCGAAAAACCCCCCAAGCCAAGAGGACGAGGGCTCAAGGGAGCACACAGGGTGTGGCAACACCAGTCGTGCAAGCTCCCACCAGACGCTCGGGCACCAGGTACTCGAAAAAGGAGAGGGCAGCTCGAGACAAGCAAGAATTTGATGCATTGTTTAAAAGCATTTTGGAAACAGTTGCGGCCTAGGGACTATACCATCCGGGTCCCGGTCAACATCTTCCCCGCCCAGCCTCATAGGAGCCCCTCACCGGCATAGCCTCAATCGCCCAACCACCCGAACTCGCCCCGCCTCGTGCAAATAGAGTAGCGCCTATGATATATAAGTAGCTTAACAAAGGCCATCCTGCCATAACTTTTTGTCTTTAAATGGTTAAAGGGGCAGGCTCCCCACCTATATACACTTTCCTTACCTATTGCTAATATATGCCACGTCTTTAACAAGCAACAAAATATGCATCACAATCAGCATCATAGGATTTTGATAAAGTAATATATTGATATGATTGCATCTGTTCATTGTACTTGATGTATGCGACTTGCATATACTCTTATGAAGTGACAACTAGATGCAGGACGACGTAGGTCTTCGTGAGAACGTGTTAAATGCCCAAGTCACTGCAAGACCACCAACCTCACAAAGAGCCGCGACAAAGCCATGCTGTCGAAAGTAAAAATCACCCTTGCGAGTACACACATCGCATGGCCCAAAGCATGATCTTAACCACTTCCTCTTTCTGGGTTACACTCTACGCCGTGCACTCATGGCAGCTATTACCCCAATTGTACCAACATTGCATGTTCCAAAGAGGGTTGCAATATCTCAAGTGTGTCTCCCCATCTCAACGACTGCTTCTCTAACAATGAGGCTAGGGCACAATCATCCCTGTAATATCCATTTCTTGAGCCTTTGAAGCTTAACATTTCCCAACCCATTGAAAGGCTGATAGCCTCAACATATTGCAATGGTTGTACTCAGGCAAATCCAAAAAAAAAAAGAAAGAAAGAAAAAAAAAGAACACAAAAAAAACGAAAAAGGAAAAAAGAAAAGAAAAGAAAAGAAGAACAAAAAGATACGAAGCACCCACGATCACAACACAACACCTAGGGGTCCTCAAATTAGGTACGTCCACCAGTGACCTTGGTCGGATGGCTCCGTCCCTAGTCCCCAAGCCCTTTAGCATCACCCACAATTGTTCAAGGCACATCAAGGGCAGGACATACCTAGGGAGCTTGTCTCACCTATGGTTAGACCTGTCACCCTAACCCATTCGCAAGATTCCCTCTTGCACTCTGCCTTAATACCATTGCAATCCAATTGTAGTAAGCACCGCATGAATGGCCATGAAAAGTACACCATCCTCATTAAGCAAGTCCAATAGCTCCCACCTACAGAAATTGCGGTGTCCCTGTGTTTAATTATGCTACATCGCGTAGTCACAACGCAAAGGATATCTCATACACCTTCACGTGTACTTCTTCTCAACATGGACAACTTTGCTTCATCCACACATTGTTATGAGAAACCAGCCCGCGGTCTTCTAACTACATAATATCTAAGTATGCACGAGCACTCACATAATATCTGCACCAAAATATATACATAGTTTGGGTCCTCAAGTGTAGGACAATACTCTCAGCTTGCTTAGAGTTTGACCTGTCTCCCAAACTATTTGAACTATGTCTTACGCACAATAGAGAAGACTAGCACTACCCCTAGGGAGAGACCACCTATGAGAGTTTTTCAATTGCAGGTATTGAAGACTCCAACAAAAGTGTCGTTTCCTCTTCATCGACACCCAACTCTAAATTCTTCTCCTTTATCATCCTACAAGCCCGCCAAGAATCGTCATGTGCAGAATCCCCAACAAGCCAACACTTGTGTTGGCTATCAGTGCAATCCCCAACAAATAACAACCGTACTACCAACTCCAACAACTCTACCACCAGCCACCTAGGCCACCAACATGTCCCCAATGACCTTCCTCCACATTACCACCAACACTCCACGGCAACCATTGATATCCCTTCCACCCACATCTTCAGTGCATGCCAAAGCCTGCTACCTACGAGGGTGAGTGCCATGGGACTGGCACTCGTCTAGGAGGGGGGTAATGTTAACTATCGGACGAACAAGGTGGAAAATATGAAAAAGCTAAAGTGGAAGACAAAGGCCAAGGCAAAGTGAAACGAAAGACGAAGGCGCGCCAAGAAAAATCTAGAAACACAAGAAGCGTAGAAAAGTCCTAAATAAGGAAAAAAGGCTCACAAGGAAAAACGCAAGTCAATCCTTTTGTAAAAGAGCGTAAGCCCACCATGATTTAATTTAAGGAGCACCGGGCTCTCACCCGTACAATTTGTAAATGTAGACGGGCGCTGGAAAGAAAGCTAGAAAGATAGAAGGACAATGGGAAAAAGCGCCTAGGCCACGGCCAGCCATGTAAAAAAGGGGATAAGGCCCAAAAGGGATTTAGGGTTTTGTATATAAAGTTGAAAAGTTAATGAGAAGCTCATTCTTGTGTGTCACCAAAAGTGGCTCTCTTCTTCTTCTTCTTCTTCTTTCTTGCTTGAGCTTGTGCTTGAGGGAGGGAGTGTGAGAGTGTGAGTGTGAGGGAGTGAGTGTGTGAGGGTGAGGGACCGAGGAGGAGAAGCTCTCCATCTTCTCTTCTCTTCTCTTCTCTTCTCTTCTCTTCTCTTGCTCACGGCAATGGAGCTTGGAGCTTGGAGCTTGAGAATGGAGCTTTCTTGAAGCTTGCACTTGGATCATGGAGCTACTAGGGTGCGTGGGAGAGGAGGTAACTCGATTGGCACGGCAGTAAGCTCACTACACCCGTAGATATGAATGGTGCGTCGGCTATGTGAGAGATAGCCGTTAGTTCTTGGCTTGGAATGCTTGAAACAATAAGCGATTTGTGGGTCTTGGTAGTTGAGCGTGAGCTCCCATAGATGCTTATGTAGTGGAGAACCTAATGGATGATGAGCACGACACAGATGAAGAAGAGTAACGAGTACAAGTCGACATATGAGTTTGTGATGCCACATGATCCAGGAGGATTTACAAGGATTGGGATGCTATGGAGGATTGATGAGCTATCATTGCCAAGGTTGGATACAAAGGGATACATGTTAGTTGGGATCTCCTTCAACAACTACCCCCTAGCCTACCTTTTTTTGTCTACTACTATTCGAGCAACCTGTCCCTAACCAAAATTGGCATGTCTCCAACCATTTGTTGTCTACATTGTCTACAACAATCTACAATTTCAATTTTTGAATTAGTTTACTCATGTATTTCTTATTAAGTATCCTTGTACACACTCACCAAGAGCAATCCGCATCTCGCTCAGTTTCCTCCATCTCTGCACGTAGGCTTTCATCATTCTCTAAATCATCCTCCCTCTCCATAAAGTTACCACTTTCATCATTAACCTGCACATTTGATGATAAGCATAAGCATTAAGCATTAGATGAGGAGGTTGGAAAAATCAGCCTTGAGCTTGTACAATGAAATGACTAGCACAGAAACTAGGCTATCTCATGTTTGCAGATATCATTTTACTATAATAGCTTCCAACTTGTCCAACAATGTGACTGCTAGCTTGTTGTATGGATCAATGTCCATATCATAAATTGTGACACGAGAAGCCATTTCTTGATGATAACATGTACTCTTGATGCCCATTGTTGTTGCTTCTATGTTGTGAAACACCACTAATCTACAGGCAAGTGGTTTTACAATTGGGCCAAGACAAAATAGACCTAAGAATCTTAAAATCTAGAGTAAAAACCATGAGTTTAGGAGGAATCCATACTTGCCTGCACTAGCGCTCAACAATTTGAAACCACCGCAAAGCAAATTTTACTGCAGTGATTGAAGCAAAATGATCATTTAATGTCTCGATGATATCAAAGTTTCTAAATTCAAAAATCAAGCGTGCTCAAAGAAGTACTCTATAAGACAAACTCTTCAATAGCACAAGACAATAAAAATATATGCCTCCAAACATTAACTCTGAAAGTGAATTAAATGACCACCATGTGTTGACAAAGGAATGACAGACTATGAATGTACAAGTCTCACAATACTTGCAAACATCATATATATATACAAGAAGGTCTCTACTACCAAATGTGAAAAGGGGAATTTGAATGGCATTAATGTCAGCACCCATGAGGGCCACATCTCCAAAGCTCAAAGTAAGAATCTATGCATCATGTGCTTCCTACCAAGTATTACCACAAGTTCCAATACAATATCACCAACCACCTATCAAATAATGATGTTAAGTAGTGTCTTCCTAGCACCTTTAATTCTAACTATGATGCTTACTGAAAAAATAAACACATTTGATCAACCATTGTTCATCTTGAAGTTTACAATCTAAAGGGACTGTGGATCATATAAATGAAGATTGCCATTTCGATCACCAACTGCTAGATAATGACCATCTAAGCTAACACTTAATGAATGAAAGCCCTTACATGAGTCTGAAGGATCGCTTGACTCGTTTGAAATTGTCTTTGCTTTTGGTTCAACTCGCTTGTCTATAAAGGAATAACCATTGTTTGCCTTGAAGTTTACAATCTGAAGGGACTGTAGATCATATACATGAAGATTTCCATTCTAATTACCAACTACTAGATAATGACCATCTAAGCTGACACTTAATGAATGAAAACCCTTACATGAGTTTGAAGGATCACATGACTTGTTTGAAACTATCTTTGCTTTTGGTTCAACTCACTTGTCTACAGAGAAATTATAAGAATAGACTTGAGTAAGAGCCACATAGTGAGGTCTACTACCAGACTAATTTTGTATGGTAGTCATGTTCAAGATGGCCATGGTCCTCAAAAGACATGCCACCATGGAATGGATGTGCATGTGTGTAATGACCACATTCCATATGTGCAGCAATTAAAGCAATCCATAACACTACACCTTGACTTGCTATCCTATTGAACACATGTTGTGCTTTTGAAAGCAATCTACATTGCATGTACATATCCACAAGTGTGTTTCCCACATAAAGCTCTTTGTCCCCCAACCCTTTCTGCATACTTCAGCATGTGGATCTATGTCCACTTCCAATGCCCCTATAGTGCCACAAGCTTTTATACCAAGAACCAGTGGTCAATAGATCCATAGGGACACATTCTAATTGCATTTGTTAGAAACAATTCAACACCTCTTCATCGATCCCATTTTCAGCATATCCTTCGATCAATACAATCCAGGAAACCGCATCTTGAGCTAGAAGCCCATCAAATTCTTTTCACCCTTCAATTATGGAGCCACATCTTCCATACATGTCAATTAATGCATTGCTCATTGAGAGATTCTCCAATCCTGCCACAGTCAAATTTTGGCATGTAATCATCGGCCCACTTCCAAGGCTCCAATGGTCCCACAAACTTTCAAGTAGAGAATGAAAGTGACAGTATCCTGATACACCTTCCAGCTGCATCTAATCAAAATAGCTAAGGGCTTCTTCACAATGGCCATGTTCAACATATCCTGCAAGTAGAGCTGACCACAAGACAGCATCTTTAACATGCAATCTGTCAAATAGCTGGCGTGCTTCTTTGAGCAAGTTGCATTTGGCATACATATCCACCACTAGTGTGGTGTTGACATGGAACTCTTGCTCCAAGCCTTTTTGAATGATTTCTACGTGTAGCTCTCAGCCTATTTCCACAATCCCTATGGTTGCACAAGCTATCAAGTAGTAAACATATGGGTGACAGCATTTGCATGCAATCCTTCGAGTTGCATCTGTTTGTAAGAATCCATTATTTCCTAATTGAGACCATGTTCAATATATCTTGCAATGAGCGTAGTCCAGGAAACCACATTTTGAAGTGGTAGGCTCTTGAAAACTTGGTGTGCTTCAGTGAGGGAGTGGCATTTCCCATACGAGTCCACCAGGGTGCCATACACATTACTTTATGTATCCAATCCATGCTAGACGATATCAGTGTGTGTTTGCCTACCCATGTCAACATCCTAGAGCCGAGAGCAGGCATTGAGCAAAGCCACATACATGAATCAACTAGGCTGTCCACAATGCAAGGGCATCTGGTGTTAGAGGTGGAAGGCATGGCGTGGCCAGCCGCAGTTGATGTAGGCAGAGATGAGGCAAGTCCAGGAGTGCTCGATGGGGCACGGCAGGCCATGGAGGAATACACAACGGGTATCATGCAGGTTCCCTGAGTCGGCAAGCATAGCTACCAGATAGTTTCCCAGGACAGGGTGGGTTTCCAGGTGCTGGAGGTGGAGGTATGCATGCAGACTCTGGGCTTGGATGGTATTTTTGGTGCATCGGCAGTGCTGTAGGAGGCAAATCTCTCTCTCTCTCTCTCTCAGAGCAGCATGTTTAACTTTGCAAAAAGAATTAGGGGCTTAGCCTTGCTAAAAAAAATCAAGCTTGTATGATTAGATATTTTTGCTGAAAGGTGAGAAGGATCGAAGCTTGCACTCTAGAGCTATGGCGGGAGAGCAAGAGTAAGAAAGAGAGACGCAAGAAATGGGAACTCCAACAGTCACAATGTGTGATTGGGCCTTCCTTTATTCAAACTGTCACTAAAAGAATAAAGAATAAAGTGACGGTGACGGGCACGCGCCACCTGCAGTGTGCAGTGGCGGTGACTGTCAGTGTAGTAATACACGGGCGGCTAGGCGAAGGCTCTTTTACCCCCAACAACCTCCCACTTAAAGACGAATCTTCCCTAGTGAGGAGTGAAAAGAAAAAGAAAAAAAAGACAGTACAACATGTACACATGTACAACAGGATGAGGAAAGATGTCATCTCATCCCACACCCATCAACCTCCTGAGGAAGGCAAAGCACTCTATAGGGAGGCTTTTCATGAGTAGATCTGTAGGATTCTAATCAATCGAGATCTTGAATAGATCAACAGACTTGTCCTCAACGACCCCACATATGAAGTGATACCTCACCTCAATGTGTTTCGTCTTCGCATGGAAGACCGGATTCTTGGCTAATTAAATAGCACTCATAGGATCCGAATGCAGTGTAGGGATAGCATCAATACTAAGGTCAGCAACTAAACGACCCAACCAAATGGCCTCCTTGCAAGCCTTAGTGACTGCAACATACTCGGCCTCTATAGTAGAAAGGGCCATGCATTTCTACACCCTAGACATCCAAGAAACAGCACCTCCAGCATATGTGAATACATAGCCGGAAGTGGACTTCCTACTATCTACATGTCTTGCATAATCAGAGTCAGTGTACCCCACGACTCCTATATCTTGGCTACCACTTCAGGTACCTCATGATACCCTTCATGGCATCCCAATGCTTCTTTCCAGTTGTAGCCATATAGCGTGCCACAACACCAACTGCAAAGGCAATATCTGGACGAGTGCCTATCATGGCATACATAAGACTGCCCACTGCGGATGCATAGGGAATCTTGGCCATCTCGGCCCTCTGCTCATCTATCTGTGGACAATCAGCCTGTGATACCTTCACATAAGAAGGCACTGGATAGCCAATAGGCTTTACGTCCTCCATGCGGAAGTGCTCAAGGACTTTATGAATGTACTCTCTCTGTGACAAGTAGAGGAGTCCCTAATGCCTATCGTGTCTAATGCGCATACCAAGTATGTGAGCAGCCTATCCTAGATCTTTCATCTCAAAGCTCTTCTTGAGCTGAGCCTTAAGAGCATCTAGCTCATCATGAGTTTTCCCTACTATCAACATATCATCGACATAGAATACCAAAATCAATAAAGAACCATCACGAGCTTTCTTCATGTAAAGACACGGATCCATAGCACTCCTGCTACAGCCCTGTGACTGCATAAAGGCATCAAACTTATGATACCACTCCCTAGGTGCCTGTTTCAAGCCATAAAGACTTTTCTTCAATTTGCACACTAGGTGCACCCTGCCAGGTTCTGCAAAGCCCTTAGGCTGCTCCATATAAATCTCATCATGAAAGTCCCCATGTAAGAAAGTCGTCTTGACATCCATCTGGTATAAATCCAAGTCAAGCTGAGCAATCAAAGCCAAGACTAAGTGCAGGGTGGTCATCTTAACCATAGGAGAAAAGACCTCATCAAAGTCCACACCATGCTCTTGCTTAAAACCCTTTGCTACCAATCTAGCCTTGTATGCCGGCTTGGGGTGTCCAGGGGTACTTTTCAGCTCGTACACCCACTTGCAGGGCAAAGCCTTCTTGCCCTTAGGCAAGGAAACCAAATCCCAAGTCTCATTCTTATGCAAGGATTCTATCTCAGACTACATAGACCTCTCCCAGGAGTGACTGTCACCCCTGCGCATAGCCTCATCATAAGTGAAAGGCTCTCCTGCATCTCTAACCAAGACATAATGCATCGAGGGCTGAAATCTATCAGGTGGACGTCTATCTCTAGTAGATCGTCTCATAGTAGGCTTTGCTGCCTACCCAGCTGCCTGTCAGACACCCTGACCATGAGCATCGGCTGCAGCTGTAGGCTGTCCAACTGGTTGTGTGGGAGCTCTCGGCTCCTCCTAAAATATGACCCTGCGGATCTCAACAACTCTCTCAGGTTGCCTATGCATCTTGTCTTCATGGAAGACTACATCATGACTGCGGATGACTTTCCATGCCTGCGGATCCCAGAGATGGTAACCCATCTTGTCTACATCCCCATAACCAAGGAAAATGCATTTGACACTCTTAGGATCTAGCTTACTTCTCTTGTCCCTGGGCACATGGAAAAATGCCTCACATCCAAAGATACGGAGATGGGCATAAGAGGGAGTGTAGTGGGAGCTTACGCTCAACTGCCAAGACCCATAGACTGCTTATTGCTTCAAGCATTTCAAGCGAGCTCTAATGGCTATCTCTCACCTAGCCGACGCGCTGTCGATCCTACGAGTGTAGTGAGCTTACCTTGATGCCGATGTGAGTAGCCTTCTCCCTCGCACACCTCGGTAGCTCCATGATTCTTGATGCTAGCTCAAGCATCCTCAAGCCTCGTCCATCTCCAAGCTCCATCCTCCATAGCCGCACGTGCGAGAGAAGAGAAGAGAAGAGAAGAGAAGAAGAGAAGAGGAGATGGTGAAGAGCTTCACCCTCTTGATCCTTCACTCCTACACACTCACTCCCTCACATTCTCACACTCCCTCTCTCAAGAGCACACACAAGCAAGAAGAAGAGAAGAAGAGAAGAAGAAGAGAGCTCTTGTTAGCCACACACCAAAAGAATGAGCTTCCATTCACTTTTTGAACTTTATATACAAACCCTAAAATCCCATGGGCACCCATCCCCTTTTTTACATGACCGGCCATTGTGGCAATGTCTTTTTTCCATTTCCCTCTTCTAGCCTTGTCCTCTAGCCTATACCCATCTAATATTTTACAATTGACACAGGAGGGAGCGTTGCGCTCTTTTACAAGAGTTTTCCAAGTTTTTTGAGGTGCCTTTCATTTAAAATTGCGCCTTTGGTCTCGGCTTAGCTTCTAGAGGTCGCTTGCGTGTCTTTGCTTTTTCCATGCTTTTTTCGCTTTTTCCTTCATTTTTCGCCATTTTCCACCATCTCGACTTGGGGTTAACATAATCCCCCTCCGAGACGGGTGCAAGTCCCATGGCACTTCTGTGTTCTTGTAGAGTGGTAGGCACTTGGGCAATGATGGTGTAAAGGGAAGGGCCACATGTAGATTCAGGTGCATGTGGAAGCTAATGTTTGTCGGGGAAGCCGGATGGATAGCGAGTGGTTGACAGGGACCTCCGAAGTTGCTGGTTTGCTGCTTGTGTGATGCTTGAAAGGAGAAGATGCAGTGCTCTTCCTAAGGGGAGTGACTACCTTACTGTTATAGTGCAATGTGCTCGTGCTAGTGGAATGGGGAGGCGGGTCTAACCGCAAGCAAGCCTAGGTGATGTCCCACACTTGAGGACCCCATTTGTGTTAAGGGAGGTGCAGTGCAAGTGGCTTAGGATGACAGGTCTAACCATAGGCGAGTGTTAGCTCCCTAGGTATGTCCTGCCCTTGATGTGCCCTAAGCATGAAGTGGGGAAGCAAAAAGGGCTAGGGGATAAGGAGCGGAGCCGGCCAACCGAAGCCACCGGGCACGCCTAACTTGAGAACCCCTAGGTGCAGTGATAGTGCTCTATGTGGTGTTTATGTGCTTCTACAAGTGAGTCCTTGTGTGCTTTTCCTTTCATGTTATTCTCTTTTTTTTTTTTTGTAGTTGTGGAATGACAGCCATGCCTAATTGTCTTCATCTGAATGAGGAGGGGAAGGGGGTCGGATGGATTTGCTCAAAAACTGGTAGCTTTGCATGTATCCTTTCAGATTCATGCGGACATGGAGAGAAGTGGTGGAGAGGAAAGGGTGATTGCACCTAGTGAATTGGCTGTCATTCATATCTTCTAGGGGGGCTAGGCAAAAAGAGGGGAGGAGACTAGCCCTCATCATGAGACGAGCCATGGCGCAGCTGTCAATAGCGTTAGGGTCAAAGAAGAGGGGAGGTAGGCCGCGCTCTTGTGGAGTTGGGTCCTGCTTAAGGAGTAGCTTAAGTAACCTAAGATAATTACATGTTGTTACAAAGGCGGGGTAAGGGCATGAGGAGAAATCCGCAAGTAAGCGTGTCATAGAATCATCTAGGCTTTCGGAGGTAAAGAGAAGGGCATGCTCAAAGGATACTACATTAGAGTTATAAATAATAGGGAAGTCGTATCGCTCGTGGAGGGTGGCATCAAAATCCACACCTACCCTTCGAGGGTATGCCATGTAGATGGGGTTGTTCTGGTCGAATGGCAGGGTGTTACAAAACGCCATCCAGGCGAGCATGCTGATGTCGCATATACTCGCCTCCTCCACAAGGGTTGGCTTTTGTAGCCCTGTACAATGTGTGGGACTGCAAAACTTTGTTATGCCAGTAATCAGCCACTTCTGTGCCCTAGGAGGTCAGGGTTTTGTCTCGCTCTTCTAGTCATCTTTGCCCCAACTGGCTATCGATTGCAATCACCTCATCCATCACCTTGAGCAGCAAGACCCTCCGCAGACTGCTGGGTAGGAGAAAACTAAAGGTAAATGGATCCTTTCCTTGTTCTTGTATCTCCCACAGCACCAGTTCTGTGTGGAATCCCGTGGGGATATTATCAGGGCAAGGTGGGAGGGGTGCGGACGGCAACACGGCTGGTTTGGCTCTCAGCTATTTCCTGGCTTTCTCTACTAGCTTTCTGTGTCTTTCCCTAAATGTGGCTTGTCTTTCCGCAGATGGGTCCTCTTGTGATGGCTCTTGAGACTACGGCAAGGGGGGTTGTGGGACTACATCCTCCTTGAATCGGTTCTTGTCGATCTCAAGTTCTACTTCCTCCCCCTGCCGTTCTCCTTATGGTGCTTCCTCTTTGAATCTAAGGGCGTCGATTTCCTAGGGGGTTAAGCCGGCTAGCAATAGGTATTTCTGTTGCTTATCCAAGCTCAGCCTAACCTATGCAGGTAGGGATGGCATCTGCAATCCAGCATGTAAGGCTCTGCGTGTGATGCTGAGCTTTCTTTGCGTCACCTCCAATGACTCTCCTTGCACTGAGCGGGTGATGTCCATGATGGTGTCGAGGAAGGCTTTTTGTTGGGCACCGAAGGCCACTTGGGCTGCTTCTGCCTTGCTCTTTGCAATGATTTTCTCCTTCTCTACCAGAGCAAGGCGCCGTGCTAGTGTCTTCACCCTCTTTTCATTATGCACAGCCCACTCCTCTGCTCTTTTGTTCATTTCTTCCATGCTCTCTCCTTGCTTTAGGGTTAGTATCATGAGTTTCTGTTCTTGGTCCTCCAACTCCCTAACCAGCCTCTGTTGCTCTTCTTTTTCAGAGTTTAGTTGATCTATCAGGCGCTCAATTTCCTCTTGCTGCTCCTCTATGTCTTGTTTTCTCTCCTCATCTCTGGCATTCAGCTCAGCCACAAGCGCATCAACCTGAGTAGATTTCGTAACAAGCTCCTGGTATTGCACTATCAGGAGCTTGTGCTCTCTTTGCATCTTCACTAGCTCCTGTGTTTCGTTTTCAAGCTGCTGTCTCCAGTGCTCCTCCCTGTCATCCTTAGCCTTCATTTCTTGTTTAAGATCTACGATCTCCCTTTGTTGCATGGCTATCATCCTCCTTTTATCCAGCTCTGGAAGGCGGCTACTGATTCCTTCTCAACTGCCAACTCAGCCATGGCTATCTTGCGTTCCTCCTTAGCTTTCTCCAATTGGGAGAGTAGCTCGGCGACGCACTCTTCGTAGTTAGCCAATGGCGTCATCGTTGTGTGAATGGGTGAGGTTGAGGCTTCTACTTTCTGCCTTTTAGGATCTTGTCTGGATTCTGCATCAGTAGCTAGCCTCTTTTGTCATGTGGCCGTGGTTCCTATGCTCTGTCCCTGGGCCATCTCTTTGTTGATGAAGTATTGCATCCATGCCACAAAATTTGACACGTCGGCAGGGGTTGGAATGCTAGGGGTGATGGCGGTGGGTTCAGTGGAAGGCACCAAGAGGGTAGGAATTGGATGAATTGGGGCCTTGCCCTTGCCCTCAGTGACTGCAGGTGGCACGACCTCTGGCACCTGTGTGCTAGACCCTGGCCTTTCTTCTCTCTGTGGGCTCCAGTTCCCCAATTCATCAGCTCGGCTTTGTTGCTCGATGGACCAGCGTGTGGCGTCAGCCAGGTCCTCTTCCTCCTTCCTTCTTAGTTCTTTCTCTTTCTCATCCGCATTTCTTCTCCTTTCCTCCTCCGCTTTTCTCTGCTCTTCCTTCTTTTTCTCTTTTTCTTCTTTTTCCTTTCTTTTCTTCTCCTCTGCTTCCTATTTCGATGCCTTCTTTGCTTTCTGTAATTATTCTTTTTCCTTCTCTTCCTCCTGTCTCTTCTTCCTCTCTCTCTCCTTGGCCTCTTTTAGGGACTCTTTCTTTTCCCTTTCCAAGTCTTCTCTCTCCTTCTTTCTACCTTCATCATCCTTCTTCTTTCTCTGCATTGTCCTCTTCTTGGGCTTCTTGGTTGTCTTTTTGCTTGTTTGTCCTTCCCCTTCTTCCTCTGTCTCAGTTCTATCGGTGGACCTATCCTTGTCCTGGTGAGGAGGCAACCTCTCTAGCGTTTCTCCTTCTCCTTCTTCTACATCCTGTGCTTCCTTCACTGCCTCCTAGATGAACGCAGTCAAGACACCTCCATACCTAATGAAGGAGGCTTTGGAGGAGGCTTTCTTTCTTTCTGCAGCTTTAGAGGCTAGAGATTCTCCTCCTCCTGGCACACTTCCTAGGGCCAATGCTTTGGCTGCCTGGTCGATTATTTTTCGCACGTACCCATTCCAGTCTACTTCGTCTAGGGTATGGGCTGCTACACTCTCCAGCACATGTACGCTAATTCGATGCATCAATGAATTGTAGCGTTGGCTGGAGAAGAGCACATGTATCAGCTTGGCTTGCATCATGGCTTCTGCATCAGGGATATCAAGGATGCTTATGCCATCATTTGTGAGCACATCTTCCTTCTTCATTTTAAGCATGGCATAAACATCCCTTTTCTGTTTCCTCTCTGTCTTTGGCTTCAACCCCAAAGCCTTCTCCACCAAGGCTGGGTCTAAGCGGACCTATACCTACTTTGCATCTTCTCCTCTGCCCACCGTCACAGTACCACATTCTCGATCTGGGTTGTACGTTCTGAGGAACTCCACGCACTTCATGTGTCTAGCTCCTGCGAGAACTTTTCAAGATACTTCGTGAGGTTGCATTGTTCAACCACCCTCCTGGCTGCTTCCTCCTTGGCCACCACAGCTTCTATGTTGTGGATGGTTTGAAATTTAAGCTGGCTGAAGGCGCGGTTCTCTAGATGGATGCGGTATTGCTCCCTTTCCTCGTATGTGAATGAGAGTCGATGGGCACGGTCTTGCTGACTGTAGCATTTTATTCTCCTACCATAAATCATAACTTTCATTAGTGCTTTCTACATATTAATTTGCTCATTGCTAGAAAAGAAAAACTCTATGCTTTTTGAATGAATTCATTAAGAAGCAATGTAGATTTTCCTTTTTAGACTTGGACTGTTTGCCATTTACTTCAAAGTTTTCATGCCCATTTTCCTACCCCATCCGTTTTTTCATAATACATGTTTATGTTTTTCATTGATTTTACTTTGATTCATTTCTCATCTGATTCATTTCACCTTACCCCTTTCTCATCTGATTTATTTCACCTTACCCCCTCCCCTTCCTACTTGAGAAGAATCCTTCCTAGGATTGAGGGTCAAAAGGTGAAGGGCTTTCGGCATGGTGGTATAGGAGTTGCTTGTGAAGGAGCCAAGTATAGAATTTTGGATTGTATTCCAATTGAGCTTCGCGGTCCAAATCAAAGGGTTGAATTCCCACGTGCGTGGTGTATGTGAGAACATATGTGAGGAAGTCACTAGAGTCGATACGGCTAGCAATGTGTAACTCTTCCTCAGTCAACAAGCGATCGAGGTAGGGGTGTTCTTTGATGTGTTCTTGTAATATTTCCGCGTACTGCGTACTGTAAATATTAACTTCCTGCACGTCGTGTAAATCTCGTGCAAAGATTATCACTAGTGCCAGCAGCTAATCTATAACCACACGCGGGAAATGGAGACACTCCACCTTAGGAAAATAAGGCCGGGGATTCAAACCCGCATAGCCACGGGAAAACAGCCTCTTGGGAAGAGGTCAAGAGGATAGGTAATTGCAAATTTTTTTATTATCTTCCCCAGCCGATGTGTGGCTGGGGGAAAGGGATGGGCTAGTAAGGGGAGCATGAGGAGGTGGAGGGAGAGAGCCATGCAAAGGGCCACGTGGGGAGGTCCCCTCTCCCCCCCTTGGACTATAAGAACCCCCTCTTGGGGGGGGGGGAAGAAAAGGGGGAGAGGGAGGAGGACGTGCTGAACGTGTCGTGTGAAGGCCGTCGCTGTGGAAGGGAGGACAAGGCGGCAGAAGGCTGTTGCCATGTGAGGGAGGTGGCCGTGTGGAGGAGGGACGGCTGTGGAAGGAGAGGACGGGCTGCTGCCGCCGTTGGGAAAGGGGAAGGAGACCAGGCCGTCGCCACGTGAAGGAAATGCTGCCGCCCAGTCCGCCAGCCTCCCGCCGCCACAGTCCGCTGCCGTGAAGCCGCCCGGCCACCTTAGTCCGCCGCCGCCGCTGGATCACGAACCCTCCCCTCTCCCGACGTGGATGTGCTGCCAGAAGCTCTTAGAAGCTTCTCTAGGAAGCTTCTAAGGGGGCTTCTCAAAGCCCCTTCCCGTGGAGTCCCTTTATAAGCCCATTTTTACCCCGGGATTCAATCCCCCTTTCCCATTGCATTCCCACACAGCCCATATTAGCCCAGTGCAAGTCCCCCCTTCTCGTGGATTCCCAACACAAGTCCCTTCCCACCGATCACCCATAAGCCTTCTAGGCTCGGATTTAAAGCCCCGTCCCACTAGATCCTCCAAAAGCCCAATTGTTCCCCTCGGGTTTCGAAGTGGAAGCCTATAAGGCCTTCCTACCAAATTTTTCCATAAGCCCTCTAGGCCCCAGGTCTTGTAGAGAAGAAGAGGGGTCCTTAAACACCTTTCCACAATATCTTCAACCCTCGGGATTTTGAAGAGTAAAAGAGGAAGCCTATAAAGGCCCTTCCCACCAATCACCCACAAGGCCGGTCCTAGGATTTTAGGGAAGGAGAAGAAGAACCCTAAAGCCTCCATTCTTGCAAGGCCCATTTCCACAAACCAAGCTCCAACCCCTCAAGGCCTTCCATAAGGCCAAATTCCGCAAGCCGGTATTCTCAAGGATCCACATTTCGGAAGGGATGTCCTGCGTACCAGGGAGAAAAGGCCAAGATCTTGAGACTGCATACCAAGGCGAGTATATCTATAGGCCGCGAAGGCAATCCGGAAGCCAAAATCATGCCTACAATGGGCCCTAAAAAGTCACAAGACGCGCCTGCGGAAGGATCTTCTCCTAGTATCTACGTGGATATTTCCCGGAGTCCACAAGTCCAGGTTTGATCTATTTGGATTCCACACAGAAGTATTGAGTTAATCATGATAAATTTCATGGATTAGGAAGCACTCATGCATGTTCGAATTCAACTAGTCAAGTTAAATGCAATTGGAAAATGAATTGGCTATTTGAACATTTATTAGAAATAGCTTAAGATATGAAAATTGATCATTGGTACGTTCAATGGAATGAATGGAAAGAGCATAAGGTGTCCATGCATTTGTAGGACCTTATTAGCAAGTTTCCTTTTGTGTATTCAAAAGTGACGAGCCTAGGACAACTGTTGCCTCATTACAAGGTTGAAATTATTAAGGTACACCTTTTTACTAGGCATGGAAAGATTAATGGCATGTCCCATTTTTAGATAAATCTTCCTTGTAATGATTCATGAGGAAAAGTTAACACCCATAAGATGTTATTCGAAAAGGAATAGAAGGGCACGAAAATGATCTATGGACTTGCAAGTGGCATGATTATTTGATGTAAGTCCTAGTAGGACCTAGGAAAGTTAGTGTTCAGATTATCAGGTATTTTTACTTTGCCAAGGAAAGATACGGTTATTGTGAACCATGTGATGCGTAGAAGCAGTGAATCGCATGTTTACACGTATTGGTGAAGTTGTATCTATTGTTCTCCTTTAGATCTAGTTTATTACCTTTAGGAAAGGTTTCAAGACAAGTATATTGAGTTGTCTAAGTCACCTAAACCACAAGAGATTCATATGGGCATGGTTCAGTCGATATGACAAATATCCCAAGTGCTAACTAGTGTTTAGCGCGATAAGGATTCGACCTAGTTTTACACTTGTTGCCAAGTTAAAACCCGCAAACCCAAAGATCTTACACACATTCACGGAATGTCGAGTCAATTGGATGTTCATGCATAAAATGATCTAAGGTTTTATCCTAAGGATCATTCGTTCTAATGATGAAACTCCGACGGAGTTGCAAATTTCTAAGATCGTGACCCAATATAATTAGGAATGGGTTGGGTAAGAAGAGACCCTAAACCCTGCCACTCGCCTGAAGTTAATTCCGTGACCTGAAAACGCCGTTTAATGGGTGAAATGATCCCATGGAATATATGCGACACTTGTGCAATAAGTTGCAATGTTGCATAGACTTGTGGTTTATTCACAAGAGAGTTTTGCCATTTCTTGGAATGAGGTTGGCAAGTTCTTATGCAAGTTTAACTTGCAAGAGGAAGAGTAGTCATCCTGTTACAACACCTTTCTTGGGAAAAATTGCCAAGAAAAAGGGGAGTTAGGTATTTGCCTGGAAGAAAAAGGACCAATCAATAAATTGAAGTGACATGGTCGCCAAGATTTACTATTACCTAAGGTATTGATTAAGTTGGGTTAACAGGGTATGGCCCTAACCCAAGGATAAAAGGGTGAACAAACAAATCCTTGGGGATCTTGCCAAGTCGCAATTTGATCCCAAGTCGAATGCTGGATGCATTCGGAGAGAATGATTCACTTTTTAACAGTTGGCCAAATAAAACGACCACTGGAATTGATTGTGCTTGTAATAGTTTAGAAAGCACTGTTTGCATTGTTTGCTCAAGGAACTAAAGGATGAAAAGATATCTAAAGCTTCAGGTTGAAGCCTGAAGGGAGAGGCAGCTTCAGTTACCCCCGACTGCCTACCTGACCCTAACCAAGGGGGTTGTTAACCGCGCCGGGAACGTGGAGCGAACCCGCCGTGAGAGGTCTCTCCGTCGAGTTCTACTTGGAGCAGGAGGACGCTTGGGTGCTAGAGGGGGCTCTGGCCGTAAATCCCTCGCCTTTCGGGCCCTGCACAAGAGGCTAACATGACTCGGGATTGGATCTCGAGGCCCGCATACTAGTCTACGGGCGGAAGCTTGGATTAGTGATCCCTGGTGGATTACTGGATAGCCTTCGGGCGGATTATGAATACGCCTACGGGCGAGAACTCCTTGTATTTCAAAGATAAAAGGATAAAATGATAATAAAGAAGTTGTTTGGCATTGTTTTCTTTATGTCCTGTGATAAGATTACGTGAAGGAACCAGTGCATAACAGGGTTAATCAAAGAAGCTGTTTGTATATGTCAAACTAATGTGGTAGGTAATTACATAACTAAAACAAACCGAGGAAAGTGCGGAGGATGGACCATGGGTCTGTCCTATGGATGGGTGGTCCCGGTTAGCCGGGAACTTTTCTCAAAGTCTTCGACGAACAGCAGGTTGATCTTCAGCATCAAAGCGAATAACGAAGACGATGACCTAGAGTTACATCCTACCCGATTTACGCTGTTTTAGGGGAACGGAATGGGACTATGCCTTATGGCAGAGAGGTCGAGCCTTGCATCCCTCTCGTTTCCCATTCTCCTTGAACCAAGTGCAGCGTGAATCCGCTTCGGACCGAGCGCTTCTGCGTAAAGTAGTTCGCTTGGGTCTGACGCTAGTTGTTGCTAGTTAATGACCAAACAGGAAAACCCAAACTCAGGTCGATCCTAAGTGGGAACGGCCAGGATACTTCCGCTACGTGGCAGACACGGGAAGACCTAGATCGCAAGTCCATAACATTCCATGGGAGTGCCGGGCGGAGCTTTCTAGACATCCTTCCCGATGGACTGCTAAGACGTGTCCGGGATGATTCTAGTGGACACGTTACAGTTCTTCCATGGGTCAGCCACGAAGAGTGGTTAACACTCTATACGAGGTGGCTGCGACGTAAGTGGGATCATACTCTACTATTTTGATGATGCGGCATTGGTTAGTGTTGGTCAGTATGCGGCATCCTTTAACTTTCCATTGCAACCTAAGAGCATACCACTACCTCAAGAAGGGTGATCCAGTATCAGTGAGTTGTGATAACTCCGCGATTTCTTGGTCAGCGATAGCAGAAGTGGTTCGTGGATCGTATGACGTGATAAGGCACTGTTTGATGGCTTGCTCCTTGGAGATTTCGCTGTTAAGCAACTCAGCAGCGGAGCGAGAAGCTTTTGTGAACGCGAATTCAAAGGTTTTCCAAGAGCAAGGCATATTTTGCACTTCAGTTGGCAGACCTAAGTCCAAGCGGTCATAGCTTAGCGCGAGTGACACGAAAGTGTCATCTAATATTTTAATACAATCCACCACGTCATCCCCGGTGTCCTCAGCGAGGTCAACGGCTAGCGCTAAAAAGGATTTTCGTTCATAGGAGGGCATAAGGCCGACATGTGGTTGAGGTTTGACAGAACAAGAACTTTTGACAAGGAAGATGGGCGGTTGGGAGGGTTCGTGATTTTGTGGTTGGGCCACTTGGATGTTGAGTGGATTAGGAGCAGCCATGACGGACAGGCTGCTGCATTCAGGTTGGAGTTGGGGAGGTGGATTGACTTCGACGGGTGATGACTCTTGTGAGGAGCCTGCGGTTCGGGCCAGTAGGCTTCTGGGACTCTCTTGGGCTTAGTCGTGGATAAGGCGAATGGTTGTGGTTCAGGAGAGCACTGCGGCTTGTGGTTTTGAGGGTTTAGGGAACGCAGTTTGATCAAGCTTGAGGGCAGTGTATGAATGGTGCCTTTGGCCGTGTGGGCCTTAGTGATCCACAGCCAGGTATTTTCCTCGTAGTAGCCTTGCGCATGTAAGAGGGCTTTAGGGACCCATCTTTGCTTGATCATGCGGCGCTTTCTATGACTGCATCTTGGCTTCCTATGGTTAGAGTTTTTGTTCTTATGAGGATAGAAGTGTCGATTCCTAGGCGACGGTTGCGGCTGCTTGGGCTTCCATTGAAATCTAGGCTGTTGAGCCTGATGCTTTGCTACTGTGGGCTGTGATTCCAGAATTCTGGGAGGTGGCAGCCGCGCACTACCCCCTTCGTAGATTTGGTCATGGAGAATTCTATCGGTGGCTTTGCGGACGGTGATGAAGTCGCGTAACCCTTGCTAAAAGCTGTGACAATGCGAACATTGCCTATTGCGAGGTGGATGTGCTGCGACTCATAATCAACATTGCAGTGAGTCTGCTTTTTGAAAGTGTGCCCTAGCAGCGACTCCGTGCCTGCGTCTTTAGCATTTGGAAATACGTAAAAAATCATTGTGACAGTCTCAGACTCAATAGAAACAGCTACTTTGCACTTGTCGAGGAGTGCGTAGGAATGGGCCCCATACGGGCTTAATTTAGTATTCGTGGGCTGAAGTGGTGGTGTGCCAAATTTGGTCCAATGATCGTGAGTTAGGACATTGAAGTCTGCTCCCTCATCGATCAGATCGTTGAAAGCGCAGGTTTGTTTTGCAGTGACCATTATATGGAGGTATGTGGGCTCTATGGCTTCCTCATCCTCATCATCAATCTCCATAATTGTGGCCACTCGTACTTTGACAGGCGGTTCTAACATCGGGGGCTCGTGCAAAGGATGGGTGGGAGGGTAGTACTTCTTGACACGACTGCCATTAAAGAAGCCTATTCCCTCACCATCTAAGGTTTCGAGTTCGACATTGCCTGTGCGGCTGATTACACGAACTTTGAAGGGTCCAAGGCCTCAAAATTTCATTTTCTGTTTATGTCCCTTAACGGAGTAGAGGAGCACTAAGTCACCCTATTCAAAGTCGCGCTGCTTGACATGCTTGTCAAACCAACTCTTGCGATGGGCCTTCTCACATATAAGTGCATGGATGGCTAGAAGACGGGTCTCTGATAGGCGTTCAAGCTCAACTAGGCATTGCGTCCATGCCTCCTTCCCTTCCCATCGTTCTTGAAGGGCTATTCTCAGGCTAGGAACAAAGAATTCTAAGGGTAGGATTGCTTCTATTCCATAGGTTAGCCTAAACGGGGTTTGACCGACAGTCGTTTTATAAGCTATATGGTAAGCCCACAAAGTCGTCATAAGTTTGTTGTCCCAATCACTACGTGAGACTGAGACTACTTTGGTCAAGACATTGACGAGAATCTTATTCGTGGATTCTGCTTGACCATTTGCCTTAGGGTAGTATGGCGATGATTTATGATGGATAATGAGAAAGGTGGACAGGAGATGCGCTATCACTTTGTTGATGAAGTGTGTGCCTTGGTCATTGACCAGTTTGATGGGGCAGTTGAATCACGAGATCACTTGCTCCCATAAGAACTTGGCAGTCTTCCTAGCATCGTTTTTACGTGTGGCTCTTGCCTCTGCCCATTTCGTGAGGTAATCCATGGCCACAATGATGTACTTGGCTTGTGAGTACTGCACCGCAGGACTGATGGGTCCTATGAAGTCGATTCCCCATTTTTTGAAGGGTTATCGAGTAATAATTGGGATCAACTCCATCTGATCCTTGCGAATTAGGACTTTTGTCCGCTGGCGCTCATCACAATGCTTGAAGAATCACGTGGCATCGCAAAAAAGCATGGGCCACCATAGTTGAGACTACAGCACCTTCCGTGTTGTCGTGTCTCTGCTAAAGTGTCCTCCCGCAATGCCGTTGTGTGCCTGTGAGAGTACATCGTGCATCTCATGCTCACATACGCATCTACGTAGCAATTCGTGTTGCCCCAGCCTATAGAGTTAGCCTGCAATCAGCTGATAGGGCTGGATCTTAAGGATCAAGCGCCTAAGTCAAGCTTTTTCTATTGGTCACTCAGGTAGTCCGTGCTCAAGCACTTGGACTATGTCATCTGCCCAATATGGCGTTAGATCAGCCTTAAATAAATCTCTCTCGCTGGACAGGTGAAATAGATGGGCGTCGGGTAATTCATCAACGATGCCTTGTGCTGTTTTCCTTTCTGCACAACCACGAAGAAATCGAATTCCAAGAGCAAAATGAGCCATCGAGCTATGTGTCCTATAGCACAAGGTTTGTTTAGATAGAGCAGGGCTTGATGGTCCACAAAAAAGATGAAGGGTGTGGGCAATAGATAATGCTGGAATTTCTTCACAGCGAACACCATGGCTAATCCCTCTCTTTCTGTTGTCAAGTAGTTCATTTCCGTCTCAGTGAGTTGTCTGCTAGCAAAGCTCACTGGATAATCTAAGTTGTGCTCACCAGGTTGGCACAACACTGCCCCCACGGCAAACTTAGAAGCATCGATGTGCACGTGGATGGTAATGGTCCAATCTGGGGCTCGTAGGATTGGTGCTATGGTTAGAGCCTTTTTCAATTCTTCGTATGCTCATTGGAATGCCTCGGTCCACTCGAAGACAATCAGCAGCTTGTACAATGGTCTGGCGATCAACGCATAGTTCAATACAAACCGCTGATAGTACCCCATATGGCCTAAGAAGCATTGAACTCCCTTGTAATTAATTGGGGGTGGAAGGTCAATAATAACCCTGACTTTCGAGAAGTCAGTGACAATGCTTTTCTTCGACACTATGTGCCCTAAGATGCATCCGTGCTTTACCCAAAACTGGCACTTTAAGGGGTTCAAGGAGAGACGATATAAGTGACACCGTTCAAAGACTGCACGGAGTTTGTCTAAGTGTTCAATCCAAGTCGAATGGACACACAGGTCTTCGACAAAGACTTCTAACTCCTTACAAAGCATGTCCTTAAAGATGGTACACATGAGGCATTGGAAAGTGGCAAGGGCGTTAGTCAACCCGAAGGGCATGAGTATGTAAGCAAAGACGCCCCACTCAGTGTTGAAGGCAGTCTTGTGCCTCTCTGCAGGATGCACTTGCACCTAGTTGTACCCTGAGAACCCGTCCAGGCTTCCTTGCCTGCCACCCTCTCAAGCATGTGCTCGGTGTACGGCAATGGATAGTTATCTCTCTTTGTAGCAGCGTTCACCTTCTTGTAATTGACACACACTCGGATTTTTCCATTCTTTTTCATCACGATGACTATGGGTAATACCCAGTCTGTGTGCTCAATTTTGTAAATGAATCCCGCTCTCATCAGCTTGTCAATTTTCTCTTTGACAGCATGAGCGTGTTTTGGATTCATAGGGTACGGTCGTTGCTTGACCGACGTTGTGTCTGGCATCATGGGTATGTTGTCACGACACTCGGATCTATCCCCTTAAGCTCTTCCAAGGACCAGGCGAATACGTCTATGTACTCTCGCAAGAGAGCGACAATACTAATTTCTTCTTCCTCAGTCAAGTCGTCGGCAATGAAGACTGGTTGGGGTGTTTCCCCTTCCTGGGCTAGATTCACCTCCTTGACCTTGGCTGGTCCCTCGATTGGTTCGTTGGTTTTTCCTTAACGTTTGTCACCTAATAGAAATACTACCCTATCCCCTATTTTGAATTTCGTGAAGCGCTCAGGGAGGTCCTGCGGTTTTTGTTGTTCTTCCGTTCGCGTATCCCTGGGTTGTTTTACATTTTCCTACCTTAACCGTCTGTGCCTCAGGTGGACAGGTAGGTCCCCCTTCGTGCGTCTAGTCATGGGCGGCCTAGGGATTTCTGGATCACTGTCTGAACTAATCTTTGACTCAGAGTCGGACTCTCCATCCTCACTAGAAGAGATAGTCTCCCCTGGTGGACGCAGTTCAGATGGTGATTCTGTCCTAAGGACCGGTGTCGTCCCTGGCTGGGCTAAGCCTGCTTATTCAAGGTCTATTGCTCCTACGTGTTCCAACCAGGTGTGGTCACATTCCCTGCGCATGACCCCTCGCTCTATCCTAAAGATATTTCCTTTCTACGACTTGGATTCTGCTCATATTTGCTCTATTTCTTGTCCTTCAGTGTCATATTCTACGGTATCTACTTCACCCTCAGTTCCATCACTGAAGGATTGGCAGTCTTTGTATTCATTGTTAGAATCCCCTTCATCAGACTGCTCGTCCTCTCCTGGGGCTTGGTATACCTTTTGTCATTGGTCAGGGAGTAGGGCCCAGTTATACATGAGGTTTAAGTCATGCACTCTGGTCCATTGCCACTTGGATTCACCTAAGAGATCCTGTAGTGGTTTGAAGTTTGCAGCTAAATTGCCAGCTAGCTTGTCTGTCAAGTATTCCATCATCTCCTAGAGTTCCCTTTTGTTAGTTGGGACTTGGAAGTTGACAGGCTTAGGCTTTCCCCAAAGGGTTCCTGCCATCATGCAGACTGGTACGGAGAGTGTGTTGCTAGGCTTGCCGATCCTTTTCATGGTTTTCTCATACACCTCATGGTCTGAGAATGGCAGGTCGATTGCAGCAAGAACGTGCATCCAATCCCGCTCATCCTTTGGGCATGGGATATACTTGGTCAAGGGCCCATAGGACTCCTTGACCTGAGTGTTACCCTTGAGCATAGCAGAGATGGTGTCTAGGTCGATCAGTGAGGTCTTCCAAGTATCCATCTCTATCCTTACAGCATCCATTCTATTGCCAAGGAAGATCAAGCCGTTACCCCAATCTTCGATGACTCTAGCATTGCGCATCGAGGGTCGTCCTAATAGAATATCGTATTCCACTCCCTTCATGACTATAAAGTCAACAGAGAACTAGACGTGTGAAATCTTTACTGGCCAATTCTTAAGTACCCTGAATGGCTTTACTGTCATACCGTTTGCTAGTGTGACATTAAACCTAGCAGTTTCGACAGGTGGGTTCCCCTAAGTTTAAAGCATTGCGTGGCTAAGCACACTAACCCCAGCTCCCGTGTCTACGATTTCCTTTCTTGTTGTGTTGCTTAGGGCTAGGACCGGTAAGACTGCATGCATCTCAGAACCTTCCGAGAAGGCATTGACGTGTAAGGATTTAGGCACAAAGTGCAGCGTCAAACTCGGTATTTGCGTTTCTGCATCATGGTCTTGAGGGTCTGCCATGACCTGCTCTTGTGACCCTTCGACCCACTGCTTAAGATCTTGCCATAGGGTAGGATGCTGCCTAAGCAGATCTCCTAGGCTAAGTGTTATAGGGGTAGTCACTAGCGTGGTCAGGAGATCATTGGATGCGCATCTCTCCCCTAACCTGGATTGTCCTGGACAATGGTCGTGACTGATCTGCGGCTCTGTAGCATCAAGGCTTGGTCTTAGTGGCACTATTTGTGGTGCGGTTGCTTCTACCGACTTAGGTTGAGGCAGTGATATTGGGGTTCTTACACTGGAGAGATCATCGATCTCGTCCTCTATCATGGGCTCAGCGTCTTTGAGATGCTCTTGAGCCTCCTTCACCCATTCCTTCACCTTTTCTATGGCCTCTAACTGTCGCTTCGAATGCGGGTATTCTCCTACCTTAGCGCTTCCCTTTTTGGCCGTCTTAGGGGCTGAAGTCTCTGCCTATGTGTCTGAAACCTTCTTTCCAATAGGCAGAGTCGTAGCACTCTCAATTTTTAGTGCAACTTTAGCTTCTAATCTCTTCTTTTTCCACCTGTGGCTTTTCTTCCGTATCGAGGCTGCGTCAAGATTGCTAGGTCTTAGCAGAGAGATGTCGACATGCTTCGTTTGGGCTCGGGTCATGACCTGCAATGGGATGGGTGTGGCCTCCCCATCGAGGTTTTCGACACCAAACAGCCCCAACGAAACAGATGGTACATTGGCTGAGCTAGAAGATGGCTTTTGCTTTGGGCAATCTATGAATAGATGGGTGATTCCACACTCTGCGCACCTTTGGTCAGCCTTGTCTCTGTTTTTGCTGCTCTCTTTCAGGATAGCGTGATGAGACATGACCGGGGTGACCAAAAGTCCAACAGATGATTGGATCTTGCATCTGCCCTCCTAGGCCTCTACCTCGTCCTCTTCCTAATGCCATCACCGGCACGGGTCGATAGTCCATGAGGACAGTGTTGCCCTCATCGTCATGCGAGACGTAAGGGTATATCTAAGTTTCTTCCTCACTTGGCTCCTCCACGTAGTGGACTGGAGCATCGCTTGGTGGATGGGTCACATAAGGACCAGGTGGTCTAGGGATGCCCATAGGATTTATTTCCATCCTAGGAATAGTTGGCTTCATATCATTAGGCCCGGGAAGGGCCAATGGGGCTCCCCTTCTAAAGAATGGCTGCGGCCTGTTCGCTAGGTAAGGCTGGCCATAAGGTTGCGAGTACGAAAGTCTTCTTGGTAATCTACAATGTGCGACGTCATGGCCAAACCTACCGCAGTTAGCACAAGGTCTTGACCTAGGGTCTTGACACTCCGTCGGTAAGTGGTTTCTGCCACAGTATACGCATTGGACGTGCAGGTGCGTTGGTCATCTCAACATGTCTTGCAACTTGGCTAATTCCATCTTGACATCAGCCAAGCCGTGGTTTGTCTCGGTGGCCTTCCCCTTATCTTGGGATGATGGGATTGATCACTCACTAGAGGTTGACACTCTCTCTGAACCTCGCGAGTTGGTCTCCTCTACGTTCGAGCTCCTAGAGCTCCGCTCTTTCAGCTAATCATTGACTCTGATGGCTTCCTCAAACACTCTAGCTACCGCGTCTCGCTGCAAGCTTGAATTGCCTGCCAAAGCCTTATATAACTCCTCGTCTCAAATTTTGCTGATGAATACAGTCGAAACTGCTCTTTCAGTCAGTCGCTCGCCCAGAGGAATTCTCTTGAAGAGACTCCTCACATGGGTTATGTAGTCGCGAATGTCCTCCTTCTCTTTCTGCTTGACGTTCATCAAGCATACTAGTAGGTTATTAGAGTATTCAGGCTCGGAAAATCTCTTGATGAAGAGATCCTTGAGGCCATTGAAGTTGGCTTGCTCTACAGCATCCAGGCTCGTATACCACGTCCTACCCTTGCCGCCTAGGCAAAGCCCAAACGCTTGGGAGCGTTGAGTTAGGTCATTGAGGTCGTTGGCTTCGCAAACTTGCTCAAACTGCTCAACAAAGCTATATGGGTCATCATGGGGTTGGTACTTGTCAAGTTGCTTGGCAACGATTGGTATTTTGGACTGGCTCTTTGAGCCTTGGTTCGCCCCTAGTCCTACAAGTAGCGATGTCGCTAGTGCCGCGGCACTTTGTTCTGCAGCCGTGTTATCTAGCAGTCGCTTCATGAGAAGCTCGCTCAACGTCAAGTCCCCCTCTAGGGCTCTCTCGTGATCTGTTCAGTTTCTTCCTGCTAAGTTCAACACTCGCTGCACCTCGCGCAACTCTGTACTTTGCCTTTGGCTTCTAGCCTACTGATCCCTATTGTATTCGGCCATGCCTTGCAATGCTTTGTGGGCTAGTTTTCTCTCCTCTTCTAGATCTACGATGATAGCATCTGCTGTCCTACCACGGTGCTCATACCGGGCGTGTGCGTCGTAACTGCTTACTAGCTGAATAGCATCTGGGAAGACGTTCAAATCGAGTTCCTCATTAGACTAGTGGTCTGAGCTTTCCTTTGCCATTGTCGAGTTGTCTTGCTCCACCAAGCTCTCGATCAGGTTCAGTAGACTCGTTAAATCCACATCGTCAGTGCCCCTTGCTTGGTCCTAATCTGCGCTTTGATGGTTTGCTTATGTCTTGGGTCCTCTCCTATTGATGGGTTCCTTGAGTGGTTTATCTGAGTGAGTTCCTTTAGTTATTGAATATAAACCTCAATTTATGATTCCTCAGTGCATGTGTCGTTTCTCGTGCACTTGTGCTCAATCAGGATTTCAGCTTTCTTAAGTGTACTTCAAGTGCGGAAATTCAATGTGAGTGCAGTAAGAAATTCCTCGACGTCTTACACACTCGCTTGTTTCGGGCCTGATAGGCTTGTAGATCAATTTTCTAGCCGTTTTGTCAGGGTTTAGGGTTTTTCTCATATGTCGCCTTGTTTGTTTTTGGTTAATCAGGTTTTGCAACTCAGCGGTTCCATCTAAGTCCTTGGGTCTCGCAACTACCTACTTCTAGCCGCTAAGCGGCTACTCGCTATGATTTTTTCCTATTACGTGTGCCAGAATCAAGTTCTAAGTGCCCGGAGGGTCTCGACAGTTTGTGCTGCTGCGTATTAGCCGGGTCAGATCAAATTTCTAAAAAAATTGATAAAAAGTTGCACTCTGACCAATCGGTTCAAATTGCAGGGTCCGAGTAGGTCACTCGGACGGGCCGAGGCACAGGGCCGAGGGCCAAATTTCAGGGTTTGACTCGGACGGTTTTGATTCGGATGGCCGAATGGAAAATTCAGACAAGGTGATTCGGATGGGCCGAGCCACTTGGGCCGAGGACCGAATGTGGAAAGTGGCTGAGGGCCGAATTTGAGGCTCGAACGGGCAGGAGGCCGAGGCCAAATGTGCCATGTGGAAAGTGGCTGAGGGCCGAATTTGAGGCTCGAACGGGCCGGAGGCCGAGGCTGAATGTGCCATATGGCCAAAAGTTTGACTTAGACAGGCCGAATGGGTGGACTCGGATGGTTTGCCTCGGACCGTCCGAGGGCAAGGGCCGACTAGGGTTTGGGCCGAGTGGGCCGAGTGACAGGAACCGAGGGCCGCTTCTGGGACTCTGCCTAGAAAAGGCCACTTGGACGGGCCGAGTGCGGCACGCGTAAACAGCACGAACACAAATCTGATCGATTCACAATATGTAAGCAAGCACAATGGCCATGCACTTCTAGATCTTATCTAGGGGAGTAGAGGGAGAGATTCATATACCTGAACGGGGCGGTAAGCGTGTCGGTGATGCGATCGAATCGATGCGGGCTGGAGCTCTCTCTCTCTCTCTCTCTCTCTCTCTCTCTCTCTCTCTCTCAAATGGCACAAATAAGCTCTCCCTTGGCCTCTTGGCTCTTATACCCCTTCCCAAGTGTGGTGTTGATGCCCCCAATCACTCACTTGCTGATCTTAAGCATCACTAGCGAGCGTTTTACCCATTTTTGCACGATTTTTGCCCTGTTTTGCCCTGTTTTGAAACAGTAAACCCTACCCTTCTCCGGTTCGATTTCCTAATTCTAACCTACGCTAAATGCAACAAAAATCAAAGGCAAAAAACTGAAATAAATTCTCCATGTTTTCCGATCATCAAACAACCAAAATATCCCAAAATACTTACTTGTTTTGAAGACAAAAAACACCCAACTTCCTACCTATCTCAAGCTCCATTTCGGGGATGAATCCCCTACTTCGATGCTCGATATGAGGCGTGCAAGTGCTGAAGCTTGAATCTGTTGGTCCCCACAACAAAACCAAAATGTAGTGGGAGCTCACACTCAACCGTCAAGACCCACGGACCGCTTATTGCTTCAAGCGTTTCAAGCGAGCTCTAATGGCTATCTCTCACCTAGCCGACACGCCGTCGATCCTATGAGTGTAGTGAGCTTACCTTGATGCCGATGTGAGTAGACTTCTCCCTCGCACACCTCGATAGCTTCACGATTCTTGATGCTAGCTCAAGCATCCTCAAGCCTCCTCCATCTCCAACCTCCATCCTCCATAACCACGCGCGCGAGAGAAGAGAAGATAAGGGAAGAGAAGAAGAGAAGAGGAGATGGTGAAGAGCTTCACCCTCTTGATCCCTCACTCCCACACACTCACTCCCTCACACTCTCACACTCCCTCTCTCAAGAGCACACACAAGCAAGAAGAAGAGAAAAAGAGAAAAAGAAGAGAGCTCTTATTAGCCACACACCAAAAGAATGAGCTTCCATTCACTTTTTGAACTTTATATACAAACCTTAAAATCCCATGGGCACCCATCCCCTTTTTTACATGAATGGCCATTGTGGCAATGTCTTTTTTCCATTTCCCTCTTCTAGCCTTATGCCTCTAGCTTATGCCCATCTAATATTTTACAATTGGCACAAGAGGGAGCCTAGCACTCTTTTACAAGAGTTTTCCAAGTTCTTTGAGGCGCCTTTCATTTAAAATTGTGGCTTTGGTCTCGGCTTAGCTTCTAGAGGTTGTCTGCATGTCTTTGCTCTTCTTCCATGCTTTTTCCACTTTTTTCTTCATTTTCCTCCATCTCGACTTGGGGTTAACAGGGAGGTTTTCCAGTCCATACCTCCTCGGTAACCTGAAAATCCAAACCACTAGAAGGTGATCTGTTTATGATATGCACAGTTGTACTAACTACCTCAGACCAAAATCTCTGTGGTAGGCCTGCGTGGCTAAGCATACTACGTACACGCTCCTGGATGGTTCTATTCATCCGCTCAGCCAAACCATTCTGAGGGGGAGTGTAGGGGGCGGTCAACTAACGCTTAATACCCCTCTCATCACATAACTGCTCAAAAGCACGTGAGACATACTCACCCCCATTATCTGTCCTTAGGCATTTTAGCCTATATCCAAACCAATGCAATCCATCTCTAAAATACAACCAAGACATCAGATTTCATCTTAATGGGATAAGCCCAAACTTTCCATGAAAAATCATCTATGAAAGTAACAAAATACTTGGCACCACCCATAGACTAACAAGGCATGGACCCACAGACATCCGAATGTACCAATGCCAAGGGCTCACTCATGCGTTGCCTACCAGAATTTTTATGCGTAGAGCTAGTCTACCTGCCATAAAGACAATGCTCACATGAATCAAAACATGCATAATCAAGGGGCGGTAAGTACTGCAAACCAGAAAGCATTTTCGTTCCCTTAAAAGACATATAGCCATACATGTGGGATAGAACCCACAGACAAAACATGATCAAGGGAAGGAGCTGATACAATCAAGGGATATAGACTGCTAGCCTTGGCACCTCTCGCAGTCACAAGTCTACCATGAGTGATCTTCCATGCAGAGTCTCCAAAACATACATGATATCCCGCATCATCAAGTTGTCCAGCTGACATGAGACTGCGTGTCAAAGCAGGTACATGACATACATCCTACATAACAAAACTACAGCTAGAAGGAAACTACAGCCTAACATCACCAATGCCCACAATATCAAGAGAACTGTCATCACCCAAGCGCATAGAACCTGAAACAGTATACGGTATGAATGAAACCACTCTCGGCAAGGTGTCACATAAAAGGACGCACCTGAGTCCAAGAGCCAACACTGTGCATACATAGAGTGTATCTCTGTCATCTGTGAAGCATTAGAAAAAGCTGCAAGAATATAATCATCATCGTCAACATCCTCAGGCTACATAACATTGATTTCTTCAATTTTAACACTTGATTTTGCAGGCACTATGCTACGATCAGAAGGCCTATCCTACACTTTGTCTTTCCCCTTATCTTTGCGCCTTTCATTGCGCAGTTCATAGCATTGTGGCCTAATATGGCCCTTTTTCCTACAATGGTGATAAGTAACATCTGCATTCTTGCCACGGGATTTGCTACATGACTTCCCACGTGACTTGGACCAAGATTTCTAAGAATCCCGTCCACGGCCACTGCCACTGCCACTGCCATGCTTTCCATATCCATCATTCCTGCCTCTAACTGTCATAGCATACGAAACACGAGAGGCATCCAAATTCTTACGGTTAACCTCTCCTTGCAAAAGAGCACTCTCAACATCAGATAATTTCAAGGTAGTAGTAGAGGAACATAATGCAGTGCGGAATACATCCCATGACTCATTAAGAGTACCAAGCAAGAAAAGAGGAGTGACATCCTCTGCAAAAGTGATGTCCTGCGAAGTTAAGTTCTTGAGTATAGCATGGAACTGGCTCAAGTGAGCAGACATGGTCACATTCTTCTTCATGCGCAGATCCATAAGCTGCTTCATCCAATACATTTGACTCGCTGGACTTTTCTTGTCATATAGATTCTTGATTTGATCCCACAACTGCCATGCACTCTTTGTTCTTCCTCAAATACATTATAGTGAACATGTTCTGCGAGAGATAATACAATAGTGAACTTGCATAACTCATCAAGCTCAAGCCATTCCTCATCTGGCATAGTTGCAGGCAGATGCCCGCTCAATCTCAAAGGTTTGATCTGTGATTTTTGCACCAACACCTACCAAATCTGGCTCTTCCAATAAGATTAATTCGTACCATCAAGCTTAGTGATCTTGAAAATAGCATATTTAGTGGACGAACTCACCATAATGCAGGCTGGAAGACTGTAGACAGTTTAAAACTGCTTGCTATTTACTGTAGAAAATGACAAAAAAATCGCCAAAATTGAGAGAAAATGGCAAGAAAAGTGTAACCAAAGCTGCTGCCCACCAAGTACTAGTGAAAGTACATCATTTCAGAATATTTCAGCATGAAAAATCCATGTCACTCCATACATAGATGCTTGCTGTAATAAATTACAAATTTCAGTAAATGAGAGCTAACAGTGCCAAAATCGGATCTCAAATCAATCAGATACTTCCAAGACCAAAGCTGGCATCATGCGAGTATAAAATAGACATATGACAGTCGATAAGCATGAATCCAACACCCAAACATGTCATACAAACATCTGCCAGTGAGTAGGCACACCCCAGTCAATAGGGCAAAGTGTTCCTGCCACTACCAAGACTTGACACAAGTAGGTGTCAGCTCACAAAGAGAGGGACCCAAAGCAAAGAGTCAGCTCATAAGCACTAGAGGAACCAAGACATATGAACCATGCATCATCCTGAAGGGTAAAATATCCCAAATAGTCTCAAAAGCTCAAAGAGCATAGACTGCCTGCTCAATGGCTGTCAAGAATCCAAAGACGTTCCCACTGGCACAAAAGTCGTAAATATCAAGCAACAAAGCTCGAACAAAGCATGTACAAGCACCAATGACAAGTGTCCAATATCAAGCATCAATGGTACATCCCGGACATGTAGGCAGTAGAGCATTCGTATGTAGCATCCATAAGCATATAAGACATCAATTACATCCCAAGATACAACTTTGGCAAGCCAATAAATAGCTCAAGTAAGCTCCGGGAATCCAAGGTCAAGCCAAGACCGAGCTCCAATAGCAATAGGCTCCAAACAATGTAACTAGCATGTAGTAATGTCATAGGCTAAGCATGTCAAGACTGTTGAGATATCAAGCTCCACTCGTGATATGCCAAGGCGACCGTTGTGTATTTATGTCACCGACTTATTAGCTGTAAATGCGGTTGGTAGACCGCCCATGAATAATAGCTTGATGATAGCTATCCTTATCTACTCTAGTTCGTGGCTCAGTTAGTATGCCACCTTAGTTAGTTGAGTTTGGTTTGAGACCATATATAGGGTTCTTCTATTTCTCTGTACTTGAGTTCTTTTGGCTTACACAACTAAGAAGAGAAAAACTGTTTTCAGCCTCCACCTGTGTGTATTTCCCCATTGTGCAAGCAAGAAAGCTACAAGTGAGACTCCTTCCTTCTCTCCCACAATCGTGACATGGTATCAGAGCCTGGTTCATGGTAAGGAGCTCAAGAAAGCAAACCAAATTTGCGGTGTTCTAGTAAAAGGACCAGTGTTGCTTTCATTTTTCGAGTTTGGGAGCAAGTCTTTGCAGGTAGCACAGCCGGAAAGTGCAAGAATGCAATGTCTCAGATTGAGAAGCCCTTCGCGGTGTAGCAAGATTGAGACGCCCTGTTTTTTTTATTCGAGGTCATTTCGGGGCCTATTTTGGAGGCGGAAGTTTTCCACACGCACTCAAGAAAATGCCATGTTTTTGCTATGCGACTACTATTCTACAGGTCGGTGAAAAGTTACCATAGAAATTGCATCGTATGCCTGTGTGCAGAGACATTGGGAGTTACATAATCATCCTTGTTGCCTGTTGATGCAAAATCGTCACTAGGAAGTGACTGTGTGGTCAAATACCACTTTCATCAATTTTGCATATTTGCCCTTGTGAGGCTGAAGCTGTGTTTTTTGCAGTGACATAATTTTTTGCAGTGTTCTGTAATGGCGTCTGATTCTCTTTCACAGATTGTCACTGAAAAGCTTGACAAGAACAACTTCCAAGCATGGAAGTTTAGAATGATGAATTTCTTTATGGGAAAAGGATATTGGGAATTCGTTGCAGGAAATGAAGAAGAACTAGTTCTTCCTTATATTCCCAATCAACAGCAAATGCAGGCATTTAAAGGATGGCATGAGAGAGCCAGAAAAGTTATGTACTAGTTGTCTATCAGTATTTTAGACTCTATGATTGTGCATATTCAGGATGCAAGTACGCCAAAGGAGGCATGGGATACTCTGTCAAAAATGTATAGCACAAATACACAAGCCAGGAAAATGCAGCTCAAGCAAGAGTTGCACAATGTGCAAAGAGAAAGTATGAGCATCAATGACTACCACATGAAGGTGAAGAAGATTGCAGATGCACTTGCTTCCATTGGGTCGCCAGTGGAAGATGATGATTTAGTTTCTGTGACCTTGAATGGTCTAGGAAAGGATTATGCACAGTTCTGAACATCGATTTCCATCCGTGAAAGATTTCCTGATTTTGAGGAGTTGATTGCTCTTCTAATTTCTGAGGAGCAGAGAAATGGTGGTGCATCTTCTTCAGGAGGAACTTCAAAAGAAGCTTTCTTCTACTCAAATGCTGGAAGAGGTAGAGGCAAAGGTAGAGAAGGCCGATCTGGAGGCGGTGGTAGAAATCAGAATATGCAGCAAACTCAAGAAAACCAGTCTTATGGAGGAGGACGTGGTAACTCTAGAGGCAGGGGGAGCCAAAGAGGTCGTGGTGGATGGCAAAGAGGCCAAAATGCAAACAGCAATGTTGAATGCTACTACTGTGGTAAAATGGGTCATATGGCTAAAGACTGCTATAAAAAGTAGAATGACATCATGAATGGAAAATTGCAACAAGGGAATTATGCATCTTCTAGTAGACAGGGTGATGACAGAAATGAGCATTTGTTTATGGTGCAGCACATGACCAATTCTGTGACAAGTGCAGAAGAAAGCAACGATGTGTGGTATGTTGACTTAGGTGCATCAAACCACATGACAGGTCATGTAGAATGGATGCAGAATGCAACGAAAATGGAAAAACCAAGATTTGTGGACACTGGTGATGATACTGCACATCCTATTGTGCAGATTGGAAAAATTCATTGTCTATGCAGGATGGGAAAAAGAAATACATGTCGGATGTATTTTATGTCCCGAATATATCACCAAGAACCTGGTTTCTGTTGGTCAAATGGTTGAGCAGGGCTTGCAGGTCAGATTTAATTCTCCTGGATGCTTTGTTGAGGACATGAAAAATAAAGGTCCCTTGATAGCAAAAGGAAAGAAGAAAGTCAGAATGTTTATGTTGGATGCAAACATGCCTGAATTGAGTGCAGCAATGTTTGCACATGGGACCGGTGTAGTTGCAGATATTGATATCTGGCATAAACGCATTGGTCATATTAACGTACAGCTACTTAAATCAATGCAAGCCCAAAATATTGTTGCAGGATTGCCTAAATTCAAGGTTGCAGAGATGCATAAGGTATGTGAAGCTTGTCAATTTGGAAAACAGGCAAGGAAACCATTTCCTAGACATGTTCAAGAGAGTAAGAAGCCATTGGAATTAATCCACTCTGATGTGTGGACTATTAAAACTGCATCTATTGGAGGCTGTCATTATTTTGTCACTTTTATTGATGACTATAGCAGAAAAATTTGGGTGTATTTTATGAAAAAGAAAAGTGAAGTGTTTAGGCATTTCAAAACTCTTAAAGCTATGTTTGAAAAAGAAACAGGCCTGCAAATAAAATGCCTAAGGTCAGATGGAAGGGGAGAGTACCTCTCAAATGAGTTTGCAAGGTTCTTGCAGGAGCATGGCATAAAGCAGCAATATTCATGCAGTCATATCCCACAACAAAATGGAATTGCAGAAAGGAAAAATAGGCATATTGGAGAGGTATCTCGTGCCATGCTTAACAAAAAAGACTTGCCAGATTTTTACTGGGCTGAATCAGTTGCTACAGCAGTCTATATAATGAACAGGACTCCCACTGCAGCAATACATGGAATGACTCCAGAGGAGAGGTATACTGGTAGGAAACTAAATATTTCTCATTTGAAAATTTTTTGTTGCATTGCCTATGTTCATGTGCCAGATGAGTTGAGATCCAAGTTGGATCCAAAAGCTAAGAAGTGCATCTTTATTGGTTACTCTCTGTAGAAAGGATATAGATGCTATAACCCTTCTACTCGTAAGTTTACAGTGAGCAGAGATGTTGTTTTTTATGAGATGAGTAGCTGGTATAAACTAGTAAATGTGATTGATGATGTAGATGTACAAAATGGTAATGCTGCACAGAATTCACAGCAACAGTCACAAAATATTAGTGGACCTGGAGTGTCCTCTAGCAGTGGTTCACATTCTTCGCCATGGATAGCTAGATTGAGATCAGGAGAATCTCCTCAAAGCAATGCAGATATTGGTATGTAGGTTTCACGAAAAGGAAAAGAGAAGGTAGATCAGCCCATGTTTGATGTGAATGCAGGTCACTCTTATGTGGATGGTGAATCCAGTGCCTCAGAACAGAGCATTGATGATGAGTTGGGTATTCCTTCTATTGTTACACTTGGAGTAAGGAAGACCAGGGATGTTTTGAGAGCACCTGGGAGTGAACCTACTTTGCGCAAGTCTACCAGAGCTAGGTATCCTATGGATAGGCTGAAATATGATGGATTTACAGTCATTCATTATGCCTATATGGTCAAAGTGATACAGGAATCAGAACCCACTTCTTTTGAGCAAGCCATGGAAAAAGAAAAATGAGAGAAAGCCATGGATGATGAAATGGATGCCTTGAAAGCAAATGCTACATGGGAATTGGTACCTTTGCCTAAAGATAAGAATGCAATTGGTTGTATGTGGGTTTATAAGGTGAAGCACAATGCAGATGGTTCTGTGAACAGATACAAGGCAAGATTAGTAGTCAAGGGGTATGCACAAACATATAGCATTGATTATGAAGAAACATTCAATCCGGTTGCAAGGATGGAAACCGTAAGAGCAGTCATTGCTATGGGTGCATCAAAGGGATGGTCTTTACATCAAATGGATGTAAAGAATGCCTTCTTGCATGGTGATTTGCAAGAAGAGGTCTATATGGAGCAGCCACCTGGTTATGTGCATGCTGTTCATCCTGAGTTTTTTTGCAGGTTGAAGAAAGCCTTGTATGGCTTGAAGCAAGCACCTAGAGCATGGTCTGACAAGATAGGACAGTATCTTGTCACTATTGGCTTTCAGATTTACAAGGCAGATTTCTCACTTTATGTGAGAAAAACAGAGAAAGGTATTATGCTACTTGTCATTTATGTTGATGATTTGATTATGACAGGTGATAGTGATGAAGATATCCTTCATGTGAAAATGCTATTGAAGCAAAAGTTTGACCCAGTTTATGCAGGCTCCAAGGAAACCACATTTGGATGCGGCTAGACGCATACTCAGGTATGTGAAGTCCACATTGCAATATGGACTATTTTATGAGACTGGGGTTCAGATACAGTTGCATGGATACACTGATGCTGATTGGGTTGGTAGTATTTCTGATAGACGATTCACCAGCGGATATGTGTTCTCTTTTGGGAGTGCTGCAGTCACTTGGAGCAGCAAGAAATAGCCTACAGTTGCCTTGTCGAGCACAGAGGCTGAGTACAGGGGTGCAGCAATGGCTGCATGTGAGGTAGCTTAGTTGCATTAGCTACTTTATGATATGCATCAGCCTACAGATGGGCCAGTTGTCATTTATTGTGACAACGTGAGCAGTATACACTTGGCAAATAACCCAGTCTATCATGCTAGACAAAGCACATTGAGGTGCATTATCACAATGTGTGGGAGAGGGTTTTACTAGGTCTTATTGATCTAGTTTATGTCAGCACAGAGGATCAGGTAGCTGACATATTCATGAAGGCCTTAGGCACAGAGAAGCTGTAAAGTTCAGAGACCTGCTTGGTGTGCAGGAATTGGGGTTGAGCTTGAGGGGGAGTGTTGAGATATCGAGCTCCACTCGTGATATGCCAGGGTGACCGTTGTGTATTTATGTCACCGACTTGTTAGCTACAGATGCAGTTGGTACACCGCCCATGAATAATAGCTTGATGATAGCTATCCTTATCTACTCTAGTTCATGGCTCAGTTAGTATGCCACCTTAGTTAGTTGAGTTTGGTTTGAGACCCATATATAGGGTTGTTCTATTTCTCTGTACTTGAGTTCTTTTGGCTTACACAACTAAGAAGAGGAAAATTGTTTTCAGCCTCCACCTATGTTTATATTCCCCCATTTTGTAAGCAAGAAAGCTACAAGTGAGACTCCTTCCTTCTCTCCCACAATCGTGACAAAGACCGGTCAGACATAAGCAACATACATGCCATAAGTACATCCAAGATGGAGCATCCAAATGCTTTGCAAAGCGAGCTCAAGCTCAACCAAGACGGAGCATCCAAATGCTTTGCAAAGCGAGCTCAAGCTCAACCAATGATCCCGAGTCAAAACCAAGCTCTATGTCGAGCCCCAAGTGTCAATACATCACCATATATGCCCGAAACATAGGCCGAAAAGCATAGGCATAAGCATACATGAGTAAAATGACTTCAGCCCAACTGTGTACAACAATGATTTACTGTTCAAAACTGAGAATTTCAGCACCAAAATCAGCTCCAAATGGTTGCCAAACAATAGGCATACATTCCCCTAACATCCGGGCATCAAACGGGACCAACCAGGCATCAATGACAATGCCAAATAAGCTGTAGCATCAAATGTCTGTGTAACACTATCATAAACTGCCTGTGAACTGTTATGATAGTCCCAAAATAGTGTTAAATCAGTCCAAATGCTATGCCAACACATCAACCATCAAAACCAAGCATCAAAGCATGTTCATATGCCCAAAATGGAGCCTTTGCAAGCGCCAATGAAGGGGGAGAGCTGTTGTTGTGACTATCAATGCTAAAGACACATATGGGAGGGCTGCGTGATTGTGGCAACTATAAATGCTAGTCCTAGGGTTGTAAAAAATGGTGGCCAAGCTTCGGAGGGGTCTGGTTAAAGCCAAGGAAGGCCTCAAACAAGCTCCAGCAAAGGGGAGAGCAGCCCACATATGAAATGAGAGCTGGGAGTGTAATGGCTACCCTGTTTCAAGAGGGATGAAAATTGAGGTAAAACCTGTAAAGAGTGAAGCAATACCTCTCTGTGAATGCCTTGAGGGTTCCCAAAGGGGCCAGGAAGGTGCTCGGGAAGCCGGGGAGTAACGGGAGCTCGAAGGAGTCGGATATGGCTACCGGGAAGGAGACCCAATGTGAGTGGGGAGTCAATGGGTAGTTGAGAATGCCACGAACCAAGGTCAAGAGTCAGGAAGCCAAGATCTAATACCAATTGAAAGGTGAGAAGGATCGAAGCTTGCACTCAAGAGCTATGGTGGGAGAGCAAGAGCAAGAAAGAGAGAGGCAAGAAATGGGAACTCCAACAGTCACAATGTGTGACCCGGCCTTCTTTTATTCAAACTGTCACTAAAAGAATAAAGAATAAAGTGATGGTGATGGGTGCCCACCATCTGCAGTGTGTAGTGGCGGTGACTCTCAATGTAGTAATACATGGGCAGCTAGGCGGAGACGCCTTTACCCCCAACATTTGCAAGCTTAAACGATATCATTGGGTGAATAATCTACTACTCATTTGACTTTTTGTGTTCCATTTGACTCTTCACCTCTACTAACATCATAGTCAAAGAGTAGAAGTAACCACCAAACTACCGTGGCAATGGTGTTGCCACCATGAAGCATATCTAAAGGCCTTTTCCCCCACTACTCCTCCATGACACTCAACTCCATTGAATAAACTTCTCATTTCAAAAGCTAAATACATGAGCTAGGAAGGCATACCAATAGTCTCAAAATGAGCTTTGAAATGTAAACATGGTATGAACTTTTGCACACCTTGATTATTTGGTGGAATATTTTAATTTTGATCAAAACAAGTGGAGCCTCTCTTTGGTAGGTATTACACTGTGACTAACTAAAATCAATTCATTTAGCTATGGACAAAGATAGTGGATCCCACCCTTGCACATTTCTAACTATGACCTTCCCCTTCCATATTTAAAAGGTAACTAAAATCAATTTATTTAGGTATGGAGAAAGATAGTGGGTCCCACCCTTGTATGTTTCTAACTATGATATTCCCTTTCCATATCTAAAAGGTAGGCATGCTTTGATAGTCCATGAATAGGGATAAGTTGGTAAGGGATAGGGATAAGTAATCTTGATAAAAATAGCTTTGAGTTTAGTAGTTGGCAATATGAACTCTTAAACAAATTTTAATATCTGACAGTTTCATCTTTTTATAGTTTATAAAAATCAATGTTGCATGAATTACAAGCAAGGTGAATGTACATGATTGCGAGCACGGTGAATTGTTTTCATCTTATCAAGCATTAAGTGCAAGCTATAAATAGCAAGATGGGTATTAAGGTTTCCTTTCAATTTCTTTTTTTTGTTTATAATGTATTTTTAGCAAAATGAATGCTAGTTAAGCGTGAGAAAACACTTTTCTTCTACAACTATGGGGTTTACATGCAAGGAGGATTTGCCACACAATTTAGTATGTTGAAGTCACCATCATAAACTGTGTTAGGATTATGCTCTATGACACACCACTTTTCTTTGTAGGGATTTATTCAAACACACTATGCATAGCAACACTCATATTGAACTATTTTCATTTCTCTATAATAACTACTGCGAAACACATACTATTTTAGATATACAAAGGTATGCCCACAATTTTATCAAAGCATTGTAGAGCTTCATCACTGTGACCATTTTGTGCATTTCTTGCAAATAGTGCAGTCCAAGAGAATCCATCATGAACAATATGTTTGTCAAGCACTTGCTGTGCTTTTGCAAGAGCACCACATTTAGCATACATAGTTATTGAAGTGCTTGCAACATAGGGGCTTCTTTCAAGTAACCCCCGTTTACAAATGTCCTCATGTAGCCTTGTGCCCTTGAATAGATCCTTTTTCTTTGCACAAGCCTTCATAAGTCCCACAACGTTAGTAGCCTCCTTTGGAAAGACATCTCCTTCTCCTCTTGAGGCTCCCCTTCACTCAATTTAAATGTGGACATTGATTCAATTTTTTTGACCTCTTCAAAAACCTAGGTTGGATTGTACAGGAAATCCAACCACAAGGCATCTACTATCACTTTGTGCTTGAAAACTGGAGGCCTTGCACTGGTTAAAGTGGGGTGAAAGAAAAAGGCATGTCTCTATGAGAGCTCACAAGACTTCATGTTTTGCAGATGTGGAATACGCCATGACTCATAATAAAATATATTGGGGCAAACTAACCTTGCTATTGCAATTGTCCCACCGTTGCGAGGGATCTTTGAACTTCATGTTGTCAGCCTTGGGATGGTGTTATCGAAGCTTATCATTGGGTGGTGATGGCTGATCGATGAATCTTTGTTAAGATTCTTCCAAAGATTGGAGAAGTGCATAGGAGCACCTAATTTTCATGTTGCATACTATCTTGGTTTTTCATGCTTTATTAATAGCCTTAGGGCCACCATTGCAACTTGCAAGAATGGGTAGCTCACTTCTCCACCTTTGTCGAGATCTAAAATTTTCCTCACACATACAACTCTCTCTCTCTCTCTCTCTCTCTCTCTCTCTCTCTCTCTCTCTCTCTCTCTCTCTCTCTCTCTCTCTCTCTCTCTCTCTCTGTGTGTGTGTGTGTGTGTGTGTGTGTGTGTGTGTGTGTGTGTGTGTGTGTGTGTGCACGCACACACACATGGGTAAGTTTAATATACACAATTTCTTAGATATATATTTTTCTTTCTCTATCTTTCCCTACATTTCCCGCACTACTTGAACATTAATTTAGACAACGTGTGTTTATATTCATTGATTCATAGACTTATCTCTCATATCTATCTATCTATCTATCTATCTCCCCTTGCATTTTTGCTTTTGAGCACTAATTCAGACAAAGTGTGTTTATGTTCTTTGACTCATAGACCTAGACATGTGTAAGTGCGTACACCTACACGAGAGCATTTAGAGAGAGATCTTCATCTTGGATGTGCCTAGAGCATTTCAAAGCTTTATCATGATGTCCATGTCCAAATATCAAGCAACTGGGACAATCCAAGTGACTGCATGTGGTGCTATATGCTTTTTTTGAACACTTCTTGCACTTTTACAAGCATAGCACACTTAGCATACATGCTCTCTAATGCAATGCCTAGCACAAAATTACCATTTTTCTATTAGCTCCAACCTATGAACCTTAGCTTGTATCGCACTTATCTCATATCCACATCAAACCTTATCAACTCACACTTAGATAAAAGTATGGTGGCAACACTACATGGGAATATTCATTATCTCAAGAGAAACGCATCAAAAATTGTATTGGCATAATCCAAAAATAGCAATCTAGCTCATAAAATGCTTATTTTATCTCTTGTGAAGCTTTGAGCTCACCCACATTCTCTTGCCTATCATCGTTTCCATTTGTATAGTCAAAATCTACATAAAATTCTCTTGCCCAAGTCAATGAAATCAAATAAAATGCAACTCTCAATGCCCATTTTAGAAGAAATCATATATGCATCAAGTTGATAGTGCCTGTAGGGATTGTCAAATCATGAGCAATGTAGAGTAGAAATGTACCACTAAAACAATTCAATCGAATCCAACTCACTACAACAACGTCTCTCTTCTCTCCATCATTCTCTCATGTAACCTGGTCTACACCAAGAATTAGAGCATCACCCCCTCTTGTATAAAACCCTACCTGAGAAGGAGTTGCACGTAGTTAACCACCTTGAGGGTCCCAACATCTTGATCGACATTGTTACTTATCATTGTGTGTTAGTAGCTTGAATGTTCGATTTGGATCCTCTTGCTAAGTTAGGTAGAACCTCCTGAGAGATGCTCCATATCAATTTTACTTCAATTCTCTCAAAGCAAAGCATCAAAGAGAGAATATCGCATTTGTTTAGGACGAAAATAGATGCACCTTTACTAATGATGACTAGGATATGCTAATGTTTTTCCACAAGCATCTCTCAATGCTGGCCGAAGTTCTTGGATTTCCACTTTAGGACCAATCAACAACACTGTTGGGCTCAACTTTGGCTAACACTCAGAGTTGCTTGTGGAAAACATTAGCATATCCTAGTCATCAATAAAGGTGCATCTATTTTCATCCCAAATAAATGTGATATATCCTAGTCATCAGTAAAGGTGCATCTATTTTTATCCTAAATAAATGTGATAGTCTCAAGAGAGACTAAATGTGCATCTTTACTGAAGAGAGACGATCACATTTATTTAGGACGAAAATAGATGCACCTTTATTGATGACTAGTATATGCTAATGTTTTCCACAAGCATCTCTCAGTGCTAGCCGAAGTTGAGCCCAAGAGTGTTGTTGATTGGTCCTAGTGTGTTGCTAAAATCTTAGATGTGGAAATGGAGAGAGTCATTGGCACCTTGCTGAAATTAGCTTGCTCTTGGATAAACCATTCATTGAAGGGGAGGTATTATTTGTGCTCAAGTCTATGAAGAGGGAAAGTCCCTTAGCATTTATGGGTCCTTGTGTGTTGCTAAAATCTTGGATGTGGAAATGGAGAGAGTCCTTGGCACCTTACTGAAATTAGCTTGCTCTTAGATAAACCATTCATTAAAGGGGAGGTATTATTTGTGCTCAAGACTATGAAGAGGGGAAGTCCCTTAGCATTTATGGGTTTTAGGTAGAGTTCTATCTTGCTTTGCAACTTTCAAGATGCATGCTTCAACTATCTGACTAGCTCAAGTTATTGGACCACGAGTACCTCAAACCTTTTGGTTCTAAGAATTGTGTATATGTATGTATGAATACAAGAATAGATGTAATGCAGTAATGTGTGTGTGGAGGGGTGTATGTGAGTCATGTGTATGAGTATGTAAAGGAGTAGGGATAAGTAGTATGTGACATGTGTCTATGTATGTATTATGTGTATGAGTACATATGTACATGTGGTGAATGTTTCTATATATATACCATAACTTATAAATACTGTGGCTAATTTAATATATTTCTTTCAATATTTGTTTCACATGAATGGAGAAAGAGCCTTCAAAATCTTAATATACCTTAGAAATGTTGGCAAACAGCTAAAGGACAATAAATTTGTAAGCGGCAACGTTCTTTCTGCCAAGGCGTTTATGAATCTACGGTAATAACCAACCGAAGACAAAAAGCTATGAACTTCCTTCGGAGTGCGTGGTGGACCCATGGAAACTATAACTTTGACCTTCTCGGGGTCTATCGCAATTCCTACCGAACTGACCACATGACCCAGCAATAGCCCATAAGGTACTCCAAAAACACACTTCCGTGGGTTTAGGGCGATACAAAACTGTCTACAGCGCTCAAAGCATTTCTTAAAATGATCAACTGTCTTTCTCTCACGATGACGGCCCCTAAGTCATCAATAAACACCTTCAACTCTTCAGGGGATATGTCACCGAATGTCTTATCTGCTGTTCGTTGCCACGAACCAGGCGCATTGCATAAACCAAAGGCCATCACATGGTACGCAAAAGTACCAAATACAGTAATAAAAGTTATTTTCAACTTGTCCTCTTCTGCAATTGCCATCTGGTTATGTCCTACAAAGCAATCCTTAAGCGAATATATCTCCCTACCCGCTAATTGATCCAAAATCTGGTCAATAAATGGCAACGGGTAGTAGTCCTTAACTGTCTACTTATTCAGCTCCCTAAAGTCTACACATAATCGGATTTGATTATTCTTCTTTTTTCTAATCACAACCGGCGAACACCATTCCGTGTGTTGCACAGGAAAAATCAAACCCGCTTTCCGAAGCTTCTGTAACTCTTCAAACAGACCGTCCCTCAGTTCGAAAGGCATACGCCTTACTTTCTGTCGTACAAGACGACTGCCTTCTTTCAATGGAATTGTATGAACAGCAAGACTAGGAGGAATGCCTCTCAACTCATCATAACTCCAGGCAAAGATATCACGGAATTCCTGAACCAAGGCCACATAGTCCTCCCTTTCTGCTGTGCTGAGCATAGAACCTAATTTGATTGGCCGTGAATCATCAGGTATACCAAGGTCTAGCTCGATAACATCTGCATCTCTTATACGATATTGGCCCTCTATCGGCTCATTCAAAGTGATCTGATAGATGTCTCCCGTGGTGGATCCCTCTTTGGACTCATCACTCGATGATGTCTCACTGGCAGATAAATCTTCTAATGTCTCCAATTCTGTAGAAGATAGAGGAGCTCTCTCACTCTGTGGGGACTCAGGATAAGCATCGACCACCACACGCTGGACACCTCTACCGAATATTAGTCGACCGGCGGGTATATCCACTTGGCAGTCCGCTTGCAAGATCCAAGGTCGTCCGAGTAATACTTGGTAACTTGGACGGCCTGCAAAACGAATCACCCTAAAGTCCAACAGGCATTCTACATTTGCAACAGTGACATGGACCTTAGTGATGCAGCCTTCTGGCTGTCTCAAACTATCATCTGCCATTCTAAGAATTGTGGAGGTATCTTTATGGATCGCAAGACCCAACCTTTCCATCAGTTCAGAACTCATAATGTTAACAGATGATCCCGTGTCGACAATGGCATAATCTACTAATATCCCATCGACATAGGTTGCAACCCTTGGGCAATGCTTCTCAGCATGCTCGAACCAGTCATCACCAACTCGTGCAATACCCAAAGGTTCTACGATATACCCGGTACGTAGGATCTTTCTAAATTCCTTGCGTATTCCTTGCGTACTCCTGGGGAAAGCTTAATAAGCTGTAAAAGATTCACATCCGGCTTGACTTCATAAAGAGAGCTCGCCAAATCGAATTCATAATAGTTTGATAGAGCTCGCTTTTCATGCCAAACCATCCGCTCTTTAGGTCGTTGAACCGGTTTTATTGCCTCTTTCTTAACTTTCACCTTCTTCTTTGGTGGTTCCTTATCGGCTTTACTTTCCACGGGCTTCAAAGGTCCCCCTTCCATGGCAGGATCCAAAACTTGCGTTCCTTTGTCACCTTGTTTAGGGTTTCCGTCGACAGGCTTATCCTTGTCGGCTTCTCTACCCTTTTTACCTCTTGTAAGGACAGCTCGCAGATGAGAGGTTTCAGCGTCATTAACGCGTACAGCCTCAACCAAACTAACCCCACTACCACTAGGTAGCTCCTCCACTGTAATCTTTGGTCGTTGAAGTATTTGTTTAGGCCCATCTTCTCACTGGGAATCATTTCCTTGCACATGATGATTAAGAGGCCCTGGTTGCCGACTTCCTCGTTGGAGGGAACTGATCTTACTCCAGCAACTAGCTACTAAATGGCCGGATTTTCCACAAATATCGCACTTAACATTTGGGCAATTTCTTGGATAGTTCTGCCCACCACACCATTTGCAACTAAACCTCGAAGGTGTGCCCTCATCTGGGTATCTACTTCCTATCAAATTTTATTGTTTTTTAAGGAAGTTGACATCAACGGCTATTTGTCGATACTGCTCCGTAATCATGTCGGTATAATGCTTCATCATGTCCTTAACCTCGCCAAGAACATTGGAAGCGCTCGACTCATAGCCTTGGTCATTACCATGTCATTCCATCGGCCTAACAATTCGATTAGGCACTAGTTGTTGAGCCACATGCATGGTATTAGAATTGACCGCCTGGCCTCCACCATTTGGAGCCATTTGACTGCCCGTAGGCATCGACATGCTAGGAGGAGCTGGTAATAAAGGGACATTCTGCATCATGTTCCCTCTCCCATTAGGGTTAGCCATCGCTATCCCTTGGCCACTACTGCCATTGGCCATTGCCACATTATTTCCCAATACTAAGCCCATATTTGAATTGCCTCGAGAAGCATAGGCTGCTTGTAGTCGGGATTCCACCTCTTGTGCTTGTTTAATGGCAGTATCTATATCCCCCAAAGGGACACTACTCAACTGCAATTGGATATTAAAGTCCAAACCATGTAGAAAATATTGCAATTGGGCAGCTACGGGAATAGGAATAGAGGTGTCCAGCTTACGGAAAACCTCTTTTATTTTCTTCGCATAAGCATGAATATCCTCGTGTGGCTCTTGGCGGGTTACGTTGAGTACACGCAACCAATATTGCCCACCCCTTTCAGGGGCAAACTCCCTTCGAAAAGCTCCATAAAATGAATCAATGTTCAATATGGTTCCGGCTTCTAAACCATGATACCATATAGCAGCTCTTTCTTTGAGAGTCATATTGAAGAACATCATTAAATGTCCTTCTTCTTGGATGCGACAGTTAAACATCAGCTTTTGAAACTCCCTAATGTGGAGTTCTGCATCTTCCTCAACTAGCCCATTAAAAATGGGTAGCGGGTAACCTAGAGCCGGCAAATCCGTCGTTCCTGCTGGAATTGAAATAGGCTGCGCCATGACGAGGATTGGATTTGCACTAGGAATAGGGGACGGTGGGGTTACACCTCCCGCACTTGATATAGACTGGATTATGGCAGAAAGGGGAGCACTAGAGCTTCCACCTTCTCCTGACTTACTGCTTGTGGCACCAAGACCACTAGATCCACTCCCTCGTAAGGGTTCAGCACCGCTACGCTTAGGGGAATATCTCCTAAAAATTTCAGCACGTCGCTTAGCTCTTTCGTCTCTCTCTTGCTTTTGGATTTCTGCTAGACGATGCTTATCAATAAATAACGGATCAATCACAGTGTCTTTTGGCATAAACTGCTAGTTGGTCCCTAGACAACCAGGATTCGAGGACCGCCACTTTTAAGCGGCTCCCGGCAAACACACCACTGATGGACCAAAAACCGGGCCGACACTGGCTCATGCACTAGCCGGGCCTCGTCACTACGCACAAGACAACCCCGCGGCCTCGTGGCCAGGAGCGTCTATCAAAATCTCTGCCTTCCTAAACATTGCGTTTGTAATACGTTGTAGTCCAACTGATCCTAACCCAATATTACTCCTCAGAGGGAGTCCCTTACACATAGCCAAAAGGCTCGAAGCACAGACATAGGGGGTCCTCCAACAGCTGAGTGCCGCCACCCCTCTGCGACTCTCCTACACCTTGGGGATTGGCCCCTCGATGCGCCGCTCAACATATGAACATTTCGCACAAAATCCACTCAAGGTACCATTTAATCGTATATAGGAATGTACCATTGTCCTTACTTCTCTTTTCCCTAGACCCCACGACTAGCCTATGGCTTAGGGTGTCCTGTCTTTCACTCAACGTGGGTCAAGGTCCTAATGAAAGCAATTGGCGCTGTGCATCCAGGATTTCTGATACCTTTAAATATTTCCATGATTTATGCATAGTGTGGATGCCAAGTGCTCAAATAGTTATGAAATCAATATTGTGCACATGTGCAAAATATCCTTTCAATGATTTTCAACTACCGTTCTTATGCGGCGTTGCACAAACCTAGCACCGAGGAAACCCTCGTGCTACTAGGCCCTTATTTTATAATTATTCACCGACCTATATGGCATGCAAACAAAATCTAGCAATCTTTTCATAATTTCACTCCACATTTAGACACACTTTAACCACTCTACCCTCCCATCGATCAAATGTTGCATTGTTGTATAGATTTATAGGGTATTTTGCCATCATTTTATGTGAAAAAACGGGAAAAACACACTAGAACAAGAAGGTGGGGATGAACTGAGGCAAATCCTCATGCTTCAGTCCCCACAAACATTCACAAACACTGTTCTTAATTTTCATTAATTTTTCGCACCCAAAATGCATTTTCCCCTATTTTTAGTGGTTTTCCTCTATTTTCCTTGTATTTTCCCTTATTTTCTACATTACTTAATTACTAAAAATTTAGGTTATGGGCTGTGGCCCTTAGTTTTTTCTTGCAGCAAAAATGAAAATTTAGTTGGTGTTCCTATTCATTTTCCCATTTTCATGCCCAAAACCATCATTTTTCCTTGATTTTCCATATTTTACGTGTTTTAGTGTATTATTTTGAACTACAAGATGCATATTTTTCTGATTTTTTGATTATGATCAGCAATTACTCATGGAAAACAACAACTTAAACAATTTTTAGCCCACATGAACAACATTTTATCAATCAAAAGCCATGAAATCTCAAATTTCCTTTGAAAAATTTGAATTACCGCTTATTTGCGTGTTTCGGGTTTCATGTCCATGGCTGCAAATCTGAGAATCAGCATCACTTCATACTCATGACGATCACAAATCACCATTTCCAGCCCATGGAGCAATCCGATCCATGCCGGACAAGCCTCCACCATTCTTTCTTCTTCCTTCTTCTTCCCACATGAACTTGCCTTTAGAAGAGAGAGAGGGAGGAGAGAGAAAGACTAGATTTCTATCTCAGCATTCAGGCCATCCATTGAGGAGCGAAGGGCGGTGATAAGATCCACAGACAGGAGGGAATGAGGGCCCATGATCAGTTGCAGGGGTTGTTTGCAGCCCCACACCTCCATCTCCATCAACAAGGGCGCAATTTTCGGCGCATGCTGGCGTTGATCTCCTCCTCTCTCTCTCCACGATTCTTCAACAACATTTCATGTGGCATTTCATTTTGGGCTCCCAAGGGTCACTTACTCATTTGGGCCAAATTTTGTCCACCCCTTCGCATCTTGACCGTTTCCTTGGCCATTTTTCCGTTCGGACTCGGAATCGAGCTCTGAAAAATCCTGGGCGTCTGGCTTGGCATCACGCATTGGCCAGTAGCTCGTGTCAACCCGCACGACTGTCTGAAAATTTATGAAAAATCAACAAGTGTCACTCGGGCACCTTTAAAGCACTTTGGCGCTTAAAATCGTCCTAGATCGAGCCGCCGCCTTTGACGGTGAATATTTTTCCCTTGATATTCATAATTTTTAGCTATTTTTAAGCAATTTCCGGCACCAAAATTCCACTCTCACATCCGTTTGTCAATCGGAGTTTGTTAAGACAGTCCACTTAAAGAGGTATAACTTTAGCATCACAAAGCAAGTACTTGATCGAGAGTTTGAAAACAATGTCTAAGAGGGCAAGTCAATAGAAAATGATGCCAAGGACATGGTAATACCTTCAGATCTCGAATTCGAGCTCATTTACCCCTCTAATTTAAAAAACCACTTGTCAATAGTGTCAATGCACAAAAATGAATTAGATAATTATTGATTAGGTTATTAAGATGCCAAATAACAAAAAAAACATCATGATGATGGGAAGGGAGGTACATTTTTTCGATACCCCCTCATTTCTCATAAATTCATGATTTGACAACTATTCAATCTGTAGGGAGCACTCTAGGACATGGATTCTTGATTTTTTTTGCTCTCCATTGCTACAAGGAGTTTCTAAAACAATACATGATATGAAAAGATTAGTTTTGAGTGTTTCTTTCTCCTCATAGTGGATGTTCATATGGGTTGAGAGGGAGAGGAGAAAGGGGTACCAAAGCATGATCTAATGCAAGCAATGGAGAGAGGGAGCATGAAGGTCGTTGTTAGTGGCTATGTGGAGCATCAAGAGGTTGCCTAAGCGATTTTGAAATAATAAAAAATAAAGTGATTTTATGAAATATTTTACAATAAGTCTCATTTTAAAATGGTTTAAAAATGAATGGTGTATGCATATATAAAGCATTCTTTCTAAGAAAAAAAAACAAAAAATATGCTTTCTAAATGCTTGATTAGCATGCTTTCTATAATAATAATTGGTTAAATACCATGGTACATGCTGATAATTATGAGTATGAGGAGTATTTTGAACTAGAGCTACAGATCTAACGGATTCCCTTTTCACTTGGGCCTTTTGGCCTCAATGGGATTTCTTCTACTATATCCTTACAGGCTACCACTTCTATTTTCTCCATATCTATGGATATATGGACATGCTTTAGGAGCCTAGCACACTATGCATTCAAGGGAAATCAATGGAAAGAATCTTTTCATTTTACTAGATAGCCGCAGTACCCACAGTTTTGCAAACAAATTAGCCATTGATAGACTAAAATGCTTTCCCATGCAATTACATCATCCCCTGAAAGTACAAGTGGCTAATGGTAATTAGAAAATCAACACTTAAATATGCTCTCAAGTAGCCCTATGTTTGATTGAGAATTATATGCATCTATAGATTTTATTGCACTCAAAATGGTCCCCATTGATGTTGTCTTGAGATGTGATTAGCTGAAACACTTGGGCGTAAATTGCTACGGACTTCTCTTAGTTATATATGAAGTTTTTCATAGAGAGGCAGCTCATAGGATGAGAGGGGGTTCATGATAATGCGGATTTTTAGCTTATGATAGCTAAACAACTCCAGAGAGAATCTAAGAAATGCTCATAAATATTTGTCTTACACTTGAATAAAGAAGTCAGAAATTAGTCCTCCAAATGAGGCAAGAATTTAGCATTGAAAACATTGTGAGAAGAGTAGAAGGATTTGTTTAAGATGCCTACAACCCTCCCTCCTAAGAGGTAGGCGGATCACCCCATTGATTTAGAGCCCTATTACATGCTCTCAAAAATTGGAGTGTGAAGAAGTTGCTAAGAAGGTCAAAGGAGTTGTTTGAGATGGGTTTTATTGAGCCGACTTCTTCTCATTATGCATAAGTAGTCTTATTAGTCAACAATAAGTATAGTTCCTTTAGAATGTGCATTGACAATAGAGATCTTAATAAAATCAATGTCGAGAACATGTACCCCATCCCTAAGAATGATGACTTGCTTGATGAGCTAAAAGGAAAAGTATTTTACTAAGATAGACATGAGATCTGGCTATCTTCAAAATCACATGAGAGAGGGTAATGAGATAAAGATAGCATTCACGACTAATCATGGGATTTACTATTTCCTTGTGATGTCATTTGGCCTAATGAATGCCCCTGTCACTTTCTAGAGCCTCATGAATAAAATATTATAGCCTTTTCTTTTCAAGTTTGTGCTCATATTCTTTAATGATATTCTTATTTATAATAATTCATTGGAAGAGTACTTATCACATGTCAATAGAATGCTTGAGATAATAAGAGAGCATAGATTGTTTGCTAAGGAGAATAAGTGTGTATTCATGCAAAGATCAGTAGAGTACTTGGGCCACATTGTGAGTGAACCTCGACAGATAGATTAATGAGAAAGAAGTAATTTTTTGGGATGCCATAGCTAATCATAGGTTTAATCAATTGAAGAAAATTCTCACTTCAGTCCCCATCCTAGTATACCCTAACTTGTCAAAGGAGTCTTCCATCTAATGTGATGCCAATGGGAGGGGTATAGGTGCTACTTTATTATAAGACCATGGTATAATTTCATTTGAGAGTTGCAAGCTCGATAAGAAGGAAATGCAAATGAATCTTTATGACCAAGAGATGTTAGCCATCCTTTATGCCGTTAACAAGTGGCACCATTATCTCTATGGTAGCTAGTTTAGAGTAAACAGTGACCATAGAGTCCTCAAGTACTTCTTGACTCAATCTACTTTGACTCCTAAGTAGAGGAGATAAATAGAAACCTTTAAAAATCATCATTTTTACATCTCTCATACCAAAGGCAAAGATAATATAGCGGCTAATTCACTCTCATATATGTGGGGATGCATCATATCATCTATCTCAAAACCACATAGTGATTAGGCTAAGGAGCTCTAGGAGGCCTATTTGCTAAATGAAGAATTTAGCCATATGTTTCAGAAATTACAGCATCAATTAATGGGTGATAACTCCCAGTACAAGCTTTAAAATGGTCTCATATGGACCCATGGCAAGTTTCTCATCCCCCACATCTTTCATTTCAAGAGAATGAAAAAAATAATACAAAAATACTCAGATAATTTTGTAGAAAGAAAACTCATTAAAATGAATTGAGTTTGATCTCACTTGATACATTACATGAATTCGTAGGCCTTATATAATAGCTGTTATAAGGATGGTGGACAAATGGCATGCAAATCTCAATAGATAATCTCGATTGATATTTGAAATATTATATAACTCCAACACATTATGAGCTATATGGATGATATAATACAAGAGTTATATGGATAGCAGCCAAATGGCATGGAGACCTTAATAGACACATAGGATCACCACTTTAGAGGATTTCAGAACTTTGAGTTCTAGTAGACCCATTGTTGGGGGTAAAGGGGCCTTTGCCTAGCCGCCCGTGTATTACTAACTCTCAGCACCCCATCGACTCCCTACTTGCATTGTGTCTCCTTCCCGGCAGCCATATCCGACTCCTTCGAGCTCCCGTCACTCCCCGACTTCTCGAGCACCTTCCCGGCATTGTTGGGCACCTTCAGGGCATTACATCAAAGGTATTTGATCATTTTCTTTAGGGTTTACTTCAGTTCTTAGGTCTCACAGGCTGTAAACAAGATTGGGGCAACCACCATTGAATCTCCATTGCTTCATATCTCACTTGCCTTTGAACAAGACTTGTTGGAGCTTGTTTGAAGCCTTCCTTGGCTTTAATTGGAACCCTCCGAAGCTTGGCCACCATTTTTTGCAGCCACAAGACCAGCATTTACAATTGGCAGAATCACGGAGCCCTCCCATATGTGTCTTCAGCATTGACAGTCACAACAACAGCTCTCCCCCTCCATTGGCACTTGGAAAGGCTCCATTTTGGGCATATGAACATGCTTTGATGCTTGGTTTTGATGGTTGATGTGTTGGCATACCATTTGGACTGATTTAACATTGTTTTGGGACTGTCATAACATTCCATAGGCAGTTTATGATAGTGTTACACTGACATTTGATGCTACAGCTTGTTTGGCATTGTCATTTGATGCCCGGTTGGTCCCGTTTGATGCCCGGGTGTTAGGGGAATGTATGCCTATTGTTTGGAAACCACTTGGAGCTGATTTTGGTGCTGAAATTCTCAGTTTTGAATAGTAAATCATTGCTGTACATAGTTGGACTGAAGTCATTTTACTCATGTATACTTATGCCTATGCTTTTCGGGCTATGTTTCAGACATATATGGTTATGTATTGACACTTGGGGCTCGACATAGAGCTCGGTTTTGATTTGGGATCATTGGTTGAGATTGAGCTCACTTTGCAAAGCATTTGGATGCTCCGTCTTGGATGTACTTATGGCATGTATGTTGCTTATGTCTGACCCGGTCTTGACATGCTTAGCCTATGCCATTACTACATGCTAGTTACATTGTTTGGAGCTTATTGCTATTGGAGTTCGGTCTTGGCTTGACCTTGTATTCTCGGAGCTTACTTGAGCTATTTATTGGCTTGCCAGAGTTATATCTTGGGATGTACTTGATGCCTTACATGCTTATGGATGCCACATACGGATGCTCTACCGCCTACATGTTCGCGATGTACTATTGATGTATTGTCTTGGACTTATGTCATTGGCACTGTGTCTTGTCTTGGCTTGAGCTCTTGAGCTCATACATACAGCTTTTGTGCCAGTGGGAGCATTCTTGAATGCTTATCAGACATTGAGCAGGTCGTACTTTTATGCATTGAGCCATTATATGCTATTGAGCAATTACAAACACTTGAGACTTTGGGACTTCTTACCTTTTGGGATGATACATCATATGTCTTGGTTCATTGTATGCTTATGAGCTAAGTCTCAGTTTTGGATTCGTATCTTTGTCAACTAACACCTACCTATGTCAAGTTTTGGTAGTGGTAGGAACACTTTGCCCGTTGCTTGGGGGATGTACCTACTCACTGGCAGATGTTTATCTGACATACTTGGGTGTTGGATTCATGCTCATTGACCATCATATGCTTATGCTATGCTCGCATGATGCTGGCTTTGGTCTTGGTAGTATCTGATTGCCTTGGGATCCGATTTTGGCATTGTTAGCTCTCTTTTACTGAAATCTGAAATTTATTACGGCAAACATATATGTATGGACTGACATGGATTTTTCATGTTGAAACACTTTGAAATGATGTACTTTCACTAGTACTTGGTGGGCAACAGCTTTGGTTCCACTTTCTTCGCCATTTTTCCTCGATTTTGGTGATTTTTTAATCATTTTCTGCAAGAAACAACAAGTAGTTTTGAACCTTGTCTACCATCTTCCAGCCTGCATTTGGACAGTTCGTCCACTGATCATGCTATTTTCAACATCACTAAGCTTGATGGTACGAAATACTCTTATTGGAAGAGCCAGATTTTGCAGGTGTTGGTGCAGAAATCGTAGATCAAACCTTTGAGGTTAAGCGGGCATCCGCCTGCAACTATGCTAGATGAGGAATGGCTTGAGCTTGATGAGTTATGCAAGTCCACTATTGTTTTGTCTCTCACAAAACAGGTTCACTATAATGTCTTTGAGCAAGAATAGAGTGCATGGCAATTGTAGGAAAAGATCAAAAATCTCTATGAAAAGAAAAGTCCAGCGAGTCACATGTATTGGCTGAAGCAGCTTATGGATTTGTGTATGAAGGAGAATGTGACTATGTCTGCTCACTTGAGCCAGTTCCATGCTATACTCAAGAACTTGACTTCGCTGGACATCACTTTTGCAGAGGATGTCACTCCTCTTTTCTTGCTTGGTACTCTTAATGAGTCATGGGATGTATTCCGCACTGCATTATGTGCCTCTACTGCTACCTTGAAATTATCTAATATTGAGAGTGCTCTTCTGCAGGAAGAGGTTAACTGTAAGAATTTGAATGCCTCTCGTGTGTCTCATGCTATGACAGTTAGAGGCAAGAATGATGGATATGGAAAGCATGGCAGTGGTAGTGGCCGTGGATGGAATTCTCAGAAATCTTGGTCCAAGTCTCGTGGGAAGTCACGTAGCAAATCCCGTGGAAAGAATGCACATGTTACTTGTCACCATTGTGGAAAAAAGGGCCATATTAGGTCACAATGCCATGAATTGTGCAATGAAAGGTGCAAAGATAAGGGGAAAGACAAAGTGCAGGATAAGTCTTCTGATCACAGCATAGTACTTGCAAAGTCCAGTGTTAAAATTAAAGAGATCAATGTTATCCAGCCTAAGAATGTTGATGATGATGATTATATCGTAATAGCTTCTTCTAGTGCTTTGCAGATGATAGAGATACACTCTATGTATGCACAGTGTTGACTCTTGGACTCAGGTGCGTCCTTTCATGTGACACCTTGCCGAGAGTGGTTTCATTCATACCGTACTATTTCGGGTTCTGTGCGCTTGGGTGATGACAGCTCTCTTAATATTGTAGGCATTGGTAATGATAGATTGTAGTTGTCAAGATTGTGGGAGAGAAGGAAGGAGTCTCACTTGTAGCTTTCTCACTTACACAATGGGGGAATACACACACAGGTGGAGGCTGAAAAACAGTTTTCCTCTTCTTAGTTGTGTAAGCCAAAAAATAACTCAAGTACAAAGAAATAGAAGAACCCTATATATGGGTTTCAAACCAAACTCAACTAACTAAGGTGGCATACTAACTGAGCCACGAACTAGTAGATAAGGATAGCTGTCATCTAGCTATTATTCATGGGCGGTGTACCAACCGCATATGCAGCTAACAAGTCAGTGACATAAATGCACAACAGTCACCCTGGCATATCACGAGTGGAGCTCGATATCTCAATAGCAGTTTTCTTCTAGCAGCAGTTTTATTATGCAGGATGTACGTCATGTACCTGCTTTGACACGTAGTCTCATGTCAGCTGGACAGCTTGATGACACAAGATATCATATATGTTTTGGAGACTCTGCATGGAAGATCACTCGTGGCAGACTTGTGATTGTGAAAGGTGCCAAGGCTGGTAGTCTCTACCCCTTGATTGTATCAGCTTCTTCCCTTGATCATGTTTTGTCTGTGGGTTCTATCCCACATGTATCTCTTTGGCATGCCCATTTTGGGCCATATGTCTTTGAAGGGAATGAAAATGCTTTCTGGTTTGCAGTACTTACCACCCCTTGATTATGCATGTTTTGATTCATGTGAGCATTGTCTGTATGGCAGGCAAACTAGGTCTACACATAAGAAGTCTGGTAGGCCACACATGAGTGAGCCCTTGGCATTGGTACATTCGGATGTTTGTGGGCCCATGCCTTGTCAGTCTATGGGTGGTGCAAAGTATTTTGTTACGTACATAGATGATTTTTCATGGAAAGTTTGGGCTTATCCCATTAAGTTGAAATCCGATGTCTTGGCTATGTTTTAGAGATGGCTTGCATTGGTTGAGAACCAGTCTGGGTATAGGCTAAAATGCCTAAGGACAGATAATGGGGGTGAGTATGTCTCACGTGCTTTTGAGTAGTTATGTGATGAGAGGGGTATTAAGCGTCAGTTAACCACCCCCTACACCCCCCCAGAATGGTTTGGCTGAGCGGATGAATAGAACCATCCAGGAGCGTGTACGCAGTATGCTTAGCCATGTAGGCCTACCACAGAGCTTTTGGGCTGAGGCAGTTAGTACAATTGTGTATGTCATAAACAGATCACCCTCTAGTGGTTTGGATTTCCAGGTTGGAGAGGAGGTATGGACTAGAAAACCTCCCTCTTATGCACATCTCCGTGTCTTTGGATGTGAGGAATTTTTCCATATGCCCAGGGACAAGAAAAATAAGCTGGATCCCAAGAGTGTCAATTGCATTTTCCTTGGTTATGGGGATGCAAGCGAGATGGGTTATCATCTCTGGGATCTGCAAGTGCGGAAAGTCATCCACAGTCATGATGTAGTCTTCCATGAAGACAAAATGCATAGGCAGCCTGAGAGAGTTGTTGAGATCCGCAGGGTCATATTTCAGGAGGAGCCGAGAGCTCCCGCACAGCCAGTTGGACAGCCTGCAGCTGTAGCAAATGCTCATGGTTAGGGTGTTGAACAGGCAGCTGGACAAGCAGTAGAGCCTACCGTGAGACGGTCTACTAGAGACAGACATCCACCTGATAGATTTCAGCCCTCGATGCATTATGTCTTGGTTACAGATGCAGAAGAGCCTTTCACTTATAATGAGGCTATGTGCAGGGGTGACAATCACTCTTGGGAGAGGGCTATGCAGTCTGAGATAGACTCCTTGCATAAGAATGAAACTTGGGATTTGGTTTCTTTGCCTATGGGCAAGAAGGCTTTGCCATGCAAGTGGGTGTACAAGCTGAAAAGTACCCCTGGACACCCCAAGCCGGCATACAAGGCTAGATTGGTAGCAAAGGGTTTTAAGTAGGAACATGGTGTGGACTTTGATGAGGTCTTTTCTCCTATGGTTAATATGACCACCCTACGCTTAGTCTTGGCTTTGGTTGCTCAGCTTGACTTGGATTTATACCAGATGGATGTCAAGACGGCTTTCTTACATGGGGACTTGCATGATGAGATTTATATGGAGCAGCCTAAGGACTTTGCAGAACCTGGCAGGGAGCACCTAGTGTGCAAATTGAAGAAAAGTCTTTATGGCTTGAAACAGGCACCTAGGGAGTGGTATAAGTTTGATGTCTTTATGCAATCACATGGCTATAGCAGGAGTGCTATGGATCCCTGTCTTTACACGAAGAAAGCTCGTGATGGTTCTTTATTGATTTTGGTACTCTATGTGGATGATGTGCTAATAGCAAGGAAAGCTCATGATGAGCTAGATGCTCTTAAGGCTCAGGTCAAGAAGAGCTTTGAGATGAAAGATCTGGGACAGGCCACTCACATACTTGGTATATGCATTAGATGCGACAGGCATCAGGGACTCCTCTACTTGTCACAGAGGGAGTACATTCATAAAGTCCTTGAGCGCTTCCGCATGCAGGACGTAAAGCCTATTGGCTGTCCATTGCCTTCTTATGTGAAAGTATCACAAGCTGATTGTCCACAGACAGATGCCGAGATGGCCAAGAATCCCTATGCATCCACTGTGGGCAGTCTTATGTATGCCATAATAGCCACTCGTCCAGATATTGCCTTTGCAATTGGTGTTGTGGCACACTATATGGCTATACCTAGCAAGAAGCATTGGGATGCTGTGATGAAAGGTATCATGAGGTACCTGAAGGGTACTGCAGATATGTGCATATGCTATGGCAGCCAGGATATAGGAGTCATGGGGTACACTGGCTCTGATTATGCACGACATGAAAATAGTAGGAAGTCCACTTCCAGCTCTGTATTCACCTATGCTAGAGGTGCTGTTTCTTGGATGTCCACGGTACAGAAATGCACGGCCCTTTCTACTACGGAGGCCAAGTATGTTGCAGTCTCAATGAGGCTTGCAAGAAGGCCATTTGGTTGGGTCCTTTAGTTTCTGACCTTGGTATTGATGCTATTCCTATACTGCATTCAGATTCTATGAGTGCTATTCAGTTAGCCAAGAATCCGGTCTTCAATGCGAAGACAAAGCACATTGAGGTGAGGTATCACTTCATACGTGGAGTCGTTGAGGACAAGTCTATTGATCTTATCAAGACCTCGAGCTGACCAAAATCCTGTAGATCTGTTGCTCACGAAAAGCCTCTCTACAGAGTGCTTTGCCTTCCTCAAGAGGTTGATGGGCGTGGGATGAGATTATGTCTTTCCTCATCCTGTTGTACATGTGTACATGTTGTACTATCTTTTTTCTTTTTCTTTTCACTCCTCACTGGAGCAGATTCGCCTTTAAGTGGGAGATTGTTGGGGGTAAAGGCGCCTCTGCCTAGCCGCCCGTATATTACTACACTGACAGTCACCGCCAGTGCACACTGCAGGTGGCGAGCACCCGTCACTGTCACTTTATTCTTTATTCTTTTAGTGACAGTTTGAATAAAGGAAGGCCCGGTCACACATTGTGACTATTGGAGTTTCCATTTCTAGTCTCTCCCTTTCTTGCTCTTGCTCTCCCACCATAGCTCTTGAGTCCAACCTTCAATCTGTTGCTCCCTTTCACCCATTCCATTCAACATAAATGGAATTACTCACCATAGCAAAGTTGATCCAGAGTTACGTACTTCACATCAACCATGCACAATATCTGCATGTTACAAAAACATATCACTTCAATGAAAATTGAAATAACTAATTATTCATATGAATTCTAGTAACAAAAAAGATAAAAAATATATCTATAAAATAGAATATCTAAATTTCTTTCTATTGATTATTGCTAGAACAATTGATTCTAAAGTCATGATCATCAAAACATATTGAATAGAAGATGGAATCTATGCTCTACTCTATGTTGATTGCTGCAACAACAACTAATTCTAAAGTTAGAACCAACATCAACCCTATTGTAAAAATAGAAAAAAAGAGAATAGGCACATGTGCGTACGTGTGTGCACATGAGCGCGCATGCGCGCGTACGCACACACACACACACACATGCACACACACACCCACAAGCACATATGCAATCTTGCCCAAAATAATCCTTTCAAGAAGACAATAGCAATAGTTAGAACCTACATGAAGCTCTATTGGAAAAATTTGTAGAAAAGAGAAAACACACACACACACACACACACAAAAAGAGAAACCACAACAAAAAAAAAAAAAACAGAGAGATGAGCACCTATGCCTCTTGCCCAAAATAATCTCTACAAGACGACAACAGGACTTAGAACCAATATCAAACTCCAATTCCTAAATAGCAGAAAAGAGAAATGAGATATATATATATGAATGAGCACATGTGCCTCTTGCCTTAAATAATATGTATAAGAAAGTATCATAAAGAATTAGAATCGACATCAAATCCTACTAAAAAACAACAAAACAGAGAAATCATAGAGAGAGATGGGCACCTATGTTTTGCCCAAATTCTACACCTATATGGAGAGGAAATTGTAGAGGGAAGTGGAAGAATTAAAACCCAATTCGCTCGTACTACAAAGCTTCAACAGCCACAAAAATTCATTGGAATGGAGAAGAGAAGGAAAGGAGTCCGATATTCAAGCTCTAGGTTAAACTAATTTTGTGGGAGGAAGAAAAAGTGAAATTGAAAAATGGACAAAAAAGGGGAGGGGGGAGTATGAGAATAGAGTAACTCAAAAATTGTGCACTATTCATTCCCCTTCCTTTTTTAATCCTCCACTACCCTTTTTTTAAAATTAAAAAGTAGAGATTTGGAGAGAGAAGATTCACCCTCCATCAATGTCAACATTCTACCTTCCAATTGGATAATCCAAAAGGCCCACCTTTTAAACTATAATATTTGTAAGGGCCCAAAGAGAGTCCATTTTTTCTCTAGTGAATGAATGAGTTGCCATCTTACTTGTGCCATGTTGATGAGTTTAGTGACATACATAATGTGATAAAATAATATAATTGGTTTGGATAGCTAGAAGATTTTTGCAATCATTTAAGGATCGTGATCTATACCATTTGCTTAAGAAATTGTTGAATGAGTAGACAGATCAAAGTGAGAAATCGTCAAGCATGATGTTATCCATAGGGACTCTTCCAAGGGCAAGGCCCCTAATGGTGCTGATGAAGCTAACATGAAAGTATTACAAGAGATGCTAGGTCTTACAAAAGAAATACCCATAGTAGTAGCATTCAATTTAGACTTTAGTCCCTTGTAAATAAGTGTTCTAAGGCCATAAGCTCCATACATTAGCACATTGAGGAGGATGGAGGATATGTTACTTGTTCAACTATTAGCATATAAACTCGAGGGGTTCACTATATATAAACCCTCTAATCACGTGTGTTCAAGGCTTATTTAAAAATATCCATATCTATGGATTTTTTACACACCCCTTTTCTATCCAATCTGTGAGTAACCCCTTTATATGTTATCCTTTTGTGTGGAAAAAACATGTAAAAATGGTATTGTTAAAATCCCCTATTTGGAACCTATGTGACATACACACATATTTCTGAGTGGTCCCCCCCAAACATATAAAGAAACCATAATTAAGCCACATACCAAAGTGAGCTTCTAAAGCAACTCCAATAGGCACATAATAAATTTATATTGATTTTACGAAGCTAAATAGGGAGGCATTATGGATTTTGATGCTCGTTGAATAACATTAATGCTTTCATGTAATCTCAACTTTCCTATTCAAGCCTAACATATATTGTTGTGTTGTTGCAATGTCTCATGTCCTTAAATGTTAGCATGATTCACTCTGTTTTCATAGCAATTCATGGAGAATTTGACACACCAAAGTGATATTTTGGCCCAAAGGCAATGGAGCTAATAGAGTCACTAAAAGAAGAAACCTCTTAAAGGCTTTCAATGGAAAACAAAGTCATGAAGCAAATGAATGGCAAGCTTTTGGGGTCAATGTTGGAGATTATCTTGACAAAAGACATATCCATGAGAAGGTATGGACCGAATATGAATGTGTTAGAAAATGTCCTAGGCTAGTACTAGGGTAAATGGGCCAATAAAGTAATGCCCCCCCAAAAAAAACACATCCCACCCCAATTGAGTGGCAATTTTGTATTTTTTTTTTTTAATGCTCTTTTAGTCACTTAACATTATGATATGAATTTTTAAAAATTATAGATGAGGTTAATGAAAGTCAAACAACCGAGCCATGTAAATATTTTTTTCATATCTTAAGATTACATATAAGATTACTACAAGTCAAACAATCGTGCCAAGTAAGTTTACTTCATATTTTAGGATTTTGTAAAACCTTAAAGAAGCGCATCCTTGAGTGTCACTCTATTGACCCACTCTTTTATAAACCCTTCATTTATAACCGGATCCAAAAAACATCAAAATGACTCGATATTTTTAATTTAAACTCTATATGATATGAACAGTTTAATTATTAAAAAACATTTAACAAACTCAGTTGGAAGAAAAAATTTACAATGGAAGACTGTTAAAAGACACTGTAATGACCCCTTTACGCTAAGCAGCAGTAGAGCAATTTAGAAGGAGCTAAACGACAAAATTGGACCGTGGTGTGACGGAAGCTGGGGAGGTGGAACTCGTCTACCAAGACGATCTGAAGCTCGGTCAGGACTCAGCAGTCAGCAGGCCGGCCGGGCTTGCTAGTGCTCGCCAAGGCGAACTTGAGAAGGTTCGGTCTGGAGATGCCACTGATCGTGGGCTGACTGGGCCGTGGCAAAGTCGACTCGCAGGCTTTTCTTCTGTAGTTTGACAAATTGCAATCAAAGACTTTACGTGGTGTGAGAATCGAAGGTCTTTCCTGATCAGACCTCGTCAGACAGGGAAATGCCGTCCCAACACTCGATATGATAAATGGCGGGGCGTATTCTTCTTGCATAAACATTACCAACCCGCCTGTCGTCTTACTATTAGCTTCTTTGCCTCCTCCTCCTCCTCCTCCTCCTGCTGCATAGGATACCATTGATGATGGCTTCCCACGTTCACCGCGTTATAATTACCTGTAGCCCTCGCAACTCTACTCCTGTCGCTTCCTTGATATTCTCGATCGCCCTCAGCATGCTCATCATACAGCACTGCGTAACCGGCACCTCGGTGGCCGCAGCTGCCTGCGTGGCGCAGGACCGGGCGGCTCTTCTGGCCGTCAAGGGGGCCGTGGCCAAGGACCCGTCTCAGAAGCTGGCGGCGTGGACGGCGTCCATGTCCGACTGCTGCTCCTGGGAGGGCGTCACCTGCGAGGCCAGCAGCGGCCGCGTGGTGCAGCTGGACCTCTCGGGGGGCAGGCTGCAGGGGGTGCTGTCGCCCCTGCTGGGCTCCCTGTCGGAGCTGCAGCTGCTCAAGCTGCAGGAGAACAGCTTCCAGGGTAGCATCCCTCCGTCTCTGGGCAAGCTCACCAAGCTCCAGCAGCTGTCGCTAGCCAACATGATGACCGACAGCGGCAGCGGGGGGGGCCTCACGGGAGCCATCCCGGAGTCCTTGGGGCAGCTCAGCGGCCTCCGGGAGCTCGACCTGTCCTACAACGCGCTCTCGGGTGGCATCCCGGAGTCCTTCGACCAGTTGACCAGCCTCCGGGTGCTCGACCTGTCCCACAACATGCTCAGCGGCCCGCTGCCCAGCGCCATCGGGGGCATGGCCAGCCTGCAGCACATCCGCATCGCCAACAACCTCATCAGCGGGTCCATCCCGCCCTCCTTCGGCCTCCTCTCCAACCTCTTCACCGCCGACCTGGCCCTCAACAACCTCTCGGGCGTGGTCCCGGCCGCCTTCACCACCAACCTCACCAACCTCTTCGTCCTGTACCTGGACCACAACGCAATCGGGGGCCTGCCCGAGGACATGAGCAACCTCCACAGCCTGCAGGTCGTGCGCCTGGACGGCAACCCGCTGGGCGACATCAGCAGCGCCTCGTCGGCGGCCATATCGGGCCTCTCCACCCTGCCCAAGCTCCGAGAGCTCCACCTCAGCTCCTGCGGCCTGTCGGGTCCCTTCCCGCAGTGGGTGGCCAACCTCAAGAAGCTTCAGGGAGCCGACGACAACTCCAACGAGGTCACTCCTCTCATCGACCTCTCACACAACGCCCTCACAGGCACCATCCCGCCCGAGCTCGGCTCCATCGCCAACCTGCAGAGCCTGAATCTCTCATACAACGCCCTAACGGGGGTCATCCCATCCGAGCTCGGCTCCCTCGCCAACCTGCAGAGCCTGGACCTCTCATACAACAACCTCTCCGGGGCCATCCCAGCCGAGCTCGGCTCCCACCCCAACCTGCAGAGCCTGGACCTCTCATACAACGCCCTAACGGGGGTCATCCCATCCGAGCTCGGCTCCCTCGCCAACCTGCAGAGCCTGGACCTCTCATACAACAACCTCTTCGGGGCCATCCCAGCCGAGCTCGGCTCCCACGCCAACCGGCTGCAGAGCCTGGATCTCTCATACAACGCCCTAACGGGGGTCATCCCAGCCGAGCTCGGCTCCCTCGCCAACCTGCAGAGCCTGGACCTCTCCTACAACAACCTCTCCGGGGCCATCCCGACAGAGCTGGCCAATCTCAGTACCTCCCTCCGCTTCCTGTCGCTGCAGGACAACCAACTGTCCGGCAACATCCCTGTCGCCTTCGCGACGCACCTCCAAGGCCTGGCCTCCTTCAACGTCTCCTACAATCAGCTGGCCGGTCGCATCCCACCGCAGCAGCCCTTCACCACCTTCCCTGTGTCCTCCTACCGCCCTGGCAATCCTGCCCTCTGCGGAACCCCGCTCCCCGCATGTACCAGGTGGCGCCTAATGCGCTAGCAGTACACAGCATAGTGTTAAAAGTACATCCTCCTTCGAAGTAAATCCATTATCCATTCCGCATTAATCCAGTACTGCACAAGATCGTGAGATGAAAGCCCATTGCCAAAACAAAACCACATCGGGCAAGATTCCATTGTCAAGCCTCTCTCTCCTAAAGCCATCCTAAAAAACTATCCCTATCGGGCCTAAAATTTGAAGGTTGCAACACCCTTCAAAGGGGGTTTTGCCCTTTTAGAGAAGGTTGATACATATATTACCTTTCAAAAGAAAGGTAAGAATTTTAGAAAAATAATTATATGCCCTTCCAAACTCTTTAAAAAGAAAAGGAGAGGTCCTCTAAGACCTTCTATTTCAACTAGGCCATTAGCATTTAGTTTGTTAATGTGTCGAAAATGTCAAAATTTCACCTCTTTATTTATTTTTTGTAATGCGTGGTCATATATTACCAAAAGAGTAAAAAGTGTTTACAACATGTAAAAATGCATCGAGGCCTCGTGCTTGAGAATATAACTTTTTCCCAAAATAGTCTATAGATCCAATGTTGGAACTTCAAAGGGTAAAGAACTGACAGTAGCTCTTGTTTAAGAAGCTGGGATAGACAAGCATCTAGTTTCCAATGTATTGGGTGTGGATTGCACATCATAAGATGTGGATAAAGAGGAAGCATGGGAATACATGTGGTCAAATGTGTTTTTGGATTAAAACATTGTTTGAAGAGACATGCATTCCTTCTTAACCAGAAAAATCTCAAGGTTACATCACAAATTAGACCGAGTGATCTCCATTTAGCTTCATCAAAATTAGCTTGATCACCAAAGAAGGCAACTGCTATCCCAAAGTTATCCTACCAGCTGGTAGCTCTCACCAACAACATATAAGAGATTTCGGGAATTTTCCAAGTCCCACTTTTAATGAATGTCTTACTTTTGTGAATGAAAGAGAGCACTATGTTTATGTTTATCTCTAAAGGACACTTTGTATGTTACAAATGTGAGATCACACATCTTGAGAGCTTAAATGATGAATGTCAACTATGTGGCTATTAGGAGATTTGGATTTCACCTCTATCTTTTCTAGCATACTAACAAAAGATGATGTTGTATGGTGGTGGAAACATCAAGGAGGCTTAACTAGTATATACCCAAGAAATTTCCAAGTTTAATGTAAGAGTACAAAGGTTTGAAGGAGTGCAGAGAGAATTTAGAATACAAGAGCCTTAAACATTATATGAAAATATGTTATCATGGCCAAAATTTATAATGTTATGGATTTAAAGATATTATAATATGAGTTTTTTCTTTTAGATATAGCATAATTTAAAGTGACATGTATAAGTTTCATAAACTATGACCTTAAAAGAGTCATCACTAACTAGGTGTGGTTTAATAACTTGATCTAATACCATATAGTAATAAGTTTGGATAACCTATGATATGATAGTTCTTTTTTTTTTGTAAACCAATAGACACAAGTATGTTAAATAATTGCTCATCCCATTTGTATTTTTTGTATGTATATACATGATATATAAATATCTTTTGTTCAAAATTTCTATCTGACCAATGGTTTCTGTCTCCAAAGAAATAGACATAAATTTTATTATTAATTAATACTTATTTGTTAGCTAAGACATAAAGTACAAAATTGGACTTAAACCACTTTATAAGAAATTTCAACACAACTAGCTAACGTTATTGAAAGACTAAAAAACATTAAGTAGATTCTCTCATTGATATTGGTGGCTTTTAAAAACACCAAGGTAACTACATAAAACACTTTAAATTTCTAACAAGCATATATTTCATAGCCATGCAAAAGCCCTTAATGTAAGGGATATATTTACTATGGAAGTCAAAATTAGTCCATGTAGAGTCACTGCCTTGTTGCATCATGTATATTGGAAAAATACAACTTTTGTAGATAGCTGCACTACCATTTATGAAATGTTTGTGATATCCTAACTCATGAGCAAGTTGCATTGCTTCCATATCTTTCAAAGTAGAGATTAAAGGAGTCTGTTTCAAACTTGTATAATTGTGAGTTGTTCAATGTAAGTGACAAATGACTTGAGGCATTTGTTGAGTATGTTCGTATAATAGACGGTCATAAAGTACAAAATAGGATTTAAACCACTTTATAAGAAATTTCAACACAATTAACTAATGTTATTGAAAGAATAAAAAACATTGAGTAGATTCTCTCATTAATATTGGTGGTGTTTAGAAACACTAAGGTAACTACATAAAACACTTTAAATTTCTAACAAGCATATATTTCTTAGCCATGCAAAAGCCTTTAATGTAAGTGATATATTTATTATGAAAGTCAAAATTAGTCCATATAGAGTCACCGCCTTGTTACATCATGTATATTGGAAAAATACAACTTTTGTAGATTTTGTATAAAATGTTTAGCTGCACTACCATTTATGAAATGCTTGTGATATCCTAACTCATGAGCAAGTTGTATTGCTTCCATATCTTTCAATGTAGAGACTAAAGGAGTATGCTTCAACATGGATAATTGTGAGTTGTTCAATGTAAGAGACGGATGACATGAGGCATTCTCAACAGGATTTAGATATCCTTTGTAAGGACTATCATCTATGAGAATAGTCTTGGTATGCTGACAAACATCTCCATATTGATCCCATACATACTTCAGAGGCTTGAACATTGCTTCTACTCCTATCTTATCTAGCCTATATATGATTTTGAGTCGATGTCTATGATATTGTTATTGGCCCCAAATCATGAAGAAAGGATACTTCCTTTTTGCATGGATCTCCAAGCACTTAATAATTACCGTGAAATTCTTATGTAAAGCTGTTAACCAAACTCCCACTTGGAATCGTGCAAATAAGGCTTCAAGAAACTCCATACATCATGGTCGAAGAACAAGCCATTGCTTTCCCATTTGAAAGCTTTGAAACCTTTTAGACTTAGCAAAGCATCGTTGTAAAAGAAGACCATTGAGATCAAGTATTACACATAATTGTGTTGCATTTCTTATCAAGGACACATCAATCACATCATCGTGCTCTATTGTTGTTGAATCACTTGGATATCCAACCATAGATATCTTAGTTGAAGTTACAAAGAAGAAAAAGATGCACATTAGATTCATTTACTTCCTCATCATTCTACTTAATAGTTGAGCTATAAACTGGCATAGAACACTAAAGCAATTTAACTTCACATTGACAAATACATACATAGGTACTACTTAATAAATGATGTCTTAAGAAAAGAGACATTTGACCATGTGGACAAATCTAACCAAATGTAATATCATGAGGTGGAAAAAATATATATGATGATTTCTTTGAAGTAAAATCTATTCTAATAAAGTTATTTTTTCATACCCACTTTTTATCGCTAATTATAAGTATACTTGAGATACTAACAATAGATTCTTGTAATTAGTTGCAAAAATTATCTTATCATTATAATATTAAGCATACTCAGTTTCTAAAAAGGCCTTCAAAATGGCATGTACAAAGAAGGTGTTTATTAGTCATAATTATTAAAAGAAAATTTAAACACGATACTTTTGACCATGTGACCAAAACTATGTCACATATAAGTGACACATGATAATTTAATTGAGATAAGCTATACTCTACTTGGATAAGTTTTTATGGTTTCTTCTTAAGGACTAACCATTTTATTTTTGAACTAGTTATATTCCATAGATATTTAAACTCATGAATTGTAACAAGAATTTTACCTTAATATTCCATATACACATCTCAAAAGATACATTGGAGTGAAATCTTTGTTGCAATATTTGATACTTAGGTGAAACTCCTTTGGGAGGTGCAATGAATCTTTTTTGGGGTGTGCAATATATTGTTGGCTCTCTTATCCTAAGGTACATGCATAGACATACACTAGTGATATAGTAAAAGAGGCTATAAGAGATAAGAGATTCGACCATGTGGACAAATCTAACCAAAACTAACATGACAAGATCATTACACAACACATATAAGAGTTTAATTGAAGTAAGATCTAAAATAGACTTAAGTAAATTTTGCATAGCTAGCTCAAACTTTTCATTATGATAAGTATTCTTACACACTAGATCATTACAATTAAACAGTTATCCTTACAAAGGATGATAAATTTTAATGAGCTCTTTAATACTATTTTAGCAAAATATTTACTTAAATAGATTTTGTAAACCAAACATGCTCGGTACCTTTTGTAAAAAATTTAAAAACTAAAGATATAGTTTCTTTAAGTAATATCACCAAAGAAAGAAAATCTTGCAAATGCTAATGGAAGTAACTTCTCAAGAAAAAAATCAAAATTACATCAATCTGTCTTCCTTGATGAAAGGAGAAGGAATGGAGTTTAAACACCTGAAGTAGCATTTAATTTCTCTTTCATAATTAGGCTTGCTATATCTTGGCTTGATTCTTCTATGCCCTCGAGTGGTACTTCAAGAACTTGAACTTCAGTAGGAGGAACCTCTTAGGAGTTTGAATTTTATTTGGCACTCTCATGGACCCTCCACAATTGTGCTTCAACCTCTCTTTGCTCTTAAGTGTTGCAAACCACTGCAATAGTCTTCATATAATTTACCAATGCCAACTTAGATACAAGTCCACTTGCGTATACATCAAATACAACAACCCCATGTGCTGCATCTAGAACAACAACCCCAATGGTAATTGGATCTCTATAAACATTATGTATAAGATCAAAGGTTTCTAGATTGCATCCAACAACATATACATGCCAAGGGAAAGTAGTGGAGGATTGAAGAGGATTTTGCTTTTTTCCAATCACAAAGTTCACAATATATTTTGCTCCATTTGGTAGGGACCCTGCATCAACTCCACGTGTGAGCTTCTTTGATACCCAATCATTGCAAATACCTAAAATATTTGTGTAGACTTCATCATTGATATCATAATCATCAACAAGCTCTTCCCAAGTCTTCATGATAGCACTACTTTCTGGAACTGAAGCATTGAAAAGAGTGACAAATTTCTCCTTTAGGACCCTATCTTGCTTGATTTGCTTAGCCCTTGTTTCCATGTCTATCATATCTTCCTTATCCCATTTGTTTCTAAGAAAAAGAATATGACATTCATTAATCTCCTCTTTTAGTGTAAGGATGTCTCCATCCTTTAAACCCATAAGGCAACGACATGAAGCAGGAGAAGGTTGCCTTCCCTTTTTTCTCGAACTCTCCTCTTGGGATATAAGCTTACCTCTAGAGTATCTCTTCATGATTTTGATCCAACTATCAAATATTTCTTGGGAGCTAACAATCATATGGCAATCTCTAGATGCACAATTTTCTCCAATGTATGCCACAAATCTCTACAAAAAAAAGATAAAAATAGTGAGCATAGAACAAAAGAAAGAGCATCACACTAATCTTCACAAAAAGAGAATGTAAGCTTATATGCGATTACTTGCCATGGTACTCTTTGAGAGCTTGTCTTAGAAAGCCCTTGTTGGGTTTTGGTGGAGAACCAAATGCTTGTCACTGATCTCTTAATTGTTGAAGTTGCTCAACATAAGGGGCATTTTTCATAACATTATGTGATTCCATATTTGTCATTCGTGAAATCTCAATGCACATTATTCTAGCAGTTCTTGTGGTGTATAAATGCTTGGTTGCCAGACAACGTGTAGTATTACTATGAATATATATCTTTGCTGCATGAATTGAGTGAAGCCCCGATATAATCCAATAACTATAAGTGTACAACTTATTAGCATCCACCTTATCACGATGCATGGGTCTCTTCTCATTGTTGTCTTGTACAAAAGACATAATATATGCTATTGTTGCTGGATTCATGGGATTCTTTATGAAAGACGTGGTTAGCTTCTCTACATAATCCCAACACTAATCCCAACACAGTGACCTATAAGTATACAAAGGAGGTGCATCATAATACCTATCAACGAGAATAGGAAATTGTGTTGTTGGACCAAATGGAAAGAATTTTTCAAACATGTGAAATCTTGATTCTTCATTCTTTCCCTTCTTCTTAACTATCTTAGGAAAATCAAATGTTCTTTCTACTCCCTTCACCTCAAAGGAAATTATTGGCTTTGCAGGTGTAACTTCTAGCATGGAAGGTAAAGTGGCATCATTCTCAGTAGTGTTAGCAGCCATAATAACAATAAGAGCTTGTGACAAGGAACTTTGTTGAGGTGATTTTGACTTTGAGCTTGTGGGATTCGGTGAATTATTTTCTTCTTGAGGAGAAGGTGAAGATCTCAAGTCTATTTGTTTATCTTGGATCTTCATTCTTTTGTTGGGGCGATCACCTTTTCTTGATAGGGAAAGCAGCTCACTATTTTGGACAGCTTAGAATGCTAATATAATGTCTTCTGTGTCCTTTACCTCCTCAAATAAGGTCTGTCCCATTGTTTTCAAAGATTATTCTTCGTCCTCTTTAATACAGGCAAAGTGAAATGACAAAGGTTCAAGTTTTTATACTATATTTTTCCCCTTGATCTTAACAAGATTACATGGTATTCCCTCTTTCCCAGCACATCCATCTGTTATCTTCTCTATGACACAATCAGACATAATAACCTTCGGCCGAGCAAGTAGCCCAAGACGTCCATTAATTAGTGTGTCTCGGACAAGGGCAAGAAGTGCCAAGGTTCGAAGCTCGGGGGATACCCTCAGATTTCTTACTAAATTGGGCAGGACTTGTCTATTTGGGAACACCGGTTGGGTGCACCATGAAAACAGGCCCTAGAGACCCAATTAGAAGGTGGAAAGAGGGTATATTTGGTTGGGAGGTAAGTAAGACACACAAGAAATCTTCTTCTCTCTCACATTTGGTATCAGAGCGTGCAGGTTTCCAAAAAAAAGATTTGGGGTTTTTTTTTACAACACAGGTGAGATCGTGCAGCAGTCGCGAGAGCGCACAGGAGTAGGCAACGGGAAGACAACACGCCACAGAAGACAACGCAACGTCTCTTTCTGGCGACACCCACCACAAGGCCCACGGCAACCCAAAATCACGCCAGTAGCACCACCAAGGCTAAGGCACACTTCATCATACAAGAGAGTTCTCTCTCTTTTACTTGAAAGAATGACTATCTCCCTTTCACCTTTTATCCTTAGTAAATTCCTTGTGGCACTCTGCATGTGGGATAGAATCCCGTTTTTACCAAGCTTGTGAGCCATCCATCCCCTTGTAAAAAAAAAAGGGTGTTTCTCTCCTCTTTCTGAGCACATTTTCTGAGATCTATAACTTCTTGGTACGACATCCAAATTGCAAACCGATTTCATGAGCTTCGAGAATGATTTGAAGACAAGATTTTGAAGTATTATCATTGCCAATTGAGCTTGGGAGCACTTCGAAAATTTCACACCAAAGTGACCTCTTGAGATGGGCAAAAATTGGGATTTTTGGGCTCCAATGGACTCCGATTCAAGTGCTTGTTAGTTCCTATGGTTTTCTTGCATCGAATTTCAGCATATTTGACTTCTGGTTTTGATTGGCGAGGACATTTCAAATTGCCTTCATGGTGCCCAGATACACATTATCTCTACCTTTTGGAGCTTAAAATTCATTACTTTGAGTGCGTCTATGTATGCTTGAGAGTGTGGATTATGTGCATTTGGGTGCTTATGCATGGTTTCAAAAAGGATTTGGTGACTTATTCAACTTTGCACTTTTGTTCGAAATGTACAAAGAGGATTGCTTTTGACATGCATGCTTCTTGTGGATAGTACTTGTGCGGAAACATAACAGTTTTTTGAAAGTACATTGTATTTACGCTTGCCTTACTTTTGTTGGTTTGAATTATCAATTTTTTTTTAAAAACATCAATTAATCAATCATGTCAGGCACTGAAGATATGCCTTTGAATGACATTGATGTAGAGGAAGAACCTCTTATGCATGATGACGAGTTGCCCTCTTTATCTAATGATGTGCGTAATCGTCTTTCTAGTTTGGAAGGCACTATGCAAGTTTTGCTTGAACAAATGCAAATTCTAACTCAAAATGCTTTGGATAAAGGCAAGAGAGCTTTAGATGAGAGTTTACCTAATGCATGTATGCCTGTCACACTAGTTGTACATGAATCCTCTGTAGTCGTTCCTCCTTTGCCAGAAGCTAAGTGGCAGCTCAAAGACCTTAAGCCGCCTAAGTTCAATGGCACGCCAGCACAAAGGACTACATATGCAGTGGAACAATGGCTCTCTAAATGGGAGCAGTGTTTTAAGTTATTCCATATTCATGAGGATGCTTTAAAGATACATCAAGCTACATATAATCTCATGGATGCCGCTCATCGTTGGTGGCAGAAAATTGAGCACGATCATGCAAAGCCGTCTACTTGGATTGCATTATTGTTTTATAATAATTTTGTTCCTTCTCGAGATGAGCGGACAAGGGCTCTAGATGCGTGGTTCTTCATAGCTCAGAAGAGCTACTCTGTCCAGGAATATGCGGACAAGTATAGAGAGATTCTGTTAAAGGTCCCTGAACATATTCTTGACTTTTTGCAAGTGCATAAATTTATCATGGGCCTTAAGGCAACTTGTCAGGAAGGAGAGATGTAAAACCTTGAATGAGGCAATGGAGCTTGCATTAGTCCTTGAAAATGGAAAGGCCCAGAGATTTCCTTGGACTAGAGGTGCACGCCCTGTCTTTACTCTTGCAATTGCACCTAGTGCTCCTCGTGCAAAGGACACTAGAGAAGTGCATATGATCAAGATAGTGACAAGTATCAAGAGGAAGGTATCTACTATGGCTGAGAGAGCCTACAATAAATCCATGCTCACTCCATAGCAAAGGGAGAAAGTAATGAGAGAAGGAATCTATTAGAAATGCCTGGGGTAGCATAAATTTAAGGCGTGTCCCAAGAAGGCAAGAGTCAGTGCTCAAATGGTGCTTAATCCACTGCAAGATGTGGATAAGGCGAGAGATGACCTATATGAGTCACCTCCACATGACTCTGGTTATCATGAACAGATCCTAGCCGTCACAATAACAAAGAAAGTACCAACTATGCCAGATGTAGTGCTATCGCCTCCTGAGGCACAAAAGGGGTACCAATTTGCTAACACTGAGCTCATTGTAATGAAAGGCATAGTGGCAGGATTCCCTATGCGTATTTTATTTAATACGGACTCTTCATATAATGTTATTAGCTCTAATCTCGTCAAGAAGCTGAAGCTCAAGAATACCCCTTCAGAATATATTTATTCGGTAGAGCTAGCTAATGGGATGGGTACAGAGACATGAGATTAGCGAGTTGTTGACCTCCCTGTACATATCCAGTACTATGAGGACATATTGGATTTTGAAATTACACGGCTTGCAAGATTTGACCTAATGTTGAGCAAGCATTGGCATGCAAAGAAGAGACCTATCACTGACTTCTCTTCTCATATTTATCAATTTGAGCACAGGGGCCGACGATTATTGATTCGCGGAGACCTAGATTTTCACCCTTTGCAGCCCCTATTTTACTTCTAAAAAAGAAAGATGGTTCTTTTCAAATGTGTGTAGACTACATGGCTTTAAATAAAATAAATGTCAAGCATAGATATCCTATGCCTCGTATTGACGATCTCTTGGATGCTCTAGGTGGTGCTTCTATCTTTAGTAAGATTGATTTAAAAAGTGGTTATCACCAGATTAGAGTAACATATGAAGATATTTCTAAAACTGCTTTTAGAACAAGATTTGGTCAATATGAGTATTTGATTATGCCTTTTGATTTAACAAATGCTCCTACTACTTTTATGATGTTAATGAATGATTTACTAAGACCATACATGGGCAAGTTCGTTGCAGATTTTATTGACGATGTGCTTGTGTATAGTAAGAGTATCCATGAACATGAGTCACATTTGGTGACAATTTTTGAAACTTTGCAAGAAGCAAAACTCTATGCTAACCCAGACAAGACGATACTATGTTTAGCAGAGATAGAGTATCTAGGTCATATTGTATCTGCCGATGGGATCAAGATGGACCTTAAGAAGGTTGTTGTGATACTTAGTTGGCCGACACCCCAAAATGAAACAGCTCTTCATTCCTTTTTGGGATTGTCAGGATTCTGTAGGAGATTTATATACGCATGCTCGCATATAGTTGCTCCTATGACAGATTTATTGCAAGATATGGTGCCCTATGTGGACATCAGTGCAACAAGAAAGTTTTGAGGCTATAAAACAAGCAGTTTCTACTGCCCCTGTTCTCAAGATAGTTGATCCTAAGAAACCATTTGTTTTAGAAACAGATGTAAGTAGCATCGTGATAGGTGCAGTCCTTAGCCAAGAAGGTAGGCCTATAGCTTTTGAAAGCAAGAAGCGGCAATAGAATTGGCGAGTTCATGAACAAGAGCTTTATGCTATTGTTCATTGCCTTAAAGTTTGGTGGCACTATTTATATGGTGTAGATTTTAAAGTTCATAGAGATCACCATACCCTTAAGTATTTTTGTAGTCAACCAGATCTTCGAGGGTGCCAAGCTCGATGGACTGAAATGATGCAAGAATTTCATATGGAAATTCTATACAAGAAGGGTAAGGATAATGTTGTTACTGATGCATTATCTTGTATAATGTATCAAATGAGCTTTACAATTTTAGAAAGCTCATTGCTTCAAGAAATAAAGAAAGCACAGTTAGAGGACTCTTATATGGAAAAAAGTTACCAGGCCATAGAACAAGACTCTTTGATTAGGGATGGACCAGATACTTCTGTTTCATTACCTACTGTTATTTCTGATAAGGCAAGTTCATTTAAGAACTTTTCAATCGAGAATGGGTTTCTTAAACGAAAAGGCAAGATCTGTGTTCCTAGTGCACGGGAACTATGAAAGAAAGTTTTGTTTGATAACCATGATGTGCCTTGTGCAGGACATCTTGGTATTGATAAGACCATATAGCTTGTTAGAAGGACATTTTGGTGGCCAAAGTTGGCCAAGGATGTCTGCCAATATGTCCAACAATGCGTTCAATGTCAAGTTAATAAAACAGAAAGGGTGAAGCCACCAGGTCTGCTAATGCCATTACAAATTCCAGAATCTGATTGGAAAAGTATTTCCATGGACTTCATTGTCGGCTTACCTAGAACCTAGAGACAAAAAGACACTATCCTAGTGATAGTGGATCGCTTCAGTAAAATGGCTCATTTTATAGCCACTCGCGAAAGTGTGGAAGCTCCACAAGTCGCAGATTTGTTTATTGATCATGTGTTTGGGTTGCATGGTCTACCTATGTTCATTGTGTCTGATAGGGATGTCAGGTTTACTGGTCATTTTTGGCGTCATGTCTTTGGTCGTTTAAAAGTGTATTTAAACATGTCAAGTGGTGATCACCCAGAAACAGATGGTCAAATAGAAAGACTCAATCAGATACTAGAAGACATGCTGAGAGCATATGTATCTAATAAACAAACAGATTGGGATACGCATTTGTCATTGTTAGAATTTGCGTATAACAACAAACCTCATAAGGCGACAGGTCTGTCTCCTTTTGAAATAAATTATGGAATGAATCCAAGTTTTCCTAGTACATTAAGGTCTGATGAGAAATGCCTAGCTGTGGTAGAAATTCTTTACTGACATACAGGCTAATATTAAAATTGCTCAAGCCAAGCTACAGCAAGCTGCTGATAGGGCTAAGCATTTTGCAAATAAGAAAAGGTCAAGTAGGCTCTTTGAATTAGGAGAAAAAAAATTTCTCCAAGTACCAGCCAAGTCGTCTAGTTTATCGACTAGCAAAATGTCCAAAGTTATCTTCAAGATATTGTGGACCGTGGAAAATTATTCAGAAGCTAAGTGATGTAGCTTACCGATTGGAACTTCCTCCTGGATGCCGTGTTCATCCAGTGTTTCATGTTAGCAAATTAAGAAAGTATATCTCACGTGATGATAATCTAATTGATGGTATGGTACCTTTGCAGGAACATGATTCAGTTGTTGACCATGGACCAGATAAGATACTAGACCAGAGAGAGAAATGGTTGTGTAATTGTACTCTCCATGAGTATCTAGTTGCCTGGAAGGGTCTACTAGTTATTGATGCTATATGGGAATCAAAAGCTTTGATTCGACGGCACTTTCCATCACTAATCATTGAGGACAATGATTTTTGAAAGGGGGAGAGAACGTTAGACATAATAACCTTCATCCGGGAAAGTAGCCCAAGATGGCAATTAATTAGTGTGTCCCGGACAAGGGCAAGAAGTGCCAAGGTCCGAAGCTTAGGGGATACCCTCAGATTTCTTACTAAATTGGGCAGGATTTGTCTATTTGGGAACACCAGTCGGGTGCACCATGAAAACAGGCCCTAGAGACCCAATTAGAAGGTGGAAAGAGGGTATATTTGGTTGGGAGGTGAGTAAGACACACAAGAAATATTCTTCTCTCTCACAGACACCATCTTGTTGAAAAAATGCAATATCACTCTTTAATGTAAATAAGAGAACATTGTCAGCTATTTTTCCTTGACTATCATAAACATCCACATACCATGGATACACAAAATCACCACTAGCTCCATCAATGGTTTGGGTCTCCTTTTTGGATGTGCTATCTTTCTTTGCCATTGAATAGTTCTACAAAGAGAAAAAGTTGTCAGACAAAAGTGGATTTAAAAATATTCAAAATTCACAAAACCCAAATAAATGTATAAGATTTCTAGGTTGAAAATTGAAAACACAACACAAGATTTTATGAAATACAAAACAAATGTACTCCAAAGGGACTCTTCCATAAAATGAAATATTGAAATTTGAGATTAAGTATGGTATGAGATATCCAACCATAAATATACGTGCTCATGTATCAAATCTCATGGATTATTCAGGCCCTAAGTTAGCATTAATTTTGTTTCTCTTGCAAGAATCATATAGTAAAAACCTTGCCATGGACTTCGGTGAGAAGATCAAATTCTATTAATAGTGAGACTTGACCATGGACTTAACCAAATGGTCAAGTGATAATGAAATGTTGAGTGTGAGTGTGGTATGAGATATAGTGAAATATCATTGTGATTATGTAGAAAATGTCATGGATGATTTTTGTCCCTAAGTTAACATTGGATTTCTTCTCCATGCAAGTTTCCTATGCAAGGATCATACTCTAGAAACTTTGCTAAGATTTTTTGCTATGTAGTCAAATCCTATTTAATCAAAGAATGAGATTTATTCCAATATGAGATCCACCCATATATCAATGTGGTTATGTAGCAATCTCATGATTCCATTTGGCCCAAAGTTAACATTTTAATTAGTGCACATATAAGTTTCCCTTAAGGAGCTATATTGTAAAAACATTGTCATTGGTTTTAGCCATGTGGTCAAATTCTATTTAGTCATAAGACATATATATAAGATTAGAAACTTTGCCATGGTTTTTTACCATATGGTTTTTGAAGGCTAGTTAAAGAGATGATACAGTTTATTGTGATATGAGATTCACAAATAAACAAATATGGCTATGTAGCAAATTCCATAGATATCAATATAAGGTAATGTGAAAAACACTTGAAAGGTGGAGATTTGACCTCATGGTGAAACCTACAAGATAAGACGATTTCTATAAACTAGTTTTAACCATATGGCCAAATCTAGTTTCATAACCATGTGAAGAAAGGGATTCATTTGTTGCAACATGTTGTGAAATTGGATTTGACTATATAGCCAAATATTATTTTATAGTGGAATGAAAAAGTGGTCTCATAGTTTGCAAGAGATATGAGATTAGATTTGATCATATGGCCGAACGAAACAAGAATGGGGGATTTTTGGATGTTAGCATTCATAACAAAATGAAAGATTTGATCATTGTACTGGAATGGAAAAAGTGGCTAATTTGTGGCAAAATGATATGATATTTATATATGAAAATGTAGATAGGAAGTTATAAAAATCTGAAATGAAAGAAATGGTTTATGAAAACAAAGTGGTTTGTTTGTTGCACGACAAGTTTTGACCACAAGGCGAAACTTCCTATAAATATAGTAGCTAATCAAGGAGTTCCAAGTAAAACATGGTCTTTCTTTTTGGAGATAATATAGAAAATGTTTTTCTTAGAAGATTTTGCCATATAGCCAAATCTAGCATACCCAAAATTTGTGTGATCGAAAACCCACCATAGATTTAGTCTTAAATTTTTAGGATCAATTTCCAAAAAAGTGGTTTGTTTGTTGCAAGACAAGATTTGACCACATGGCCAAATTATAGAAAGTAAGGAATTCTAAGTAGAAACTAGCATTTCCTTTTGGAAGTAAGAGTTGATAATATAAGAAAGTATTTGACCAAATGGAAAAATGTCATTCTTGTAGTACAATGAACAAAGTGGTTGATTTGTTGCAAGATATTGTGATACTACAAGAGTCCTTATTTTGGCCAAGAGATAGCTTAAGGAAAAGATTTTTCCGCATGGTGAAATCTCATAGTATATTGGGAAAAATAACATAAATTACATCTTATATTATAAGAAAAGATTTGACCTCATGGCCAAATCTCAGATTGTATTGAATAAAATAACAAAAAGTACTTATATTGTAAGAAAGTTTTTGACCATATGGTCTAATCTACAGATTGATGAAAGATCATGATATGTGTTGTTAGAATATCAAAATACATCCTATAACAAAATCATATTGAGTATTGGTAAGTATTGTATAGCCATATGCTTAGTGCAAAATTATAAAGAATGTAACTATAATATCTGATGGTAATGCTTTTACTATGAAAATACAGTATAATGGAAAGTTCTATATAGTAAAGTATAATATGATGTATAAGAACTTGATAAGATGCTCTAATATTACTGAAGGATACAAGAAATATAATGTTAGATTTAGCCTTGAGGCGAAACCTTAAGGAATATAGCATCACAAAATATAAAGAAAGGTTAGTATTTTGAAAGCACTCATTGATAAAAGCTTTGCACGAACCATTTATTCCATATTGACATCTAAGAGAGTTTTTTCAACATTAGTACACAAATCATATATTTCATATTCACAACAAAAACAGTATTTTCAACAGTGCAAGAAATCATGTTTTTCATATTCACAGCAAAGAAGCTATCATTTGCAAGGTAGTGAACAACAAAAAAGACAGCCGCTCCAAGAGATCAATCAAGCAATCGAGAAGAAGAAGAAGACATTGAATTCTCAACAGTGAGTGCCTAATCTCATTGCTACATAAATAAAGATTGCATTTAATTTTTATACATGATTCTTATTTAAAAAATGCTTTTGGCGTTTGATCTTAACATTATTCAATACTAATCATAGAAAAGAGTAGTAGTGTGATCTGTAGTAATTGTATGGATTGAAATGATCAAAATCAATGTAGTTTAACTCAAAATCAGAAATGTAGGGAAGAGTTGAAAACATGTTGTAATTAGTAGAAGTCAGTAATGTGTGTCAACGTAACAAAAATCACCCGTGAAGTAGAGCAGACACATTGTGGAGTGGCGATCATTCACTACCCTATTGAATTGCTGAAGCCTTGGAGCAAGATTTCTGATTTGAAGACGTAGGTAGTTTTGGTCATAATACCCTGATTTGAACCAGAATTTCCACTGCAAAATCTATCTTAGTTTGAGAAAATGAAACAGTGGAGAGTAGTCAAAGAAGAGCAGGGGGATAGAACCACCAAAGATTAGAGCTGCAAAACCTGCAGTAAGAGAGGGGCGACAGCAGAGATAAAAACGCAGAGGATCAGAAATGCAAAACCTGCAACTGTAAAAATGCAACAGAGAAAACACTCAGGTTAGAGAGTTGCGTGGAAGAGAGAGGGAGGAGAAGAGAAACTCATTTTGAAAAACATCATGATTATTGTAAAGATCAACCTCATAAAAGGGATCATTTAATGTATCACGCTATTCGAATAACCATAACTTGTTACGGAATATGAGTAGATTTAGATCTTATTTTTGTATCTATTTTTTAATTTTATTAAATATTTCAAGTCGTAATTTTTTCAAAAATCATGTAATGGGTATACCGTCAACTTCTGAGGTCTATCGGTAGCTCTCGGGCCCAGTCATTGGGGGCGTTGCCCCCAAACCCCCATCGGGGGTGTTGCCCACAGACCCCCACTATGGGCATTGACCCCAAATCCCCACCAAGGGGCGCTGCTCCTTGGACACCCTGTTGGGGACGTTGCCCCCAAACCCCCATCAGGGGCACTACCCCCAACCCCCTATTAGGGGTGTTGCCCGCAAACCCCCACCAAGGGGCACTACCCCTCGAAACCCCCATTGGGAGCATTGCCCCCAAATCCTTACAAGGGGTGCTACCCCTCAAAACCCCCATTGAGAGCATTGCCCCCAAATCCTTACAAGGGGCGCTATCCCTAAACCCCGACTGGGGGCATTGCTCCCAAACCTCCACTGAGGAGGACATTTCCCTCAAACTCTCACCAGGGGCATTTCTCCTAGACCCGCTCCTTCCCCCTCACCCCTCCTTAAGAACCTACCATTGGGATATTGCCCCTATTTCCATAGCTAGAGATTTTGCCTACATACTCTCTATCCTACCCTGCTAGAGATTCTACTCTCGAACTATCAAGGTGGCTTCAAAATCCTCAATGATATTACACATTATATATTAGATACATTAAATATACATAATCTTACAAAATATAATTTAATATATTTTAATTATATCTATTAGTTATTACTAAATTATATATATATATATATATATATATATATATATATATATATATATATATATTATACCATATATGCACATAGTACGATATACTAATATAACATGATTTAGAATAAAATAGTATAACTTAAAAATAAAATGTAATATGATACATTTTACTATTATCAACAAGTAGGTAGTATAAGATTTATAAATATTTAACCATGATAAAAATTTATATCATTCCTTCTCAAATAGCTTCTAATTGATGTTGAAATTTTCTCAATCTTTATAACTTTGTGTCATAGGGAATGAATTCTCCTATTCTTTAGAGGTGATTGTGGTTTCAACATTTAAGCACGAGATCAAAGTTTCTTATAAAATATATTTATCCTTGTTGTCATGTGGAATACATGAAATAAACATTTTGATCATTTGATCAAATATTTTCTAATGGAGATCACATAGATTATTTATCATTGTTGACATACGATAAAGGCTTTGACCATTTGGCTAAACCTTGTTCTATGGACTTCACAAACAATTATTATCATTGCTATCATCTAGGTTACATACAATACATGTTTTGACCATATGGCTAAATCTTTTCTTGTGGACATCACAAAGAATTTTAATCCTAAGTCTTGTTTAAAATAGTTGCAATAGAGGTTTTAACCATCTGGCTAAATCTTTTTTCATAAAGATCACAATGAACTTTTATTCTTATTGTATGTATTTTGCTTGAGGTTTTGACCATCTAGCTGAATATTTTTCTATGGAGACCACAATGAACTTTTATCCTTTTTATCATGTGAAATACATACAACAAAGGTTTCAATCATTTGACTATGTTTTCTCCTATAATGGGGATCACAAATAATTTTTATATTTACAATGGTATGGAATACATACAACAGATTTTTGCCCAAATGGCTAAATCTTTTCCTATACACATTATAAATAATTTTAATCATTGTTCTCATGTTAAATAGATATAGTACAAGTTTTGAACATCTGCTATATCTTTTCCCAATGAGAACACACAAAGAAATTTTTGCTTACTCAAAGAGTAGCTAATAAAATAAAGTAAAACCAAGGGCAACTAAAAATAATAGAAGAAACTTTTCTTATTTACTTTAGGTCATAGTTCATAAGAAAGTTTGTTTTTGGCCATATGGTCAAATCTATCCCCTTTCTTTATGATGTTTCCATTAATACTGTAATATTCTGATATTCCAAAAACATGTAGGAACCGCCTCTATAAGTCATGAGGAAATTCATTAATGGAAAAAAAATTTAATAATCCCTCTCTCCTCCAGTCGATTGTCGTGCTGGAGGAGAAGGGTTTAGCAAGAGCCACTAAGCTCCTTGCTAGAGCTTGCAGGGGGGAGAACCCATGGGTATTGACGCATGGGGGAGGGAGGATCCCCCTCCCCTCACCTATATAAATGGTATGGGGCATAACCAGGGGGTAGAGTGGCTGCCGTAGAACAAGAGGAAGACGCTGTCAGACTGCCGAGGGAGAGAATTGACGTTGCCGTTGAAGCACTGCAGTCATGAAGGAAGGAGAGACTGCCGACGCCGCCATGAGAGGGAGAGGAGGAGTGGAGACGTTGACGTTGCCGCCAATCAAGTTTCATTTGGGCTCCTTCCACGTGGGATTCTAGAAGCTCCAGAAGCTTTAGAAGCTTCTTGGAAGCTTCCAAGGGTGGGCCTCCTAAGCCCCCTTTCATACCCTTTCCTTTTCCCCCCACACAAAAGTTCCCTCCTAAGTTACTTCATCCAATTCATTTGACTCGCTGGACTTTTCTTGTCATATAGGTTCTTGATTTGATCCCACAACTGCCATGCACTCTTTGTTCTTCCTCAAATACATTATAGTGAACATGTTCTGTGAGAGATAATACAATAGTGGACTTGCATAACTCATCAAGCTCAAGCCATTCCTCATCTGGCATAGTTGCAGGCGGATGCCCGCTCAATCTCAAAAGTTTGATCTGCGATTTTTACACCAACACCTACCAAATCTGGCTCTTCCAATAAGATTAATTCGTACCATCAAGCTTAGTGATCTTGAAAATAGCATGTTTAGTGGACGAACTCGCCATAATGCAGGCTGGAAGACTGTAGACAGTTCAAAATTGCTTGCTATTTACTGTAGAAAATGACCAAAAAATCGCCAAAATTGAGAGAAAATGGCAAGAAAAGTGTAACCAAAGCTACTGCCCACCAAGTACTAGTGAAAGTACATCATTTCAGAATATTTTAGCATGAAAAATCCATGTCAGTCCATACATAGATGCTTGCTGTAATAAATTACAAATTTCAGTAAATGAGAGCTAACAGTGCCAAAATCGGATCCCAAGTCAATCAGATATTGCCAAGACCAAAGCTGGCATCATGGGGGTATAAAATAGGCATATGACAGTCGATAAGCATGAATCCAACACCCAAACATGTCATACAAACATCTGCCAGTGAGTAGGAATACCCCAGTCAATGGGGCAAAGTGTTCTTGCCACTACCAAGACTTGACACAAGTAGGTGTCAGCTCACAAAGAGAGGGACCCAAAGCAAAGAGTCAGCTCATAAGCACTAGAGGAACCAAGACATATGAACCATGCATCATCCTGAAGGGTAAAAGATCCCAAATAGTCTCAAAAGCCCAAAGAGCATAGACTGCCTACTCAATGGCTGTCAAGCATCCAAAGATGCTCCCACTGGCACAAAAGCCATAAATATCAAGCAACAAAGCTTGAACAAAGCATGTACAAGCACAAATGACAAGTGTCCAATATCAAGCATCAATGATACATCCCGGACATGTAGGCAGTAGAGCATCCATATGTAGCATCCATAAGTATATAAGACATCAATTACATACCAAGATACAACTTTGGCAAGCCAATAAATAGCTCAAGTAAGCTCCGGGAATCCAAGGTCAAGCCAAGACCGAGCTCCAATAGCAATAGGCTCCAAACAATGTAACTAGCATGTAGTAATGGCATAGGGTAATAAGCATCTCAAGACTGTTGAGATATCGAGCTCCACTCGTGATATGCTAGGGTGACCATTGTGCATTTATGTCACCGACTTCTTAGCTACAGATGCGGTTGGTACATCGCCTATGAATAATAGCTAGATGACAGCTATCCTTATCTACTCTAGTTCGTGGCTCAGTTAGTATGCCACCTTAGTTAGTTGAGTTTGGTTTGAGACCCATATATAGGGTTCTTCTATTTCTCTGTACTTGAGTTCTTTTGGCTTACATAACTAAGAAGAGAAAAACTGTTTTCAGCCTCCACCTGTGTGTGTATTTCCCCATTGTGCAAGCAAGAAAGCTACAAGTGAGACTCCTTCCTTCTCTCCCACAATCGTGACATGGTATCAGAGCCTGGTTCATGGTAAGGACCTCAAGAAAGCAAACCAAATTTGCGGTGTTCTAGTAAAAGGACCAGTGTTGCTTTCATTTTTTTAGTTTGGGAGCAAGTCTTTGCAGGTAGCACAGCCGGAAAGTGCAAGAGTGTAGTGTCTCAGATTGAGACGCCCTTCGCGGTGTAGCAAGATTGAGACGCCTTATTTTTTTTATTCGAGGCCATTTCGAGGCCTATTTTGGAGGCGGAAGTTTTCCACACGCACTCAAGAAAATGCCTTGTTTTTGCTGTGTGACCACTGTTCTACAGGTCGGTGAAAAGTTACCATAGAAATTGCATCGTACGCCTGTGCGCAGAGACATTGGGAGTTACAGAATCATCCTTGTTGCCTGTTGATGCAAAATTGTCACTAGGAAGTGACTGTGTGGTCAAATACCACTTTCGTCAGTTCTGCATATTTGCCCTTGTGAGGCTGAAGCTGTGTTTTTTGCAGTGACAGAATTTTTTAAAGTGTTCTATAATGGCGTCTGATTCTCTTTCACAGATTGTCACTGAAAAGCTTGACAAGAACAACTTCCAAGCATGGAAGTTTAGAATGACGAATTTCTTTATGGGAAAAGGATATTGGGAATTCGTTGCAGGAAATGAAGAAGAACCAGTTCTTCCTGATGTTCCCAATCAACAGCAAATGCAGGCATTTAAAGGATGGCATGAGAGAGCCAGAAAAGTTATATACTGGTTTTCTATCAATATTTTAGACTCTATGATTGTGCATATTCAGGATGCAAGTACGCCAAAGGAGGCATGGGATACTCTGTCAAAAATGTATAGCACAAATACACAAGCCAGGAAAATGCAGCTCAAGCAAGAATTGCACAATGTGCAAAGAGAAAGTATGAGCATCAATGACTACCACATGAAGGTGAAGAAGATTGCAGATGCACTTGCTTCCATTGGGTCGCCAGTGGAAGATGATGATTTAGTTTCTGTGACCTTGAATGGTCTAGGAAAGAATTATGCACAGTTTCGAACATCGATTTCCATCCATGAAAGATTTCTTGATTTTGAGGAGTTGATTGCTCTTCTAATTTCTGAGGAGCAAAGAAATGGTGGTGCATCTTCTTCAGGAGGAACTTCAAAAGAAGCTTTCTTCTACTCAAATGCTGGAAGAGGTAGAGGCAAAGGTAGAGGAGGCCGATCTGGAGGCCATGGTAGAAATCAGAATATGCAGCAAACTCAAGAAAACTAGTCTTATGGAGGAGGACGTGGTAACTCTAGAGGCAGGGGGAGCCAAAGAGGTCGTGGTGGATGGCAAAGAGGCCAAAATGCAAACAGCAATGTTGAATGCTACTACTGTGGTAAAATGGGTCATATGGCTAAAGACTGCTATAAAAAGTAGAATGACATCATGAATGGAAAATTGCAACAAGGGAATTATGCATCTTCTAGTAGACAGGGTGATGACAGAAATGAGCATTTGTTTATGGTGCAGCACATGACCAATTTTGTGACAAGTGTAGAAAAAAGCAACGATGTGTGGTATGTTGACTCAGGTGCATCAAACCACATGACAGGTCATGCAGAATGGATGCAGGATGCAAGGAAAATGGAAAAACCAAGATTTGTGGACACTGGTGATGATACTGTACATCCTATTGTGCAGATTGGAAAAATTCATTTGTCTATGCAGGATGGGAAAAAGAAATACCTGTCGGATGTATTTTATGTCCCGAATATATCACCAAGAACTCAGTTTCTGTTAGTCAAATGGTTGAGCAGGGCTTGCAGGTCAGATTTAATTCTCATGGATGCTTTGTTGAGGATATGAAAAATAAAGGTCGCTTGATAGCAAAAGGAAAGAAGAAAGGCAGAATGTTTATGTTGGATGCAAACATGCCTGAATTGAGTGCAGCAATGTTTGCACATGGGACCAAAGTAGTTGCAGATATTGATATCTGGCATAAATGCATTGGTCATATTAACGTAGAGCGACTTAAATCAATGCAAGCCCAAAATATTGTTGCAAGGTTGCCTAAATTCAAGGTTGCAGAAATGCATAAGGTATGTGAAGCCTGTCAATTTGGAAAACAGGCAAGGAAACCATTTTCTAGACATATTCAAGAGAGTAAGAAGCCATTGGAATTAATCCACTCTGATGTGTGGACTACTAAAACTGCATCTATTGGAGTCTATCATTATTTTTTCACTTTTATTGATGACTATAGTAGAAAAGTTTGGGTGTATTTTATGAAAAAGAAAAGTGAAGTGTTTGGGCATTTCAAAACTCTTAAAGCTATGTTTGAAAAAGAAACAGGCCTGCAAATAAAATGCCTAAGGTCAGATGGAGGGGGAGAGTACCTCTCAAATGAGTTTGCAAGGTTCCTGCAGGAGCATGGCATAAAGCAGCAATATTCATGCAGTCATACCCCACAACAAAATGGAATTGCAGAAAGGAAAAATAGGCATATTGGAGAGGTATCTCGTGTCATGCTCAACAAAAAAGACTTGCCAGATTTTTACTGGGTTGAATCAGTTGCTACAGCAGTCTACATAATGAACAGGACTCCCACTACAGCAATACATGGAATGACTCCAGAGGAGAGGTATACTGGTAGGAAACTAAATATTTCTCATTTGAAAATTTTTGGTTGCATTGCCTATGTTCATGTGCCAGATGAGTTGAGATCCAAGTTGGATCCAAAAGCTAAGAAGTGCATCTTTATTGGTTACTCTCTGCAGAAAGGGTATAGATGCTATAACCCTTCTACTCATAAGTTTACAGTGAGCAGAGATGTTGTTTTTTATGAGATGAGTAGCTGGTATAAACCAGTAGATGTGAATGATGATGTAGATGTACAAAATGGTAATGCTGCATAGAATTCACAGCAGCAGTCATAAAATATTAGTAAACCTGGAGTGTCCTCTAGCAGTGGTTCACATTCTTCGCCATGGACAACTAGATTGAGATCAGGAGAATCTCCTCAAAGCAATGCAGATAGTGGTATGCAGGTTTCACGAAAAGGAAAAGAGAAGGTAGATCATCCCATGTTTGATGTGAATGCACATCACTCTTATGCGGATGGTGAATCCAGTGGCTCAGAACAGAGCATTGATGATGAGTTGGGTATTCCTTCTATTGTTACACCTAGAGTAAGGAAGACCAGGGATGTTTTGAGAGCACCTGGGAGTGAACCTACTTTGTGCAAGTCTACCAGAGCTAGGTATCCTGTGGATAGGCTGAAATATGATGGATTTACAGTCATTCACTATACCTATATGGTCAAAGTGATACAGGAACCAGAACCCACTTCTTTTGAGCAAGCCATGGGAAAAGAAAAATGGGAGAAAGCCATGGATGAAGAAATGGATGCCTTGAAAGCAAATGCTACATGGGAATTGGTACCTTTGCCTAAAGATAAGAATGCAATTGGTTGTATGTGGGTTTATAAGGTGAAGCACAATGCACATGGTTTTGTGAACAGATACAAGGCAAGATTAGTAGTCAAGGGGTATGCACAAACATATGGCATTGATTATGAAAAAACATTCAGTCTGGTTGCAAGGATGGCAACCGTAAGAGCAATCATTGCTATGGCTGCATCAAAGGGATGGTCTTTACATTAGATGGGTGTAAAGAATGCCTTCTTGCATGGTGATTTGCAAGAAGAGGTCTATATGGAGCAGCCACCTGGTTATGTGCATGCTGTTCATCCTGAGTTTTTTTGCAGGTTGAAGAAAGCCTTGTATGGCTTGAAACAAGCACCTAGAGCATGGTCTGACAAGATAGGACAGTATCTTGTCACTATTGGCTTTCAGATTTCCAAGGCAGATTTCTCACTTTATGTGAGAAAAACAGAGAAAGGTATTATGCTACTTGTCATTTATGTTGATGATTTGATTATGACAGGTGATAGTGATGAAGATATTCTTCATGTGAAAATGCTATTGAAGTAGAAGTTTGAGATGAAGGATTTGGGAGAGCTGCGTTATTTCTTGGGCATTGAGGTGATTAGATCACCAAGTGGGATACGGCTCTTGGCAGAGGCAGTATGGATTGGACATGCTGTCCAAATATGGGATGACAGGCTGTAAGCCTATTTCAGTTCCTTTGGAGTAGAATGTGAAGCTGAGCACAGATGCAGGTGAGCTTCTCGAAGACCCTACTATGTACAGACGCATAGTAGGAAGCTTGATTTATATGACTATTACCAAGCCAGATTTGAGCTATGCTATTGGATTGGTAAGTCAGTTTATGCAGGCTCCAAGGAAACCACATTTGGATGCGACTAGACGCATACTCAGGTATGTGAAGTCCACATTGCAGTATGGACTATTTTATGAGACTGGGGTTCAGATCCAGTTGCATGGATACACTGATGCTGATTGGGCTGGTAGTATTTCTGATAGACGATTCACCAGCGGATATGTGTTCTCTTTTGGGAGTGCTGCAGTCACTTGGAGCAGCAAGAAATAGCCTACAGTTGCCTTGTCGAGTGCAGCAATGGCTGCATGTGAGGTAGCTTGGTTGCATAAGCTACTTTATGATATGCATTAGCCTACAGATGGGCCAGTTGTCATTTATTGTGACAACATGAGCAGTATACACTTGGCAAATAACCCAGTCTATCATGCTAGAACAAAGCACATTGAGGTGCATTATCACTATGTGTGGGAGAGGGTTTTACTAGGTCTTATTGATCTAGTTTATGTCAGCACAGAGGATCAGGTAGCTGACATATTCATGAAGGCATTGGGCACAGAGAAGTTGCGCAAGTTCAAAGACCTACTTGGTGTGCAGGAATTGGGGTTGAGCTTGAGGGGGAGTGTTGAGATATCGAGCTCCACTTGTGATATGCCAGGGTGACCGTTGTGTATTTATATCATCGACTTGTTAGCTGCAGATGTGGTCGGTACATCGCCCATGAATAATAGCTAGATGATAGCTATCCTTATCTACTCTAGTTTGTGGCTCAGTTAGTATGCCACCTTAGTTAGTTGAGTTTGGTTTGAGACCCGTATATAGGGTTCTTCTATTTCTCTGTACTTGAGTTCTTTTGGCTTACACAACTAAGAAGAGGAAAAGTGTTTTCAGACTCCACCTATGTGTATATTCCCCCGTTTTGTAAGCAAGAAAGCTACAAGTGAGACTCATTTCTTCTCTCCCACAATCGTGACAAAGACCGGTCAGACATAAGCAACATACATGCCATAAGTACATCCAAGATGGAGCATCCAAATGCTTTGCAAAGCGAGCTCAATCTCAACCAAGACGGAGCATCCAAATGCTTTGCAAAGCGAGCTCAAGCTCAACCAATGATCCCGAGTCAAAACCAAGCTCTATGTCAAGCCCCAAGTGTCAATACATCACCATATATGCCCGAAACATAGGCCGAAAAGCATAGGCATAAGCATACATGAGTAAAATGACTTCAGCCCAACTGTGTACAGCAGTGATTTACTGTTCAAAACTGAGAATTTCAGCACCAAAATCAGCTCCAAATGGTTGCCAAACAATAGGCATACATTCCCCTAACATCCGGGCATCAAACGGGACCAACCAGGCATCAATGACAATGCCAAATAAGCTGTAGCATCAAATGTCTGTGTAACACTATCATAAACTGCCTGTAAACTGTTATGATAGTCCCAAAATAGTGTTAAATCAGTCCAAATGCTATGCCAACACATCAACCATCAAAACCAAGCATCAAAGCATGTTCATATGCCCAAAATGGAGCCTTTGCAAGTGCCAATGGAGGGGGAGAGCTGTTGTTGTGACTGTCAATGCTGAAAACACATATGGGAGGGCTGCATGATTGCGCCAACTATAAATGCTAGTCCTGGGGTTGCAAAAAATGGTGGTCAAGCTTCGGAGGGGTCTGGTTAAAGCCAAGGAAGGCCTCAAACAAGCTCTAGCAAAGGGGAGAGCAATCCACATATGAAATGAGAGCTGGGAGTGTAATGGCTACCCTGTTTCAAGAGGGATGAAAACTGAGGTAAACCCTGTAAAGAGTGAAGCAATACCTCTCTGTGAATGCCTTGAGGGTGCCCAAAGGGGCCGGGAAGGTGCTCGGGAAGCCGGGGAGTAACGGGAGCTCGAAGGAGTTGGATATGGCTGCCGGGAAGGAGACCCAATGTGAGTGGGGAGTCGATGGGTAACTGAGAATGCCACGAACCAAGCTCAAGAGTCGGGAAGCCAAGCTCTAATACCAATTGAAAGGTGAGAAGGATCAAAGCTTGCACTCAAGAGCTATGGTGGGAGAGCAAGAGCAAGAAAGAGAGATGCAAGAAATGGGAACTCCAACAGTCACAATGTGTGACCCGGCCTTCCTTTATTCAAACTGTCACTAAAAGAATAAAGAATAAAGTGATGGTGATGGGCGCCCGCCACCTGCAGTGTGCAGTGGCGGTGACTCTCAATGTAGTAATACATGGGCGGCTAGGCGGAGGCGCCTTTACCCCCAACATTTGCAAGCTTAAACGATATCATTGGGTGAATAATCTACTACTCTTTTAACTTTTTGTGCTCCATTTGACTCTTCACCTCTACTAACATCATCGTCAAAGAGTAGAAGTAACTACCAAACTACCATGGCAATGGTGTTGCCACCATGAAGCATATCTAAAGGCCTTTTCCCCCACTACTCCTCCATGACACTCAACTCCATTGAATAAACTTCTCATTTCAAAAGCTAAATACATGAGCTAGGAAGGAGTACCAATAGTCTCAAAATGAGCTTTGAAATGTAAACATGGTATGAGCTTTTGCACACCTTGATTATTTGGTGGAATATTTTAATTTTGATCAAAACAAGTGGAGCCTCTCTTTGGTAGGTATTACACTGTGACTAACTAAAATCAATTCATTTAGCTATGGACAAAGATAGTGGATCCCACCCTTGCATATTTCTAACTATGACCTTCCCGGCCCTTCCATATTTAAAAGGTAACTAAAATCAATTTATTTAGCTATGGACAAAGATAGTGGGTCCCACCCTTGTATGTTTCTAACTATGATATTCCCTTTCCATATGTAAAAGGTAGGCATGCTTTGATAGTCCATGAATAGGGATAAGTTGGTAAGGGATAGGGATAAGTAATCTTGATAAAAATAGCTTTGAGTTTAATAGTTGGCAATATGAACTCTTAAACAAATTTTAATATCTGATAGTTTCATCTTTTTATAGTTTATAAAAATCAATGTTGCATGAATTACAAGCAAGGTGAATGTACATGATTGCGAGCACGATGAATTGTTTTCATCTTATCAAGCATTAAGTGCAAGCTATAAATAGCAAGATGGGTATTAAGGTTTTCTTTCAATTTCTTTTTTTTTGTATATAATGTATTTTTAGCAAAATGCATGCTAGTTAAGCGTGAGAAAACACTTTTCTTCTACAATTATGGGGTTTACGTGCAAGGAGGATTTGCCACACAATTTAGTATGTTGAAGTCACCATCATAAACTGTGTTAGGATTATGCTCTATGACACACCACTTTTCTTTGTAGGGATTTATTCAAACACACTATGCATAGCAACACTCATATTGAACTATTTTCATTGCTCTATAATAACTACCGCAAAACACATACTATTTTAGATATACAAAGGTATGCCCACAATTTTATCAAAGCATTTTAGAGCTTCATCACTGTGACCATTTTGCGCATTTCTTGCAAATAGTGCAGTCCAAGAGAATCCATCATGAACAATATGTTTGTCAAGCACTTGCTGTGCTTTTGCAAGAGCACCACATTTAGCATACATAGTTATTAAAGTGCTTGCAACATAGGGGCTTCTTTCAAGTAACCCCCGTTTACAAATGTCCTCATGTAGCCTTGTGCCCTTGAATAGATCCTTTTTCTTTGCACAAGCCTTCATAAGTCCCACAACGTGAGTAGCCTCCTTTGGAAAGACATCTCCTTCTCCTCTTGAGGCTCCCCTTCGCTCAATTTAAATGTGGACATTGATTCAATTTTTTTGACCTCTTCAAAAACCTAGGTTGGATTGTACTGGAAATCCAACCACAAGGCATCTACTATCACTTTGTGCTTGAAAACTGGAGGCCTTGCACTGGTTAAAGTGGGGTGAAAGAAAAAGGCATGTCTCTATGAGAGCTCACAAGATTTCATGTTTTGTAGATGTGGAATACGCCATGACTCATAATAAAATTGTGGGGCAAACTAACCTTGCTATTGCAATTGTCCCACCGTTGCGAGGGATCTTTGAACTTCATGTTGTCAGCCTTGGGATGGTGTTGTCGAAGCTTATCATTGGGTGGTGATGGCTGATCGATGAATCTTTGTTAAGATTCTTCCAAAGATTGGAGAAGTGCAGAGGAGCACCTAATTTTCATGTTGCACACTATCTTGCTTTTTCATGCTTAATAGCCTTAGGGCCACCATTGCAACTTGCAAGAATGGGTAGCTCACTTCTCCACCTTTGTCAAGATCTAAAATTTTCCTCACACATACAACTCTCTCTCTCTCTCTCTCTCTCTCTCTCTCTCTCTCTCTATGTGTGTGTGTGTGTGTGTGTGTATGTGTGTGTGCACGCACACACACATGGGTAAGTTTAATATACACAATTTCTTAGATATATATTTTTCATTCTCTATCTTTCCCTACATTTCCCGCACTACTTGAACTTAATTTAGACAACGTGTGTTTATATTTGTTGATTCATAGACTTATCTCTCATATCTATCTATCTATCTCCCCTTGCATTTTTGCTTTTGAGCACTAATTCAGACAAAGTGTGTTTATGTTCTTTGACTCATAGACCTAGACATGTGTAAGTGCGTAAACCTACACAAGAGCATTTAGAGAGAGATCTTGATCTTGGATGTGCCTAGATCATTTCAAAGCTTTATCATGATGTCCATGTCCAAATATCAAGCAGCTGGGACAATCCAAGTGACTGCATGTGGTGCTATATGCTTTTTTTGAACACTTCTTGCACTTTTACAAGCATAGCACACTTAGCATACATGCTCTCTAATGCAATGCCTAGCACAAAATTACCATTTTTCTATTAGCTCCAACCTATGAACCTTAGCTTGTATCGCACTTATCTCATATCCACATCAAACCTTATCAACTCACACTTAGATAAAAGTATGGTGGCAACACTACATGGGAATATTCATTATCTCAAGAGAAACGCATCAAAAATTGTATTAGCATAATCCAAAAATAGCAATCTAGCTCATAAAATGCTTACTTTGTCTCTTGTGAAACTTTGAGCTCACCCACATTCTCTTGCCTATCATCGTTTCCATTTGTATAGTCAAAATCTACATAAAATTCTCTTGCCCAAGTCAACGAAATAAAATAAAATGCAACTCTCAATGCCCATTTTAGAAGAAATCATATATGCATCAAGTTGATAGTGCATGTAGGGATTGTCAAATCATGAGCAATGTAGAGTAGAAATGTACCACTAAAACAATTCAATCGAATCCAACTCACTGCAACAACGTCTCTCTTCTCTCCATCATTCTCTCATGTAACCTGGTCTACACCAAGAATTAGAGCATCACCCCCTCTTGTATAAAACCCTAATTGAGAAGGAGTTGCACATAGTTAACCACCTTGAGGGTCCCAACATCTTGATCGACATTGTTACTTATCATTGTGTGTTAGTAGCTTGAACGTTCGATTTGGATCCTCTTGCTAAGTTAGGTGGAACCTCCTGAGAGATGCTCCATATCAATTTTACTTCAATTCTCTCAAAGCAAAGCATCAAAGAGAGAATATCACATTTGTTTAGGACGAAAATAGATGCACCTTTACTAATGATGACTAGGATATGCTAATGTTTTCCACAAGCATCTCTCAATGCTAGCCGAAGTTCTTGGATTTCCACTTTAGGACCAATCAACAACACTGTTGGGCTCAACTTTGGCTAACACTCAGAGATGCTTGTGGAAAACATTAGCATATCCTAGTCATCAATAAAGGTGCATCTATTTTCATCCCAAATAAATGTGATGTATCCTAGTCATCAGTAAAGGTGCATCTATTTTTTTCCTAAATAAATGTGATAGTCTCAAGAGAGACTAAATGTGCACCTTTACTGAAGAGAGACGATCATGTTTATTTAGGACGAAAATAGATGCACCTTTATTGATGATTAGTATATGCTAATGTTTTCCACAAGCATCTCTCAGTGCTAGCCGAAGTTGAGCCCAAGAGTGTTGTTGATTGGTCCTAGTGTGTTGCTAAAATCTTAGATGTGAAAATGGAGAGAGTCATTGGCACCTTGCTGAAATTAGCTTGCTCTTGGATAAACCATTCATTGAAGGGGAGGTATTATTTGTGCTCAAGTCTATGAAGAGGGAAAGTCCCTTAGCATTTATGGGTCCTTGTGTGTTGCTAAAATCTTGGATGTGGAAATGGAGAGAGTCCTTGGCACCTTACTGAAATTAGCTTGCTCTTAGATAAACCATTCATTAAAGGGGAGGTATTATTAGTGCTCAAGACTATGAAGAGGGGAAGTCCCTTAGCATTTATGGGTTTTAGGTAGAGTTCTATCTTGCTTTGCAACTTTCAAGATGCATGCTTCAAATATCTGACTAGCTCAAGTTATTGGACCATGAGTACCTCAAACCTTTTGGTTCTAAGAATTGTGTATATGTATGTATGAATACAAGAATAGATGTAATGCTGAGTAATGTGTGTGCGGAGGGGTGTGTGTGAGTCATGTGTATGAGTATGTAAAGAAGGAGTAGGGATAAGTAGTATGTGACATGTGTCTATGTATGTATTATGTGTATGAGTACATATGTACATGTGGCGAATGTTTCTATATATATGCCATAACTTATAAATACTGTGGCTAATTTAATATATTTCTTTCAATATTTGTTTCACATGAATGGCGAGAGAGCCTTCAAAATCTTAATATACCTTAGAAATGTTGGCGAATTAAAAAAAATAGAGTTATAACTCAACCTACTCAAGTTTCAAAAAAAAAAATCTGAAAAAATAAAAGTATAGCCATTTGGTGACATATCGCCACTAAAATCATCTATGGATTATAAAAAGACATCTTACAATCCATAGATAAAAGGGCAAGTTGAAAGCAGCAATAAGTAGCTTGTGGGAATCCTATCAAAGATCGTTTCACAAAAGAAACAAGATTGGGACAAGAAATTATATGTGATTGTATGGGCATACAACACAACCTTTAAATGAGCTATTGGCCACACTCCATTTAAATTAGTCTACAGAGAGAAGTGTGTATTACCCCTTGAGATTGAGTTACCTACAATAAGATTCACAATTAACCATTCTCTAGGGGATGAAGCTACCCTTTATGACCTTAGCACATCTCGATGAGCTTAAATTTTAGAGTTTATTACATCAAGAGATGGCCAAGCATTGTATGAAACAGCTTCATGACGTGCAAGCAAAGAAGTATACCTTTAAAAAGGGACAATCGGTCATGTACTATGATGCATGTAGGGAGACTTTTCTTGAAAAAATAGAGCATGTGTGAATGCTCCCTATAAAATAGTTAGAATAGGTAAAAATAAGTCCATCATGTTATTATGATATTTATAATGGGTGGAATTTAAAAGTAAGGTTAATCTTAATAAGACTAAGCCTTATTATCTATAAGCATACTAATGAGATGAATGGCCTTGTAGTTTTATGCCATGTTGATTTGAAACCTGCAAGAGAGGTTAAAACCAATTGTTGATGGAGCATCTAATCCCCTATTTGGAGCAACCATACCTAGAACAACGATACTATCAAGGAAGGCTTGTTGAGTGGAGCAAGAATATAAGGTACTTGAGCAAAAAAACGGAATTGTTTGAGAAAATAAGGTTTTCTTCCATCATTTCTCGAGTATCTTGACAAGTATCCCTGCAGGTTTCAATGAAGAAGGTAGGATAGAGCCTTTGGTTCACCCTCTAAATATGTTGAACTTTGATTATCATAGTTACAAATAGATGCATTGATGATTGTCAGCTGTGTAAACCCTTTATGAACTTATACATTGTATTTTGATGGAGCTTCTAGGGGTCCCAATAAGAAAGGGAGCATTGACAAGGTAATCATTAGAGATCAGACGTAGAGTCAAGATGAAATTAGCTACCTACCTTGGGGTACGATTTACTAATAATATAGTAGAATATAAAGCTTTAAATATGGGACTGCATGTTGCTAAAAGAAGCAATAGTTGCCAATTATTAGTAAAGCGGGATTTCAACTAAATGGAATGTACATAATATGCAATTTCATTCTTGGTATGTATTATCTTGCTGCTATAGATCTGATCACTAAGTTTGAAAGAGTGTCTCTTTAGCTAATTTCATGACATTGGAATCAATTCACCAATTTATTAGTGAATTATGCTAATTAAGAATATCTCTTTTTCAACTATGGTCCTAACTCTGATGCATCTCTTGATGATGAGACAGAAACTGGTCAATTACGGGGACTCTTATCTTAACATGCTTTATATGGCACGCGGTGGCTAGTTTGGGTAATGCAAAAAGTATATGAGACTCATCATAGCATTTTTTTATCCTATACTCATAGGCTCATTAGATGATATGTTATGTATACATATCTTTACACACACACACACACACACATGTGTGTGTGTGTGTGTGATAATTTGATACACCTAGTTTAGGGCAATGAGCCTTATTTTCTCCTTGGAATGGAGCATCTTGTTACATGTCCAATACTACTCCAAGAGGGAACATGATATAAGATATATTGATTTATTACTTTAAGCCAAGAGGGCCAAATTTTTTGGATATAAATCTTATATTTCATTAGGCTAATAGAGTCATGTGTCTAGTTAGTGTGAGTGCATTTGATGGTTCTTTGTTTTAGTGCTGCACTAGACAAGTTTGAAGACTCACTTGGAGAGAGCCAATTGCTATGTGGAAGCTTCTTGTGGCTAGTCTAGATCATGTTTTTCCTTTTCAAGTTCTTTCTCTGTGGTAGTCAAGGCATGAAGTCCCAGCATTAGGTTTGGTATGTCTCAGGAGGTTTGAGTAGTTGTCTGTCTTCTACTACGAAGAGGTTTTTGGGCATACAAAGATCTATCTTAGAGGTAGCCCTAATGGCATTGTCCTCCTAGCCTGCTAAGAAGCTGATTCTAGGACTTCACGTTACTTATGAGGCAGGTAGAAAAGCTTCACAAATAAAAGACAAAAATGATAAATGCGTTTGAAATGCATACAATACGGAGATGTGTAAAAGGGGTTCTAAACCATGAAACAAGAACATAGAGAGAGAAATTAGAAAAGCAGATGTTCATTACCTTACAAAGGCAATGTTGGTAAGTTCTTGGGGACAAATCAAAACCAAGGTCAATGCTTTACCTTCCTAGGGGTAGCATCTAGCCAAAATAAAATAAAGATGGTTGGAGTGAAACTAAAAGTGAGCAAGAAAAAAGGATTTAGTGTCACCTCGTGAGAGCTTGGTAGGTTCTTGGATACCGAGACTTCGATGCCCTGTTCTCCTTGGATCACAATATGCTTAGCTCTCTCTTTTCTACACATTTGAGTACCAAATAATAAAGAATAGAGAATGAGAAAAATTTAAAAATATATAAAATCAAGTGGAGCAGGCTATAGGAGTACTCACCTAATACAAGTTCCTGGTGCAATTGTCCTAGGTCAAGTAGGTGGGTCAGACCACCATGTAGGATGACCCGTTTGATAGATCTTTTAGCTAGCCTGTATTGGAGCAGTTAATTAGAAACTAGCTCTTGATCTCTTTGTTAGATTATTCTTGGCCTATCCCTTTTGGAATTCATGCCTTGATGTTTGACAACAGGGGGTAGGGTGAGAGCTATGTTTTATATTATATTGTGTATTTTATTTGAAGTAGCTTGATGCTTGCTATGTTTCATTTGTATGTAGATCGATTTGTGGGTTTGATGGTCTAACTTGCCCTATCTCGTGGTTGCCAATGAGAGATGCAACTAAGCACCAAAACTAAAGTAGAAAATGAAGCATTTGTAGTAAAAGTGAAGAGGTGTTAGAGTTTTCTAAGCAAAATCAGATAGCCCAAAATGTACTGGAGGCATCCGTTTGTCAATCGGAGTTTGTTAAGACAGTCCACTTAAAGAGATGTAACTTTAGCGTCACAAAGCAAGTACTTGATCGAGAGTTTGAAAATAGTGTCTAAGAGGGCAAGTCAATAGAAAATGATGCCAAGGACATGGTAATACCTTCAGATCTCGAATTCGAGCTCATTTACCCCTTTAATTTAAAAAACCACTTGTCAATAGTGTCAATGCACAAAAATGAATTAGATAATTATTGATTAGGTTATTAAGATGCCAAATAACAAAAAAAACATCATGATGATGGGAAAGGACGTACATTTTTTCCATACCCCCTCATTTCTCATAAATTCATGATTTGACAACTATTCAATCTGTAGGGAGCACTCTAGGACATGGATTCTTGATTTTTTTTGCTCTCCATTGCTACAAGGAGTTTCTAAAACAATACATTATATGAAAAGATTAGTTTTCAGTGTTTCTTTCTCCTCCTTCTTTCTCCTCATAGTGGATGTTCATATGGGTTGAGAGGGAGAGGAGAAAGGGGTACCAAAGCATGATCTAATGCAAGCAATGGAGAGAGGGAGCATGAAGGTCGTTGTTAGTGGCTATGTGGAGCATCAAGAGGTTGCCTAAGCGATTTTGAAATAATAAAAAATAAAGTGATTTTATGAAATATTTTACGATAAGTCTCATTTTAAAATGGTTAAAAAATGAATGGTGTATGCATATATAAAGCATTCTTTCTAAGAAAAAAAATCAAAAAATATGCTTTCTAAATGCTTGGTTAGCATGCTTTCTATAATAATAATTGGTTAAATACCATGGTACATGCTGATAATTATGAGTATGAGGAGTATTTTGAGCCAGAGTCACAGGTCTAACGGATTCCCTTTTCACTTGGGCCTTTTGGCCTCAATGGGATTTCTTCTACTATATCCTTACAGGCTACCACTTCTATTTTCTCCATATCTATGGATATATGGACATGCTTTAGGAGCCTAACACACTATGCATTCAAGGGAAATCAATGGAAAGAATCTTTTCATTTTACTGGATAGCCGCAGTACCCATAGTTTTGCAAATAAATTAGCCATTGATAGACTAAAATGCTTTCCCACGCAATTACATCATCCCCTGAAAGTACAAGGGCTAATGGTAATTAGAAAATCAACACTTAAATATGCTCTCAAGTAGCCCTATGTTTGACTGAGAATTATATGCATCTATAGATTTTATTGCACTCAAAATGGTCCCCATTGATGTTGTCTTGAGATGTGATTAGCTGAAACACTTGGGCATAAATTGCTACGGACTTCTCTTAGTTATATATGAAGTTATTCATAGAGAGGCAACTCATAAGATGAGAGGGGGTTCATGATAATCCAGATTTTTAGCTTATGATAGCTAAACAACTCCAGAGAGAATTTAAGAAATGCTCATAAATATTTGTCTTACACTTGAATAAAGAAGTCAGAAATTAGTCCTCCAAATTAGGCAAGAATTTAGCATTGAAAACATTGTTAGAAGAGTAGAAGGATTTGTTTAAGATGCCTATAACCCTCCCTCCTAAGAGGTAGGCAGATCACCCCATTGATTTAGAGCCCCATTACATGCTCTCAAAAATTGGAGTGTGAAGAAGTTGCTAAGAAGGTCAAAGGAGTTGTTTGAGATGGGGTTTATTGAGCCGACTTCTTCTCATTAGGCATTAGTAGTCTTATTAGTCAACAAGAAGTATAGTTCCTTTAGAATGTGCATTGACAATAGAGATCTTAATAAAATCACTGTCGAGAACATGTACCCCATCCCTAAGAATGATGACTTGCTTGATGAGCTAAAAGGAAAAGTATTTTACTAAGATAGACATGAGATCTGGCTATCTTCAAAATCACATGAGAGAGGGTAGTGAGATGTTAGATATGATCAATGCCCCACCCTCATTAGGTGCTACCAATGATCCATGCTGCTCAAAGTTGTAAGGCCCCCATTATGAGGAGAAGCCAAATGTGAGCCCGGACATTGGTTGAGTCCTGGCTTGTATATCAGATGAGGTCTATGTGACCGGATGGCAAAAAGGTGACTGTTGTGGGTCTAATCTTTGGGTTAGACGGAGTGGTTAAGCTGGTAGCAACTCGAGGCACATTGCATTGAGTTGCGTGGTAAGGGAGTTAAAAGGGGCCCCTATTGTGGGGTCCGGCCATCTTTGTATCAGTTGTTTGGAGTTAAAGAATTTATTGATTCTCCTCTTATCTGTTGTGTACTCTCTATCTCTTTCTCAGATTCTGTTCGCTGCGCCGTGTAATATTTTACAAAAGATAGCATTCAAGACTAATCATGGGATTTACTATTTTCTTGTGATGTCATTTGGCCTAATGAATGCCCCTATCACTTTCTAGAGCCTCATGAATAAAATCTTATAGCCTTTTCTTTTCAAGTTTGTGCTCATATTCTTTAATGATATTCTTATTTATAATAATTCATTGGAAGAGTACTTATCACATGTCAATATAATGCTTGAGATAATAAGAGAGCATAGATTGTTTGATAAGGAGAATAAGTGTGTATTCATGCAAAGATCAGTAGAGTACTTGGGCCACATTGTGAGTGAACCTCGACAGATAGATTAATGAGAAAGAAGTAATTTTTTGGGATGACATAGCTAATTATAGCTTTAATCAATTGAAGAAAATTCTCACTTCAGTCCCCATCCTAGTATACCCTAACTTCTCAAAGGAGTCTTCCATCTAATGTGATGCCAATGGGAGGGGTATAGGTGCTACTTTATTATAAGACCATGGTATAATTTCATTTGAGAGTTGCAAGCTTGATAAGAAGGAAATGCAAATGAATCTTTATGACCAAGAGATGTTAGCCATCCTTTATGCCATTAACAAGCGGCACCATTATCTCTATGGTAGCTAGTTTAGAGTAAACAGTGACCATAGAGTCCTCAAGTACTTCTTGACTCAAAACACTTTGAAATGATGTACTTTCACTAGTACTTGGTGGGCAGCAGCTTTGGTTCCACTTTCTTCGCCATTTTTCCTCGATTTTGGTGATTTTTTTGTCATTTTCTGCAGGAAACAACAAGTAGTTTTGAACTGTGTCTACCATCTTCCTGCTTGCATTTGGACAGTTCCTCCACTGATTATGCTATTTTCAACATCACTAAGATTGATGGTATGAAATACTCTTATTGGAAGAGCCAAATTTGGCAGGTGTTGGTGCAGAAATCGTAGATTACACGGCGCAACGAACAGAATCTAAGAAAGAGATAGAGAGTATACAACAGATAAGAGGAGAATCAATAAATTCTTTAACTCCAAAAAACTGATACAAAGATGGCTCTGTCCACCCGTGCGCTTCCAATGTGTGAAGCTTAGATGGCGATCTAGACAGAAGATAGGTGAAGAGCTTAAGGCTAGCTGGAACAACAACTCTGACTGGGTAAAAGATGAGTGAGAGATGGCTGCGAAGGGGTTTAGCTTTTAAAGCCTGCGAAGGTCGTTAGGTCGGCCTGTTGACCTACTATATGAGCCTCCACTAGTCAGCCAAGGAATAGGGGCCCCTTTTAACTCCCTTACACCGCAACTCGATGCAATGCGCCTCGAGTTGCTACCAACTTAACCACTCCATCTAACCCAAAGATTAGACCCACAACGATCACCTTTTTGCCATCCGGTCACATAGACCTCATCTGATATACAAGTCAGGACTCAACCAATGTCCGGGCTCACATTTGGCTTCTCCTCATAATGGGGGCCTTACAACTTTGAGCACCATGGATCATTGGTAGCACCTAATGAGGGTAGGGCATTGATCATATCTAACAAATATTCACATCCAAAAATTCTGAAATGTGAGACAGATGGTTTTTTACCAGTGTAAGCCTCATGGGGTGTTTTTCCCTTGAGAGCCTTTGTGTAGCTCCGATTTAGAATGTAGACTGTAGTATTAACAGCTTCAGCCCAAAAATGGTTTGGCAATCCCTTGCCCTTTAGCATGCACCTTGCCATCTCCACAATGGTGTGATTTCTACGTTCCACAACACCATTCTGCTGAGATGTGTGAGGCATCGTCAATTGACTCTTGATCCCTTTGCTCTTGCAAAAGCTTTCAAACTCCTTTGAATTGAACTCACCACCACCATCTGTTCTAAATTTCTTCACACTTTTCCCTGTTTCATTCTCAACAAGTTTTAGCCATTCTTTAAACTTACCAAAAGCTTGAGCCTTATTACGAAGGAAGTACACCCACATCTTCCTACTGTAGTCTTCGACAATCAACATAAAATAAGAAGATCCCCCCAAGGCCTGTGTAGGCATCTTACCACACAAGTCAGCATGCACCAACTCTAGAGGAGCCTGTGCTCTATTCTTGCTTTCTTGTGAAAATGCATTTCTCTGTTGCTTGCCCATCATACAAGCTTCACATGGTTCCTTCAATTCAGTTATTGTAGGTAGGTGAGCAACCATACATTGCTTTTGCATCTCCTTCAACACTGCAAATCCGATATGTCCAAACCTTTTATGCCAAAGCTTACTTGTGCCCACTCCAGCGGTGGCTGTAAGAGCACTTAGCTCATACAGGTTGCTCCTTCTTTCTCCTTTGCCAACAATTGTGCCAGCACTATCAAGAATTTCTGCACCTGTCTTCTTGAACCTCACTTCATGACCAAGATAAGTTATGGCAGCAATTGATAAGAGATTTCTCCTGATTTCGGGAACATACAACAGATTTGAAAGTTTTTTGACTTCACCATTTGTAGCAACAAAAGAAATAGTACCTGTGCCCGCAACAGCGCATTTAGCATCATTTCTAACTGTCACAGTGATGGATTCTTGTAAAGGCTGCATAGAACTGTATAGACCTTTCTTGTTGGTCATGTGATGGGAGGCCCCACTATCCAACACCCATGAGTCAGTGGTAGATTCTTCTTGCGCCGAGGAGAACACTTCCTCAATGGTCGCCATGAATAATTCCAACTTTGCTTCAGCCGTATTGGCTGTCTCTTTCCCTTTAATTTTAAGGGTACCATTCTTTTCATCTGCCTTGTTGACACGACAATTTGCAATTGCATGTCCTTTCTTCTTGCAGTAGAAGCACTCTCATTGAAACTTCTTCTTGCCTCCCTTCTTCTTTTTGTTACCATCATTTTTGGTGGAGGAAACACCTTTGCCTTTTGCATTGGCAGAGAATGCAGCATCTCCATTGTTGCTTCCTTCTCGAGCTTTCAGCCTCAATTCCTCCTCCATTAATAATGCACAAAACTCCTCAAAAGTCAAAGCTTGAGGTCTCATCTGAGTATTAAGGGCAGTTACTAGTCCATCAAACTTTTGTGGACAAATTCGAAGACACCTCCGAGCTAGCTCTTCGCTAGTCTTTTGTATCCCAGCGCCAGCCATCTGGTTGCGCAGATTCTTAATCCGAGTGATGAATGCTTCAACGGTCTCTCCTTCAGCAAATTTCTCCGCTGCTAGTTGATTCTCCAAGTTTTGAATCCTTGTTTGGTTTCGTGTTTCATACTAACTCCTTAGTACATTCCAAGCCTCTGACGCTTTGGTTGTATGCTGAATCAAAGTCAGAACACTGTCAGAACAGCTTGTAACTAAGGCACACAATGCATTTGCATTCCTTCGTTTCCAAGCTCGTAGAAGATCTGCATTCAGAGGAATCATCACACTAGGATTTGATGGGTCGGGGATAGGCTGTGGTTGTGCGTTAGTCCCTAGCACAGTCTCCAGAAGCTCAGAAGAATCAAGGATAGTTGTAATTTTGAACTTCCACAAGGTGTAGTTTGTACCATCTAACCTGCCTTCGCTGAAGGTTGGTGGACAAATCCTCAGTGTTTGAATAGCCGGTACAGCAGCACCACCTCCTGCACCACTTCCTGATGCGCCCGAACCGCTTCTGGAAGTTGACATAGTTTCTCTTTACTGTTAAAGCCTTTGCCTCTTGCACACTCTCCGATCTGTAGAGCTCCTTGGGCTCTGATACCATGTAAAATATTATACGGTGCAGCAAGAACAGAATCTGAGAAAGAGATAGAGAGTACACAACAGATAAGAGGAGAATCAGTAAAATCTTTAACTCCAAACAACTAATACAAAGATGGCTCTGTCCACCCGTGCGCTTCCACTGTGTAAAGCTTAGATGGTGATCTAGACAGAAGATAGGTGAAGAGCTTAAGGCTACCTGGAACAACAACTCTGACTGGGTGAAAGATGAGTGATGGATGGCTATGAAGGGGTTTAACTTTTATAGCCCGCGAAGGCTACTAGGTTGGCCTGACCGACCTACCATATGAGCCTCCACTAGTCAGCCAGGTATTATTCCAGGGAATATTCCCTTTACCATCGGGCCGGGGGCGCTATCCCCGGACCCCCGCCAAGGGGGGCACTGGCCCCCCTGGGACCCCCCAGTGGGGCCGCTTCCGCGGCCCCCAGACCCCACAATAGGGACCCCTTTTAACTCCCTTACCCCGCAACTCGATGCAATACGCCTCGAGTTGCTACCAGCTTAACCACTCCGTCTAAGCCAAAGATTAGACCCCCAACGGTCACCTTTTTGCCATCCGGTCACATAGACCTCATCTGATATACAAGTCAGGACTCAACCAATGTCCGGGCTCACATTTGGCTTCTCTTCATAATGGGGGCCTTACAACTTTGAGCACCATGGATCATTGGTGGCACCTAATGAGGGTGGGGCATTGATCATATCTAACAGAAGGTTCATGAAGCTATAGGTGGTTTTGCAAAATGGGGAAAGAAAGATGTGGTGGTTGTTTCAAACTCAATAACAATTCATGACGACGGAGGAGATGATTATGAATCAAACCATGTCCTACCTTCTAAGGATATTGATGTGCTTAGCATTCATGAAAGGTGGAGAGAATGTAGAGTGATATTATGTATAGAAGGCAACACTCTATGTGTTGGGACAGAGGTTATATTATTGGATTTTCCATATGGTGTGATAAACTTTGAATTTCTAGGAGAAGAGGATGTTGTTGTGGTGGTAGATAAAGCCCTTGATCAAACCACTGGAACATACATAGATGACAACTTCCACTGTGTCACTTTGGAAAGATGGCCTATTAAACAAGTCACCTTTGATGATGGAACATTGCTGCTACAACAACAATCATACATGCAATTTATCTCTGTACCAAAAACATGGAAGATACCAATGAAGATTATGTTTCTGTGAAAAAATCAATTTTTGTTTAGAAGAGATTATATTGTATGGTTAATAGAAAGCCTCGAATTATTGCCCCTAAAGGTGCAAACTTGAGGACTTCTATGAACTCCATTTCACAAGTTTCCATGATTGATTGTTGCCAAGAAAAGTGTTTCCAGTTTGCCAATAGAGAAGCAATGCAACAATTGCATTAATACTTTTGGGGATTGCAATTTGAAGACCGCACAAACTATGTTTATGACAAGTTTGAATCATCATGCAGGATTGATTACTTAGGAACAAGGAAGTACAACTTCATCTTCAATGGACAAGTGGTATGTGGAAGCGCATGGTATGAGATTCATGGAATCCCAAAGACATCTTTTTACAGGTATAAAATACAATTTGAGCATGGCTTGAGGAGGGCAATGCATGGAAACAAGGGGGTGATAAGAGCAACTTGGGATCACACAAAGATGGGAAGAGCCATCCTTAAAGACTTTGTTAAGAAGAATGCGGATCAAATGCCACACAAGAGCAAAACAATGCAAGATGGATCAAGGGAGACACAATTGGTCATCCCAGATGTTTACAGGTAGGTAGATATATGGGCAGAAGTAAATACAACATTGAGTGGTATTGGATGTAAGAAAATGTCCTTGTCCACCTTCAATCATATTTGGAACACAGAGTTCAAGCATGTAACCTTAGCAAAGACAAGTGAGTTCTCCAAATGTAGTATTTGCTCAGAGATTAAAGAGCAACTTGCAGCAACAAAGTTTCTTCAAGAGTGAAATGTGCTTCTAAAGAAGCGTCAATGTCACATGCTACAACAACAAAGTTGTCAGAACATATACTATAGTTGGCGCTTGGCCTCAGCATTAGATCCATATAAAAACTTATGCATCATACATGATAAAATGGACCAACAAAAGACAGCTATCCCTAGGTTAAGGCTTCGATCAAAAGAGACTGAAATATCTACTCAACTACCAGTTTTCTAATAGGCATGATTACACATGGACATGGAGAAGGTAGATATGGGCATTTCTCACTTGGTCTATGGCCTCATGATCCTAACTTCACAATTGCCTCATTGTCATTGTGCTTTAGGAACTTGGAGCGACTACACAGGCATGCAAATGGTGATCTACAAGTAGATGGAATGTCGAGATCAACCTCTGTGCTACTAAATGCCCTCAACTCGAAAAAAGCACTAAATCACCGTCAAGGTGTTGGACAAAATAAATCATGCATGGAAGATAATACACCACAGGATGGCCATCATCATTTCAAATGATTGCTAGAGAACTTACTACTTCAACTTGATAATTGCAGATCAGAAAATAAAAATCGCTATCTCTTTGCATATCGATCATTGCTTGTTGCATGAGGAACATTCAAGATGATCTAGCTTGGGTTTCTCATGGTGGGTCATACACATGAAGACATCAATGCAATGTTCAATAAATTTTCAGAGAAGCTAAGGACAAGTATGACCTTCACTTTTCCTCATCTTATGCAACATTTTCAATCATGCCAGATGACAAGTCCTACACCTTTCTCATTGACACATGTGCGTGAATTTAAGAGATACATTGAGGGATACTTGTGTGATTCCAAAATATACTTGTTGGTCACTCAAAACCTCTTCAATTTTGGTTTTATATGCAAGGAGATACAGCTATCATGCAATACAAGATGCATCCAAAGTCCTCAGATTGGTTACCAAGAGAAGGTGGCATTGAATTATGGAAGAGAGACCTTGCAGGAAAGCCTACTCTTCCGAAGGTTGTTCCAATGTTGCTGCCCATGTTTGAGTACATTAAGAATCATCAAGAAGTAGTAAGTGGATTTAAAGATTATTTGAAGTATTGGGAAAGATGGTCAAATGTACAAGGACCTGAAGCAGAGTTCACAAAGTTTATAACACCAGTGATTGATTATTGGAAACATATGATCTACGCTCTTTAAACTCCAAATGTCTTTATTTTTCATAGATTTTTGGCCAAGAACACAAAGTGATGTAACCAATATAGATGTAGATAATGCAAATGACTTTATTGGATTGGAAGAGTTGAATGATCACTATTGTGGTCCTCTGAGCAAACGACTCAAACATGCATTTGAACCAATGCTTGATGTTAAGAAAGATGACTTTGTGCTTGTTAGACCTTCAGATCGAATATATCCAATATGGCTTGGTGTTGCACAAAGTGAGGTCAATACAATTAGAAATTCCAAAAACTTCAGCAAGGTACATATACAATATTGGGCACCAGTCTGTAGTCGTCAAAATGCTACAGATGCAAAAGGTGTATTTTAATTGTTGGGATAAATATTGGATGTGCAACAAAAAAGATCCTGAACGATGGGAAACAATAGATAGCATTGTCTTCTCTTGGATGAAGAAAGGTACAAAATCTCCCAAAATTTTTAAAATTCCCCTAAAGGTTGTATTGAAGGCCAAAGAAAGTCTATAAGAATCCATCGACTGAAGATTTTCCTTGAATATTTTCAAGGAGATAAAATCTAAGGTGTTTATTAACACCACCTTTTTGAGTTTTTTTCAACCTCTTGGAAACAACCATAAGCAGTAATATGTTCAATTGCACCAAATTCCAAATTAATGAAATTCCAAAAATTCATGAAATCCATTTTGATTTGGTTTTTCCATATTGATGGGAAACTCCCAAAATCCCGAATATGGAGTTCCATCTCTTGATGCTTCAATAATAAAGCCATTCATTCTCCAATAATAAACATCCTAGTACATAAACTAAAGGGGCTAGTAGTTGAACAATTAAGAAACAATGGCTTCATCTCATGATTTGTAGCAAGAGACTATGCTTTCTCCCTCAACACAGGATCATGAGATGAAAGCGCATTGCCAAAACAAATTTTCACCTTTGCAATTATCATTTAGTTAGTCAATTGGTCAAATTTTAAATTCATATACATAAAACAATTTACCTTTTTATTGTAGATAGTCAAAGGTGATTTAAAATCACACACTCTGCAATAATAATACAGGGGTTTGAATCCATGCCCATGCACAGTCCACAATGATGTAATTAGTTGAGAAAAAATGCCTTCAATATATCAATGGTTATAGTATAGAATACTAATGCTAATAATGATGTTTGTTATAGGAAAAAAACAAGTGGTGGTAGGGCTTTACAACTTTGCCACCCTTCTAGCAACATTGGACTAACAACTAAGTCTTCCCATTATTATAGTTGAGTGTCCCAATTACTAAAATTTTAGAGACTACATTACTCAACACATTGCAAACACTTGAATAAAAGAAAATACAAGACATGTTGATAGAAATTTGTACAATGTGTACATGTCGACCATTGTCAATAGCAAAAAATGTATGTATAATCATATTGTAGATAATGGGTAGATCAACCATAAGACACACACAAAATAAACATAAGTCAACATACAATATATAAGCCACATACAATGAACATCATTATCATCATCTCATAAGTGATGATGACCCAAAAAGAAACAACAGCATAAACATAAGGCCTCACATTATGGAGGGGAGAGGATAGAACACAATGAAAAAAATAAGGGAGTGCATGAGGTAGTCACACTCCAAAAATATCTAGCAAGGGACTGCGAGGCAACTCATTGTATTGCAACAACTCCTCAAAAGGGTTTTGATAACACAATCAATCATTAATGCAAAGTTAGACGTAATGTAGTGAAAAATATACATTTGCTAGACTATCAAAACAGACATGTCCAATCGATGCACCACACACATCAAACTTATCAACGAGAGTGGTCATACCATGCTACATTTCCTGATATGTTTTTTCAAGCCTACTAGATTGCCAATCTATAATGGAATATGCACCAAAGAACATTTTAAAACACTATTAGAACCACATCAATACTATAAAGCAATATGGAAAAGAGTGAATATCCAGTAATAAAATAACTTGAGATTACAAAATCTTTCAAATAGATAGATCAACCACTAATGCTAATGTGATGCACAATTCTACCCTCCAACTAATCCTCTGTCTTATTAATTGTGCATCACCTTAGCAGTAGAAACCTAGTGGAACAATCCTAATAATATAAGCCTTATTGAATCCAAGAGTGTATGATGAAGTATATATAGAAATACCCTATGTAGCAGGTGTATCCTCATGAGTGTGACCTATAAATGGTCGAGCAAATCTAGGCATACTAGGGAAGGTATTTCTTATGGCCATGGACAATGTAGATAACCCTAAAACATTCTATCGACGAGAAGAGATCATAACACCTATGTCCTTGTAGTATACCAAGGTAGAACATGATGATGTTGAAAATGATAAAGAAGTGAGCACTCTCTTTTTGAAACAAACCACTTGATTCGAAGAAATATATGCAAAAATGTCATTAAACTCCTCATCTATATACTATCAACTCATGATGCCCCCACAATCAAGTGTGATGACTTGCACAAACAATAGAAATGTTAGTTAGTCCAATGTGTTGGAAAAGAGAAGCATAATAAAAAGCATACATATATATATGAGCCCTATATGAGTTTTTGTTCACGAGAGTGTCTTGTTACAGTCCTCGTTTATCACCCATGTTGGTACTTCATTACATTACATGTTTTTATCTTTTGCACTAATATAATATACATGTAAAAGATAAAAACATGTAATGTAATGAAGTACCAACATGGGTGATAAACGAGGACTGTAACAAGACACTCTCGTGAACAAAAACTCATATAGGGCTCTATAAATTCATCTTGGTATAGCTCTCGATATATACCGAAGGATCTATGCAAAGGTTTCCACAAGAAGAGAAGTTTACTTCATTCTTATCAAAGAATTTTTGCATGCCTATCTCCTCCACTTGTTATGCTAGATGTCCTAAACCTATCTCCTGCACTTGTTGCAATCCCTTATTGCCCTTCACTTCTTGCATACCTTTCTTCTCTACTTGTTGCATACCCTCTTCCTCCATGCAGGGAACAATTCTTCCCTCATATAATCAAGTTGTCCAAGTTACTACACAGACAACATACAATTAAAGAGGTTGTTGTAGGTTACAATAAAAGATTACCCGTGTTGTGCGATAGTCAAGAATCAATCGTCATCAAACAATATTTGTAATCTTCATAGCTATTTTTGAAAAAAGGACTCCCACTTCCTCGCAATGTTTCAACAACACAAACATGTCTCACACATCATTCCACTTCTTCTCAAATCCATCTCCATGAATCCAGATGGCCCTTAAGAAACAATGGTCCCCACTACTTTCAAAAAAAAATTGAATCGTTGAATATCAAATATGATGGTGAAAAACTTGCGATAGTCCACTAAAAGATTCCATCTCTACCACTTTGAATCTATGGCTTAGCATTAAGTTTCTTATTTAAATTGTGCCATGACACCACAATTCTATACTATGGATTCAAGACAAAGCCAGTTATCACTCATTGATTAAGAAAATAAGGATATAAGTGCATGCTTACCTTTCAACTATATCCCATAAAGAACTCCCACTCCTCTTGTGTCACTATCTCACCTTCATGTGACACTTCAATTAATGGTTTATGTAGCAGCCTCGCAGCATGAACCATGGGAGTTCCTCTTCTAGGACATCAAAGTATTAAATAGACCATTGATGTGTACTATGTCAAAACTCTAACCTTGTTACCTCTTATTTAATTGTACCAGTCTTGTATCTAGTGAGCCACTTCTCCATGGATGCATGGTGCAACATGCAAAAATGATTTACATATTGCTTTATACTTTTATCCATCCTCTTCTTTATTCCATTTTCAATTGTCTTGCCTCCACTTACTTGATCATCTTCTTTGAGAGTAGATAGCAATCTGTTATATGTGTCCACCATCATGAGCTACTCAAAAATATATATAAGGATTTGTGATACTAGGTAGTGAAGGGAGTGAGCCTAGAGTGGAAGCATGTGAGTGGAAGCAAGAGCAACGGTGGAAAGAGCAAGAGCAAGAGAGACACACACATACAAGATGTGGGAACTCCAACTGTCACAATGTGTAATGGCCTTTCCTTTATTCAAATATCACTAAAAGAATTAAAAATGAAGTGATAGTAATGGGCATCTACCATTTGTAGTGTACACGTGTCTGAGTACTGTCAATGTAATAATACATGGGCGGCTAGGCACAGGTGCCTTTACCCCCAACAACCTCCCACTTAAAGGCAAATTTACCCCTATTGAGGAGAGAACAAGAAAAAAGTGATAAAGTATAAATGTGAATAAGCACAACAAGATGAGAAAAGATATCATCTCATCCAATGCACATCAACTTCCTAAGGAAGGCAAAATGCTATGCTAAGAGATTTTTCATGAGCAGATTTGCATGATTTTGGTTAGTTAATATGAGGTTGAGATCTTAACAAGGTCAGCAAACCTGTCCTCAACAACCTCTCTAATGAAGTGATAGCATACCTCAATGTGTTTCATCTTTGCATAGAATACCGAATTCTTGGCTAGTTGGATAGCACTTATAGAATCCGAATCCAATGTAGAGACCACATCAATAATACCAAGGTCGGCCTAACCAGAGAGCCTTCTTGTAAGCCTCAATGGTTACAACATACTCGACCTCAATAAAAAAGAGAGCAATGTATTTCTACACCTTAAGCATCTAGGAAACAACACTTCTAGCAAAGGTGAAGACATAGCTATATGTGGACTTCCTAATGTCTACATGTCCTATATATTCAAAGTCAATGTACCCCACGACTCCTATATCGTGGACACAATAACATATTCACATAGTTGTTGTGCCCTTCAGGTATCTCATGATACCCTTGATGGCATCCTAATGCCATCTACTAGGTGTATCCATATAGCAGGCTACAACTCCCACTGTAAATGCTATGTCAAGATGAGTGGCTATCGTGATATACATCAAACTGCCCACGATGGGGGTATAAGGGATCTTGGCCATCTCAGCCTTCTACTTATCAAATAGTGAAAAATCCTAACTAACCTTCATATGAGAAGGTAGAGGATAGCCAATAGGCTTACTGTCTTGCATACGACATCGCTCAATGAATTTTTGGATATACTCCTTCTGTGATAGATAAAGGAGCCCCTTAGAGTGATTGTGTGTAATGTACATCCCAAGAAAATGCAAGGCATATCCCATATCCTTCATCTCAAATCTCTTCTTGAGCTAAGTTTTCAAGGCATCTAGCTCATCATGAGCTCTCCCAGCATTGAGCATATCATCCACATAGAGTACCAAAAACATAAGGCTGCCATCATGAGCCTTCTTTGTGTATAAACATGGATCCATAGCATTGTGTCTATATCCTTGTGAATGCATAAAAGTATCAAACTTGTAGTACCATTCCCTAGGTGCTTGTTTAAGGCCATAAAGGCTCTTTCTCAACCATGTGACATTACACTTTTGAACTATCGTCCATCCTTGATTCATCAAATCATCTCTCTCTCTCTCTCTCTCTCTCTCTCTCTCTCTCTCATATGTAGCCATATGAATAAGAACAAGGAGAAGAGAGAAATAGGAGAGAGAAAGAGAAAAATTGAATACTTTTATTTGTGACATCATTTCTCATACATTCTGGTGCATTGGAGAGTGAAGATTTGAGAGATCTCATGCCTCAAGATGGTGGACTAATGCGAAGATGCATGATTTTTTTAAATTAAAAAAATTAAGGGGTGCAAAAAAAAAACACCCCTCCCCATCTCGATAGATTTTTGAGCTTTTGCTCTCTTTTAATCATGTTTACACTTAAACCATTAAATTATCTAATTCAAATTCACATGTTCACATTTGTTTGCAAGTGGTTCTAGCCTGAACAAAGGGGAAACAACCTAAAAATCACCATTCGATTGAATGGCAGCTTTCTGGCATTGAAATCTATCACCTTGGCCTTTGTCATGTGCTTTCCAACTTTTGGATCTAGTAGCTACTTCATAATGCTAAACCTTGCACCCATTAAATGGAGGTCAAATGGGCTCTGATCAAGAACAAACACTTATATTAGATTCTTGGCATCAAAATGCATCTAGAAAAATTCTAGCTCCTTAGGTCCATGCTCGTTCTATTTTGCACCAAAAATGTCTCTTTTATGGGTCTTGAGCTATCTTTGCACTTGGATTTCAACTTTAAAATCAACTCTCATTGGTGACCATGAGATAGGGCAACTCAGTCTGTCAAACCCACAAATTGATTTTCATATATAGAAACCATAAAGAGCATCAAGTTGCTACAAATAAAAATACACACCAGAGCACAAACACAGCTCTCATCCTATCCCTTGACAAAATTAAGGCATGACTTCCACAAGGGATAGGCCAAGCATAGCCTGACATAGATCTAGGGTTAGTCACTAATATCCAATTGCTCCAACACAGAATGGCTTTAAAAAGCTATCAAAGGAGTCATCCTAAGTAGTGGTCTAACCTGCCTACCTGACTTAGGACAACTAGACTAGGAACTCCTACTAGGCGAGGACTCCTATGAAAAGTCACAGATTTTTCATTTTACCACATTTTTCCTTCAATAATTTATACTCGAACATGGTAAAAAGAAGGGAGCTGAGTGTATTGTGACCCAAGGAGAACAGGCGTTTAATCTTAGGTCTTATCTTGGTACCCAAGAACCTACCAAGATCTCGCTCTGGCAATACCAAATCTTTTTTCTTCTGCTCACTTTTGTTTTTACTCCAACCATCCTTATTTTTTTAAGAATAAATGCCACCTCTAGGAAGACAAGGTATCGGCCATGGGTCAAACTCATCCCCAGTAACCTACCAAGCCTTCACAAGGCAATAATCATTTGCGCTAGGAATTTTTTAATCATTTGCGCTAGGAATTTTTCTTTCTTTATTTTCTTATTTCAGGGGTTAGAATCCCTTTTGACATACCTTTGTATCTTATATATTTAAGATATATCCATTGTTTCTTGTCTTTTATTTGGTAGGCTTCCCTAGCTACCTCACAACTAATAGGGAATCCTAGAAATTGCTACCTAGTAAGCTAATAGAATAGGGTCACTAGGACTACCCTCAAAACAACTCTTAGAGTGCTCAACAATGTCTTTACAAGAGGTGGAAAAATGCTCAAACCTCCCCAAACACATCTAATCTACTCGTAAAGGAAAGACATCACCCGGACTTGGCCACAAAAAGCTTCGACATAGCAAGAGGCTTTCTGTAGGTGCTCTAATGATTTTTTTAAATGCTTTACTTTTAAAATAAATCATTAATCACATCTGAACCAAACAAACAAATGGCTCTCTTAGATTAACAATATAAACCATTTCACTACAAAATAAAGGGCCCTCTTAGCCTAACAAAATCAAACAATTCTCTGCACAAACAAAGGGCCCTCTTGGCTTAACAAAAGCAATCTATTGCTGCTAAAAAAAAAACCCTTGATATCCACATAAACTATACTGAAGCACAAAACTAGACCAAGGAGATGGCCATTTAGGCCCTACACTAAATGCATCAAATTATTAGCTAACCCCCTGCATAAATGGTAAGGGGTGTCCAACAAATATACCATTGAACAAAATAGAAAGATAGTTAATCGCGCTATCTGATTCATACCCATACTAACCAATCGATAGCCAAAATAGGACATGTCAGTAAGCAATCCCCACAGTAGTCCTAGACTAATATTAGGAGGCAATTGTAAAGGCCTTTCAAGATCATAGTTAAGAAAGACATCTTCAACAAAGGCAAAATTGGTTAGGGAGTCTGCAAAGAAATTCCATTGTCAAGGGTGTCCAAGGTTGCATGATGGTACATCCTTAGAATGGGATCCCTCACACTATAGGTTCCATTCAATTGGTTGATCACTGATTGTGAGTCACCTTTCACCAATAACCAGCGAATACCACCATGTCCGATTCAACCCCATCAGCAAGGCCTTGTATTCCACCATGTTATTCATAAAATCAATGTCTAAATACACTCCCATTTTTAGAACCACTCGACGATGGGGGTCTTTAATGACAACCCCAACGCTCTCATGCTTAGCAGATCCTCGAGAAGCTCCATCAAAATATAGGGATGCTAGTAAGTGTTGAGAATCAAGCTCATGATCAGTATCACCGACATGAATGACCTTATCTATATAGGTGTCATCTTAGCTGTCACTCTCCATGTGTGTTGTAATAACTCAGTCGATCAAACTCAACCATAGTTAGTGGTATGGCCAGTTAGTGACCTAGTGTGTTTTTCAGTTATGTGTGACTGGACTTAAGTAAGCATTATGGAATAATGAGAAGAAGATAACAATGGGATTTCACGACTCTCTATCACCTCCATTTCTTTGTCTCTCTCTCCCTCTGAATCTTGAATATGGTATCAAAGCTTGAAGCTTGAGGGATTGGTAATGGCATTTGCATCAACATTGCAAGAGCTAGAGCTTGAAGTTAGGAGCTACACTATGACCTGCAACATTGCAAGAGCTAGAGCTTGAAGTCAGGAGCTACACTATGACCTGCAAAAGTTTATGTGTTGGCAGCCCATTGGATCAGTTGGAAGGTATGTTTCTTATGGTTTATCAGTTTACAGCCTATTGAGGCTTCCTAGAGGGGTTCTCTGCCGCTTGAATGATCTCTGTTGCATGAGCATTGAGGGAAAAACCAACAGCAAGGTAAAAAACGTGACATGCATAGATTGTGCTAGTTTGTTGGTCATCTTCTCCTACTCCAACTTAGACATTAATAGCCATAAAAACACTCTACTATTGATAAAAAACTTGTTAGGGATTGAAGAAATATTCATAGCATTGGTACATTGGTTCTCAACTTATTTGTGGGATGTTCAAATCAAACATTGGTTGGAAAACAGAGCATGTCTACTATTAATTATACAAGGACGACATACATCTACCTCATTGGGAGCTATATTAACCTCTACTAATGTCTACTAATGCTTGGCAATGTATATGCCTTTAGCCTCATGCATTTTGGCATGGATTTGAAGAGTTCAACACTCAGATTTAAATGGTAATATCAAGCTAAAATCTATCTTAAATGCAAGTTGAAATATGTCTTGGAATTTCCAATACTAAAACATGGCATTGTTTGATCAAGAAAGGCTTAAGAATGAACCAAACAATCATCCTAGATGCTTGGCAAGTGGTATAGCAACACTTATGTATACATGGTCATAATATTGGAGTATTAAATGCTCAGTTTTGGAGCTTATTTGCAGACTAGAAATAGTGAACTAGTTGCTATCCTAAATTTTGAAACAATATACCTACAGGGCTGAAGTATCTATGACACTTATTTACTACTGACAAATGATTGGATCATACCACTTTAGTAGATGCTTTTCGGGATATTGTGAGTGCTGAAAGCCTAAAGTTTGGATTTATTTGTTGTTGGTTATACCATGGTATTGACTAGTTATTGTTTGTAGGAAGGATATCTATCATATTTACTTGACATACATGCAATCTATTTTGACCAGTTGGACATGTATTAACTCTTGCATAGAGTGGCAACTATATGAGATGTTTTGGGGTTGTTTTGAGGTTTGAATACTCTTTTTTTTAGTAGAGAAAACACTGTTGGTTATACACAAATTGTTGTCTATCATTGATTGTCATGAACACCTACATGTCTACAATGCAGACATATATTGTCTATTTGAAATGCCACTACATCTAGATGTTTTGCCACTACCATAGAATGTTTTGAACTAATTTGAGCTTGGTTTATGCATAATTGACTGTGTTTTTTTCATTGTTGGAATGTCGTTTACAACACGATATATTTATTGCTAAATGTGATGATGTTTAGGAGTTGATTAACACTTAAAAAGTGAAAGTCTATTCAAGCAGGTTGTCAAGAAACAATACCTGAAGAACTGCATGAAACTAGTCTTGCACTACATGAAATTGTTCTTGAATTGCAGGAAGACTATTCTTGAACTGCAGAAAGTCTATTCCTGGACTGCAGGGAGTCAAGCACTTTTACATATTGCATATGGCATTGAAAAGCTTAATTGCAAATATGGCAAATGCTCAAGGCGCTGACAATATCACTCAAATTGTGGGAGAAGCTTGATAACAAAAACTTTGCTCTATGGAAGTTCGTGATGAATTTTTTTTTGATTGGTAGAGGCTGTTGGGATTTATGTACGAGGGGTGAAGCTAAACCTCATCGACAGTGGTTGGAATGAGGTAGTAAAGTACTGCATTGGTTTTCTTTGTGCATTTCTGATACGATGGCTATGCAGATTACCAGTTTGCCATTCCTCGAAGGATGCTTGGGATGCACTCATGAAGAATTATGGTAATGTCACACATGCAAGGAAGATACAGTTGAAGCAGCAATTCAACATCATGTCTTGGAATGGCAGGAGAATTCAAGCATACACGACGGAAATAAAGACCATAGCTGACCAACTGGCTACTATTGGATCTCGTGTTTCTGGCTACTATTAGATCTCGTGTTTCAGATGATGATATGATTGTAGTGACAATGAATGGGTTAGGTGAGTATAAGGCATTTGATATGTCCATTTATGTGAGAGTAGAACCCCCTAATGGGAATGAGTTACTTGCACTGCTGCTACATGAAGAAGCGAAGCTTGGCTTAAATACAGGTTTAAGCACATCTCAAGGCAAAGACACTGTATTTTACTCTAATCAATGAGCTAGAGGTGGTAAAGCTTACGGAGCTTTTCAGGGTTGAGGAGACACTCAAAATACACATGGAAATCAGTAGCAAAATGCTTGGCATGGCTCAAATACGCAAGGACAACGAGGATCTAGAGCCTTTAGAGGCAAGGGGGAGATCACCTAGAGGCAAAGGTTGCTCCTAGTAGTTACATGAGCAGTCTAATAGGGATAAAGACTATCATTATTGCAGAAGATATGGGCATATCATGAAGGATTGCCATAAAAAGCAAGCTAATATGAAGTCAAAAGGTAGGAAACATGGACATTATGCATCTTCCAGTGGTACTCACGATGACCAAGGAGATAGACTATTTGCTATGCAACATGTATCAAAGAATATGCCTAAGTAAGGCAAAGAAGAGAATGGTACATAGACTCAGGAGTATCCACTCATATGACTCCTCATGGTGAATGGTTTGATGATTTAGTAGCAGGGTCTCATGGATTTGTATGTACTGGTGATGATACATAGCATGATATTTAGTATATAGGTGTGGTTTCGTTACTCATGCTTGATGGCAGAAAGAAGAGCCTACATGATGTACTACATGTACCTTCTATTACCAAGAATTTACTGTCAGTTGGACAAATGGCTGTGGACAAATGGCAGAACAAAATTTGTAAGTCAGATTCAACAAGAATGGTTGTTTTATTGAAGAGTATGGCAATGGCTATAAATTGTTTACCAAAGGCAAGAGATATAGAGAAATGTTTACCTTGGATGCATCTATCCCGGAATTGAAGGCAGCCATGTTTTCCCATGATAATGGAGTAGTTTTTGAGATGTAGAAATCTGGCACAAATGCATTGGTCACATTAATGTACAAAAGCTAAAAATTACGCACTAGAAAGAGGTTATACTTCGCTTACTGAAGTTCAAGTACAAGGATCTTGGACATGTATGCTCTTCCCATTCATGAGACATGTCAAACACAGTTCTCGGCCTTTGCAATTGATACATTCAAATGTATGGGGTCCTGCCCATAATGTGTCTTTTGGTGGTGCCAGGTATTATGTATCCTTCATTGGTGATTTCAACAAATACACATGGCTATACATTCTAAAGCATAAGGATGAGGTTCTCGATGTCTTTAAGGAATTTAAGAAGCATGTTGAAAATGAACTTGGCTATTATTTCTCATGTCTGAGATCTGATGGAGGTGGAGAATATGTATCTAGAGAGTTTTACATGTACCTTGCTAAATATGGCATAAAAAGGCAATTCACATGGAGTTACACACCTCAGTAAAACCATGTGGCAAAGAGAAAAAATCAGATGCTTATGAAAGCTGCCACGGCAATGCTTAATGAAAAGAATTTGCTAAATGCTTATTGGGCTGAAGTAGTGGTTACTGCAGTTTATGTGCTAAACCAAACACCTACAACTGGGGTTTATGATTTGACTCCATATGAGAAACTGTATGGACACAAGCTCCACATTAGTCACCTAAAAGTATTTGATTGCATTGCCTACATACATGTGACTGATGAAAAGAGAAAGAGGTTAGACCCAAAAGCTGTCAAAAGTGTTTTTCTTGGCTATGCATAGGAGAGAAAGGCTTACAAATACTATGATCCGTCCACTTGAGAAACCCTAATCCAGCAACAAGGATGTAGTTTTTTATGAGCTAGCCTCATGGTATGGTAATGCAAATGTAGTGGTCTTTGATGGACCAGCCAGCCCTACTTATGCTGAGAATTATCCTTCAGCTAGTACATCTATGAGTGGACCGACACGTCCATCTACTATTAGTCCTTGGGCAGGACGACTCCATAGTCGTGCTACTACATCCACCACTGATAGGGATATGTCAGTGAGGGGGAGATTGGATAAAGGCAAAGAAAAGATGTTTGAAGATATGACTGGCCCACTTACAGCTGGATATGAGTCACCTGGCAACAAGTGATAGTCTTGACAATGAATTGGGCATACCATCAATTATGATGCCTGCTGGTGCAAGGCAAAGCATATGTGTGCTACCTCATGAGAGGTAAGCCCAGAGTGTACAATGGAGGTCTGAAAGGGTAAGAAAACTAGTTGATAGGCTAAAACACATTGGGTATTCAACTAGATATTATGCATATATAACTAAAGTGTCAAGCTACAGAGAGCATACGAAGTTTGGTGAGGCAATTACATATGAGAATTGGTGTGCCGCCACCATGGATGATGAATATGCAACATTGGCTGAAAATGAGACATGGGAATTGGTCTATCTGCCTAAATGCAAAGTACCCATTAGCTGCAAATGGGTTTACAAAGTGAAATACAAGTCAGATGGTTCATTGGAAAGGTATAAAGTCCGGCTGGTTACAAAGGGATATGCATAGTAGTATGGCCTAGATTATGAGGAAACTTTCAACCCAGTTGCCAAGACGGAAACGGTGAAAATAGTCATTGCATTAGCGATTTCTAAGGGTGTCAAAAATGCACTCTTGAATGGTGACTTTCTTGAAGAGGTGTATATGGAGCAGCCTGAGGGTTATGTATACCCTGACTATCTAACAAATGTGTGTAAGCTGAAAAAGGCCTTGTATGGGATGAAACAGGCACCGAGAGCATGGAATACTCGCATCAAAACTTATTTGCAATAGCTTGGTTTTGAAATAGGCCATGCAGATCACAACCTATTTACAAAGAAGACAAAGCATGGTTATGTTTTTCTGGTGGTTTATGTTGATGATTTGATCATCACTGGAGATGATAATCATGGGATTGTTGAAATTAAAGCAATGTTACAGGCTAAATTCAAAGTCAAGGATCTTGGTGAGCTGAAGTACTTTCTCGGGATTGAGGTTGTGTCTACGCGTCAAGGTATATGGCTATTGCAAAAATAGTATGCTCATGATATGTTGTTGAAATATGGCATGATGGAGTGTAAAGCCATGGAAACACCATTGGATCAAAATGTCAAACTTGTAGTTGATGTTGGGACTGAGATCGAGAATGCCACTATGTACAAACAGATGGTGGGAATCCTGATTTACTTTACTATTACCCATCCTGACTTGAGTTATGCAGTGGGACTGATTAGCCAGTTTATACAGAAACCTCGTAAGCCACACTTAGATGCAGTCATGAGGATTATGCGGTATATGAAGGGCACTGCTAATTATGGGCTATTTTATGAGCATGGAAAATCATTCGACTTGACAGGTTATACGGATGTTGATTGGGCTGGTTATGTCTATGATAGGAGGTCAATCGGTGGTTATACCTTCATCCTGGGTAGTAGTATGATCACCTGGAGTAGTAAGAAGCAACCGATTGTTGCTTTATCTAGTACGAAAGCCAAATACAGGGGTGTAGCCTTAGCAGCATGCAAAGCAGTTTGGCTTGTGAAACTGCTACATGATTTAGGTATTCAGTTGGACAGCAAAGTCACATTACATTGTGATAATCTCAGTAGTGTGATACTAACTAGCAACCCCGTCTATCATGCTAGATCCAAACACACAAAAGTTCATTACCATTTTATCAGGGAGATGGTACTTGCTGGAAAGATTGATCTACTCCATGTGAAGACAGAAGACATGGTAGCAAATATCTTTACCAAATCACTTGGTAAAGAGAAGTTTGTGCATTTCAAGGAGCTACTTGGAGTACAACAATTAGCTTGAGCTTGAGGGGGAGTGTTGAGAATCAAGCTTGTGATTAGTATCACCGACATGACCGACTTTATCTAGATAGTTGTGGTCTTAGCTGCCACTCTCCATGTGTGTTGTAATAATTGAGTTGGTCAGACTCAACCACAGTTAGTGTGGTACAGTCAATTAGTGACCTAGTGTGTTTTTTAGTTATATGTGACTAGACTTAAGTAAGCATTATGGAATAATGAGAAGAAGAGAAGGATGGGAGTTCATGACTCTCTATTACAACTCCATGTCTTTGTTTCTCTCTCCCTCTGAATCTTGAAAAGTAAGAACTCTATGACAGTGGTGACAATAGACTTTAATATCCCACATGAAAGATCCATCTTGTCACTCAGTAATGTGATAACCATTACTCCACTAAATTACTTTGCCTTGGTGTCAATGCTGGTCTAAATATAGATGCTTAAGATAACGAATGACTTTCCCCGTCCACCAATAGTCTTGGTATCCTCTACAAATTTAAGCTGATTCCTAAAGGACCTGCAAAGGCACAAGTCCAACGTTAGTCCTTATACATAGTAGGGCTTCAGTTGATTGAAATTTACTTTAGTTTTAAACTCTACCTCTCATAAATCTACTAAAAGGGTTGTAGAATCATTCTTTTCTATTTGAACAATCGTATAAGGACCATCCCATTTGGATTCCAACTTGCCTGGGAAGAGCTCACGACGAGCATCATAATATAGGACCAATTGACCCTTAGCAAATTTATACTTATTAGCCCAAAGACCATGAATTATGTTCATCTACTTCTTCCCTACTTCCTAATATAACAAGGCTTGCAACCGAATATTGTCAAGATGTGCAAGGGAAGTGAGCCTTTCTTGCAATGCTTTCTCTTCACCCAAAGAATGGTTTAAAGCAAAGCTTATTGTAGGCAGCTCAATCTCTAAAGGTAAATCACACTCTTTCCCATATACTAATTTAAAATAGATGTAACATATAGCTCTTTTTCATGTCATATTATAAGTCCAAATATCCACATACAACTTTTTATTCCAATCACACTTACCTTCGGATACAATCTTGGATAAAATCCCCACAAGATGCATTAGTACTCTCTACTTGTCCATTAGCTTGGAATTGAAAGGTGTCATCTTATTATGTTTAATCTTCAAAGCTTCCATCAAAGCTTCAATCACTTTATTCAAAAAATGTGTCCCAGGATCAGAAAGAAGCTCCTTAGGTGGACCAAAAAGATAAACAATATACTCCAAAATAAAATTAGTTGTTTCCTTGGCATTATCCTTCATCGTAGCACGAGCTTCAGACCACTTCATGAAATAGTCTATCACCACAATGATATAATGATTTCCTGTAATTGACGAAGGATGTATAGATCCAACGAAATCAATGCCTCACTTCTTAAATGATAGTATAGCTATAATAGGAGTTAGTGGGTGCCTATTCTCCCTATTGTGATGTCTCTAAGATATATCACATCTCTTGACTTACACAAATGCATCCTGAAAAATGGACAGTCACACCAATATCTATCTCTCAAAGTTTTTTGTGCAATCAACCGTCTAGCAAAGTGCCCTCCATAAGCGGAGTCATGACACTCTTCCAAGATAAACAAAACCTCATCAAGCATGATACATCAGCAAAATAAAAATCATTGATCCCTTGCCGATATAGTGTTTCTATGATGATCAAGGCAAATTTCAAGGCTTGCTATCTAATTTTCTTCTTTTCAACCACCATCGATAAAGTGGCTCTAACCTCTCCTGGGATAGATAGTGCATTATGGCAACATACCAAGATGGAATGGAGACCATATTAATTTTGAATAGACCCTCGAGGTCACTTCCTTCAACCAAGACTTCCTTCTGCTCCCCGAAATCCACAAGACATTCAATGATACCCTATAACTTTGGTAGCTTACTCCTAATTTCATATTTAAACTCTTGCAGAGTAATCAGCCACTTCACTATAGGTGATGAGGTGGCTATAACTTATTCAACAATAGCATCAATCCCTTTTTCTTTGTATAAAATACTTTATTTTTATACAAGATGTAGTGCCTGAATTTCTTCACTGCAAAGATCATCCCAAGGCACAGTTTCTCCATGTAGATATAATTAATATCAGACACTTCCAATTTGTGCAACTTGCAAATATCGGATGGTACCACTTCTCCCAAATCAAGGCTAAATAACAGATACTATATATCATAGTTGCTGAAAATATATAAAGTATCTCACCCCTTTTAGATGCTTTCAGGATTAGTGCTTTTACAAATTCTTGTTTCATATCCTCAAAGGATAATTGACACAAATCACTCCAAACAAACAAACAGTTAAAGGATAATAGATTCATTAATGGCAATATTGTCTCAACCAATGCATTAATAAATCGTTTATAATACCCAACTGACAATAAAAGGTTATGCACTTCTTTAGGAGTACATAGTGAACTCATAGCGATGGTAACCTTTATCTTTCAAGATTAGTCACAATACCAGCTGAGCTAACCACATGTGGCCCAATAGCAATCCATAGGGCACTCCAAAGATGCATTTCCTTAGGTTGAGAGCAATGCAAAACCCTGATCAGGTGTCTCTCCCTTGTGATGGCTGCCCCCCCAAGTCGTCAATAAAGACTTTTAGCTCCTCTAAAGAAATATCATCGAAAGTTGTAGAGGGAGCTCACGCTCAACTACCAAGACCCATGGACCGCTTATTGCTTCAATCATTTCAAGCGAGCACAAATGGCTATCTCTCACCTAGCCGACGCACCTTCGATCCTACCGAGGTGTAGTGAGCTTACCTTGATGCTTGAATGAGTAGCCTCATCCTATAAGCCGGTAGCTCTACGATTCGTGATGCAAGCTCAAGCATCCTCAAGCCTCCACCTCCAAGATCCATCCTCCATAGTTGCGCACGAGAGAAGAGAAGAGAAGAGAAGAGAAGAAGAAGAGAGGAGATGATGGAGAGCTTCTTCTCCAAGATCCCTCACCCTCACACACTCACACACTCACTCCCTCACACTCTCACACACTCTCTCTCTCAAGCATACACAAGCAAGCAAGAAGGAGAGAAGAAGAGAAGAAGAAGATTCCACTTTAGCCACACACCAAAGAATAAGCTTCTCGTTCAATTTAGAGTTTATATACAAAGCCTTTATCCCTTTGGGCACCCATCCCTTTTACATGACTGGCCATTGTGGCAAGGTCCCATTTTTCCCATTCCCTTATAGTTGAGCTTTCTCTTTACTTACGGTCATCTACCCTTTACAATTTGCACAGGAGGGAGCCTGGTGCACTTTTATAAAAGTTTTAGGGGCGCCTTGCATTTAAAAATGTGACTTTGCCTTTGACTTAGCTTTTTAGGCCGCCCTTGAGCTTTTGGTTGTTTCCCTTCCTGCTTCTTCCTTTGTGTTCACATTTGGAGTTGGAATTTATTGGACTTCTTTTTCTCCGCCTTGAACTAGGGTTAATATTACCCCCTCCTAGATGAGTGCCAGTCCCATGGCACTTTCATGTCTGTGTTGATGAGGACTTAGTGATCTGAAGGGTGGTTGGTGAGTTGTTGATGATGGGGCCTCTTGGGGATTAGTCATTCGAGAGAAGCTGATCAAAATGTTGAGGTGGTGGAGGCCGAGAATGGTTGGAGTGGATGACGGGGCCTCCGAAGTTGGTGGTCTCTGTAGCCTTTGTCTGTACCTAAAAAGAAAAGAAGTGCACTACCTAGGGGGAGTGTCTACCTTATCGTGTGGTCCATTGTTCTCATGCTACCATACCATCTGGCCACATGAAGCCTAGGTGTTGTCCCAAACCTAAGGACCTAGTTCGTGCATAAGGGAGGTGCTGTGGGTGCGGCTTAGGGAGATAGGTCTAACCATAGGCAAGTGTGACCTCCCTAGGAATGTCCTGCCCTTGATGTGCCCTAAGCGTGATATGGGGAATCAAAATGGGCTAGGGGATTAGGGATGGAGCCGGCCGACCAAAGCCACCGAATGCGCCTAAATTGAGAATCCCTAGGTGTAGTGGCTATGGCCTACATGCAATGAGGTGATTTGATTACTTTTTCTTGTGATTTCCTTATCTTTTCTTTTCTTTTTTCTTTGCTTTCTGGTTTCTTTTTCTTTTCTTTTTCCCTTCTCTTTTTTTTTTGAATTCTCTTCTTGCCCCCCCTCTGATCTATAATGTGAACTATTGAGTCGTATAGGTCCTCTTACATGAAGACCAGGGCTTCTTTGGGTTTAGTAGCATTCGCATTATAGATCCATGGAAAGTCATATATATCGTGGATGCTTGGATTAAAATCCACTCCTACCCTTCTTGGATATGGCATGAAAGTCTGGTTATTCCTTTTGAAGGATAGTGTGTTACAAAATGCCATCCATGCATGCATGTTTACATAAAAAATGTGCCTTCTCTGCATTGTTCACCATTCATAGCCCTTCACTACTCTGGCTGCTTCAAAAAAAAATTTCTACCAAACATATGTGTCCTCTATCCCCCATAAGATAGGGTTTTGTGCCCTCTCGGATATCCATTTGTCTCCTAGTCTACTTTCGACATTAATTACCTCTTCCACCACCTTGATTGTACTTTGTGCAAGTTGGCAGAAAATCGAAAATTAAAGTCGAAGGACTCACGAGTAGTCTCTTCTTGCTCCTAGATCATGAGTTTGCATTAAAGATTGCTTCTGGGAAGTCATCTTGGCTTGGTGGGATAGGTGATGTTGGCTCTACTTCTCGTTGGGCATTCAATCTTCTCCATGCTTGCTCTACCATCTATTGTCCCATCTTCTTAAGCTTTGCTTTTCTTTCCATAGAGGTGTCCACCTCCTGCTATACTTTAGGTCGAGGGGAACGGGGTTGTGGGATGAGTTCTTCCTCTCAAGGTCCCATCTCAAAACTTGTTCCTGCCCCTTCCTCTTGTTTTTCCTCCTATTGTCCCCCCTCAATGAACCCTAGGGCATCCACTTCTTGTGGGGTGAAGCCTTCCCTTAGTAGATAACTCCTCTGTTCTTCAAGGCTAAGGCTAACACCCTCTAGTTGTGCTGACATATGCAATCCTACTCTCAGGGCCTTGTAAGAAATCCCTAGCTTTCTCTTCAATGGTTCAATGGCCTCCCCTTCTTTTCTTTGAGTGATGTCTAGGACTATGTTAAGGAAGGCATGTTGTTGGGTCTCTAGGCTCACTTGAGTAGTCTCTGCCTTGCTCTCTACTTACACTTTATCTCCTTCCACATGGGCTAGACGATGTGCTAAGTCTTTCACTCTTCTTTCATTATGATTATCCCAATATTTTGCTCTCTTTTTCATTTCTTCAAGGCTCTCCCCTTGCCTTTGAGCTAGGGCCATCACTCTTTGCTCTTGATCTTCAATCTCTCTCTCTAACCTCTTTTTCTCCTCCTGCCCCAAGGCTACCTCCTTTTTCAAGTTTTCTATCTCCTCTTGATACCTGGGTGCCCTTTCCTCTCTTGTTGCTTCTACCATTTTTGTGGCATCTTAGACATTCTTCATTTCTTCTTGTAGCTCTCCATACAACTTTTCCAACTCATCGGTATGTTGCTACATCCTCGCTAGGTTATGTTTCTCCTCAGCCATCCTTGCTTCCCACTTTCCTTCTTCTCCTTCCTTGGCTTTGAGCTTTACCTTCAGCTCATGCATTTCTTTCTGGCACATAGCTACTTAGCAAGTCTTCTCTAATTGGATTGCATCCATGGACTCCTTTTCGGCTTCTAACTCAGCCACACTACTACCTTCTTATCCTCCTTTGCTTTTCTCTAACTGTGAGAGAGGCTCTTGTATGTACTCATCATAGTTTGCAAGTGGCTTCATCTTTGTGGGAATGGAGGTCATGGAGGTTTCCACCCTCTGCCTCTTAGGATCGTGTCTCAACTCGGTGTCTAGTGCTACCGATCTCTTAGTTCCTGCCTTGAGAGTTCCTTCACCTGCCCCTTGGGCCATTTCCTTATTCACCAAGAATTGCACCCAGGTCAAGATGTTGCTGGCCTCGACTTTAGGCATGGAGTCTTGGGTGGTTGTGGTTGTAGGGGTGGTGGTGGGCACTAGGAGAGTAGGGATGGGATCAATTAGGCCCTTGCACTTTCCTTCTTTTATCAGAGGCCACGTGATCTCTAAAACTTGGGCACTTGAGCCTAGGCCTTCATCTCGTGGTGGGCTCAAAGCACCCAACTCGTCATGTCTACATTATTGTTCTATTAACATGCGTGTTGCTAGCGCAATGTCCTCTTCAATTATTCCTTTTTTTCAGCTACTTTCCTCCTTCTTTCTTCTTTGGCTCTTCTTGACACTTCTTTCAATCTGTCTGACTCTTCTTTTTATTTTTTCTTCCTTTCTTCCTCGTCTTTCTTAGACTCTTTTTGAGCCTTTTTCAGATCTGCTTTCTCCTTTCTTCTTCTTGCTTCTCCTGTGTGGCCTTCTTCTTTGATTTCTTAGCCCCTCCATGGCTAGATTGGGTTTCTTGTTCCTCCTCTTTGTCACTTACAGTTCTTTCACTAGATCACTCTCGTTCATGGTGGGGAGATGACTCATTCGGCGTTTCATCGACTCCTTCTTCTTCTTCATTTTGTACCTTTTTCACTGCCTCTTGGATAACAGCAGTCAATACACCATTGTATCCAATGAACGAGGCTTTTGATTATGGTTTCTTTCTTTCTGCTCCTGCCTTTGACGCTAGGGATTCCCCACCAGTTGGTTTTCTCCCTAGGGCTAGTGCCTTGGTTGATTGGTCAATCGCCTTTCTCACATACCCAATCCAATCGACCTCATCCAATGAATGGGCTTTCAAGCTCTCCAACATGGGAACGTTGATTCTATGCATAAGAAAATTATACCTTTGGCTAAAGAATAAGGACTGAAGGACTTTTGCCTAAATCCTTACTTCTGGATCCGGGATGTCTTGGATGTTGATGCCATCATTGGTCAGAACTTGGTCCTTCTTCATCTTCAACATGGCATAGACATCCCTTTTGGGCCTCCTTTCCACTTTGTGGGTGCTCTAGCCCTAGTGCCTTCTCCACCAAGGCTTTACTCAACTGGACTTGCACCTGCTTGGCTCCTTCTCCTCTTCCGACAACTTTCATAGTGCAACATTCTTTGTGGGATTGTAAGTTCTCAAGAACTCTATGCACTTAATGTGGTCAGTCTCCTGCCCAGATTTCTCAACATATTTAGCAAGATTGAACTGTTCCACAACTCTTTTGGCAGCCTCCTCCTTCGCCACGACTTCTTCAATGTTGTGGATAGTTCTAAACTTTAGCTGGTTGTAGGTATGAATCTTGAGGAAGATGCGGTACTTTGCCATTTCTTCTTTCGTGAATGGAAGATGATGGGCCCGATCCTACTGTGCTGCCATTTTGAGTTCCTGCCATGATACCATAGTTCACCATTAGTACCCTTAAGATAATTTCTTGCCAAAAGGTAAGCAGGAATTCATTATGCTTTTATGGAAAGAATAAAATGCTTAAGTAAAAAAAGAGAATTTTCCTTCAAGTAGTCCTTTCATTCCAAAAAAATTATGACACTTTTCCTCAATCACAAGTTGATGTTCATCCATTCTTTTCCTCTTTTGGACATTGTTTGAGGCTTTTTTCCTTACATGTTTCATTCACATTACATATTTGACTCACCTTACCCCCCCCTTTGGAATTGAGAAGAATCCTTCCTAGGATTAAGAGCTTAGAGGTCAATGGCATTCAACACGTGCTCTCTGTGTTTTACTTTTGCATGAGCCAAGCATAGAAGTTCGAATTGTATTCCAGATTAGCATAGCGGTCCATGTCAAAAGGACGAATGCCTACTTGAGTGATGTAGGTGAGAACATCCACGAGGATGTCCTCAGAGTCTATTCGACTAGCAATGTGTAACTCTCCTCAGTCAAAATTCAATCTAAATATAGGTGGGTCAGGAGGCGCTCTTCTAGGGGTCAGTTATACAAATGGTGGTCAACACCCTATAGGAGGTTGGAGTCATGATTTGGTAGTCCTCTATCTCCCATTGAAGTTGGAGATCATACCATTTCCTCAAGAAAGAGGAGTCGTTGTCAGCAAGCCGTTTCAATCCCTCCATTTCCTAGTCGGTGGCAAGGATTGTACTCTTGTTATAAGACGTAATGAGGTGTTTTTTTTGTGCATGTTCTTGGGATATCTCCGTGGCAATTATTTCCTTGACTGCCTGGGGAGCCTTAACAAATATGAATTCTGATTCCTCCCATGAGCAAGGCAGCACGCGTACCGCCGTTGCTAAAGGCTCGTCCAAAAGACCTAAGTCTAGCCTCTCCTAGCTTTTAACAAGTGTTGTAAAGGTGGCATTTAAGCATCTTAGGCAATCAACCAAGTCATTTCCCTTATTTTTAGCAAAGTTCGCGGCCAAGATTAGAATTGATCTCCACTCAAGAAGGTCTAAGGCCTGTAGGTGGTTGGGGTTTGATGGAACTAGAGTTGATGGTTGCGCCTTTGGTTGTTCTTGATGGCGCGGTTGAGTCATTAATATACTCGGATTGGATTGTGATGTGGATGTTGCACTACTAGACACTGGTGTGGTTTTAGGGACACTAGTAGGACTAGGTTGAGGCAGTGTGTGAGTAGCAGGTTGTGGCTTTGGTTGATAGAATTGTTTAGTTTGTAAGACAACTTATGCATCTGAGGCTCTCTGGGCTTTGCAGCCTAAGTTGTTTGTGGCATTGGGGCATTTTTTGTCATGTGGCTTTGTGTGGTCAAGGTTGCGGGTGGCATTTGAGAAGTGCCCTTCACTATCTTGGTTTTAGGTATCCATATCTAGGCATTACCCTCATAATAGCCTTGCACTTGCAACAATAGGATCTTGGGGACCCATTGCTACTTGATTATTTGTCGATGCCTATAGTTCCTTCTTTAGCTCTTAGGTTTCGAATACAAGTTCCTAGCCTTGCGAGGTCGTGATTGTGTGCTTTTAGGTGGCGGCCCTTGATGTTTAGGCATCCATTTGAACTGTGGTGCATGGGTCTTAGCTTTGATTTCAGCAATTTGTTGGCTTTGAGGTTTGGCCAGTTGTTGACGAGTTACAACCCCCCTCCTTAGGCTTGGTGGTGGGTTGCTCTACCAGTGGATTTGCAGGCTTTGATGGAGTCGTGCTACCCTCGTGAAAGCCGTGAATATATGTGCATCATCGATAGTAGCTAGATGAATGTGTTGTGATTGGTAGTCCACATTACAAAGTGTCTGCTTTTTAAACATACGTCCTAACAGTGATCTCGTACCCGCATCCTTCGCATTCGGCAACACATAAAAGATCATTGGTATGCTTTCAGACTCAATAGAGACTGCAACCTTGCACTTTCCCAGAAGTGCATATGGTCAATCCCCAAATATTCTAAGTTTGGCTTTAGTGGGCTGTGATTGTAGTCTGCCAATTTGAATCCAATGATCATGAGTCAAGATATTAAGGCCAGCTCCCTCATTAATCAATGTATCAAATTTATGTGTATTTTGGGCAATAATAGTCATGAGCAAGTAAGTCGGAGCTACGACTTCCTCATCTTCATCTTTAATTTCCATGATAGTGGCCACTTGTACATTGACATGGGACTCTAGCATTGGAGGCAAATGTAGTGGGTGCATGGGCAGGTAGTACTTTTTTATGTGATTGCCATTGAAAAAGCCTATGCCCTCACCCTCTAGGGTTTCTAGTTCCACATTACCGGTTCGGATGATAGTGTGAACTCTGAAAGGTCCTAGCCCTCTAAACTTCATCTTCTTTTTATGACCTTTGACTGTGTGTACAACAATACTAAGTCTCCCTGTTTTAAATCTCGTTGCTTGACATACTTTTCAAACCCACTCTTTTCTCGATCCTTTTCACAAATCAGTGCACGGGTGGCTAGAAGTTGAGTCTCTAATAAGCGTTCTAGCTTGATTAGGTGCTCCGTCCATGCCTCCCTTTTGTCTCATCTCTCTTGATGAAGAGCTATTCTCAAGATCGAGACAAAGAGCTCAACAGGTAGAATTCCTTCAATTTTGTATGTCAACCTGAAGGAGTCTGTTCTACAATTGTTTTATAGGTTGTCCGATGGGCCCATAAGGCTGCCATTAGGTTGTTATCCCAGTCCTGCGCACGGAGCAGAGATTACTTTGGTCAAGATGTTCACTAAGATTTTATTAGTAGAATCGGCTTGGCCATTCGCCTGAGGGTAGTATGGCGAGGATTTTCGATGGATGATCAGGAAGGTGGACAAGAGGTGATCAATCACTTCATTGATGAAGTACGTGCCTTTTCATCACTAACTAGTTCAATGGAGCAGCCGAATCATGAGATCACGTGCTCCCATAGGAACTTAGCTGTGGTCCTAGCATCATTTTTCCTCATGCCTCATGCTTCCCTCCATTTCGTGAGATAATCGGTGTGGTAACAATGATGTACTTGGCGTGCGAGTATTGTGCTGCACGACTAATAGGTCCAATGAAGCAAGAAAGAGAGAGATAAGAAATGGGAACTCCAATAGTCACAATGTGTGACTGGGACTTCCTTTATTCAAACTGTCTCTAAAATAATAAAGAATAAAGTGATGGTGACGGGCGCCCGCCACCTGCAGTGTGCAGTGGTGGTGACTGTCAGTGTAGTAATACACAGGCGGTTAGGCAGAGGCACCTTTACCCCCAACAACCTCCCACTTAAAGGTGAATCTGTCCTAGTGAGGAGTGAAAAGAAAAGGAAAAAGACAGTACAACATGTACACATGTACAATAGGATGAGGAAAGACATCATCTCATCCCACGCCCATCAACCTCCTGAGGAAGGCAAAGCACTCTATAGAGAGGCTTTTCATGAGCAGATCTACAGGATTCTGGTCAATTGAGATATTGACAAGATCAACAGACTTGTCCTCAATGACTCCACGTATGAAGTGATACGTCACCTCAATGTGTTTCGTCTTCACATGGAAGAACGGATTCTTGACTAACTGAATAGCACTGATAGAATCTGAATGTAATGTAGGGATAGCATCAATATCAAGGTCAGCAACTAAACGACCCAACCAAATGGCCTCCTTGCAAGCCTCAGTGGTTGCAACATATTCGGCCTCTGTGTAGTAGAAAGGGCCGTGCATTTCTTCACCCTGGACATCCAAGAAAAAGCATCTCCAGCATAGGTGAATACATAGCCGGAAGTGGACTTCCTACTATCTGCATGTCTTGTATAATTAGAGTCACTGTACCCCACGACTCCTGTATCCTAGCTACCATAGCATATGCACATATCTGTAGTGCCCTTCAGGTACCTCATGATACCCTTCACGGCATCCCAATGCTTCTTTCAAGGTGTAGCCATATAGCGTGCCACAACACCAGCTGCAAAGGCAATATCTGAACTAGTGGCTATCATGGCATACATAAGACTGCCCACTGCGGATGCATAGGGAATCTTGGCCATCTCGGCCCTTTGCTCATCTGTCTGTGGACAATTAGCCTGTGATACCTTCACATAAGAAGGCAATGGACAGCCAATAGGCTTTACGTCCTGCATGCGGAAGTGCTCAAGGACTTTATGAATGTACTCCCTCTGTGACAAGTAAAGGAATCCCTGATGCCTGTCGCGTCTAATGCACATACCAAGTATGTGAGCGGCCTGTCTCAGATCTTTCATCTCAAATCTCTTCTTGAGCTAAGCCTTAAGAGCATCTAGCTCATCATGAGCTTTCCCTACTATCAGCATATCATCCACATAGAGTACCAAAATCAATAAAGAACCATCACGGGCTTTCTTCGTGTAAAGACACGGATCCATAGCACTCCTGCTATAGCCCAGTGATTGCATAAAGGCATCAAACTTATGATACCACTCCCTAGGTGCCTGTTTCAATCCATAAAGACTTTTCTTCAATTTGCACACTAGGTGCTGCCTGCCAAGTTCTGCAAAGCCCTTAGGTTGCTCCATATAAATCTCATCATGCAAGTCCCCATGTAAGAAAGCCGTCTTGACATCCATCTGGTATAAATCCAAGTCAAGCTGAGCAACCAACGCTAAGACTAAGCACAGGGTGGTCATCTTAACCACAAGAGAAAATACCTTGTCAAAGTCCACACCATGCTCCTTCTTAAAACCCTTTGCTACCAATCTAGCCTTGTATGCCGGCTTGGGGTGTCCAAGGGTACTTTTTAGCTTGTACACCCACTTGCATGGCAAATCCTTCTTGCCTATAGGCAAGGAAACCAAATCCCAAGTGTCATTCCTATGCAGGGAGTCTATCTCTGACTGCATAGCCCTCTCCCAGGAGTGATTGTCACCCCTGCGCATAGCCTCATCATAAGTGAAAGGCTTTCTTGCATCTGTAACGAAGACATAATGCATCGAGGGCTGAAATCTATCAGATGGATGTCTGTCTCTAGTAGACCATCTCACGGTAGGCTCTGCTGCCTACCCAACTGCCTGTCCAATACCCTAACCATGAGCATCTACTGCAGTTGTAGGCTATCCAGCTAGTTGTGCGGGAGCTCTTGGCTCCTCCTGAAATATGACCCTGTGGATCTCAACAACTCTCTCAGGCTACCTATGCATTTTGTCTTCATGGAAGACTACATCATGACTACGGATGACTTTCTACGCCTACGGATCCCAGAGATGATAACCCATCTCGTCTGCATCCCCATAACCAAGGAAAATGCATTTGACACTCTTGGGATCCAGCTTACTTCTCTTGTTCCTCGGCACATGGGAAAATGCCTCACATCCAAAGACACGAAGATGCACATAAGAGAGAGGTTTTCCAGTCCATACCTCCTCTGCAACTTGGAAATCCAAACCACTAGAGGGTGATTTGTTTATGATATGCACACTTGTACTAACTGCCTCAGCCCAAAAGCTCTGTGATAGGCCTGCATGGCTAAGCATACTGCGTGCACACTCCTGGATGGTTCTATTCATCCGCTCAGCCAAACCATTATGGGGGGGTGTAGGGGGCGGTCAACTGACGCTTAATACCCCTCTCATCACATAACTGCTCAAAAGCACGTGAGACATACTTACCCCCATTATCTGTCATTAGGCATTTTAGCCTATACCCAGACTGGTTCTCAACCAATGTAAGCCATCTCTCTGAAACACAGCCAAGACATCGAATTTTAGCTTAATGGGATAAGCCCAAACTTTTTGTGAAAAATCATCTATGAACGTAACAAAATGCTTTACACCACCCATAGACTGACAAGGCATGGGCCCACAGACATCTGAATGTACCAATGCCAAGGGCTCACTCATGCGTGGCCTACCAGACTTCTTATGCGTAGACCTAGTCTGCCTGCCATAAAGACAATGCTCACATGAATCAAAACATGCATAATCAAGGGGCGGTAAGTACTGCAAACCAGAAAGCATTTTCATTCCCTTAAAAGACATATAATGAACTTGTTCTTCCTCAAAGACATTATAGTGAACCTGTTCTGTGAGAGACAATACAATAGTGGACTTGCATAACTCATCAAGCTCAAGCCATTCCTCATTTGGCATAGTTGCAGGCGGATGCCCGCTTAACCTCAAAGGTTTGATCTGCGATTTCTGCACCAACACCTTTCAAATCTGGCTCTTCCAATAAGAGTATTTCGTACCACCAAGCTTAGTGATGTTGAAAATAGCATGATCAGTGGGGACGAACTCGCCATAATGCAGGTTGGAAGACTGTAGATAGTTTAAAACTGCTTGCTGTTTACTGCAGAAAATGACAAAAAAATACCAAAATCGAGGAAAATTGGCGAAGAAAGTGGAACCAAAGCTACTGCCCACCAAGTACTAGTGAAAATACATCATTTCAGAGTGTTTCAGCATGAAAAATCCATGTCAATCCATACAGATATGCTTGTTGTAATAAATTTCAGATTTCAGTAAGAGAGCTAACAGTGCCAAAATCGGATCCCAAGGCAATTAGATACTGCCAAGGCCGAAGCCAGTATCATGCGGGCATAGCATAAGCATATGACGATCGATAAGAATGAATCCAGCACCCAAGTATGTCATACAAACATCTGCCAGTGAGTAGGCACACCCCCCAGGCAACGGGGCAAAGTGTTCCTTCCACTACCAAAACTTAACTTAAGTAGGTGTCAGTTCACAGAGATACAGATCCAAAACTAAGACTTAGCTCATAAGCATACAGTGAACCAAGACATATGATGTATCATCCCAAAAGGTAAGAAGTCCCAAAGTCTCAAGTGTGTGTAATTGCTCAATAGCATGTAATGACTCAATGCATAAAAGTACCACCTGCTCAATGTCTGATAAGCATTCAAGAATGCTCCCACTGGCACAAAAGCCGTATGTACAAGCTCAAGAGCTCAAGCCAAGTCAAGACACAGTGTCAATGACATAAGTCCAAGATAATACATCAATAGTACATCCCGAACATGTAGGTGGTAGAGCATCCATATGTAGCATCCATAAGCATGTAAGACATCAAGTACATCCCAAGATACAACTCTGGCAAGCCAATAAATATCTCGAGCAAGCTCCGAGAATCCAAGGTCAAGACAAGACCGAGCTCTAGTAGAAATAGGCTCCAAACAATGTAACTAGCATGTAGTAATGGCATAGGCTAAGCATGTCAAGACCGGTCAAACATAAGCAACATACATGCCATAAGTACATCCAAGACGGAGCATCCAAATTCTTTGCAAGCGAGCTCAAGCTCAACCAACGATCGCAAATCAAAACCAACCTCTATGTCGAGCCCCAAGTATCAATACATCACCATATATGTCCGAAACATAGCCCGAGAAGCATAGACATAAGTATACATGAGTAAAATGACTTCAGCCCAATTGTGTAAAGCAGTGATTTACTGTTCAAAACTAAGAATTTCAGCACCAAAATTAGGGTTTCCAAACAATAGGCATACATTCCGCTAACATTCGGGCATCAAACGGGACCAACCGGGCATCAAATGACAATGCCAAACAAGCTGTAGCATCAAATGTCAATGTAACACTGTCATAAATTGCCTATGGACTATTATGACGTTCCCAAAATAGTGTTAAATCAGTCCAAATGCTATGCCAACACATCAACCATCAAAATCAAGCATCAAAGCATGTTCATATGCCCGAAATGGAGCCTTTCCAAGTGCCAATGGAGGGGGAGAGTTGTTGTTGTGACTGTTAATGCTGAAGACACATATGGGAGGGCTGCGTGATTTTGCCAACTGTAAATGCTGGTCCTGGGGTTGCAAAAAATGGTGGCCAAGCTTCGGAGGGGTCCGATTAAAGCCAAGGAAGGCCTCAAACAAACTCCAGCAAGTCTTGTTCAAAGGCAAGTGAGATATGAAGCAAGGGAGCTAGCTTCAATGGTGGCTGCCCAAATCTTGTTCTGTGAGACATGAGAACTAAAGTAAACCATGAAGAAAATGATCAAATACGTTTGATGTAATGCCCTGAAGGTGACCAACAATGTCGAGAAGGTGCTCGGGAAGCCGGGGAGTGATGGGCACTCGAAGGAGTCGGATATGGCTCCTGTCGGGAAGGAGACCCAATGCGAGTGGGGAGTCGATGGGAAGCTGACAGTGCCACAAACCAAGATCAAGAGTTGACAAGCCGAGCTCTGATACCAGTTGAAAGGGAGCGATGGATCGAAGGTTGGACTCAAGAGCTATGGCGGGAAAGCAAGAGCAAGAAAGAGAGAGACAAGAAATGGGAACTCCAACAGTCACAATGTGTGACTGGGCCTTTCTTTATTCAAACTTTCACTAAAAGAATAAAGAATAAAGTGACGGTGATGGGCGCCCACCACCTGCAGTGTGCAGTGGTGGTGACTATCAGTGTAGTAATACACGAGCGACTAGGCAGAGGCGCCTTTACCCCCAACATACAGCAAACACCATGGCTAGACCCTCTCTCTCTATCTTCGATTAGGTCATTTTTGTATCCATGAGTTGTTTGCTAGCAAAGCTCATTGGATAGTCTAGATTGTGTTCACCAAGCTGGCACAACACAACTCCCACAGTAAACTTGGAAGAGTCAATGAGAGAATGGAAGGTTATGGTCCAATCAAGGGCTCGTAGGATTAGTGCTGTGGTTAGAGTCTTCTTCAATTCCTCGTATGTGTGCTAGCATTCCTCGTTCCATTCCTCAGTCCATTCAAATATTATCAGCAACTTGTATAGAGGTCTAGCAATCAATGCATAGTTCAATACAAATCTCTAATAATACCCCATATGGCCTAAGAAGCACTAAACTCCCTTGTAATCAGATGGTGGTGGTAGATTGACAATAACCCTGACTTTCAAAAGTCTATGGCAATGCCGTTCTTTGACACCACGTGCCCTAGGATGCATCCATGTTTTACCCAAAACTAGCACTTCAAGGGGTTCAACAAGATACAATAGACATCATTCAAAGATTGCTTGGAGCTTGTCTAGGTGTTCCTTCCACAATTAGAGTGAACACGCAAATCATCAACAATGAATACTAACTCTTTTCTAAGCATGTCTTTGAGTATGGCACACATGAGCCTTTGGAATGTGGCTGGTGCATTTGTCAACCCAAAGGGCATGACTATGGAGGCAAAGATCCCCCACTCACTAGTGAATGCAGTCTTGTACCTATTGTCAGGATGCACTTGCACCTGATTGTACTTTGAGAATCCATCTAGAAAAGTGCAAGCCTCTTTACTAGCTACTCGCTCAAGCATATGCTCAGTGTACAACAATGGATAATTGTCTCTCTTGGTAGCAACATTGACTTTCTTGTAGTTGACACACACTCTGATCTTTCCATTTTTCTTCAATATGATCACTATGGGTGAGACCCAGTCCATGTGCTCAATCTTGTCAATGAATCTTGCTCTCAATAGTTTATCGATTTGTTCTCTAACAACATGAGCGTGCTTGGGATTCATAGGATACATCAAGGGAACAAACAAAGACATCTATATACTCTCATAAGAGAGCAATGAGACTGGCTTCCTCCTCCTCGGTCAAGTCATTGGCTATAAAGATAGGTTGAGGCATCTCCCCTTCCTTAGCTAGATTAACCTCCTTGAAATTGGCCCTTCTATTGGTTCACTCGCTTGCCATTGTCATTTGGCTCCTATCAAGATCACTATCCTATCGCCTTTCCTAAACTTTGGGAATCGTTTTGGGAGGTCTTGTGGCTTTCTTTTCTCCTTAGCTTTTGCAATTTCTTAAGTTGTTTCTTTCGTTTTTCCTTCAACCTTCGGGGCCTTAGGTGGACTAGTAAATCTCCTTTGGTGCATCTAGTCTTAGGCAGTCGAGAGGTATTTTAGGATCACTATCTAAGCTTACTTTCGACTCAAAATCAAACTCTCTGCCTTCGCTAAAAGAGGGGGTCTCTCTTGGTGGGCATAGCTCAGAGGGTGAATCTGTCCTGAATAATGGTGCGGCACTCAGTTGGATCAGGCCTACTTGCTCATAGCCAATTGCTCCTATATGCTCCAACCATGTGCGATCACAATCCATGCGCATGACTCCTCTCTCGATTCTAAAAGTGTTTTTCTTTTGAGGTTTGGACTCTACCCATATTTGCTTGATTACATGTCTCTCAGTGTCATATTCTATTGTATCGATCTCTCCTTTACTCTCATCTGACTGAAGGAGTAGTAGTCCTCGTATTCATTGTTAGAACTATCCTCATCTGACTACTTATCATCTCCTAAGTCTTGATAGGGAATTTCCTTTTCATTGGTGACTAAGGACCAATTATACATTAAGTTCAAGTTGTGTACCCTAGTCCACCACCACTTAGGTTCATCCAAGAGATCCTTGAGTGGCTTGAGATTGACTGTTGGGTTGGTAGCTAGCTTTTTTATTAGATGCTCTAAGATCTCAAGGAGTTCTCGCTTGTTTTCTGGTATGTAGAATATGACAAGGTCGATTTGTCTATGCGAGCTCCTAGCCATCATGTAGACAGGTACTCAGGGTGTGTCACTAGGCTTACCAATTGCCTTAGTGGCTTGCTCGTACTCCTCGTTATCCGAGAATGGCAAATTGATCATGGCTAGCACGTGCATCCAATCTCGCTAATCCTCAGGACAAGGGATATACTTAGTGAGAGCGTCCCATATGATTTTCTAACTTACGCATCACCCTTCAACATGGTTGAGATGGCATCTAAGTCGACTAGCGTAGTCTTCCAAGTATCCATCTCTACCCTTACTACTTTTGTTTTATTGCCTGGGAAGATCAGACCATTGCCCCAGTCTTCTATGACTTGTGTGCATTGCGCATCCAAGGTCAGTCTAACAGGATTTCATAGTCCACTTCTTTCATATGAAGTCTACGGAGAACTAGACTCCCGCGATCTTCAATGGCCAATTCTTTAATACTCCAAATGTCTTTACTTTCATTCTATTAGCCAATGTGATATTAAATCTAGCATTTTCAATAAGCGGGTTACCCCAAGTCTGGTGGAGCCCCACAAAAAGGACACCAAGGAAATAGGGTTTCTACTGCAAGGAAATCTATCTTGTATCATCAACCACCATCTTTTTCATCTTTTATATGATTTCAACAAAGAAAACAACACCAAGAACAAGAAATCTTCACGAGCTTCATAAAAACAATTCTCCCACTACTTTAACTTTAACAAAATCCATCATTCTCTTCATATTCTTCATAGAATTCATTGATAGACATAAAAAACACAAAACAATACTCCACTTTGAATGGAAAAATATAACATATGATTCATCTTCAAAGATATCATGGCTTTCTCTCACAATCTCTCATAAATAGATACATTATTTTGCATTCAATTGGCTATCTTCCTCTCTCTCTCTCTCTCTCTCTCTCTCTCTCTCTCTCTCTCTCTCTCAAGCAATCAATAGTACATCTCCTTACTAAAATACTCAATAATTACTCATAATAATCCTTCTTTGGTCGTAGATGCCCCTTCCAAAAGGTGTGTCTAATATGAAAGCTCACCAAAGCCACTGCAGTGACTCTTCATAGCTTATCACTGTCACTTCACTCCAATCTTCTTTTGAGTCTTCAACAGTTGCTTCTTCCACTTCCTTGAGCTCTTTTGAAATTACATTCACCTATTTCCAAGGCTAGAAAAATTTTCCAAAGTCTCACATACATTCCAGGAACACTTACAAAGGTATACAAAACATAATAGAACATGAACATAGGCTCTACAGAAACTCAACAGAGGGTTATAGAAGGCCAACAGAAAACATAAAAACCACATAGCTCATACTAAAATCATTCCAAACTATCAAAAATCATTCAATGATCTTTCAAACAGCCTCAAACTTCATCAATCATTACTCTATGCTTCATATAGAAGATAAACAGAACAAAACAGAAGCTATCAGAACCAATCGGAACCTCAACAGAACCTATCAAAACATCACATAGCCTCATATCTCTACTGGAAAATATCATAAGCTTACAAAACATAATCAACCTCATCCAAAACACTCTTAAACACTTCAAAGCTCCTAAACATCATTCAAAATCCATCAAAAATCAACTATTCAGCCCTCAAAAACCTGTATCTAATAAAAAATATTACAAAAGGAAAACCCTTTATCCAATAACATGTCTTATAAACATAAGCAAATCATGACAAATTCGTAAAGGATATAAGAGGTTCTGCATCTTCACTTCTTAAGCTTTCCATCCACCATCACCATCACTGAAAATCTCTAAAAATATATCTCTCAAACAAATCCAATATTCAGCCACCACTAACTCATCACATATAGAAATTAACACAATACAAACACAAAACAACCATCTGAATGGCACCTCCAAAAGAGAGATATATCATTATGAATCATGAAAGATACATCCAGAGATATCAATGAAGATGATCCCTCTTGAAGGCTTGATGATTATGAAAACGATCCATGGATAAGGATTCATCTACAAAAGTTTTTGGAGGATTCTGGAAAAATTGAAGACAACACATCCTTTCTAGCAAGACAAGGTATCTGCTAGGCAGACAAAGGGTATGAAAATATAGTACATCCAATTATTGGGAATCAATGTTCACATTGACATTCATGCATAAATTTGGAATGGCCTTTGGATCATTATGTGAATGCCTATGCATATATGCTAGGTACCAAGCAAAGTGAGCCGTCAATCTCACTGAAGGATCTGTAGATTGTGAATATTATTGAGCAAAAAGGAGATAATTTTGATACGCTTGACTGGCAGTCATTCACTCCCTTGGAATTAATGGATAATTAATATGCGGTCTTGTAAGAGAATCAGTTAAGCTCCATCCTCTTTGTCTAGGAATCTTCTGATCAAACCCTGCATATCCACTAACCAACTGAGGGGACTAAGAAATAGAAGTGGTAGGAGATGGAAAAGGAATGGGTAAAAGAGGATGAAGATATGGGTAGGAAAATTTATAAAATGAGGAATAAGATAAAGAGAGATTAGCTGAGAATTTAGGCGAATCGATTAAGAAATGTGTTAATTGATAGGCAGGAAAAGTAGAAGGAATATGTATAGATGGTGAAGGACAAGATGGAGAAGGGAAAAAGACATGATTCAATGAAAGAAAAATAAGTAAAAAACGAAATTTAAGGGGCACCCTGAGGTTGAAAAAGGAGAGGTAAAATGATTGTTGAGTTGGACTTATAAAGGGAAAAATAAGCATCATATCGATGGGCCATTTGTTGATAATAAGATAAGCTAGGACCAGATGGACCTAAAGCAGATCATCGATGGTAAGCATCAAAGAAAGATGAATCAAATGGATGTTGTTTGGAAAGATAGGCTAAAAGATCCATCCTCTGTTGGTTAATGTTCTGCACATGAATAGAGGCTTTATTCTGTCTTTGGTTCAAGATCACAAAATCAATCATTGTATGCCATGAAGTGTCAGGGCAATCAGCCACTTTGAAGAAATAACACTGAAACATTTCATCTATTAGCAACTCCAAATGTTTGACGTACAAGGCAACTTGTAAAACCCCATCCCCAACATAGCAAGCTAGATCTTCATCATTTGGAATCAACAGATCACCTCGTAAATACATATAAGATATCAGCATTGTATCCGAAGTCACAAAGTCTTCAAAAACCATTTGGACTACTTCAGTCTCAATAAGTCAAAAGACCAAGCTCTACTCCATCCATCCTCTAGAAGAGCTAGATCCATCGTTGAGAGCTTAATATAGAAGGCTAACTTTTGTAGCTAATAGTGCACAAAGAATGAGTGATCTGGAGGAACATACTCCTAGAATTGCTCAAATGAAGACCATAATAAGTCATCCTGGATTGAAGCCTTTCCACTTTACCAGGGAACAAAGGGCATAATGTGGCTTGTCGCTCGTTGAAGAATTTCCGAGTCCGTAGGGGACAAAGAAGGAATTGGACGTACAATAGGACTCTATGAAGAAGAACGTGACTGAACCAACTGATCGTTAAGTTGCTGAATTTTGATGCTGCTCTATTCTAGGGTGGTATTTGCTAATTTAATCTCCTTTGTCTGGGTAGCTATCAAAGCTTTAAGCTCTTGAGATCCCTTCAATAATCTATCCCTCTCCTCATTCACATTAATCACTCTGTAAAAACACAGGTTCCCCATTCTGTTGTGAAGGTCATTTTGGATTGATCTTCTTCTGCAAGTTAGACTTAATTGTATCCATTGAATCCATCCAAGAGGGAATAGAGCTCATGGCCTGCCACCACTATGTCCAATAGTTGGTCTGTGAAAGGGATAGGGAAACAATCCTTCTTCATCTTGGAATTTAGCTTTCGAAAGTCCACGCATATTTGCAGTCTTCTGTTCTTCTTGGGTATTGCCACAATGGGTGAAACCCATTCACTATTAGCCACTAGATAATAAACTCAACTTCAAGGAGGTTCAATAATTTGGCCTTCACTAGGGCAGAATAATTCGGGCTTCACTAGATTAGAGATCCTCAATGGAATTGGATGCGCTAGAGGGGCCTTCTAGAGTGCGACTTCATCAAGTGATGAATCAAGAGAGGAATCTACTAAGGAAGATGTTCACCAGGTAACTCTAAATGAGCCTATACAAGATCAAGATTGAATCAAATATATGAATTTGATAGAAATAGACCTTGGTTCGTGTAGGATCTCTACTCAACATGGAAGAAAGGAAGGACTATGTGTCCTTAATCCAAGAATTCCATGATATATTCACCTAGAGTTATGATAAATTGAGGGATATTCCTCCCAATTTAGCCATGCATACTATTTTTCTAAAAGAGAAAAGTCGACCTCTCAGTGCAAAAAGTGAGGTGCATCCCTTTTGAGTTAAGGCATGGGTTATTCGAAGAGTTATAAAAATTACGTGAGGCTAGCTTGATATTTCCCATACAACACACAGAGTGGTGTACATTGGTGGTTATTTTAGGAAGAATAATAACAATTAAATCCCACTTTGTGTTGATTTTAGAGAGCTCACAAACAAGTAGTTAAGGATTATTATCCATTTCCATTAATTGATTAAATCTTAAATCAACTAGGAATTAGGGATATATACTCCTTTTTGGATTGTTTTTCTAGCTATAATCAAATAGCCATCAATCACAGAGGAGGATAAGTTAAGACGATGTTTATAATTATGTTTGAAGCCTTTACATATCATGTTATAGCCCTCGAATTATGTAATGAATTGGGTTCTTGGCAACGCACGATCGAAAAAACCTTTGATGGCATTTTCCTAGAAGAGCTAAAAGTTTTTAGTGATGATTTGGGGCAACTACCACTAGGGATAGATAGTTCATAATTTTGAGAAAATGATTTGAGCTCTACAAGAAGTTTTGCATTGCTCTAAATCAAAGGAAATGTGCATTTTGGAGTGCCTATGGATTACTATTGGACTATGTAGTTAGTTCAACCGGAATCATGACTAGTCCAGAAAATATAAAGTCATTGTTATTATGAGTCCATTGCAAAACCCTAAGGAAGTGCATAGTTTCCTATTTTCAATCGGATATTACTGATGATTCATTAATGCACTAGCTAAAAGGAAATTATCATTGATAAATTTATTATCATTTAACTTTTTTTTTTTGGAGTGATACATGCAAAATATCTTTCAAGGATGTAAATCAAGAATTGGCTAAATCTCTAGTCTTGAAAGCATCTAAAAGAGGTAAGATGTTCTATGTGTTTTCAGTAGCCATAATGTATAGTATCAACTATTGCTTAGCTCAAATATGGGATGAGAAATGGTACCATCTCATTGTGTTGACCACTCGCACAAATTGGGTGTGTCCAAAATTAATTACACATTTATGAAAAAATTGTGCCTCAGGATAATCTTTGCCACAAATAAATTTAGACACTATATGTTGTACAAGAAGAAGGTAGTATTTTATACAAAGGTAGAATGGTTGAGATTATTATTGAACAAGTTGCAATTTCTCAATTTCCTAGAAAAGTGGTTAATCACTTTGTAAGAATTCAATTACTAGATTTTAAGAGTAAACCATCAAGGTTACAAGACATTGTAGAATGTTTTACAGACTTTAGGGAGCCAATTGGCTAAAGTTAACAATCTTGAGGGTTTGTTTAAAATAGACACAACCTCCATTCCATCCTAGTGTGCTATGATAATGCATTATCTATCCACAAGAGAGATTGGAGCATCTTTATCTAAGGCCAAGAAAAGGAAAACTAAACGCCAAACCTTAAAGTTTGCCTTAATTGCATGAACTCTATATTGGCAAAGGGTAGATGATATTTATCATCGATGTACTATACCTGATGAAGTTCCTTTCATCTTGGAAGAGTTTCATGACTCCTCTTGTGGAGGGCACTTTGCTGCATAGAATGCCTAAAGAGCCCAATATTGATGGCCATCCATATTCCAAGATGCATTTGCATGTGTAAAGAGATGCAATATTTGTTAGAGACATGATAGTGAAGAGAATTGAAAGTACCCATTGACTCCTATTATGGCTTTATTACCATTCGGGAAGTGGGGCATTGACTTTGTAGATCCAATTATTCCATCGTCCTCTACACAAAAGAGGTATATCATAGTAGCGAGATGGACTATTTTACAAAATGGTTAAAAGCATGAGCGACGAGGAAGAATGATGCAAATGAGACTAATAGCTTTCTTCATGAATAGATAATCCATCGGTTTGGTCTGTCAAAAGAGTTGGAGTTGGATTGTGGAACTCATTTCTTGAGTCAGGTGATCGAAAGATTGACTAAGGGCTGATAGATTAAACCATAGATGATTTTAAGAGCTAATTTATACTTTCATGGTATAGAATATGTGGCAAAACTTGTATTTTAGACTTTCAAAAGTGTGGCAATTCATTCTCTAAACCAAAGATATTCTATAATCACTTGGTGATTTTACTTCTATCTTATCTTCTATCTTGCTCATTCTCAAAGACCCCCATGGTTTGTGGTTAAACACACTACCCCTGATAGTGTGGGAGCCAAACTCTATGAAGAGGAGCTTGATGTTCATGTTACAACTAGCTAGGCGACATCTCTAGGTGCTAAAGACCTTGTGTTTACCATTCTACAGTGTAAGGTAACCTATTTCTGCCACCTTCCTTGCTACATTTTGAGCTAGACTGCAATACACACCTATGTTTGATCCAATGGACCCTTCATACTCATTGGACGGTGCCTACGCTGTCAAAGGGATTTATGGCTTTGGTATGAAAGTGTATTCGCCGTTGTGTTTTGAGTATGTCAGTGGTCTACATATGGGATTGTGAAAGACAAGTTCTAGAAGACACTGCAATAGATTGCCCGTACCAAAATTGACAAATGTTGATCATTCTATATTGGGGAAGGACTCAAGTAAGTCAAGAACTAGAGTTTTCATGCATGAGATTAGAATTAAGTGGACAAGGGAGACTTAACTAAGTCTCAATAGCCTAACTTTAGAGAAAAAAACAAGGAGTTTTATTTGAAACGCAGTAGTGTATTCAAAAGGAAAAAAAAAAGGACAGTGCCATTGTGGGAGGAGCATGTAGTCCTAGATGTCTTGGGGAGAACCCTTTTGCGAATTGAACCTACTATGATCAATATCATACATTTCTATCATCTCATGCACATGCTGAAGACATGTTTTGCTCACCCATATGTTGAACATGTAAAAATTACATGGTGCAGCGAACAGAATCTGAGAAAGAGATAGAGATAGAGAGTACACAACAGATAAGAGAGCAACAGATAAGAGGAGAATTAGAAAATTTATTTAGCTCCAAAAAATTGATGAGATGGATCTATCCACCTTACGCTTCCACAGTGAAGCTTAGATGGTGATCTAGACAAAAGATAGGTGAAGAGCTTAAGGCTAGCTAGAACAACTCTGACTAGTTGAAAGTTAGATAATCGATGGCTGTGAAGGGGTTTAGCTTTTATAGCCCGTGAAGGTGGTTAGGTCAGCATGACCGACCTACCATATGAGCCTCCACTAGTTGGCCAGGGAATATTCTAGGGAAAATTCCCTTTACTGTCAGGCCCGGGGCACTACCAGGGGCCCCTTTTAAGTCCCTTACCCTGCAACTTGATGCAATGTACCTCGAGTTGCTACCAACTTAACTACTTAGTCATCCAACCCAAAGATTAGACCCACAATGGTTACCTTTTTACCATCCGGTCACATAGACCTCATCTGATATACAATCAGGACTCAACCAATGTCCGAGCTCACATTTGGCTTCTCCTCATAATGGGGGCCTTACAACTTTGAGCACCATGGATCATTGGTGGCACCTTATGAGGGTGGGGCATTGAGCATATCTAACAGAACATATGTATATACTTCGTGATTAAGAAAATAAAACAAAAAGAAATCTAGAAGCTTTGAGCTGGGATAGCTCATCTTTCATACAAAGGGTAAACATAGACATTACATACAGATCACAGATACTCCTAGAGATTGCATAGAGGCTTCAAAGTGAGAGCTTGTGATAGTTTACTGTTGTCTAAACTAGGTGTATAGTAGAGTATATATACTGTCCATAGGGTTTTCTAGATTGATTTATGGTCTTCAAAGACTCATTGAATAATACTAATGCTCTATGGTTGATAGATGATTTTCAGAACCAAAGTACATGCTTTCGAGTGATTTTTGGGAAGAATGTGTATGTTTTAATGTTGTTGTAATGAATTTTTCTAAAAAGGATGAAATGGATTTTGAAGGTCCATAATGGGTTGATAGAGATATTGATGTTTTTTAATGGATAATAGCACTTCCGGGTAATGATATCCATCATTTACTACAGGGATTTTGTTATATGCATGGTAGTACTCCCAGAGATTTCATAGAGGCTTCAAAGTGAGAGATTATGATAGTTTATTATTGTCTAAACTATGTATACAGTGGGGTATCCATTGTCCATAGGGTTTTCCAGATTGATTTATGGTGTTCAAAGACTCCCATTGAATGCTATTGGTGCTCTATGGTTGATAGATGATTGCCATAACCAAAGTACATGCTTTGGAGTGATTTTTGGGTAGCATATGTATGTTTTAATGCTGTTGTAATAAATCTGTTTGAAAGGGCTAAAATGGATTTTGAAGGCCCATAATGGGTCAACAGACATATTGATGCTTTCTCATGGATGATAGCACTTTCGAGTGATGACGCCCAACATTTACTATAGGGATTTTGTTATATGCATGGATACATGAGGCATATGTCATTGATTTTGGAGTAGAGATATTGATGAAAGTTAGAGTATATCTAAGTCATAGTCTCAGAGTGTGTTATGGGCTAGCATCCCAAGTGTCTTCATGCCTAGGATTTGGGCATATTATATGGATGTAATGACATTGTGTTGTTGAGCTACATGTGATACAAGATCTTTGGATTGTGCCTTGATTATTGTCTTTGGATTCATCTAATATTTATATTCTCTTTCTTTCATCCTATTCTAGGACTCAAAATCTCTATACCCTCTATATTTTAGCCCTGTGATAGACCTTTAACCTTACACACTCTGACAACGCTATCCAGAGTGACCTCAAACTAGGCTCAACAAACTTGTGTTTGTACAAGAAAACCATCTTCTTATGCCATGTTTTCAGACCAAGGGTCTCCTCCTACAGCCTAGCAAAACAACAACCTTCTAGGAAATAGGTTCAACACTCCAATCAATTTTGTGTTGTGTTTTTGCACTTGGCTAGTAGGCTTCTCACTGGGCACCACCTTAGCAGTTTGGGCAGCACACTTTGTGGGCGACCTATTTTTTTAGATAGATGGATTATCTTTATTTTTACATTTCACATTGGGTTAGTCTTTCCAGACCTAGGCAGCACCTCAGTAGTTTGGGCGGCCTCTCTATCATGCTAGCAATAGGACAAATTTGCATTTATTGCAAGGACTCCATTTCGAGGCACTCCTAGTTCTTGACCAACCCAGTGACATTTATAGGTTGAAGACTTGTTTCCCTCTGCATTTACTGCTCCATCTCTCTGCTTAGCATTGTATGTTCCTTTTGGCATGGGATACTCCCCATCTACCTTGCCCAAGTCGGCTTTCTTTTGTGTCATGGCTCGAAGGACTCAGATTACTCCGAGGATGCCTCTTATTGGTTGCTTTCACTCCAGTGGCAGCATCTTATTTACTTTCTTTCAAGTACTTAATTAAAGGACATAAATGGCCGATGTGTATGCTTTGGGATTGTGTGGCTCGAGATGATTCAGACCGACCACCATCCTATCACTTTTTCCTGCTATATTCTTCAGGGGCTTCCAATCCCTGATTGGCATTGATGGCATCTTCTGAGCAAGTGCCAATCCTACCCTCTCTACCCGCATCCGACAAGTTGGATGGTATGAACTTGTGAGAGTGCGCAACGCAAAGAGGAAAGTGATCATGGAGAGGAGGAGACAAAGAGAGAATGCAAAAGAGAGAAAGAACAATGTGACTACAATGGTTGAAGGTACAAGGCTACAACAATCAGCCCCAGCCCCAACACACATCAATGGGACAAGCTTCTCTCAAATGAGAGTCTTCAGGCTATGAGAAGTAAGAAGACTAGTGTAGAACACATCATATGTCAATGTTGTAGCTTCAAATCGAGAGATAATTGATGCCCGAATTTCTATATCCAAAAGAGAGATGCCAATATCTTCCCAACCTCTGTGGTGGTGCTGATACATCTAACATGCATGAGCACAAAACTTGCAAAACTCAAAAAGAGAAAGAAGCAAGCTCTGGCATTCAATCGATCCCATACAGGTGTTGAATCTACGGACACACCATCATGGGGATTTACAGTAGGTTGGGATACTGACAAAGACAATGCAAATAATGTCAAGGGTAAATAGATCATAGAATATACAAGAGAGACATTGATACAAGTTACAAAAGATATCACCATTCGTGATGCAAAGAAATATGGCCTAAGCAAATTAAGTGGATTAATGACGTGGATCTTTGATATTGACATATTCCATTTGATATAAAAGTTATTTAAAATCAAAGGGGTTGACTTGCATGTATGTATACCTTATTGGTCGACTATCTAGTGGATGCTTAACCCAGGAGGGCGATATAGGAGACTACGATGGACAGGTAGGGCTGAACTAAAGATGTTTAAAATTCTTTTAATTGGGAGAGGATTATTGGTGACTGATGCATCTAGAATGGCCTTTTATACCTTGGGAAGGGTCCTACAAAGTTTGGTTGGCATCTGAGTTCACATGTAGGAGATAAAAAATCGAAAAGGTCGATGTTTGGCTGTGGGACTACATGCAGTAATGAACAATTACAGGTTGTGTATAAAATTTTAGGGGCTGAAATCTTCACAATTTGGTCCAAGTGTCTTAGAAAATTTGTGTATTGACAGTGGGGCTACATTTTTTCTTTTTAAAGCTTGGTAATCCGAGTTATGGTTCAAGAGATATGAGTAGTTTTCTGCAGGGTGGTCCTATAGGACAATTTTTTGGACAGGATAATATTGAATCAGATGGATGTAAAGTATTGCATGTGACATATGCTTTGACAGAGATGTTTGAGATTGAGATGAGGGTACCAAGGATAGGAAAGAGGATCATGATATGCAGGCATTGAAGGATGGATTTTAGGCCCCGGAACGTGCCCAAAAATAGGAGAAAAATGTGGAAATGCGGGGGAAAATGCTCAACCACGAAGGCGGCAGCTCGACCTAGGATGATTTTAAGCGTCAAGTGCTTGACGGGCGCCCGTACGACACTCCGAGAATTTTCATAATTTTTCCGTGTGCCTGTGCCAGCCAGTGGAGCTGCCGGTCAGTGCGGGATGTCGAGACGAGTTACGCGGAAGATGGCCCGAAACCGGCCGGGGTGCCAAAAGGGGGCCCAAATTGGAAATTCCAAGAGGTGTAAGAGAGGGGGGGTGACCTTTGGCACCCCCCCTTCAAAAAAACGTGATGTAGGGGGGGGCGGCGGCTGTTTTTCAGCCGCCGAAAAAATCGCGCCCCCCCCCCCCAATCATGATGAGGCTTGACACACAAGCCATGAAGATGATCATGCTAGGCTTCTGCATCAATCCTACGCTCCGTATCGCCGGTCTCCGCTCCCGCAATGGTGGACTGTAGAGAGAGAGAGAAAATCAGTCTTTCTCTCTCCTCTTAACCCCTGTTCATGCTTGGAAGAGCAGAATGGAAATGGATGGCCGGATGGATGACGATTCTTGACGAGACTGAAGGGCAATGCGTAATCATTGTAGATTGCTGATTCCAAGTGGAGTTCATGGCTGGAAATCAGTCGTGGGACGTGCCAAATTTAATGGAAAAACCCACAAGACATGGTAATAATTGTTTTTTCAAAGAAAATGGCCTTTTGGTGCAAATTTGGTTGATAAAAATGTGTTCATATGGATTGAGTTTTGAGTATGTCGTGCTTTGAGTTGTTTTCTAGCTGTTCATCATTTAAAAATCAGAAAAACATGTGTGGGATAGCAGAAAATGGAAAACCGAGACACGAAAAACCATAAAAATGAAGGAAAATAGGGTTTTTTTGGGCTAAAAATGATGCAATAAATTAATCCACACCTACTAAAATTCTTTTTCTGCTGAAATGAACTAAGGGCCACAGCCCATAAACTGAAATTAATTTTCAGCAATTAAAAAATGGGAGAAAATGGGAAAAATTGCAAGAAAATGGTGGAAAAACCCTAAAAAATATGGGAAAATTATATTTTGGGCTTCGAAAAATTAGGAAAATTATGAGTAATGTCCGTGAATGTATAGTGAGGCTGAGGCATGAAGATTTGCTTCAGATCAGCCTTGCTTCCGTGTTTTAGTTCGGTTTTGTCCGCTTTTGATATGAAATTTAATGGAAAAAACCGTAAAATGCCATGCAACGAAGCATACAATCGTTAGAAAGAAACTATGAAAGGGATGTTTTTGCACTTGTGCACGATACTGTTTTGCTAAATGTTTGAGCACTAGACATCCACCAAATGCATGGAGCATGGAAAAGAATTTAAAAGTATTAGTGATCAGCTCCTGGACATGCATTGCAATTGGTTTATGAGGACATGACCTACGTTGAGAGGCAGTGAGATACCCATGCTGTAGGCTAGTCATGGGATCCTAGAGGGGAAATCAAGTAAGGACAATGGTACATTCCTGGACACGTTTATTTGGTACCTTGAGCGACGTTTGTGCGGAATGTCTAAGTGTTGAGCGACTCATCGAGGGGCCAATCCCCAAGGTGTAGGAGAGTCGCAGAGGGTTGATGGCATTCAGCCGTAGGAGGAACCCCATGTGTATGTGATTCGAGCCTTTTGGCTATGTGAAAGGGACTCCCTCTGAGGAGTAGTGGGCTAGGATCAGTTGGACTACAACGTATTACAAACGCAATGTTTAGGAAGGCAGAGATTTTGATAGACGCTCCTGGCCGCGAGGCCGAGGGGTTGTCTTGTGCATAGTGACGAGGTCCGCTAGTGCATGAGCCAGTGCCGGCCCGTTTTTAGGTCCATCAGTGGTGCGTCTGCCGGGAGCCGCTTAAAAGTGGTGGTCCTCGAATCCTGGTTGTCTAGGGACCAACTAGCAGTTTATGCCAAAGGATACTGTGATTGATCCGTTATTTATCGATAAGCATCGTCTAGCAGAAATCCAAAAGCAAGAAAGAGACGAAAGAGCTAGGCGACGAGCTAAAATTTTTAGGAGATATTCCCCTAAGCGTAGCAGTGCTGAACCCTTACGAGGGAGTGGATCTAGTGGTCTTGGGGCCACAAGCAGTAAGTTAGGAGAAGGTGGAAGCTCTAGTGCTCCCCTTCCTTTTATAAGCCAGTCCACGTCAAGTGCGGGAGGTGTAACCCCACCGTCCCCTATTCCTAGTGCAAATCCAATCCTCGTCATGGCGCAGCCTATTGCAATTCTAGCAGGAACGACGGATTTGCCGGCTCTAGGTTACCCGCCACCCATTTTTAATGGGTTAGTTGAGGAAGATGCGGAACTCCACATTAGGGAGTTTCAAAAGCTGATGTTTAACTGTCGCATCCAAGAAGAAGGACATTTAATGATGTTCTTCAATATGACTCTCAAAGGAAGAGCCGCTATATGGTATCATGGTTTAGAAGCCGGAACCATATTGAACATTGATGCATTTTATGGAGCTTTTCGAAGGGAGTTTGCCCCTGAAAGGGGTGGGCAATATTGGTTGTGTGTACTCAACGTGACCCGTCAAGAACCACACAAGGATATTCGTGCTTATGCGAAGAAGATAAAAGAGGTTTTCCGTAAGTTGGACACCTCTATTCCTATCCCCGCAGCTGCCCAATTGCAATATTTCCTTCATGGTTTGGACTTTAATATCCAATTGCAGTTGAGTAGTGTCCCTTTGGGGGATATAGATACTGCTATTACACGAGCACAAGAGGTGGAATCCCGACTACAAGCAGCCTATGCTTCTCGAGGCAATTCAAACATGGGTTTAGTATTGGGAAATAATGTGTCAATGGCCAATGGCAGTAGTAGCCAAGGGATGGCGATGGCTAACCCTAATGGGAGAGGAAACATGATGCAGAATGTCCCTTTATTACCAGCTCCCCCTAGCATATCGATGCATACGGGCAGTCAAATGGCTCCAAGTGGTGGAGGCCAGGCAGTCAATGCTAATACCATGCCTGTGGCTCAACAACCAGTGCCTAATCGAATTGTTAGGCCGATGGAACGACAGGGTAATGACCAAGGCTATGAGTCGAGTTCTTCCAATGTTCTTGGCGAGGTTAAGGACATGATGAAGCATTATACCGACATGATTACGGAGCAGTATCGGCAAATAGCCATTGATGTCAACTTCCTTAAAAAACAACAAAATTTGATAGGAAGTAGATACCCAGATGAGGGTGCACCTTCGAGGTTTAGTTGCAAATGGTGTGGTGGGCAGCACTATCCAAGGAATTGCCCAAATGTTAAGTGTGACATTTGTGGAAAATCTGGCCATTTAGCAGCTACTTGCTGGAGTAAGATCAGTTCCCTCCAGCGAGGAAGTCGGCAACCAGGGCCTGTTAATCATCGTGCCCAAGGAAATGATTCACAGCGAGAAGATGGGCCTAAACAAATACTTCAACGACCAAAGACTACATTGGAAGAGCTACTGAGTGGTAGTGGGGTTAGTTTGATTGAGGCTGTACGCGTTAATGATGCTGAAACCTCTAATCTACGAGCTGTCCTTACAAGAGGTCAAAAGGGTAGAGAAGCCGACAAGGATAAGCCTGTCGACGGAAACCCTAAACAAGGCGACAAAGGAACGCAAGTTCTGGATCCTGCCATGGAAAGGGGACCTTTGAAGCCCGTAGAAAGTAAAGCAGATAAGGAACCACCAAAGAAGAAGGTGAAAGTTAAGAAAGAGGCAATAAAGCTAGTTCAGCGACCTAAAGAGCGGATGGTTTGGCGTGAAAAGCGAGCTCTATCGAACTATCATGAATTCGATTTGGCAAGCTCTCTTTGCGAAGTCAAGCCGGATGTGAATCTCTTACAGCTTATTAAGCTTTCCCCAGGAGTACGTAAGGAATTTAGAAAGATTCTACGTACCGGGTATATCGTAGAACCTTTGGGTATTGCGCGAGTTGGTGATGACTGGTTCGAGCATGCTGAGAAGCATTGCCCAAGGGTTGCAGCCTATGTCGATGGGATATTAGTAGATTATGCCATTGTTGAAACGGGATCATCTGTTAACATTATGAGTTCTGAACTGATGGAAAGGTTGGGTCTTGCGATTCAGAAAGATACCTCCACAATTCTTAGAATGGCAGATGATAGTTTGAGACAGTCGGAAGGCTGCATTACTAAGGTCCATGTCACTGTTGCAAATGTAGAATGCATGTTGGACTTTAGGGTGATTCGTTTTGCAGGGCGGCCAAGTTACCAAGTATTACTCGGATGACCTTGGATCTTGCAAGCGGACTGCCAAGTAGATATACCCGCCAGTCGACTGATATTCGGTAGAGGTGCCCAGCGTGTGGTGGTTGATGCTTATCCTGAGTCCCCGCAGAGTAAGAGAGCTCCTCTATCTTCTACAGAATTGGAGACATTAGAAGATTTATCTGCCAGTGAGACATCATCGAGTGATGAGTCTAAAGAGGGATCCACCACAGAGGACATCTATCAGATCACTTTGAACGAGCCGATAGAGGGCCAAGATCATATAAGAGATGCAGATGTTATCGAGCCAGACCTTGGTACGCTTGATGATTCGCGGCCAATCAAATTAGGTTCTATGCTCAGCTCAGCAGAAAGGGAGAACTATGTGGCCTTGATCCAGGAATTCCGTGATATCTTTGCCTGGAGTTATGATGAGTTGAGAGGCATTCCTCCTAGTCTTGTTGTTCATACAATTCCGTTGAAAGAGGGCAGTCGTCCTGTACAGTAGAAAGTAAGGCGTATGCCTTTCGAATTGAGGGACGGCCTGTTTGAAGAGTTACAGAAGCTTCGAAAAGCGGGTTTGATTTTTCCTGTGCAACACACAGAATGGTGTTTACCAGTTGTGATTAGAAAAAAGAAGAATAATCAAATCCGTTTATGTGTAGACTTTAGAGAGCTGAATAAGCAGACAGTTAAGGACTACTACCCGTTACCATTTATTGACCAGATTTTGGATCAATTAGCGGGTAGGGATATATATTCGTTTATGGATTGCTTTGCAGGATATAACCAAATGGCAATTGCAGAAGAGGACAAGTTGAAAACAACTTTCATTACTGTATTTGGTACTTTTGCATACCATGTGATGGCCTTTGGTTTATGCAATGCGCCTGGTTCCTGGCAACGAACAGCGGATAAGACATTCGGTGACATATCCCCTAAAGAGTTGAAGGTGTTTATTGATGACTTAGGGGCCGCTACCGTGAGAGTGAGGCAGTTGATCATTTTAAGAAAATGCTTCGAGCGTTGTAGACAATTCTGCATCGCCCTAAACCCATGGAAGTGTGTTTTTGGAGTACCTTATGGGCTGTTGTTGGGTCATGTGGTCAGTTCGGTGGGAATTGCGACAGACCCCGAGAAGGTTAAAGTTATAGTTGCCATGGGTCCACCACGCACTCCGAAGGAAGTTCATAGCTTTCTGTCTTCGGTTGGTTACTACCAAAGATTCATCAACGCCTTAGCAGAAAGAACGTTGCCGCTTACAAATTTATTGTCCTTTAGCTGTTCGTTTGTATGGGGTGACCCTTGTAAGGTAGCATTCGAGGATGTGAAACAAGAGCTAGCAAGAGCGCCCGTTTTAAAAGCACCTAAAAGAGGTGAGGTGTTTTATATATTTTCAGCAGCCACCATGTATAGTATCAGCTGCTGTTTAGCCCAAATTTGGGAAGAGAAGTGGTACCACCCGATTGCTTTTGCTAGTCGGAAGCTAGGGGTATCCGAAATCAATTATACTTACATGGAGAAATTGTGTCTAGCGATGGTCTTTGGGACCAAGAAATTCAGGCATTACATTCTCTATGAGAAAGTCGTGCTTTATACGAAGGCGGAGGGACTTCGACTATTGATGAATAAGCTACAACCGCCCGATCGTCTAGTAAAGTGGTTAATCACTTTGCAGGAATTTGATTATGAAATCAAGAGTAAGCCACCAAGGTTGCAAGGCATCGTGGAATGTCTTGTGGACTTTGGGGAGCCGAAAGAATCTGTGGCTGAAGGTAGTGACATGGAGTTGTTATTTAAAATAGATACGGCATCTATTCCCTCCTGGTATGCTGCAATAATGCATTATTTATCAACAGGAGAGGCGGGATCCGAATTATCTAAAGCTGAGAGAAGGAAAATTAAGCAGCAAGTGTTAAAGTTTGCCTTGATGGCAGGTACATTATATCGGCAAGGGGTTGATGATATCTATCGCCGGTGTGTGATGCCTGACGAGGTGCCATTCATTTTGGAAGAGTGCCATGATTCTGCTTGCGGTGGCCATTTTGCTGGATGGCTTACAGCAAAAAGGCTTTAAGAGCAGGTTATTGGTGGCCTGCCATCTTCCAGGATGCGTTTGCGTATGTTAAGCGATGCGATATTTGCCAACGGCATGATAGTCGAGAGAATAGGAAACGACCACTCACCCCTATTATGGCGATACTTCCATTTGAGAAGTGGGGAATAGACTTTGTGGGTCCTATTACTCCGTCGTCGACTACGCAAAAGAGGTACATCATTGTCGCAACTGACTACTTCACAAAGTGGTCAGAAGCACGTGTAACAAGGAAAGATGATGCTAAAGAAACTACTAGTTTCCTTTTAGAGCAGATAATATGCCGGTTTGGTCCGCCGAAAGAATTAGTGTCGGACCGCGGAACCCATTTCCTGAATAAGGTGATCAAAGGTTTGACAGAGATGTGGCAAATCAAGCATAACAAGACAACCCCATATAATCCGCAAGCCAATGGTCAGGTTGAAAGTACCAACAAGCAGCTTGTGGGCATCCTGTCCAAAATTGTGTCGGAAAAGAAACGGGATTGGGATAAAAAGTTATACGTGGCAGTGTGGGCCTATAATACGACTTTCAAACGAGCCACTGGCCATACCCCGTTCAAGTTAGTATATGGGGAGGAGTGTGTCTTGCCTTTAGAGATTGAGCTGCCGACTATTCGGTTTGCCATCAATCATTCTTTGAGCGATAAAGACGCACTTTTTGAGCGCTTGACGACACTGGCACATTTAGATGAGCTTAAGTTGCAGAGCTTATTGCACCAAGAAGTGGCGAAGCGCCGAATGAAGCAGCTACACGACCTCAAAGCCAATAAATACACCTTCAAGAAAGGACAGCTTGTTCTGTATTATGATGCACGACGTGAATTATTTCCAGGCAAGCTAGAGCCTAAATGGGATGGGCCCTATAGGATCGTTAGAATAGGAAAGAATAAATCCACAGTCTTGTTAGCTGGCCTTGAGGGGATAGAATTTAAAAATAAGGTTAATCTTAATAAGATTAAACCTTATTATTTCTAATTGCACTAATGCTATGACTGCCTTGCAGGTCTAGGCGAGATCGATCAAACATCTGCAAGGAAATCGTGAAAGGAGTTGATGGGTCGTCTGATCCCTTATTTAGAACACCCATATTTGGAACAAAGGTATCATCAGGGAAAGCTCATTTGGTGGAGCAAAGGATACAAGGTGATTGAGCAAGAAGGCGGGACATTTATTTGGGAGATCAAGGTCTTCTGCCATCACTGCCTACAAATTTTGACGAGCATCCCTGTTGAATTCAATGATGATGGAGGGATGGAGCCTACAGTCCACCCGTTGAATATGCTGAATTTCGATTACCATAATTACGAGTAGAGTTCCGGATGGCGGGATATGTAAACCCTTTATGGACGTACACGTTGTACTTTGATGGGGCATCCAGGGGTGCATCCAAAAAAGGAAGTGTAGGAGTTGTCATCCGAGACCCCCGACGACGCATTGTCATGAAGTTAGCTGCTTATCTCGGGGAGAATTTTACCAATAATATGGCAGAATACAAAGCCCTGATTATGGGTTTGAATATTGCAAAGAAGGGTGGTATCCGTCAGTTATTGGTGAAAGGGGACTCTCAGTTGGTTTTAAATCAACTCAATGGGATGTACATGGTACGGAACCCCATCCTTTGTATGTACCATCATATTGCCTTAGCCCTGCTAGACGAATTCGATAGAGTGTCTTTTCAGCTGATTCCACGGAATTGGAATCAGTTTGCCGATTCATTGGCTAATTTTCTGTATGAAGAAGACCTCTTCTTTAATTGTGGCCCCTGTCCCGATATATCTATTGATGGTGAGACAGGACTTGGTCGTTTGTGGGGTATGCTTTCTGAACATGCCCTCTTTGGCAGACGATGGTTGCTTTGGGTGATGCAAAGGGTAAGTGAGACTCATCTGCCTTTATTATCATGTACCCACAGAATGGTTAGTCGACATGTGATGCGAACACCTCTTGCGATATACGCAAGAGGGATAGGTCATAATCTAATGCACCTAGTTTAGGGCTACGAGCCTTTGTTCCCCTGGGAATGGTATGCTTTGATGTCTATCATGGTTGTTTCCAGGAGGATGTTATGCATAGTATTGTTTGATTTCATTAGGCCAAGAGGGCCGATTCAGTTTTGTAGCAAAGACATGTATGATTTCATTAGGCCAAGAGGGCCATTTCCCTGTCTAGTGCGGGTGCGTTTAATTGGGTTTTTGTTTTAGTGTTGTGCTGGACAGATTTTGTGGTTCGTGGACTTTGGTGAAGCTTGGAGGGAGCCTTTGTCGCGGCATCGATGGAAACTTCTTGTGGCCAATCCAGGTGATACCTCTCCTTTACGAGTATCTTTCTTTACTGTTATATTTGTATTTGTACTTGTCAAGGGGGTACATTTTGTTGGGGACCGGCAACCAAGGCATGAAGTCCCAGGTTTAGGCTAAGTATGTTTGAGGGAGGTCGGGGTAGTCATTGCCTCCTATAAAGACATTGTCAGGCATCGAAAGACCTGTTTTAGAAGGAAGCCCTAATGGCCCTTTTCTGCTAGCCTGCTAGGCAGCCGTTCTAGGAGTTCTTGTTAGTAGTGAGGCTCATTGCTAAAAGATGACTATAAATACGAAGGTGTGTAAAAAGGGGTTCTAACCCCTATCAAAGAAAAGAAAAGGAATGAAAATATATAAGCAGTTGCTCATTGCCTTGCGAGGGCTTGGTAGGTTCCTGGGGACGAGTCAGACCCGGGGCCGATACCTTGTCTTCCTAGGGGTGGCTTCTTGCTGGAAAAATAATACCAAAACAAGGAAGGTTGGAGCAAAAATAAAAGTGAGTGTTAGAAAAGGATTAAGTGTCGCCTTGCGAGGGCTTGGTAGGTTCTTGGGTGCCGAGACAGGTCCTGAGACCGATGCCCTGTTCTCCTTGGGTCACTACGCTCAGCTCCCTCCTTTTTACATGCCCAAGTATGTTAATAAAATAAAAACCCTAAAAGAAGAAATATACTGGAAGAAAATACTCCTTGATCAGGCTATAGGAGTCCTCGCCTTGTAGGAGCTCCTGGTTGTGTTGTCTTTAGTTGGTAAGTAGTTCAGACTACCACTTAGGGCAACCTCTTTGATAGGTTTTTTTTAGTTTGGTTGTGTTGGAGCAGCTGGTTAGTGACTCACTTCGGATCTTCTATTAGATGATGCTAGGCCTATTCCTTGTGGATGTCATGCCTTGGTTCTGTCCAGGGGTAGGGGGAGCATTGTGCTGACTTTTATTATATATTTGTTTTGTATCAGTTTGATGCTTCTTTGGTTGTTTATGTGTAGATATGTTCGTGGGTTCGACGGACTGAGTCGTCCTATCCCGTGGTCGCCAATGAAGGATGGATTTTAGGCCCCGGAACGTGCCTAAAAATAGGAGAAAAATGTGGAAATGCGGGGGAAAATGCTCAACCACGAAGGTGGCAGCTCGACCTAGGACGATTTTAAGCGTCAAGTGCTTGACGGGCGCCCGTACGACACTCTGAGAATTTTCATAATTTTTTCGTGTGCCTGTGCCAGTCAGTGGAGCTGCCGGTCAGTGCGGGATGTTGAGACGAGTTCATAGAAATTTTCAGACTGACGATCGGAGTCCGTACGCGGAAGATGGCCCGAAACCGGCCAGGGTGCCCAAAAGGGGGCCCAAATTGGAAATTCCAAGAGGTGAAAGAGAGGGGGGGGTGACCTTTGGCACCCCCCCCCTTCAAAAAAACGTGATGTAGGGGGGGGCGGCGGCTGTTTTTCAGCCGCCGAAAAAATCGCCTCCCCCCCAATCATGATGAGGCTTGACACACAAGCCATGAAGATGATCATGCCAGGCTTCTGCATCAATCCTACGCTCCGTATCGCCGGTCTCTGCTCCCGCAATGGTGGACTGTAGAGAGAGAGAGAAAATCAATCTTTCTCTCTCCTCCTTCTCTCTCCTCTTAACCCCCGTTCATGCGTGGAAGAGTAGAATGGAAATGGATAGCCGGATGGATGCCGATTCTTGACGAGATTGAAGGGCAATGCGTAATCATTGTAGATTGCTGATTCCAAGTGGAATTCATGGCTGGAAATCAGTCGTGGGACGTGCCAAATTTAATGGAAAAACCCGCAAGACACGGTAATCATTGTTTTTTCAAAGAAAATGGCCTTTTGGTGCAAATTTGGTTGATAAAAATGTGTTTATATGGATTGAGTTTTGAGTATGTCGTGCTTTGAGCTGTTTTCTGGCTGTTCATCATTTAAAAATCAGAAAAACATGTGTGGGATAGCAGAAAATGGAAAACCGAGACACGAAAAACTATAAAAATGAAGGAAAATAGGGTTTTTTTGGGCTAAAAATGATGCAATAAATTAATCCACACCTACTAAAATTCTTTTTCTACTGAAATGAACTAAGGGCAACAGCCATAAACTGAACTTAATTTTCAGCAATTAAAAAATGGGAGAAAATGGGAAAAATTGCAAGAAAATGGTGGAAAAACCCTAAAAAATAGGGGAAAATTATATTTTGGGCTTCGAAAAATTAGGAGAATTATGAGTAATGTCCGTGAATGTATAGTGAGGCTGAGGCATGAAGATTTGCTTCAGATCAGCCTTGCTTCCGTGTTTTAGTTCGGTTTTGTCCGCTTTTGATATGAAATTTAATGGAAAAAACCGTAAAATGCCATGCAACGAAGCATACAATCGTTAGAAAGAAACCATGAAAGGGATGTTTTTGCACTTGTGCATGATACTGTTTTGCTAAATGTTTGAGCACTAGACATCCACCAAATGCATGGAGCATGGAAAAGAATTTAAAAGTATCAGTGATCAGCTCCTGGACATGCATTGCAATTGGTTTATGAGGACATGACCTACGTTGAGAGGCAGTGAGATACCCATGCTATAGGCTAGTCGTGGGATCCTAGAGGGGAAATCAAGTAAGGACAACGGTACATTCCTGGACACGTTTATTTGGTACCTTGAGCGACGTTTGTGCGGAATGTCTAAGTGTTGAGCGACGCATCGAGGGGCCAATCCCCAAGGTGTAGGAGAGTCGCAGAGGGTTGACGGCATTCAGCCGTAGGAGGAACCCCATGTGTATGTGATTCGAGCCTTTTGGCTATGTGAAAGGGACTCCCTCTAAGGAGTAGTGGGCTAGGATCAGTTGGACTACAATGTATTACAAACGCAATGTTTAGGAAGGCAGAGATTTTGATAAACGCTCCTGGCCGCGAGGCCGAGGGGTTGTCTTGTGCATAGTGACGAGGTCCGGCTAGTGCATGAGCCAGTGTCGGCCCATTTTTAGGTCCATCAGGCATTCAACTGATCCCATACAGCTGTTTAATCTACGGCCACACCATCATAGGGATTTGCAGTAGGTTGGGATACTAAGAAAGACAATGTAGATAATGTCAAGGGTAAATAGATCATAGAAGATACAAGAGAGACATTGATACTGGTTACAGAGGATATCACCATTGGGGATGCAAAGAAATATGGCCTAAGAAAATTAAGTGGATTAATGACACGGATATTTGATATTGACATATTTCATGTGATATACAAGTTATTTAAAGTCAAAGGGGATGTCTTCCATGTATGTATACCTTATTGGTCGACTATCCAGTGGATGTGTAACCCAGGAGGGCAATATGGCTATAGGAAACTACAATGGACAGGCATGGCTGAATTGAAGATGTTTAAAACTGTTTTAATTGGGAGAGGATTATTGGTGACCAATGCATCTGGAATGGCCTCTTATACCTTGGGAAGGGTCCTACAAAGTTTAGTTGACATCTGAGTTCATATGTAGGAGATACAGAGTTGGGAAGGTTGATGTTTGGCTGGGACTACATGTTGTAATGAACAATTGCACATTGCGTAGAAAATTTTAGCGGCTGAAATCTTCACAATTTGGTCTAGGTGTCCTCAGAAAAGTTATAGATTGCCAATGGGCTACATTTTTTCTTTTTAAAGCTTAGTAATCTGAGTTATGGTTCACGAGATATGAGCAGGTTTTTGCAAGATGGTCCTATAGGACATGTTTTTGGACATGATAAGATTGAATTTGATGGATGTAAAGTATTGCATGTGACATGCTTTGACAGAGATGCTTGAGACTAAGATGAGGATACCAAGGATAGAAAAGAGGATCAGGATATGTAGGTATTCAACCGATCCCATACAACTGTTGAATCTGCAGCCACACCATCATGGGGATTTACAATAGGTTGGGATATTGACAAAGACAATGCAAATAATGTCAAGGGTAAATAGATCATAGAAAATACAAGAGAGACATTGATACTGGTTACAGAGGATATCACCATTCGGGATGAAAAGAAATATGACCTAAGAAATTAAGTGGATTAATGACATGGATATTTGATATGGACATATTTCATGTGATATACAAGTTATTTAAAGTCAAAGGGGATTTCTTCCATGTATGTATACCTTATTGGTCGACTATCCAGTGGATGTTTAAGCCAGGAGGGTGATATGGCTATAGGAGACTGCAATGGACAGGCAGGGCTGAATTGAAGATGTTTAAAACTATTTTAATTGGGTGAGGATTATTGGTGACCAATGCATCTGGAATGACCTCTTATTCCTTGGGAAGGGTCCTACAAAGTTTAGTTGACATCTGAGTTCATATGTAGGAGATACAGAGTCGGGAAGGTCGATGTTTGGCTGGGATTGCATGCTGTAATGAACAATTGCAAGTTGCAAGGAAAATTTTAGGGGATGAAATCTTCACAATTTGGTCCATGTGTCTTCAGAAAAGTTGTAGATTGCCAGTGGGGGCTACATTTTTTCTTTTTAAATCTTGGTAATCCAAGTTATGGTTCAAGAGATACAAGAAGTTTTCCGTAGGGTAGTCCTATAGGATAGTTTTCTAGATAGGATAAGATTGAATATGATGGATGTAAAGTATTGCATGTGACATATGCTTTGATAGAGATGTTTGAGACTGAGATGAGGGTACCAAGGATAGGAAAGAGGATTAGGATATGTAGGTATTCAACAGATCCCATACAACTGTTGAATCTGTAGCCACACCATCATGGGGATTTACAGTAGGTTGGGATACTGACAAAGACAATGCAAATAATGTCAAGGTTAAATAGATCATAGAAGATACAAGAGAGACATTGATACTGGTTACAGAGGATATCACCATTCGGGATGCAAAGAAATACGACCTAAGAAAATTAAGTGGATTAATGACATGGATAATGGATATTGACATATTTCATGTGATATACAAGTAATTTAAAGTCAAAGGGGATGTCTTGCATGTATGTATACCTTATTGGTTGACTATCCAGTGGATGTTTAATCCAAGAGGGCGATATGGCTATAAGAGACTGTAATGGACAGACAAGGGTGAATTGAAGATGTTTAAAACTATTTTAATTGGGAGAGGATTATTGGTGATCGATGAATCTAGAATGGTCTTTTATACCTTGGGAAGGGTCCTTCAAAGTTTGGTTGACAACTAAGTTCATATGTAGGAGATATAGAGTCGAGAAGGTGGATGTCTAGCTAGGACTGCATGCTATAATGAACAATTGCACATTGCACAGAAAATTTTAGGGGCCGAAATCTTCACAATTTGGTCCATGTGTCTTTAGAAAAGTTGTAGATTGCCAATGGGCTACATTTTTTCTTTTTAAAGCTTGGTAATCCGAGTTATGGTTCAAGAGATACGAGGAGTTTTCTGCAGGGTGGTCCTATAGGATAGTTTTCTGGACATGATAAGATTGAATTTGATGGATGTAAAGTATACAAGGTGGAAATTTTGGAAAAGCTAAAGCAGAAGACAAAGGCCAAGGCAAAGTGAAACGGAAGATGAAGGTACGACAAGAAAAATCTAGAAACACAAGAAGCGCAAAAAAGTCCTAAATAAGGAAAAAAGGTGCACAAAGAAAAGTGCAAGTCAATACTTTTGTAAAATGGCGCAAGTGCATCATGATTTAATTTGAGGAGCACCGGGCTCTCACTCGTGCAATTTGTAAATGTAGACGGGTGGTGGAAAGGAAGCTAGGAAGATAGAAGGACAATGGGAAAAAGGGCCTAGGCCAAGGCCGGCCATGTAGAAAAAGAGAGCATACTATCGATGCTCTGATTGATGAAGTAGCAGATTTTAATATCTTGACCTATGAATCATGGACCCTACTAGGCCAATCAAAGCTCACACCAACTAATGTAACTCTTAGCCCTTACGGGGGACACCCACAAGCACTCATAGGCAAGTGCAAAATCCCTGCGACAATTGAAACTGAAAGCTTACCTATCCTATTTCATATTCCTCCAAATAGTGCTAATTACGGGAAGAAAACCCTCCTAGGAAGACCCTTCAAAAGGGCGACCAAGTGTGAGGCTGACTATGTAGCACAGAGGATACACCTGACACTACCTGGTGTGAGAATAGTCACAACCTTTAGCAAGGGTGACCTCATTGAACCTCGAGGGAAAGGCATGGAAGGTGCTGACATAACAGTCAAGCTTACTAACGAGAGCAAGGACTTGTTGGAAGAGTTGATACAAGCACAGGTTGAACAACGAGAACCAATGAGTGAGGCCATGCTTGAAACAAGAAGATCGGGAACCAATGCCAAGGACAGGCTTTGAACTTATAAATATTGTAGAAGACCCCAAAAGAAGCCTAAGCCTTATAGATGAAGGCATCGATGGAGAGCCAATACAACGCCGAGATGGATATCCAAAGCATTGCTATGTGCTCAAGGGTATTGTGCAAGTAACTAATGGATTTGGGTACCAAAACCCCCTGTTAAACCACCTCTATCAGCTGAAGGCCAGATTGCATCAAAAGCAACGAAGCATAGGAGGAAATCTAAGAGAAACTCTAGGTCTCGGGGCAAGAAACCAAACATGAGTGTTTGAAAGAAAGAGCCTCGGCCTAGCATACTCAATAAGCAGATGTTAGATGTAACCATTGAGCATGCACAAAGACCACTAGTGCTCAAGGAGCTTTTGACTTCCCAAGAGGATAATGAGCACCAGAGGCACAAAGATACTCATAAGAAGGCTGATTTCTCAACAAAGCAAATGGCACAATCGTCTAACAACGTCGAGCAAATCGTTCAGCCAGTGTCCACCTAAGATTCCCAGATCTCCTATACCCTCTTTTCCCAAACGGACACAAGAAGCACAACACCAGTCGTCAAGGGCAGCTACTCAATCCCAATCTCTATCTCCATTTAAGCTTCTAAATGTCCAAGAGGTGGGACATGGCACCACCCATAGCTCTCGGCGCAAGGGTATGCCTATGCAATCTATTGTGACTAGAACAATTGAGGCTTGATCTGCACAAGTGAATGCTCAAAGGGCAACAAAAGACGTGATCACTTTTAATCGATCTAAGAACTTGACACCGCAATCCACCAATCGTAGCCAGGCCAGTGAACTAGCTACTACTACTTCCAATCAGGGATCACAGCAGTCACAGCCCTTGGCCGTGACAATGCCCCTTGCAGAACGTGTCTTTAGTAGTTCATGTGTGGAGGAGGTGTCACAACCAGCTTCCTTGATAACTCTAGCACTTCCAAAGCGCCTAAAGCCTAGGCTAGAGGAGTTAAACAGAAGGGAATTGGTTGAAGACCTAGACTCTCCAAAAAGAGAGGCAGTTGTATCCTCATAACCTAGCGAGGCTATTCAGCAGGCTGCAGCTATGTCCCATGAGGAAACACTAGAGAAAAAGAATGCTAAGGCCCAACCAAGCACATCAACAGCTAACCTAGTTCAGGGTCCTAAGTCATTAAGTTATGCACCTTTTCTGACCAAGAAAAAGAGGAGAAAACAGCAAAAACAACAGTAGTTATAGGTGGTTGTGGACCCCAGGAACATTGAGACCAAGAGCACTGGAGAGCTGAGGAATAAAGCATCGAGTCCATCCACCAATGAACCCATTGATGTCTCTCCTAATAGCGGTGAAACCTCAGACACATCCATGTGCTCTGAAAAATAAAAGCGGCTGTTACCATCAATGGTTGCTTGCAACACTCAATCCACTGACAACAGAATTCGCATTGACCAATCAAGAGTGGATACAACGTTGTCACAACAGGGTGACAAATTTATGCCAGTCACATCCAAGGAGAACCATGACGCAATAACAAAGCCTCAAGAGAAACATGGAAACCCCGAGAGCATAAGCGATCCTAGTGTTGACCAATCTTGCTCATCTAGGCCTGAGCCTAGGCAAAGTCCCAGAACCTTGCATGAGATAGCAACCAAGCAAGCCCTCGTTGAACATAGAAGTGTCGTAGAATGCTTAACAGAGTTGGATGCTAAACTCAAAGTATTCGCACGTGTCTACGTCCTTGTGGACATGGGTGCATTCCCCAAGAAGCAGCTTGGGGAATACTTGCCATTTCCCCTATCCTGGGAAGAGCAAGAATATCTTGACGAGCACTATGACACGCTCCTACATAAACACATGAGACTCATCTTTGATGAGGAAGCCGACGAGCTACGCTTAACTGTGACATTCAATGATGTGCTCTGCCAACCAAATCTCTTAGAGAAAGAGCAACTAAGTGATAATCAGAGAGTCAAAGTTAGTTTGAAAAACGTTGGTTTAGAAACCGTGTTGCAATGGCTGAACTAGGAGCCCAAATTATGACAGTCTCAGAGGAGCGATTGGACAAATGGCAGTCTCAAAGAGACCCAACCTATGTGGCACCAACTTCCTTTCGAGTGCTACCTGCCACTCAAGGTACAGACTTAGCTGGAACTAGCCAAGAGAACTCTCTAGCTGATAAGGTTCTCACTGAGGAGGAGTTACATCTCATGTTGCAAGTAGACTCAGACAAGGTGCCATGCTACTCGATGTTGCAAAAATATCTATTGTTATTGATTAAGCTGCCACGAGTACTGAATGTGTGTGCCACATTCCAGTACAATCCGGAGTTCTACAATTGGTTTTTATCCTCATAAAGTGACATGGATTCATAAATATATACATAAATAAACAATGAATTTTGTGACCTTCTATAGATAATATAAACACACACAAGTAATGATAGTCAAGCACAGGGAGAAGAGTTGGGTTTGATAGGCTGAGCTCCTCAGGTCCTCCTCTCACCATACATTTAGAAGTCGTGTGACCATTCTCACCTCCAGATCTGATGGTGTAGACGGGGTACTGTCCCTTTCTATACACCTTTTCCCCTTTCCGATCTATCCTTCTGAGGAGGATGAGCCATGCCCCATTCCATAACAATTAGACGCAACTTAGCATAAGCCAAGATCTGCTAATGGCTAGAGGAAAAATGAACATCATCATGGGGGCCATCCCTCTACAATAAACACTGCATGCTTCACCTCTCCCCTCCTCATCATTTGCGCTTGATAACCCACTGTATAATCCCTTCCATGTGAATCGTTTTATCCTGTCTCAGGGCCTAATCCTTGGTTTGCATTTTGCAGGTCCCCCAATGATAGCAGTCATGGACCACATAGTGCAGCTGGCATGCAAGGAAGCTCTCCACTGTCGAAAAGAGCATAAGGCATTAGCACCCCCACCAAAACACTACGTGCCTACACTAAAGAGGTACATGCCAAAAAGAGGCCCCAAACTACATCGCCCAGGATGCAAGCGAAAAACCCCCCAAGCCAAGAGGACAAGGGCTCAAGGGAGCACACGGGGTGCGGCAACACCAATCATGCAAGCTCCCACCAGACACTCGGGCACCAGGTGCTCGAAAAAGGAGAGGGCAGCTCGAGACAAGCAGGAATTTGATGCATTGTTTAAAAGCATTCTGGAAACAGTTGCGGCCTAGGGACTATACCATCTGGGTCCCTGCCAACATCTTCCCCGCCCAGCCTCACAGGAGCCCCTCACCGGCATAGCCTCAATCGCCCAACCACCCGAACTCGCCCCGCCTCGTGCAAACAAAGTGGCCCCTATGATATATAAGCAGCTTAACAAAGGCCATCCTGCCATAACTTTTTGTCTTTAAACGGTTAAAGGGGCAGGCTTCCCACCTATATACACTTTCCTTACCTATTGCTAATATATGCCACGTCTTTAACAAGCAACGAAATATGCATCGCAATCAGCATCATAGGATTTTGATAAAGTAATATCTTGATATGATTGCATCTGTTCATTGTACTTGATGAATGCGACTTGCACATACTCTCATGAAGTGACAACTAGATGCAGGATGACGCAGGTCTTCGTGCGAACGTGTTCAATGCCCAAGTCACTGCAAGACCACCAACCTCACAAAGAGCCGCAACAAAGCCATGCCGCCGAAAGTGGAAATCACCCTTGCGAGTACCCACATCGCATGGCCCAAAGCATAATCTTAACCACTTCCTCTTTCTAGGTTACACTCTACGCCGGGCACTCATGGCAGTTGTTACCCCAATTGTACTAACATTGCAAGTTCCAAAGAGGGTTGCAATATCTCAAGTGTGTCTCCCCATCTCAACGACTACTTCTCTAACAATGAGGCTAGGGCACAATCATCACTGTAATATCCATTTCTTGAGCCTTCAAAGCTTGGCATTTCCCAACCCATTGAAAGACTGATAGCCTCAACATATTGCAATGGTTGTACTCAGGCAAATCCAAAAAAAAAAAAGAAAAAAAGAAAAAAAAGAACACAAAAAAAACGAAAAAGGAAAAAAGAAAAGAAAAGAAAAGAAGAACAAAAAGATACGAAGCACCCACGATCACAACACAACACCTAGGGGTCCTCAAATTAGGTACGTCCACCAGTGACCTTGGTCGGCTGGCTCCGTCCCTAGTCCCCTAGCCCTTTAGCATCACCCACAATTGTTCAAGGCACATCAAGGGCAGGACATACCTAGGGAGCTTATCTCGCCTATGGTTAGACCTGTCACCCTGACCCATTCGCACGATTCCCTCTTGCACTCTGCCTTAATACCATTGCAATCCAATTGTGGTAAGCACCGCGTGAATGGCCATGAAAAGTACACCATCCTCATCAAGAAAGTCCAATAGCTCCCACCTACAGAAATTGTGGTGTCCCTGTGTTTAATTATGCTACATCGCACAATCACAATGCAAATGATATCTCATACACCTTCATGTGTACTTCTTCTCAACATGGACAACTTTGCTTCATCCACACATTGTTATGAGAAACCAGCCCGCAGTCTTCTAACTACATAATATCTAAGTATGCATGAGCACTCACATAATATCTGCACCGAAATATATACATAGTTTGGGTCCTCAAGTGTAGGACAATACTCTCAGCTTGCTTAGAGTTTGACCTGTCTCCCAAACTATTTGAACTATGTCTTGTGCACAATAGAGAAGACTAGCACTACCCCTAGGGAGAGACCACCTATGAGAGTTTTTCAATTGCAGGTATTGAAGACTCCAACAAAAGTGTCGTTTCCTCTTCATCGATACCCAACTCTAAATTCTTCTCCTCTATCATTCTACAAGCCCACCAAGAATCGTCATGTGCAGAATCCCCAACAAGTCAACACTTGTGTTGGCCATCAGTGCAATCCCCAACAAATAACTACTCTACTACCAACTCCAACAACTCTACCACCAGCCACCTAGGCCACCAACGTGTCCCCAATGACCTTCCTCCACATTACCACCAACACTCCTCCACGGCAACCACTGATGTCCCTTCCACCCATGTCTTCAGTGCATGCCAAAGCCTGCTACCTACGACGGTGAGTGCCATGGGACTGGCACTCGTCTAGGAGGGGGGTAATGTTAACTGTCGAACGAACAAGGTGAAAAATATGGAAAAGCTAAAGTAGAAGACAAAGGCCAAGGCAAAGTGAAACGAAAGACGAAGGCATGCCAAGAAAAATCTAGAAACACAAGAAGCGTAGAAAAGTTCTAAATAAGGGAAAAAGGCGCACAAGGAAAAGCGCAAGTCAATCCTTTTGTAAAAGAGTGCAAGCCCACCATGATTTAATTTAAGGAGCACCGGGCTCTCACCCGTGCAATTTGTAAATGTAGATGGGCGCTGGAAAGAAAGCTAGAAAGATAGAAGGATAATGGGAAAAAGGGCCTAGGCCACGGCCAGCCATGTAAAAAAGGGGATAAGGCCCAAAAGGGATTTAGGGTTTTGTATATAAAGTTGAAAAGTTAATGAGAAGCTTATTCTTGTGTGTGGCCAAAAGTGGCTCTCTTCTTCTTCTTCTTCTTCTTCTTCTTCTTTCTTGCTTGAGCTTGTGCTTGAGGGAGGGAGTGTGAGAGTGTGAGTGTGAGGGAGTGAGTGTGTGAGGGTGAGGGACCGAGGAGGAGAAGCTCTCCATCTTCTCTTCTCTTCTCTTCTCTTCTCTTCTCTTCTCTTACTCACGACAATGGAGCTTGGAGCTTGGAGCTTAAGAATGGAGCTTTCTTGAAGCTTGCACTTGGATCATGGAGCTACCGGAGTGCGTGGGAGAGGAGGTAACTCGACTGGCACGGCAGTAAGCTCACTACACTCGTAGATATGAATGGTGCATTGGCTATGTGAGAGATAGCCGTTAGTGCTTGGCTTGGAACGCTTGAAACAATAAGCGATCTGTGGGTCTTGGCAGTTGAGCGTGAGCTCCCACAGATGCCTATGTAGCGGAGAACCTAATGGATGATGAGCACGACACAGATGAAGAAGAGGAACGAGTACAAGTCGACATATGAGTTTGTGATGCCACATGATCCAAGAGGATTTACAGGGATTGGGATGCTATGGAGGATTGATGAGCTATCATTGCCAAGGTTGGATACAAAGGGATACATGTTAGTTGGGATCTCCTTCAACAACTACCCCCTAGCCTACCTTTTTCTGTCTACTACTATTCGGGCAACCTGTCCCTAACCAAAATTGGCATGTCTCCAACCATTTGTTGTCTACATTGTCTACAACAATCTACAATTTCAATTTTTGAATTAGTTTATTCATGTATTTCTTATTAAGTATCCTTGTACACACTCACGAAGAGCAATCCGCATCTCGCTCAGTTTCCTCCATCTCTGCACGTAGGCTTTCATCATTCTCTAAATCATCCTCCCTCTCCATAAAGTTACCACTTTCATCATTAACCTGCACATTTGATGATAAGCATAAGCATTAAGCATTAGATGAGGAGGTTGGAAAAATCAGCCTTGAGCTTGTACAATGAAATGACTAGCACAAAAACTAGGCTATCTCATGTTTGCAGATATCATTTTACTATAATAGCTTCCAACGTGTCCAACAATGTGACTGCTAGTTTGTTGTATGGATCAATGTCCATATCATAAATTGTGACACGAGAAGCCATTTCTTGATGATAACGTGTACTCTTGATGCCCATTGTTGTTGCCTCTATGTTGTGAAACACCACTAATCTACAGGCAAGTGGTTTTACAATTGGGCCAAGACAAAATAGACCTAAGAATCTTAAAATCTAGAGTAAAAACCATGACTTTAGGAGGAAGCCATACTTGTCTGCACTAGCGCTCAACAATTTGAAACCACCGCAAAGCAAATTTTACTACAGTGATTGAAGCAAAATGATCATTTAATGTCTCGATGATATCAAAGTTTCTAAATTCAAAAATCAAGCGTGCTCAAAGAAGTACACTATAAGACAAACTCTTCAATAGCACAAGACAATAAAAATATATGCCTCCAAACACTAACTCTGAAAGTGAATTAAATGAGGAATGACAGACTATGAATGTACAAGTCTCACAATACTTGCAAACATCATATATATGTACAAGAAGGTCTCTACTACCAAATGTGAAAAGGGGAATTTGAATGGCATTAATGTCAGCACCCATGAGGGCCACATCTCCAAATCTCAAAGTAAGAATCTATGCATCATGTGCTTCCTACCAAGTATTACCACAAGTTCCAATACAATATCACCAACCACCTGTCAAATAATGATGTTAAGTAGTGTCTTCCTAGCACCTTTAATTCTAACTATGATGCTTACTGAAAAAATAAACACATTTGATCAACCATTGTTCATCTTGAAGTTTACAATCTAAAGGGACTGTGGATCATATAAATGAAGATTGCCATTTCGATCACCAACTGCTAGATAATGACCATCTAAGCTAACACTTAATGAATGAAAGCCCTTACATGAGTCTGAAGGATCGCTTGACTCGTTTGAAATTGTCTTTGCTTTTGGTTCAACCCGCTTGTCTGTAAAGGAATAACCATTGTTTACCTTGAAGTTTACAATCTGAAGGGACTGTAGATCATATACATGAAGATTTCCATTCCGATCACCAACTACTAGATAATGACCATCTAAGCTGACACTTAACGAATGAAAACCCTTACATGAGTCTGAAGGATCACATGACTTGTTTGAAACTATCTTTGCTTTTGGTTCAACTCACTTGTCTGCAGAGAAACTATAAGAATAGACTTGAGTAAGAGCCACATAGTGAGGTCTACTACCAGACTAATTTTGTATGGTAGTCATGTTCAAGATGGCCATGGTCCTCAAAAGACATGCCACCATGGAATGGATGTGCATGTGTGTAATGACCACATTCCATATGTGCAGCAATTAAAGCGATCCATAACACTACGCCTTGACTTGCTATCCTATTGAACACATGTTGTGCTTTTGAAAGCAATCTACATTGCATGTACATATACACAAGTGTGTTTCCCACATAAAGCTCTTTGTCCCCCAACCCTTTCTGCATAGTTCAGCATGTAGATCTATGTCCACTTCCAATGCCCCTATAGTGCCACAAGCTTTTATACCAAGAACCAGTGGTCAATAGATCCATAGGGACACATTCTAATTGCATTTGTTAGAAACAATTCAACACCTCTTCATCGATCCCATTTTCAGCATATCCTTCAATCAATACAATCCAGGAAACCACATCTTGAGCTAGAAGCCCATCAAATTCTTTTTGCCCTTCAATTATGGAGCCACATCTTCCATACATGTCAATTAATGCATTGCTCATTGAGAGATTCTCCAATCCTGCCACAGTCAAATTTTGGCATGTAATCACCGGCCCACTTCCAAGGCTCCAATGGTCCCACAAACTTTCAAGTAGAGAATGAAAGTGACAGTATCGTGATACACCTTCCAGCTGCATCTGATCAAAATAGCTAAGGGCTTCTTCACAATGGCCATGTTCAACATATCCTGCAAGTAGAGCTGACCACAAGACAGCATCTTTAAAATGCAATCTGTCAAATAGGCTGGCGTGCTTCTTTGAGCAAGTTGCATTTGGCATACATATCCACCACCAGTGTGGTGTTGACATGGAACTCTTGCTCCAAGCCTTTTTGAATGATTTCTACGTGTAGCTCTCAGCCTATTTCCACAATCCCTATGGTTGCACAAGCTGTCAAGTAGTAAACATATGGGTGACAGCATTTGCATGCAATCCTTCGAGTTGCATCTATTTGTAAGAATCCAGTATTTCCTGATTGATACCATGTTCAATATATCTTGCAATGAGCATAGTCCAGGAAACCACATTTTGAAGTGGTAGGCTCTTGAAAACTTGGTGTGCTTCAGTGAGGGAGTGGCATTTCCCATACGAGTCCACCAAGGTGCCATACACATTACTTTATGTATCCAATCCATGCTAGACGATATCAGTGTGTGTTTTCCTACCCATGTCAACATCCTAGAGCCGAGAGCAGGCATTGAGCAAAGCCACATACATGAATCAACTAGGCTGTCCACAATTGTAACGTGTCCACTGGAACCCTCTAGGACACGTTACAGTTGGTATCAGAGCCGACTTATAATGGAATTGTTTTCATAAGATTTCATTAGAAGTGAAGTAAAGAAATTGTTCCTATCCAAACATTTTCTCATCTTCAATACTGTCTTGCAGAATTACGAGGCGTGGAACAAGTTTTTGGTGTTCCGGATCATGTTTATGACCGCGATGCATTCCACGGATTATCGACAAAGGGTTGAGATGATGAACATCCTAAACCGCATTTACAATCCATCACCTGTGTACGTGGAATGGAGATGGATGGGTGTTACATGGATCTATTACATAACTGCCTATCAACCTGCGCACCTTCAAATTAACTTGAAGAGAATCAAGTGGATGGAAGATTTGAAGATCCTAAAGCTGTTCGTCTTTATTGAGGCTCATGCAAATGCGACCCTACAGGTCGGAGGTCGAAGGGTTAACCAGAATAAGTATGTGTACGGGGAAGTGATTCAAAGAATCCCTACCGACCGAATCAAGGTTTTGGGGCGTCGTGAGAAGAATGGATATCGAAGGAAGAGATACCCTAATCTTCCAATGAACTATCGATTCCTAAAAATCGATGACCCTAATCCGTACTACTACTCAGTTCCTGTAGCTGAATGCAATAATATCTTATTCTCCTCGAATTAATGTATTAACTTGTTCCATCGCTCCAAGGAATAATTGTACCACGAAAGGGCTATGCTGATATGAATGGAATAAAACTTTTTAATCAACGATTGTCTTGACATGAATATTGATAAAAGAAGTAAAGTGATTTGGTCACTGGACTGAAGGAATACGTGAACGTAGTTTCTGAAGAGTAACAAAACGCCCACTTCAAAGAGAAGTTGATCATGAAATAGGGCTAATACCCGGGACTGCGCCAATTGCAAAGAGACCTTATAGAATGTCCATTCCAGAGGCTATTGAGTTGAAGGAGCAACTCAAGAAACTGTTAGACCAAGGCTACATCAGACCTAGCAGTTCCCCATGGAGAGCTCCAGTATTATTCCAGAAAAAGAAAGATGGGACACTTCGACTATGTATTGATTACCGTAGGTTGAATCAATCAACAGACAAGAACAAGTATCCTATTCCTAGAATAGATGAGCTTCTTGATCGCCTTCAAGGTGCAAAGATCTTCTCCAAAAATTGATCTCAGGTCAGGCTACTACCAAATCAGGATCAAGGATGAGAATATTCCAAAAACGGCCTTCAATACAAGATATGGGCACTTTGAATTCTTGGTTATGTCATTCGGGCTTACAAATGCACCTGCCACCTTCAATAGATTAATGCGGGATATTTTAAACCATATCTTGATGATTTCGTGCTTGTCTTCTGCGATGACATTTTAGTCTATTCTAAACAGGAAGAAGATCATGAGGCCCAACTACGAATTGTGTTGGAGACAATGAGGTTCCATAAGTTGTATGCAAAAATGAAGAAGTGTGCATTCTTCAAGCGTCAAATTAAATATCTAGGAGGAATTTCAGTGGATCCAGCCAAAGTCAGAGATGTGCTTGAATGGCCAATACCAGTATCTGTCAAAGAGATACGTAGTTTTCTTGGCTTGACAGGATGGTATAGGATCTTTATCAAAAACTATGCTTTGATTGCAGCACCTTTGAAAGACTTACTGAAGAAGCAAACATTGCATGGTCAACCAAAGTATTGAATTAATCACGATAACTTCACGGATTAGGAAGCACTTATGCATGTCAATTGCAACTAGTCAAGTTAAATGCAATTGGAACATGAATTGGCTATTTGAACATTATTAGAAATAGCTTAAGATATGGAAATTGATCATCGGTACATTCAAAGGAATGAATGAAAAGAGCATAAGGTGTCTATGCAATTGTAGGACCTTATTAGCAAGTTTCCTTTTTGTATATTCAAAAGTGACAAGCCTAGGACTACTATTGCCTCATTTCAAGGTTGAAATTATTGAGGAAGCAAACGTCCATTACATGGTCAACTACCGAACAAACTAGCTTCGATAGGTTGAGGCAAAGTTTGGTATCAGCACCTATTCTAAAACTTCTAGACCACAGTAAGGAGTAGAGGTAGTAACTGATACTAGCATGCTTGCCTTAAGATATGTGCTCATGTAGGAAAATCATCCAGTAACATACTCTTCAAAGAAATTGAAGAGTCACGAAAAGAAGTTGTAACTAGTTCCTCTTCATAATTTTGAAAGGATACTTGGCCCTTACCACAGTGTATGTGGGCATCATTGGGTATTAGCCATTCCGAGCAAACATTCGTGGACACCTAGGTTCATTACCCTGAATCTGACCAAAGTCTAGTAGGAATTTCACCTTAGTAGTTTTCCTGGTACAAGAGACCTCACGACCATTTGCTAATTCCACAAGTAAGATAGGTGCATCTTTTGTGGCTATTCCTAATCTTTTTGCACAGACTTGTGAAATGAAGGAATGTGTACTGCCACAATCAATCAAGGTTTTGAAGCTTTTACCTTGATAATCCGATGGAGTTTGAATCACCAAGAATTGGCGGTTCAGCCCTTTCTTGTGAAGAGTGGCATGAATCGTTGCCCTCTCAATGTCAGCTTCCATGGATGGGTCTTCCTCATCACCTAGCTCCTTATTGGCAACACTGGAGGTTCTCCCTCTGGCCCTGATGGTGGCTCCTTGGCCATGGATGGCTCCTTGGAATGGCCCTTGACGTTGTCCTCTGTTAAGCTTGGGACGCTGCCTTTTGAAGTGTCCAATCTCATTGCAATGGAGGCAACGGAGATTGCGGCCATTACCTTGTGTAGGAACGAAGTTATTGACAGCATTCACCCTAGCTTTCTTCCTTTGTCCCTGTTTTTGGCCCTGCGCTCTCTTGGCCTAAGACCTAAGCATTCCCTTGTTCTAATCCTTGTAAGACAAAGTCTTGTTATTCCTTGGCTTGGACTGCACCTCTTGTATTATTGGCGTAGCTCAAATGAGTATGTCTTGAAGGTCCGTTTTGGGCACATTGATTCCAAGCAGGTGTTTATGGGTGGGTTTAACCCAGCACAAAACTTTGACACGTGTTGTGTCATATCCATTTGAGGCATGTACTTTAAGAGAGAGACAAACTTTGAATAATATACATCCAAGGATAGTCCAAGCTGCTTTAATTCATAGAATTCGTTCATCTCCTGTGTGCGGTAGGCAGGTGGCAGATATCTCCCTCGCACTGTTTTTTTAAGCTTCTCCCAATTAGTTGACCCTTTTGAGATCCCTTGGTCTTTGCACCATTGTTTCCACCACATTCTTGCTTCGTCGATAAGCTTCAGTTTGGTGAGCATAGCTTGGTTAGCGGGTGCAGTTCCTGCTGCCTCGAAATAATTCTCCATGGATTCAATCCAGACCTCGGAGTCAGTTTGGACAGTCCTTCCCTTACCATCCAATTCAGGTGGCTTGATTTGTTTGAGAAGGAACTTCTTCTCTTGAATTACATCCGTACTTAATGCAGGGGACGTCGGACTAGGAATTTGCACTTGAGGTTGCGCCTGTGCAATAAGATTCTTTACATTTAAAAATTGCTAAACGTTTCTCCCATTACATTAATATGCCAAGTTCAGCTTTTAGCCAAGTGACCTAATCACTTAACTCCTTTACCAACACTTACAGCCATGGCAGACAATGATTTAAAAAAAATCTTATTCATTCATGTGGGCATAGCCCTTTTGAGTACATTTATTTTGGGAAGGTAGAACAAGCTGATACATCAGTTTGGGGAAAATAGGATTGTGTTACATTCGGCCACGAGGACTGAGTAATAATATGGAGAGGGTCATGGATTTTCAAGAATCGATAGGTCATAGGAAGCTTCGGGTATCCTTTCCTTTGATACCTGTTCTTCTCATAACATCCCAACACCTTGATTCTGTCGGAATGGATGAGTCACTTTCTTGTACACATACTTGTTCTGCTTGATCTTTCGACCATCGACATGTATGGTTGTGTTTGTGTGAGCCTCAACAAAGATAAACAGCTTCACGATCTTTAAATCCTCCATCCACTTGATTCTCTTCAAGTTGGTTTGAAGGTACGCAAGTCGGTGGGCTGCTATGTAATATATCCCTAATTCACCCATCCATCTCCGTTCCACGTACAGGGGTGAAGGATTGTAGATACGATCTAGAATATTCATCATGCCTAGCCTCTATTGATAATCCGAAGCACGCATTATAGTCATAAACATAACCTGGAACACCAAGAATTTGTTCCATGCTTCGCGACTCTGCAGGCTAGCATCCATAAGTAAGTAAGGAGATGTTCTTAGCAGCAACATTGCTCTACTTCCCCTCGTTAAGTTTCCTTGTAGATATTAGATCCCGTTGGTTTGCTCTGATACCAACTGTAACGTGTCCCCCTGTCCACTTATAGGACACGTCTTAGCAGCCCATCGGGAAGAGAGTCTAGAAAGCGCCGCCCGGCACTCACAAGGAATATCATGGGGTTTGCAATCTAGGTCTTCCCGATTCTGCCATGAAGCAAAAGCACCTGGCCGTTCCCACTTAGGACTGACCTGAATCAGGGTTTTCCTAATAGTCAAGTTCCTAGGAGGTAGCTAGAGTCGAGCCCCAGACAAACTACTTTGCGCAGAAACATTAGGGTCAAAGCGGATTTATACTGCACTTGGTTCAAGGAGAATGGGAAATGAGAGGGATTAAAAGCTCAACCTCTCTTCCCGTAAGGCATAGTCCCATTGCATTTCCCTAAAACAGCATAAATCGGGACTCTAGCTCTATAGATTCTAGGTCATTGTTATCTCGCTGTCAATTTCCTTTGAAAAACATTCCCGACCAACGGGGACCACCCTTCCATAGGACGGACCCAGACTCACGTCCACCACACTTTCCTCAAGTTGCTTTAGTTATCTAATTACCTACCACATTTAGTTTGACAAGCAAAAACATCTTCCTTAATTAACCAATTAATCACTGGTTCCTTTACGTAACTTAGGCACTTACATAGAAAAACAATGTCAAACAAGTTCCTTTTTCAACATTTGATCTTTATTTATCAAATTCTTTAAAATACATCAAATAACCTGCCCGAAGGCTATCCCAGCAATCCTCAGGGATCGCAATTCCAAGTTTCGCCCGTTGACTAGTATACAGGCCTGGAGATCCCATCTCAAGTCACGTCGGCCTCTTGTGCAGGATCCCAAGGCAAGGAATTTACGACCAGAGCCTCTGCTAGCACCCAAGCGTCCTCCTACTCCAAGTAGCACCCACGAAGAGATCTCTCGTGACGGGTTCGGTCCACATACCCGGCACGGCTAATAACCCCCTTGGATAGAGTCACCAAACATTTGGAGGTAATTGATACTGCCTCTCCCTCCAAGCTTTTAACCTAAAGCATTAGTTGTTTTTCCTGGATTAGTTCCTTGAGCAAAGAAGTACAAACAGTGCACCTAAGTGTACAATCACGAGCATTCTAGTGGTCATTTGTACGGCCAACTGCTAAGGTGTGATTCCTTCTCCCAAAAATACTTCCAACATTCGATCTTGGATCATTCGCGACTTGGCAAGATCCCAAGGGTTTCGTAAGCTGAGTTGCTTGTTTACCCTTTTTCCTTGGGTTAGGGTTTATACCCTATTGACCCAAAATGTCTCTACCTTAGGTTTCCTTAAATTATAGACAATAAATCATGGGCAACCTCGTCGCCCTAACTTGGTTGGTCAATTGCTTTCTTGGCAATTCATTACTACCCTGGCTTGAAAAATCAGTCTTCAAGGAAGAGTGTTGAAGCAGGACGACTACTCAATTCCTAGGAAATTTAACTTGCAATTGGAACTCGCCAAACTTGGTCTAAGGTATAGGGGTTCTATTTTGTGATTTAGATGCAAGAGCATTTGACGTTACAGCTTGTTGCACGAGATAGGTGTCAGCACCTAACTTGTAAGATTATTTTCTCATCACATGGTTATCCTTGATCAAGATTACCTTTGATCAAGATATAGGGCTTGGGAGTCCTATTGACCCATTCCAAAACCCTAACCCTACTAGGCTTGATAAACATTTTGGCCCTTGGGTCCCTAAATTCATTGTGGAGGTCTAGCATTTGGTCAATTGATCCTTAGGGTGAGAATCCCTAGATCATTCTTGCACGGGTGATTAATCCTAACATTTCGAGAATGTGGGTAGGACCTTTAAGATCGGAAATATTAAATCGGCATCCCATGTGCGATACTAGGCAGAATTTTAACACAGCTTAACTCTACCTAGCACATTGAGGTGATCGTCATATGCTAACTAATCATACCTTTATGAATTTCATGTAGGCTACTCCTTTACACACGAATTACTTAATTGATCAAACCAATCCACGATTAAAGATGATCTTCTCTTTTAAAGATGCAAATACTTTCTAAAAGGTGTAAGTAACTGCAAGATGAGTGAGATGTATCATTCCATGCAATTTCAAGACCATAGACCTTTTTGCCCCTATGTGACTAAGGGATCTACAGTGATCTTTCTTTTCCTTGCCCTATACTATAATGATTGACATTCAGAGCTAACCCTTATAAACCCTAACATTGATGCATCGAATTCAAAGCTTTAATATTTTAATGAAGATGCATCCTTTCCCAATTTCGAACTTTGATAAAAGAACTCTATGCATGGATGCATCATTCTTTTATGACCAGATGCCAATGAATACATCATTGATTTAATCCTTTTTCTACCGCTTATCGCAATCTAAAATGTAACTAACATTGCATGCAAATTGCATAATGTCAAAGTTCATAAATCATTCCCTTTCATTGCAACTATTTAGGCATCATTTAATGTTTATCTACAATTTTCTTATACACGAGTCACAACCAGGAATTTAGTACATAAGTGCACTATGTGCTATATGCCCTGTCCTTTGCGTGATGCAACAAGGACGCCTTTGCACAATTCCATCTTTTAACTTATGCATCATATGTTCAGAAATGCAACTACCCTTGACCATGGAAGTGTAAGTAATGCAAGTACTCGTCATGCAACTAAACTTTGTAAATCAAACGAGTATATAAATTTTCCAATGCATTTAAGTTTCCTATGTGAATTAAAACATGCTTTATGCAACCTTTCCATATGGGAATAATTTTTGAAACCTAGGCATTCAAAATCAGGGCGTTGTCCACTCTCGCACTTTGGGTTGAAGTTCCCTATGCGCTCCTCTCAACTTTTGCTTAGGAGCCATTGACGAAATAGATTTCGACTTTAGCAAACGCTCCTTAGTCCCCTTTTTCGATTTCAGGAATTGCCTACTGCCTGAGATCTCCCTCGTGGCATGGGAATTTAACCTTGGGGAACACGAACTAAGCAATCCAACTCCGCGAGTGAACCGGCTCTATAGAAGCTTCAACAGAAGCTTCTCAAGCTTCTGGATAACAGGGATGACGTGGAGACGTGATGGGTGGAGATGATTGGGATGGTGATAGAGAGGACAATGATGACGACGACGACGACGACGACGATGATGATGATGATGGTGACAAAGATGGCAGCGGCCTGGCGGCATGGCCAGAATGGCGGTGGTAGTGGACTGACAGTGGGTAGCTCCTCAAGGTGGCAGGCAACAGCACGATCAATCCCCCCCACCAAGCTTGGGAGGGGGGATTTATATGAAAGGAAGGTGGGGGGGGGGGGGGGGGGTGGCCACACAAGTGGCAATTGCATGCTTCCCTCCCCCATGCCCCTTCATGACTCCTACTCCCTCTCTCTCTCCCCGCCATGCAACGGGTGAATGAGTTATTAAAAAAATTTGCAAATTAATCATTATCTCTTTTCCCCCTTGAAGGGGAGTTCCTACGGTGGCTTGCGGTTTTGAACCACGGTTTCATATGCACCACGTGGGAATGGTATTGATAATGCACGAGGATGGAGCACTTAGGCCAAGGTTCTTTTTTTTGTTGTAGGAGAATTCTCCGAACTGCTTTTGCGTGGGATCTAGAGTCGTTAATATTTCATTGTGGAAATATTACACACTCTAGGCTCAATCCCTTCAGTGGCTAGTATCACAAATCCTTGTATATATTTTTAAGTGGCTCATGATGGTGGACACATATAACAAATTGCTATCTACTCTCAAAGAATATGATCAAGTAAGTGGAGTCATGACAATTGAAAATGGATAGAGAAGAGATGGATAGAAGTATAAAACAAGATGTAAATCATTTTTGCATGTTGCGCCATGCATCCACAAAGAAGTGGCTCACTAGATACAAGACTGATATAATTAAACAAGACGTAGCAAGTTTTGAGTTCTGACATAGTACACATCAATGGTCTATTTGATACTTTGATGCCCTAGAGAAACTCTCATGGTTCATGTTGTGAGGCCACTACCTAAACCATTAATTAAAGTGTCACATGAAGGTGAGATAGTGACACAAGAGGAGTGGGAGTTCTCTATGGGATATAGTTGAAAGGTAAGCATGCGTACATCCTTATTTTCTTCATCAATGAGTGATAATTGGTTTTGTCTTGAATCCACAATATAGATTTGTGGTGTCATGGCACAATTTAAAGAAGAAACTTAACACTGAGCCATAGATTCAAAGTGGTAGAGGTGGAATCTTTTAGTGGACTGTCATAGGTTTTTCACTATCATATTTGATATTCAGTGGTTCAAATTTTTTTTGAAAGGAGTGAGGGCCATTTGGATTCTTGGAGATGATTTCTGAGAAGAAGTGGAATGATTTGTGAGAAGTGTTTTTCTTGTCGAAACATTGCGAGCAAGTGGGAGTCCTTTTTTCAAAAATAGCTATGAAGATTACGAAGATCTTTTGATGATGATCAATTCTTGACTATCCTACACATGTAATCTTCAACTATAACAAGCTACAAAAGCCTCTCTAGTTGTATGTTGTCTATGTAGTGACTTGGACAACTTGATTATATGAGGGAAGAATTGTTCCATGCATGTAGGAGGCGGGTATGTAACAAGTAGAGAAGGAAGGTGTGCAAGAAGTGAAGGGCAACAAGGGCTTGCAACAACAAGAGAAAGAGATAGGTTTAGGACATCTAGCATAACAAGTAGAGGAGATGGACATACAAGAATTCTTTGAGAAGAATGAAGTGGACTCCTCTTCTTGTGGAAATCTCTACATAGATCTTTTAGTATATGTTGAGAGCTATACCAAGTTGAATTTATGGAGCCCTATATGAGTTTCTATTCATGAGAGTATCACAGTCCCCATTTGTGTTCTAGAGCATTCCACCTTGCATGGAAAGAGTACAAAAGCATGGTATCGGAATAACCCTCCTGGGTGTATATCAATTGTTTACCCATTAACCCACATGGAGTGGAAGAGGATCCCTAGCTGTAGGTTAGTGTGTTTATTCTTGGGAGAAAGATTATGTGAGGTTATGAAAAGTCTCCTAGAATCATAAATATCAAGAGACAAGTATGTTATGATATTTTATATATTTTAGATGATGCATCCTAGAGCCAATCCTATAATACTTCAACGCAATTAAAAATTAGTTGGTTAGTTCGAAAGCTAGTCAGTCAATTAATAAGTTAGTAAGGTTACTAACTAAAAACTAATTAACATTAATAACTAACAATTTTTATCTAATTAAAAATATTTAAAAAATCAAGAATCATAATTCGACATTTATCCCGAATTGACAAGGAATGTAGCCACCCTTCATGGAAGTTACAATGTGAACAAGAGTTATGAGCCATATTAATCACTAGTATTAATGTGTATAGTATGGATGATCCAAAAATATTAGATTTTTGGGCAAAATTAGCATATTTTAGATATTACTTGTAAATATCCTAAAAAAGCTATGGAGATTTCTAAAACAGGATGTCATGTAAAAAAACAAGTGCTATTCAACTTGTTTTGGAGATTTGATACAAAAAAAGAAGGATTGGTGAAATTGCATACATTGCGCTCACAGTTTACATGCAATAAACAACACTTTGAACAGGGAGAAGAAGAAGGAGTGATCTGAAAGATTTCTAAGCAAGTGTCTTGGGGTTTTACCCCCCCTTTCAGAGCCAATGAAACTATCAGAATTGTGATTTGAGCATCAAATTGCAGATTTTTTCAAGATCTCCTCCATAAAGAGCTCTTCTTCTCAACCACAACCCTTCTTCTCTTATTTAGCTATAAATATGAGGCATGGGGAGCAGCTAGAGAAGCATAAGGAGACCCTGAGAGGTTGCAAGAGAGAGGTAGAGAGAGGGAGGTAGAAGGATACCCCTCTAAGAGATTGCGATAAGGAGCTTGAGAGAGAGAGAGAGAGAGAGAGAGAGAGAGAGAGAGAGAGAGAGAGAGAGAGAGAGAGAGAGAGAGAGAGAGAGAGAGAGAGAGAGAGAGAGAGAGAGAGAGAGAGAGAGAGAGAGAGAGAGAGAGAGAGAGGCTGCGAGGGAGAGAGTTAGCTCAATTCTCCCTATCTTGGTCTTTGACTAAGCCACCTTCTCTTATTCTCTCCCATCTCAAATCCATTCCTCCTTCTTTATCTCTCGAATCCACTTGCGAACGATGGTCCCCAAGTGAAAGATCTCTCCAAATGCTAAAACTCCCACCACAACCAATGAGATTGCAAACAAGGGACCACAACTACGGAAAACACATCTCTTTTGAATCAAGTGCACCCCGTTGTATCAGGGAAAAGAAATTGGGAGAATATAACATTTACATTAATTATCACAACTTATTTGAGCATGTTTTGAGATAATGAGCATAGTAGGAAAATTTTGTTCATCGCATTCAGCTTAGGTGATCAATTAAAATTGCACTTAGAAGCTGTTAAATTGCACATAAATTGCATGGAAATTTCATGCTAATATATATATATATGAAAAGTTTCAAGGATACGCATTAAACTACAATTAAGCCGCTAGATAGATTTTATGCATCCACATCTATTTGCTTGGTTGAAATAATAGGAAATCGTATTACATCTCACAAAACATAGATTGAACTTGTGATAGAATACATAGGGTTCCTAGGAAGTTGAAATAATTTCAAACCCTAAAGAGTTGAAGGATTCTTCTCAAGGCCCACCTTGCTTGAAGCTAAAAGGAATTCAAAGTCCTTAAGTAATTATATAAATTACATGACAAACCCTAGTTCAAATGAATACGTGGGCTTCCGTTGTAGGGAAGCCAATGTCCCAAATTGCAATCAACATTGCAATGATACTCCTTCATTCAGAAGAATGAGGAAATTAAATTAGGTTATCTCAAAAAATCTCAAATGATAATGGGGATAAAGCCAAGACTAGATGCTATCACATCAAATTGAAAATTCCTTCGACAAAGAGAACAAAGAATTGTCTGTATTGTGCACTTCTGCTTGTGTTTGTACTTAGGAACACCTGTTTGGAAAAGGAGTCATCTAACAAAGGAAATGATAAGAAGAAAATCTTTCAAGTTGGATTCAGGTTGAAACACCTAGGAAAGGTGTGTTGAGCACCCCTAGCTAGCCGCCAACCCTATTCAAGGGTTTTTGTTTTTAATAACCATGTTGAGAATGTGGACTGAACTCGTCCGTAAAAACGTCATTTTGTAGGAGGATGCTCGAGTGCTAGGAGGGCTCTGACTGTAAATCCCCTACCCTTGAATCCTACTCAGATGGTCTACATGACTCGGGAAGGAATCTCCAGGCCCTGCTACTAGTGCAAGGGCAGAAACTTGGAGGAAAATAAGACGCATCCTTACGGATTGTGAAAACCGTCCCATGGATGGGATTTGTATCTCAGTTGAAATTTTAATATAAATTTTAATTTCAAGGAATTTGTCTGATCTATTTTTGTGTCAATTCATAAAATTACGTAAAGGAACATGTGACTAACGGGTTAATTAAGAAAGTTGCTTGTATGTGTTACCACTATTGTGCCCTTAGGTAAGTAGGAAACTAAAGCTATCAAGGGAAGCAGGTAGGGCCCCGACAAGTCCATCCTACAACAGGGTGGTCCCAGAGAACTAGGAGGCTTCTCAACATTCAAATCTAAATGCCGTATTGACCTTAGATAATGCAAGGTAGAACCCTGGCTCATATCATTTTACGGGACCAGAATGGGACTTTACCCTATGGGTAGATAGGTTGAACAATGCATCCCTCTCGTTTCCCATTCTCTTTGAACCAAGTTTGATACGGGTTCACCTCGGTTTAGATGCTCTGCACAAATAGATTGTGTCTGAAGACTGATGTGAGAAGGCTGTAGAATGACTTGACCATTGGAAACCCAAGAAGATTCAAGTCAATCCTAACAAGGTTGGTTGATATGTTTCATTGCAAAGTAGACTCAGGAGTTGCTAACCAACCAACCCTGTGACATTCCATGGGAGTGCCAGGCAGCATCTTTTAGTTCAATAAAGCGTGTTGCAACATATGCACGTTACAATTGGTATCAAAGCAAACCAACAAACAACATAAGAAAGATAAGAGTAAATAAGGTAAAATGAAGCAATGTTTTCATTAGAAAACATTTTTTCTATTATCACTTGAGGATTGTTCTTGCATCTAGACCTACGAGGCATGGAACACATTCCTCATATTTCATATCATGTTTGGGACTGCTATGAGCTCCTCAAGCTATCGCCAAAGAAGTGACATGATGGGGATCCTGGATCGCCTCTACAACCCTTAATTGTTGTTTGTGGAAAGGCGTTGGACTTGAAGTGCAGGAGGTTACTGCTACATAGATGCCAACCGGTTTGCTTATCTTCAAAACAATCTAAAGAGTCTAAAATGGTTGGAGGACTTAAAGATTATCAAATTATTCATATTCCATGAGGCACGTGTGAACTCAATCCTGCACATTGGATGGCGGCAGGTAGAACTACTTGCTACATCTATGAAAAGGTGGTCAATCTGGCAGATAGAATTAAAATATGGGGTGATAAGAACATCATGGCTATCAGAAACTGGGATTTCTTGAACTTCCTATGACTTATCAATTCTTGAGAATCCATTCCCCAAAACCATATTACTACTTTGTTCGTGTAAAAGAATCCAATAAGGAATTGTTCCCCTGGTATTGATGTATCTTTTGAATAGTTATCCAGCCTATCTCTATCTCCCCCGACGAATGATTGTACTTGAGGCTTACACCTCTTTTGAATAAATGAGAATTTTATGATTACTGACTTATTGCATATAATTGAAGTATGTGTGATTTAATCAAAATTTGTGCATTAAGAAAAGTTGTGAAGAGATGTGTAAATGCAATCTTAACGCAGAAATTTTAATCAAATCAAACACAATCCCAAATGTAAAATCAAGATCGTGTTCCAACACTAAGCTCAGCATAGGCATAAGAGAAGAAGTTTCTTCTCAAACAAATCAAACCACCAGAATTTTATGGGAAAGGAAAGACTATTGAACCGATGCTGAAGTATGGATTGAATCCATGGAGGATTACTTTAGTGCAGCAAGAATAACACTTCCAAACCAGGCTATGCTTGCCAAACTCAGACTGACCAGCGAAGCTAGGGTCTGGTGGAAGTAGTGGTGCAAGGACCAAGCAATAGTAGTAGCTGAAAGAACAGTAACTTGGGATAAACTCAAAGAGGTAGTGAAAGGGAGATATATGCCACCAACATATAGGATTTAGAAGATGAATGAGTTCTTTAATATAAAGTAGTTTTTGGAGGCATACTACTCAAAAATTTTCTCCTTGCTACCGACTATGAGCATATCCCAACAAGTTTCCAAATTTTGCGATGGGTTAGATCCATCAATGAATACCCGATTGGAATCTATATGTCCTACAAATTTACAAGACACATTGATGAGAGCAATTCCCATTGCCCAAGAAGTTCAGCCTAAATCTAGGAATAATAGATCTTGGTCTTACAAAGAGCAGAACCAGGGAACGACAAAAGCCCAATTTAAAAGAGTACAAGGACAAGGTCAAGGACAATAGAAGAAACCAAAGGCGAATGTAGTTAGTGACTTTGTTCCTACATATAGAAATAACCAAAATCTGTGATGCTTCTACTACAAGGAACCCGGGCACTTCAAAAGAGAGTGTCCCAAACTTGGTGAGGACCACTGCCAAGGATGATTCCGTGGGCAAACTAGAGCTATGCGTGGTCGAGGTCAAGCAACAATGGGGAGGGCAAGGACTTCCAATATCACCATCAAGGAAGTAAATAAAGAGAAGAACCAACTATGGAAGCAGAGATTGAAAAGGGGATAGTCCATGCCACTCTCCATAAAAATGGACCAAATCGCCAATTCTCGATGATCCAAACCCCTTCACACTACCAAGGCAAGAATTTCAAAACCTTGATTGACTATGAAAGCACACATTCTTTTATTTCTCCTATTGGTATAAGAAATCTAGGAATAACCACAATAGTTGCACCCACTTTACTTGTGGAATTAGCAAATGGGCATGAAATCACTTGTACTAGACAAACTGCCAAAGTGAGATTCCTACTTGGTGGAAAGCCAACAATTGTAAAATTCAAAGTGATGAACTTAGGGGCTCATGAATGCTTACTTGGCATGAATTGGTTAATACCCAACGATGGCTACATTCACTATGGAAGGGGCCAAATTTCCTTCCAAAGTTCTGAAGGGGAACTACTCACAACTCAAGGGGAGGTTGCTAAACCCAAAATCCAATTAGCAAAGGCATCACAAATAGTTAAGGGAATGCAGGAGGATTTACCCATCTACTTGATCAAGCTGAATAAGCTAGAGCAAAGCAAGGAGTTTGAAGAATAACCTTCATGGTTGAAGGAGTATGCAGATGCGTTCCCCGAAGACTTGATGGAGCTACTGCCCCCAAGGGAGATTGATCATGAGATCAAACTCATACCAGGCGGGCGTCTCTATAGTTGCAAAAATGCCTTACAAAATGTCTATTCTTGAAGCTATTGAATTAAAGGAGTAGCTCAAAAAACTTTTAGATCAGTCGGCCCAATAGTTTGTCATGGGGAGCTCCTATGTTGTTTCAGAAGAAGAAGGATGGAACGATCTAGCTATGCATTGACTTCTATAGAGGGCTGAATCAAGTAACCGTTAAGAATAAATATCCTATCCCTAGGATAGATGAGTTACTCAATTGCCTAAAAGGGGAAAAAATATTCTTAAAAATTAACTTAAGGTCACCCCAAATCCGCATCAAGGATGAGGATATTCCAAAGGCAGCTTTCAACACCAGATATGGCCATTTTGAGTTCATAGTAATGTCCTTTGGATTAACCGATGCTCCTACTACATTCAATAGGCTAATGCAGGATATCTTTAGACCATACCTTGACGAGTTTGTACTTGTTTTCTTTGATGACACCATGTTCTACTTCAAGGAAGAAGAAGACCATAAGCCTCAACTTCTCATTGTCCTTGAAATCATGAGGACACACAAGCTTTATGCCAATAAGAATAAGTGTGCCTTCCTTAAACAATAGATTGAGTATCTATGCTTCATTGTATTAGAAAAGGGAATCTTTGTGGACCTTGTAAAGGTTAAAGATGTACAAGAATGGCCCTCGCCAACCACTATTAAGGAAGTGCATAGATTTCTTAGTATAACAAGATGGTATAGAATCATTATCAAAGATTATGCCTTAGTTGCGGCACCCCTCACAAATCTACTAAAGAAGTAGGTTGCCATAGTGTGGACATCCACCACTGAACAAGCAAGATTTGACCAACTCAAACATAGCTCAGTGACAACGCCAATTCTGAAGCTCCCAGACTTAAGCAAGGAGTTTGAAGTTGTTACAGATGCCAATTCACTTGCACTAGGCTGTGTACTAATGCAAGAAGGTCATTCCGTGGCATATTCCTCAAGGAAGTTAAATACCCATGAGAAAAATTATGCTACTCATGACTTGGAACTGTTGGCTATCATTCATGCCCTCAAACTCTGGAGGCACTACTTGCTTGGCAACAAATTCTCCTTGGTCACGGATCACAAGAGCCTCAAATGGATCTGCAACAGCATTGCCTCATGTTGAGGTCAGCCTGGGAGAAGATCCATTTGAGGCTCTTGTGGTCCGTGACCAAGGAGAATTTGTTGCTTGGTCATAGTCCATGAAAATGTAAAAGTTCACAATGTATTTCATGTTAGTCTGCTAAAGAAATATGTGCCTAATCCTAGCCATGTACTGATTAGTCAACAAATTATAATGCCTAGCCAAGGAGTCCTTGAGCTGCAGAGCCAAATAAAATCCTAGATACTAGGGAGAGACTATTGAGGATTAAAACCCTTAGAGAATACATTGTCCAGTGGAAGGATTATCATGAAGAAGATGCTACATGGATAGATGAGAATGCTCTCTTCATCAACAATACCCACTGTTTCTCTTGAGATGAGGACATCTCAATTTCTAACTAAAGTAAAAACTAACTAATAATTTTTATCTATTTAAAAATATTAAAAAAATCGAGAGTTGTAATTCAATATTTTTCTCGAATTGACAAGGACAATAGCCACCCTTCACAAAACTTACAATGTGAATGAGAGTTATGAGCCATATTAATCACTAGTCTTAATGTGTATAGTATGGATGATTAAAAATATTTAGATTTTTGGAAAAAATAGCATATTTTAGATATTATTTATTGTAAATATCCTAAAAAAGCTATGGATATTTCTAGAAAATGATGTCATGTAGAAAAAAACAAATGGTTTTTTAAAGTTTGTTTTGGAGATTTAATACAAAAAAGAAGGATTGGTGAAATTGCGCACGTCTATTGATAATGACTATTTTGTGTATGCCAAAAAGCATTACCCAAGGGTGCTAGCTTATGTTGATGGTATATTGGTGGACCATGCCATTGTGGATATAGGTTCCTTCATTAACATTATGAGCTTGGAATTGATGGGGGAGAGGCTAGGATTAGAAATCTAAAAGGATGCCTCCATAATTCTAATGGCGATAGTTTGAGACAACCAGAGGGTTGTATTATTAAAGTCCATGTACCTGTAATATTTCTGCACAAAATATTAATAATCCTAGAACCGGCACATCCCGCGCAAGAGCAACTTAAAGCAATCTCCCGCAACAATAAATTTTTGGGCTAAGTGCTCCCTCCGCATGCACTAGCAAACTCCAGCCCATGTTGTGCATAAGAGGCCATGGCTTAAAACCCGTAGTCCACGCAGGAACACCCCTTCAAGGGGGGAAAAAAGGGGATAATGGATAAATTTTTGCAATTTTTTTAATTAATAACCCCCTCCCCTTCAGCTCATGCATGGTGGGGAGAGGGAATGTGAGATGAGTGGGTGTGGAGTAGGAGAGCATGGGGGGGAAGGAGGCATGCTGCGTGCCATGTGTATGGCTATCCCCCCCCCTTCCACACTATAATAACACCCCCTCCCCAAGCTTGAGGGAGGGGAGAGAGAGGAAGGATTGGACAGTGCCGTGCCGCCCGACAGAGAGCCGTCGCTCCCATATTGCTGCCGTCAGCCGCCAGGCCGCTGCTGCCGCGCCCCTGCCATCATCGTCATCATCATCATCACTATCATTATCATCATCACCTTCATCCTCGTCGTCATCTTCATCCTCCCAACCATTCATCCTCTCCAATTACACATCATTTTGGTACTTCAGAAGCTTAGGAGCTTCTAATTAGAAGCTTCTAAATAAGGCTTCCATAAGCCTTTTTCACCCACACCTCTAGGGTTTTCAAAAACTGAGGTTGCAGGGGTTGATTCCTGCAAAGGAAAGTAAGTACATGGGAAAAATGGAATTTTGGGAATCAGATAAAGGGCAAGGACAGTTTGCCGAGTTGAGATCTACGCCCTCGATGGCTCCTAAGCAAAAGTCGCAAGGCGCACATGCGGGAGCTTCCACCCCGAGTACATGTGTGAACAACGCTCCGATCCTTAATGCCCAGGTTCTTAAAAATTAATTCTGCATGAAGGGATGTATTAAGCATGTTGGTTTTTAGGGAAATTTAAATGCATTTACTCATTTGATTTATAAAGCTTAGTGGCATGTCGAGCACTTGTATTTTGCTTGCACCTCCGTGGTCAAGAGTAGCTGCAAATTTCAATGCATGATGCATAAGTTATATGACGGAATTCTACGAAGGCGTCCTTGTGGCATCTCGCAAGGGATAGGACATATAACTCGTAATGCATTTAAGTAATTAATTCTTGGTTGTGTCTTGCAATTAAGGTAATCTTAAACAGACATTAAATGATGTCCGAATAGTTGCAATGCTTGGAAAGGATTTATGTACCTTGCATATTGCATGCAATGATAATTACATCCTAGGTTGGGTTAAGTGCTAAAGGACGGATTAGATCAAGAATGGTCTCATGGCATTCGCTCATGCATGGAGTTCCTTTATCGAAGTTTGTATTTAGGAAAGGATGCATCTTCATATTAAAGCTTGAATTCAATGCATTAAACGTAGGGTTTATAAGCATAGTTTTGAATCGAAATCAACATCACATAATGCAAGGAAGAGAAAAGTTCACTAAAGATCCTTTAGTTGCAAAAAGGTCTACGGACTTGAATTTGCATACTCGCATGGAATGATGCATCCCACTTCTCTTGCAGTTACTTACATCTTTTAGGGGGAAAGTACTTGCAAATTTAGGAGAAAGTATTTGCATTTTTAAAGTGAAGATTATTTTTACTCGCGGGTTAGTTAGATCAACTAAGTAATTCAAGTATAGTTTAATAGCTTACATGAGAATCATAAAGGAATTATCAATCAATGTATGACGATCACCTCAATGTGCTAGGTAGGATTAAGCCATGATAAAATTCTGCCTAGTATCGCACTCCGATTGCCGACGTAATATTTCCGATCCAAAGATCCTACCCACATTCATGGAATGTTAGGGTTAGCTAAACGCTCATGCAAGATTGATCTAGGGTCCTTACCCTAATAATCGGATGACCAAATGCTAGATTTTCGCAAGGAAATTAGGAACCCTAGGGCCAAAGCGCTATCGGCCTACTAGGGTTAGGGTTGGATTGGGTCAATAGGACTCCCAAATCCTATATCTTGGTCAAAGGTATTCTTGGCCAAGGAATACCGTGTGATGGGAGAAATAATCCCACAGATGCGACACCTATCTCCTGCAACAAGTTGCAACGTCGCATGATTTTGTGTCTAAATCACAAAATAGATTTGCCACTCCTTAGAACAAGGTTGATAAGTTCTAAGTACAAGTCTAATTTTCTAGAGGATGCGTAGTCATCCTGCTACATCACCCTTCCTTGGGACTGATTTGCCAAGTTAGGGAAAGTTATGAATTGCCTAGTAAGCAATTGACCCATCAAGTGAGGACAACAGGGTTGTCTAGGATGTATTCATCTTAATATAAGGAAACTTAAGGTATTGACAATTTGGGTTAACAGGGTATAAACCCTAACCCAAGGATAGAGGGTAAACAAGCAACACAACTTACAAAACCCTTGGGATCTTGCAAAGTCGCAATTGATCCTGGATTGAATGTTGGATGTATTCGGAGAAAACGATTCACATCTTAGCAGTTGGCTGTTTAAAAAACCACTGGAGTGCTTGTATTTGTACACTTAGGAGCACTATTTGTTCTTCTTTGCTCAAGGAACTAAGGCTGGAAAATAACTAATGCTTCAGGTTGAAAGCATGGAGGAAGAGGCAACATTAGTTACCCTTGACTGTCTGCCTGACCCTATCCAAGGGGGTTGTTAGTCGTGCCAGGTACGTGGACCAAACCCGCCACGAGAGGTCTCTCCATGGGTGCTACTTGGAGCAGGAGGACGCTTGGGTGCTAGGGGGATCTGGCCCTAAATTCCTTGCCTCTGAGTCCTACACAAGAGGCCGACGTGACTCGAGATTGGATCTCAAGGCCCGTGTACTAGTCTATGAGTGAAAACTTGGAATAGCGATCCCTGAGGATTGCTGGAATTGGCTTTGGACGTATTATGGGTTCGATTCTTGAAAATCCATGACCCCACTCCATAGTATTACTCACTGCCCGTAACTGAATGTAACACAATCTTATTCTCCCCAAATTAATGTATTAGCTTGCTCTACCTTCCCAAACAAAAGATGCACCTACCTTACTTGTAGAATTAGCAAATGGTTGTGAGGTCTCTTGTACCATGCAAACTGCTAATGTGAAATTCCTACTGGGTGGAAAGTAAACTTCAGTCAGATTTAGGGTAATGGACCTAGGTGTCCACGAATGTTTACTCGGTATGGATTGGCTAATACCTAATGATGCCCACATTCACTATGGAAAGGGCCAAGTTTCCTTTCAAAATTCTGAAGGGGGGCTAATCACAACTCAAGGAGAGGCTGGTATGCCAAAAATTCAACTGGCAAAAGCAACACGGATAATAAAAGGAGTTAGAAAGGGGCTAGTTGTCTATTTGATTAAGCTAAATAAGTTGGATCAGTATCAGGAATCTAAGGAGGAACCTTCATGGTTAAAGAAATACGTGGACGTATTTCCTGAAGAGCTGACTAAACTTCCTCCTCAAAGGGAAGTCGATCATGAAATCAAGCTAGCACCAGGAGCTGCACCAATCGCAAAGAGACCATATAAGATGTCCATCTGAGAAGCGATTGAGCTAAAGGAGAAACTCAAGCAACTATTGGACCAAGGCTACATCCATCCTAGCAGTTCACCATGGGGAGCTCCAGTGCTGTTCCAAAAGAAGAATGCTTCGGCTACTCATTGACTACAGAGGGTTGAATCAATCAACCATTAAGAACAAATACCCTATTCGAAGAATAGATGAACTTCTTGACCATCTTCAAGGTGTGAAGATCTTCTCTAAGATTGATCTCAGGTTTGGATATTATCAGATAAGGATCAAGGAAGAGGATATCCCAAAGACAGCACTCAGCACAAGGTATGGACACTTTGAATTCCTAGTCAAGTCATTCGGAGTGACAAATGCTCCTACTACCTTCAACACGCTAATGCAGGATATCTTTAGGCCCTATCTTGATGACTTTGTACTCATCTTCTTTGATGATACCCTAGTATACTCCAAGCAAGAAGAAGATCATGAACCCCAGCTTCACATTGTTCTTGAAACAATGAGAGCACACAAGCTTTATGCCAAGAAGAAGAAGTGTGCATTTTTCAAGCGACAGATTGAATATCTGGGATTCATTGTATCAGCAGAAAGAATTTCAGTAGATCCGGGCCAAGGTCAGAGACGTTCTGGAGTGGCCAACACCAACAACTATCAAAGAAATATGTAGCTTTCTTGGATTGACAGGATGGTATAGGGTCTTTATAAAAAACTATGCTTTGATTGCAGCACCTTTGATGACTGATCTACTAAAGAAGCAAGTATCAATTGTATGGTCACCTACTGAACAGTCCAGGTTTGACAAACTAAAGCAAAGCTTGGTATCAACATCCATCCTGAAAATTCCTGACCTTAGTAAGAAGTTTGAAGTGATAACTGATGCTAGCACACTTGCCTTAGGATGTGTACTTATGCAAGAAGGTCATCCCGTAGCATACTCTTCAAGGAAATTGAAGAGCCATGAAAGGAACTATGTCGCCCACGATTTGGAACTGTTGGCTGTCATAGATACTCTCAAACTTTGGAGACACTACTTGCTAGGTAACAAGTTTACCTTAATGATGGACTACAACAGTCTTAAATGGATTTTCACCCAGAATGAGCTCAATATGAGGCAACGTCGATGGATTAAAGTGCTGGAGGAATATGACTTTGAGATCAAATACCGGCCTGGAAAGGAGAATGTAGTTGCCGATGCACTCAGTCGCAAGGCATTTCTAAATACTCTGATTTTGCAAGATCCATCAACAACAAGATCTCTAGCCATAAAGGTATCCATGCCAAACAACCCAATTCTTGAGCTAGCTAGAGAAGAGGCATGCCATGACCCAACCTATCAAAAATTGCTAAGGGAGATCCCCATCAAGGATCAAGACCCGAAGCTACAAACAAAGTATCAAGAATTCTCTATTAATAGTGGACTTGTCTACTATAGAACAAGATTATGTATACTAGCAAGCCAATCACTCAAATAGAAGATACTTTGGGAAGCCCATGATTCCCCTTTCTCAGGACATCCTGGCTATGCCAAGACCCTCAATGCGGTCAGAAAGAGCTAATACTAGGAGAGGCTCAAAGGTGACATTCTCAAATATGTCACGGAATGTTTGTCTTGTCAACGCATTAAGGATGAACATGTCAAAATGCCAAGGAAATTGCAACCACTTGACATTCCCTAAATGAAATGGGAATTCATTAGTATGGACTTTGTTGTTGGCCTACCCCAAGTTTAGGGAGGATACAACTCCATTATGGTCGTGGTGGATATGCTCACCAAGGTTGCATATCTTATTCCTGTTAAGACAAACTATAAAGCCTCAGACATCGTGAGGTTATTCATCAAGGAGATTTTCAAATTACATGGGTTACCCAGAATAATCATTACTGATCGTGACTCTCTCTTCACATCACACTTCTGGAGGGCTATTTTCGAGGCCATTAGGACTCAACTCTGTTTTAGTATAGCTTATCATCCCCAAACTGATGGTCAAACGGAATGAGTCAACCAAGTCATTGAAGATATGCTTAGGGCACACTGCTCTCGCGAACCCAAAAAGTGGATTCAATATTTGCCACTGGTTGAGTTTGCCTACAATGCTTCTTACCAACAAAGCATTCAGATGACCCCTTTTCAAGCATTGTATAGGCACGATTGTCGTAGTCCTTTCAGCTTTTCGAATCCAATCTTGAGGATTGAAGCTTCAAAGCAGATGCTAGAAGACATGGATGACCAAATCAAGCCAATAAGACAGGACATCCAAGCCGCCAAGGACAGACATAAGGCTTATGCGGACCTGAAACAACAAGACAAATCCTTCGTTGAAGGTGATATGGTCTTCGTTTGCATACACCCAAAGAAGAGTTTCCTATCCTTGGGTGAATTCGAAAAGATAAGTCCAAGGTATTGTGGACCCTACAAGATTCTCAAGTGCCTAGGGCCTAATGCTTAACAGATTACAACTCCATGAGAACCTAAAAGTTCATAATGTATTCCATATCAGTCTGTTGAAAAAGTATATACCTAACCCTAGTCACGTGCTTGATGATCAACAAGTTGTAATGCCTAGCCAAGGAGTCCTTGAGCTATGGCCTGACAGGAACTTAGATGTTAGGGAGAGACATTTGACATCTAGGACCTTGAGAGAACACCTCATCCAGTGGAAAGATTATCTGGAAGAGGATGCCACCTGGATGGATGGGAGTACTCTCAACCAACAATAACCCCAGTTCTTCTCAAGATGAGGACATCTCGATTCCTCTAAGGGGGAGAGAATGTAATATTTTTGCATGAAATATTAATAATCCTAGACCCCGCACATCCCACACAAGAGAAACTTAAAGTAATCTCCCGCAACAATAAAATTTTGGGCTAAGTGCTCCCTGCGCATGCACTAGCAAACTCCAGCTCATGTTATGCATAAGAGGCCGTGGCTTAAAACTCGTAGCCCACGCAGGAACACCCATTCAATCAAGGGGGAAAAAAAGGGGATAGTGGATAAATTTTTGCAATTTTTTAAATCAATAACCCCCTCCCCTTCAGTCGATGCATGGCGGGGAGAGGGAATGTGAGATGAGTGGGTGTGGAGTAGGAGAGCATGGGGGGGAAGGAGGCATGCTGCCTGCCGTGTGTATGGCTATCCCCCCCCCCTTCCACACTATAAGAACACCCCCTTCCCCAAGATTGAGGGAGGGGAGAGAGAGGAAGGATTGGACAGTGCCGTGTTGCCCGGGAGAGAGCCGTGGCTGCCATATAGCTGCCACCGGTCTGCTGTCGCCAGGCCGCTACTGCCACGCCCCTGCCATCATCGTCATCATCATCATCACTATCATTATCATCATCATCATCATCTTTGTCCTCGTTGTCATCTTCATCCTCCCAATCATTCATCCTCTCCAATTACATGTCATTCTGGTACTTCATAAGCTTAGAAGCTTCTAATTAGAGGCTTCTAAATAAGGCTTCCATAAGCCCTATTCACCCACACCTCTCAGGTTTTTAAAAACTGAGGTTGCAAGGGCCGATTCCTGCGAAGGGAAGTAAGTACCTGGGCAGAAGGGAGTTTTGGGAACTGGATAAAGGGCAAGGAGAATTTTTTGAGTCGAGATCTATGACCTCAATGGCTCCTAAGCAAAAGTTGCGAGGCGCACACGCGGGAGCTTCCACCCCAAGTACACGTGTGGACAACGCTCTGATCCTTAATGCCCAGGTTCTTAAAAATTAATTCTGCATGAAGAGATGCATTAAGCATGTTGGTTTTTAGGAAAATTTAAATGCCTTTACTCATTCGATTTATAAAGCTTAGTGGCATGTCGAGCACTTATATTTTGCTTGCACCTCCGTGGTCAAGAGTAGTTGCAAATTTCAACGCATGATGCATAAGTTATATGATGGAATTGTGCGAAGGTGTCCTTGTGGCATCTCGCAAGGGATAGGACATATAGCTCGTAACGCATTTAAGTAATTAATGCTTGGTTGTGTCCTGCGATTAAGGTAATCATAAACAGACATTAAATGATGTCCGAATAGTTGCAATGCTTGGAAAGGATTTATGTACCTTGCATATTGCATGCGATGATAATTACATCCTAGGTTGGGTTAAGTGCTAAAGGACGGATTAGATCAAGAATGGTCTCATGGCATTCGCTCATGCATGGAGTTCTTTTATCGAAGTTTGTATTTAGGAAATGATGCATCTTCATATTAAAGCTTGATTTCAATGCATTAAACGTAGGGTTTAAAAGCATAGTTCTGAATGTAAATCAATGTCACACAAGGCAAGGAAAAGAAAAGTTCACTAAAGATCCTTTAGTTGCAAAAAGGTCTACGGACTTGAATTTGCATACTCGCATGGAATGATGCATCCCACTTCTCTTGCAGTTACTTACATCTTTTAGGGGGAAAGTACTTGCAAATTTAGGAGAAAGTATTTGCATTTTTAAAGTGAAGATTATTTTTACTCGCGGGTTAGTTAGATCAACTAAGTAATTCAAGTATAGTTTAATAGCTTACATGAGAATCATAAAGGAATTATCAATCAATGTATGACGATCACCTCAATGTGCTAGGTAGGATTAAGCCATGATAAAATTCTGCCTAGTATCGCACTCCGATTGCCGACGTAATATTTCCGATCCAAAGATCCTACCCACATTCATGGAATGTTAGGGTTAGCTAAACGCTCATGCAAGATTGATCTAGGGTCCTTACCCTAATAATCGGATGACCAAATGCTAGATTTTTGCAAGGAAATTAGGAACCCTAGGGCCAAAGCGCTATCGGCCTACTAGGGTTAGGGTTGGATTGGGTCAATAGGACTCCCAAATCCTATATCTTGGTCAAAGGTATTCTTGGCCAAGGAATACCGTGTGATGGGAGAAATAATCCCACAGATGCGACACCTATCTCCTGCAACAAGTTGCAACGTCGCATGATTTTGTGTCTAAATCACAAAATAGAATTGCCACTCCTTAGAACAAGGTTGATAAGTTCTAAGTACAAGTCTAATTTTCTAAAGGACGAGTAGTCCGCCTACTACATCACCCTTCCTTGGGACTGATTTGCCAAGTTAGGGAAAGTTATGAATTGCCTAGCAAGCAATTGACCCATCAAGTGAGGACAAGGGGGTTGTCTAGGATGTATTGATCTTAATATAAGGAAACCTAAGGTATTGAAAATTTGGGTTAACAGGGTATAAACCCTAATCCAAGGATAGAGGGTAAACAAGCAACACATCTTATGAAACCCTTGGGATCTTGCAAAGTCGCAATTGATCCCGGATCGAATGTTGGATGTATTCAGAGAAAAGGATTCACACCTTAGCAGTTGGCCATTTAAACGACCACTGGAGTGCTTGTGTTTGTACACTTAGGAGCACTATTTGTTCTTCTTTGCTCAAGGAACTAAGGCTCAAAAATAGCTAATGCTTCAGGTTGAAAGGATGGAGGGAGAGGCAACATCAGTTACCCCCCACTGTCTGCTTGACCCTATCCAAGGGGGTTGTTAGCTGCGCCGGGTACGTGGACCGAACCTGCCACGAGAGGTCTCTTCGTGGGTGCTACTTGGAGTAGGAGGATGCTTGGGTGCCAGGGGGGCTCTGGCCATAAATCCCTTGCCTCCGGCTCCGACACAAGAGGCCGACGTGACTCGAGATTGGATCTCGAGTCCCGCATACTAGTCTACGGGCGAAAACTTGGAATAATGATCCCTGAGGATTGTTGGAATTGCCTTCGGGCGGATTATGGGTTAGCCTTCGGGCTGGATTATATGATGTATTCCAAAGACTGATAAATAAAGATCAAATGTTGAAAAGGAAATTGCTTGACATTGTTTTTCTTTTTCAGTGCCTAAGTTACGTGAAGGAACCAGTGATTAAATGGTTAATTAAGGAAGCTGTTTTTACTTGTCAAACTAAATGTGGTAGGTAATTAGATAACTAAAGAAACTTGAGGAAAGTGCGCTGGATGTGACCATGGGTCCTTCCTATGGAAGGGTGGTCCCAGTTGGTCGGGAACTTTTCTCAAAGGAATTGACAGCAAGGTAACAATGACCTAGAATTTAGAAAGCTAGAGTCTCGATTTAAACTATTTTAGGGGAACGGAATGGGACTATGCCTTATAGGCAGAGAGCTCAAGCTTCGCATCCCTCTTGTTTCCCATTCTCCTTGAATCAAGTGCAGTTTAAATCTGCTTCAAACCTGATGTTTCTGCATAAAGTAGTTCGGGGCTCGACGCTAGCTACCTTCTAGGAACTTGACCATTAGGAAAACCCATCCTGATTTAGGTAGGTCCTAAGTGGGAACGACCATAATGCTTTCACTTCATGGCAGACTCGGGAAGACCTAGATCACAAACCTCGTGACATTCCATGGGAGTGCCGGGCGGCACTTTCTGGACTCTCTTCCCGATGGGCTGCTAAGACATGTCCTACAAGTGGAAAGGGGGACACGTTACAATACCCATTACTAACATCAAATGTATCCTAGACTTTAGGGTCATTAGATTTGTAAAGCAGCCAAGCTACCAAGTGCTATTAGGAAGGTCATGGATGTTGCAATTTGATTCTCAAGTCGACATACGAGTGTGTAGTTTGATCTTTGATAAAGGTGCCAGGTAAGCTATAATTGATGCTTACCTGGAATCACCTCAAAGCAAGAGAGCATCCATATCCTCAATGGAATTGGATGTGATAAATGGGCCTTCTAGTAGTGAGACTTCATTGAGTGATGAATCAAGAGAGGATTCTACTAAGGGAGATGTTCACTAGGTATCTCTAAATGAGCCTATAGAAGGTTAGAATAGAATCAAATATGTGAATTTGATAGAAATAGACCTTGGTTAGTTGAATTTTTCGTGACCAATCAAATTAGGGTCTATGCTCAACATAGAAGAAAGGAAGGACTACGTGCCCTTAATCCAGGAATTCCATTTTGTGTTGATTTGAGAGAGCTCACAAACAAGTAGTTAAGGATTATTATCCATTGCCATTAATTGATCAAGTCTTAAATCAACTAGGAGGTAGGGATATATACTCCTTTCTAGGTTGTTTTTCTAGCTATAATCAAATGGCCATCATAGAGAAAGATAAGTTAAAGATGACATTTGTAATTGTGTTTGAAACCTTTGCATATAATGTTATAGCCCTTGGATTATGTAATGTATTGGGTTCTTAGCAATGTATGATTGACAAAACCTATGGTGACATTTTCCCAGAAGAGCTAAAAGTTTTCAGTGATCTTGCAAACTTTAGGGAGCCAATTAGCTAAAGTTAGCAATCTTGAGGGTTTGTTTAAATTAGACACAACCTCCATTCCATCCTAGTGTGATGTGATAATGCATTATCTATCCACAAGAGAGATTGGAGCCTCTTTATCTAAGGCTGAGAAAAGGAAAACTAAACACCAAACCTTAAAGTTTGCCTTAATTTCAAGAACTCTATATCAAAAAAGGGTAGATGATATTTATCATTGATGTGTTATGCATGATGAAGTTCCATTCATCTTGGAAGAGTGTCATGACTCCTCTGGTGGAGGGCACTTTGCTGGACAGTTGACTACACAGAAAGCCTTAAGTGCCAAATATTGATAGCCATCCATCTTCTAGGATGCATTTGCATGTGTAAAGAGATGCACAATATATGTTAGAGACATGATAGTGAATAGAATTGAAAGTGCCCATTGACTCCTATTATGGCCTTATTACCATTCGAGAAGTGGGGCATTGACTTTGTAGGTATAATTATCCCATCATCCTCTACACAGAAGAGGTATATCATAGTAGCGACGAGGACTGACTATTTTACGAAATGGTCAAAAGCATGAGCGATGAGGAAGGATGATGCAAATGAGACTACTAGCTTTCTTCTTGAATAGATAATCCATTGGTTTGGTCCACCAAAAGAGTTGGCATTGGATTGTGGAACTCATTTCTTGAATATAGTGATCAAAAGCTTGACCAAGGGCTAGTAGATTAAACATAATAAAAAGACACCTTACAATCCATAGACAAATGGGCAAGTTGAAAGCAATAATAAGTAGCTTGTGGGAATCAAAGATTGTTTCACAAAAGAAACAAGATTGGGACAAGAAATTATACATGACTATATGGGCATACAATAAAACCTTTAAATCAACTACTCGTCGCACTCCATTCAAATTAATCTACGGAGAGAAGTGTGTATTACCCCTTGATATTGAGTTACTTACAATAAGATTCACGATCAACCATTCTATAGGGGATGAAGCTAGACTTTTTCAACAATTTATGACCTTAGCACATCTCGATGAGCTTAAAATTTAGAGTTTATTGCATTAGGAGATGGCCAAGCATCGTATGAAACAGCTTCATGATGTGCAAGCAAAGAAGTACACCTTTAAAAAGGGACAATTGATCCTGTACTATGATACACGTAGGGAGATTTTTCATGAAAAATTAGAGCTTATGTGGAATGGTTCCCTACAAAATAGTTGGAAAGGTAAAGATAAGTCCATCATGTTATTAGCATATTTATAAGGGGTGGAATCCAAGAATAAGGTTAATCTTAATAAGATTAAGCCTTATTATCTATAAGCATACTAATGAGATGAATGGCCTTGCAGTTTTATGCCATATTGATTTGAAACTTGCAAGAGAGGTTAAAACCAATTGTTGATGGGGTGTTTAATCCCCTATTTGGAGCATCCATACCTAGAACAAAGATACTATTAAGGAAGACTTGTTGAGTGGAGCAAGGGTATAAGATGATTGCGCAAAAAGACACAACATTTTGTTTGAGAAATTAAGGTCTTATACCATCATTGCTCGATTATCTTGAGACAAGTATCCCTATAGGTTTCAATGAAGAAGGTGGGATAGAGCTTTTGGTTCACCCTCTGAATATGTTGAACTTTTTTTTTCATAATTACGAATAGATGCATTGATGATCGTTGGCTATGTAAAGGTCCTAATAAGAAAGGGATCATCAATGTAAGAATTAGAGATCATAGCGTAGAGTCAAGATGAAATTCACTACCTACCTTAGGGCAGGATTTACTAGTAATATAGTATAATATAAAGCTTTAGATAATGGGATTGCATGTTGCTAAGAGAGGCAACAGTTGCCAATTATTAGTAAAGAGGGATTTTTAATTTATATTGGATCAACAATATGGAATGCACATGATATGCAATCTCATTCTTGGTATGTATTATCATGTTGTTATAGATTTGATCATTAAGTTTGAAAGAGTGTCAATTTAGCTGGTTCACAGGGGATTCACTAGTAGTAATAAGGAGACATCACCTGCATGCAAGAAATATATGAAAATACCCCTTATCTACCCCCTATTTATGGGACCTTACCTTATAAAATGTACATTCCTTCCCTTAAATAAACCCCCTCCCTTACACTCACGTGGTACAATGCGGTAAACTCTAGTGGATCCCCTGGGAGATGGTTTCACGACATTGGAATCAATTCACCAATTTATTAGCAAATTATGATTATGAGGAAGACCTCTTTTTCAACTATGGTCCTAGCTCTAATACATCTCTTAATGATGAGATGGAACCTAGTCGATTATGGGGACTCTTATCTGAACATGCTTTATATGGCACCAAGTGGTGGCTAGTTTGGGTAATGCAAAAAGTATTTGAGGCCCATCATACCATTATTATCCTATACTCGTAGGCTCATTAGATGATATGTTATGCATACACATCTTAATATATATATAGGAGGTATGTGTCATAATTTGATGCACCTAGTTTAGGGCAATGAGCCTTATTTTCTCCTTGGAATGGAGCATATTGTTACGTGTTCAATACCACTCCAAGGGGGGATGTGATATAAGGTGTGTTGATTTATTACTTTAGGCCAATAGGGCCAATTGTTTTGAATATAAATGTTATATTTTGTTAGGCCAAGAGATGCGTGTGTCTAGTTGGTGTGAGTGCATTTGATGGTTCTTTGTTTTAGTGCTACATAAGACAAGTTTGAAGAAGAACTTGGAGGGAGCGAGTTTGTTGTGTGGAAGCTTCTTGTGGCTAGTCTAGATCATGTTTTTCCTTTTTGAGTTCTTTCTCCTTAAGCAAAATATGTATGTGTATTTGCAGATATTTCTTTCTTTGTTGGGGAGCGGCAGTCAACAAGGCATGAAGTCCCAACATCAGGTTAGGTATGCTTAGGGAGGTTTGAGCAGTTGTCCATCTCTATGAAGATGTTGTCGAGCATACAAAGATGTATCTTAGAGGTAGCCCTAGTGACTCTGACCTCCTAGCCTGCTAGGAAGCTAATTATAGGAATTCCCATTATGAGGCAACTAGGAAAGCTTCATGAATAAAAGAAGAAAATGATAGATGTGTTTAAAATACATACAATATGGAGATGTGTAAAAAGGGGTTCTAAACCATGAAATAAGAACATAAAGACATTAGGAGAAATATGGACTCTCTTTTTTGCCCCTTAAGGGGTTTCTCTCACCTCTCTCTCTCTAAAAAGAGATTCCAAAATAATATTATAATAAGAGATCTTCTACAATCAAGAAAATATCATATTTGTATTTTCAATAGATTTCACCTATTATTTTATTCCCAAACTGTAGGATAAGGTCACTTTTTTCTCAAAATCCTCATAACTAAAAAATAAAATTTTATTTTCTCTAAAAACAAAGCCAATCATTAATATACGACTCTTTAATGCCCTCATGACTTTTCAACATGAAAATATATTAGAATCATTCTCATTCTTGCCTCTTAAAAGGGCAGAAGTTAAAAAACAATATAGATTGACATACACATCATATTTTAAGATTCCTTATAAATTTTTATCTTTTTTGGACAAGTATATGCCTATTTTTGGGCATTTTTCATTCCCTCTCAAAGCTCTAGTTTTGTCCGAAATTTTGTGTGCTCTTCTCCTTCCCTCCAGAATATGGTTTCTTGCATACAAATTCTTATGAAGCAACACTTAGTACTATCTACAACACTCTCAACCCTGATACAAGCAATCTTAGGAGTGGTTTTGATAGCATTTGCTGAAATCAAATAATCTCTATCTACAACACTCTCTACCCTGCTACAACCAATCTCCTCTTCAATACTATGCTATAAGATATCTTCCTCTTCAACACTCTATAGTACAAGCAATCAACTGATAATGGAGTTATCTTTATTTTTTTAATCTCTATGATGTTATTATTCTTCATAGTTGTTGTTTAATCCTTAAGTGTCAATTCGTAGAGAGAGAGAGAGAGAGAGAGAGAGAGAGAGAGGGAGAAGGGGGGGAAAGAGAGAGGACTGCGTGAGATGAACTAAGAAAATAATTGATAGAGTAACAGAGAGTAAATTAGGGTAGAAGATAAGATTATGTTATTTTTCTCCACTAGCCAAGCTTTTGTATAAATGTGTTTAAATATCTTTGATCAATTCTTCTTGAGAGAGAGAGAGAGAGAGACAGAGAGAGAGAGAGAAATTATTTTGGATAGAATAGAAGATAAGATTAGATGCTAATTAGAGATAGATTAAAAGCTAAGATCACATGTATATTAGGGGTTGATTAGGATCTATCACGATTGAAATCAAGAGAAAGAGACAAGTTTCCAACTAGGTAAATTAGAACACAGATATAGTGAATCAAAGGGGTGTAATTGTATGATTTGAATGCTAATCCAAGTTAAAATTGGCATATATTTTTCTTTACAGGATGTAGGCGCGATGTACCAAGAGAAAGAGAGATATTCACTTTCAATTGGAGGATGAATATGCACCAATGTTCAAAAGAACTATGGAAAGAGATGATGCAATAAGATACAGGATGCAATAAGAAAGAAATCCAGGGAAAAAAATGCGGGCCTTTGGGTTGATGGGTGCATTTATCCACCTGATCCAGTCACTCAAAGGCCACTACAATTTGAAGGGCTTACATCATTTGTAAAGTTTTTTTGTGAAGTCAATGAAGGATTGTATGGATACACATGCAGACTTGTCACACAAGGATTAGCAGGGGTTCATTAAGCTGCCTTGACAAATATGCGGACAAGATTACAAGGGAATATGCTGTCTTTGATGGAAAAGGATAGATTATTGGTTGAGAAGGATAGAGAGGACCAGAGCCTACAACAAGCAATGTCTATCATTGAAGATGCTATGCATGCTACACACATGCAGAATATGGAGTTATAGTCTAAAGTTATGGACTTCGAGAAGGAGAATCAAAACATAAAGAGGAAGCTCACAAAAACTTTTGAGATTGAGCCCACTTTAAAAACCAAAGAAGCACATCGGCGCATCCGATTAGTTAAACCAATTCACCAATTAACCAAGGAAGTGGACAATATTATAGATGAATATATGCTCTTAATCTACTACAATGAGAAATATGTTTCCTCACATGTAAAGAATGATACTATTGCCAAAGTACTAAACAAGGATATGGTCAAAAATGCATTGGAAAATCATATATTCAGGGACATTGTAGATGGTGTCGCAAGTGAACATCTTAGGGATATGAGCAACTTGTTTATTGCTACAGATGCTCAGGGATTATGTGACAAGGTGGGAATGAGTTTTGAGTGAAAGGGATGATGTGGAAGAAGAAGAAGTAGATGACGTGGAAGCAAAAGAAGACGATGATGATGATGGGAGGAGGGGGGGCACACGTGTGCCACCTCCCTCTCCCCCTCCCCACTATCTCTTCTCCCCCAAGAACATCGAGTGCATGACGGTGGCCCAAACTGGCCGCCCAGACAAGAGGTAAGAGGAGGGTCCCTGTATCACACCCCCCGCAATAATACCCTCTTTCCCTCTATAAACCCCCCTCCCCCCATCATAAGGGGAAGGAGGATGGAAATACCTTGGCATGGCTGAGAGATCAAAGAGAGAGAGAGAGAGAGAGAGAGAGTGTGTGTGTGTGTGTGTGTGTTTGTGTGTGATAGATAGAGAGAGAGAGAGAAAGGGAGAGAGAGAGAAAGGAAGAATATTCCAAGGTTCTCCTTGTCTTCCCCCCCTAGAGGGTGACCACATGCTCCTTCTGTTCCCTGCAAACTTAATCTCTATTCCACGAGTTTTCTCCCCTTAAACACCATCCACTTGAGTAAGAGACTACTCAAATTCTAGCAGGGGTTGCGCCTTGAAGAAAGAAAGATCAAGAATGTCCCCCAAGCAAAGAATGCCACAAGCGGGTGGCAATTCTACAATCCACAACAAAGCCTTGGGCGAGGGTATCACCACCAACACAACTACGGTACCGGATGTAAATAACACATTTCTAAGTTGTTAATTTCTTGCTTTAATTTTTGCATAAGACAAAACATGCCCTTACTATGCCACACGAGAATAGGTCATCGAAAAGGATATATGTCATCTCACATATTTGAAACATGGAGTCTGTAAAGTTTACATATCAAGAGAAGTAAATTGCATCTAGATGCTATGTGACAAGTTCGTAGATAGCATAAATAGCATACAAAATTCTAATGTATTATGTTTTTTTCACCACACTAAAAGTATGTTGTAACTTGCACACTTGACGGATTGCATGGTAAGTAATCTAGCCTAGAGGAAATTCATCCTAGGAACTCTAGATCTTTGCCCAAGCTCTTGCTAGCAACATGAACAAATATCTCATATTTAATAGATTGGGATCTTGAGGATGTGCATAGTTAGCACAAACAACGATCATAAGGATTACAAATAAGATGCCTTGAGATTCATTTGATATCTACTATGCTTACCAATCCAATTCAGGGATAGGATAGGTACACACAACAACTCTAGGCCTCAAAGGCAAGTGGAGAGCTTAAGGATTAGGAAACCTTGAGACAAAGTAAAGACCACTACTTTTATACTTGTTGGGAAGAAGGTTGGGTTATCGATCAATGTAAGTGATCTACAGAACTTACGTCTTGTACAATGTTTGAAACCTTAACATATGCCTTAGCCAAAGTGTTAAATAAAATTATGCATAGTATTGCTCTTTGATCCCAAGGGGGAGAGCAAATATGAGATGGAAAGGTTATCATGACTATTCTTGCAATGTTTGGAAAAGAATACCATTGTTTTTGTTGGTTGATCGAACAACACCCTAAATGCTTTTACATTCAACTATTTGTTGTTGGATTGTGGTTTGGATGATTATTCCAAGTACTTGTGATTGATGGTAAATTCATGGCAGGGGTCTGTGATGAAAAGTTGCCATGGGAATAAAGGAATGTTTTCTAAAAGATGATATTATGGATGAATGTATTGTTTGTGCTTGATTCTTAATTGGACTAATTAAGGAAAGGTTCTTTGCATGGGTGGATTACCTCCAAGATCGCACCGCGGATTAACTCAAGAAGGGCACTGCTCGATTCATGGACCAAAGGTTGAGTGGTGGAAAGGCCAACCACAAAAATGGTGTTTCAGTCCTAGGTAGATTGTGGGTCAGGTGGAGCTCTGGACACCCCTTGCCAAGTTTGGAATCAAGTTGAAGGCTGATGTGGCCCCAACATCTGTGGCATTGGAAGATCCTATTCTAAATAAAGGATGGAAATTATGGTGCCATGTGATTTGGACTGGGTACTTCTACAGGGTAGAAGGGATATATGATTTCCCCTATATGGGCAGGAGACAAAGATTAACCTGAAGATAAGTTAAGGAACTTATTTGTCAAAAGGACTGCTTGCTCTGTATTCATGTCTGTGTTATAATTTATGCGAATGAACCCTATTCCCTAAAAGGCCTAATTAAGAAAGTTGATTTTAAATGTCACACATAAATGTGATAGGATCTAATTAAATAATGAAAGAATGCTTATTGAGGAAAGCGGGTGAGCGGAACCCAGATAGGTCATCTGTCCTATAGTAGGGTGGGCCCAGAGAATTGGGAGCTTCTCACAAGGTTTTATTGACAATCAAACCTTAGTTAGGTTAGAACCTTGATTCATACCATTTTAGGGGACTAGAATGGGACTATGCCTTACGGGTAGAGAGGTTGAGCGGTGCATCCCTCTTGTTTCCCATTCTCTTTGATCCAAGTGTGGTATGGGTATGCTTTGGCTTAAGTATCTCTACGTGAAGTAGGATGTCCACGACTTGGATGCTAGAATGTTGTCAGAAGACCTTGACCACTAGAACCTAGATTTTAGGTCAATCCTAGTGGGTTTGGCAGCAAACATTTCATTGCAAGACGGAATCGAGAAACCCTAGGCAATGAACCCCATAACATTCCATGGGAGTGTCGAGCAGTGTCGCTTAGATTTGTCTCTCAATGGATTGCTAAAAACATGCCTCGACAAGGGCACATTATAGTTGGTATCATAGAAAAACTTTATAATGAGGTGTGATTGATTAATGTATAGTTTGTAGACATATCCTAAACAGAATAACCTAAGTGGTATGGCTTGATTGTCAGGTACCTTCTGCACCCACGAATACTGACATGCAAGAGAAGAAATTCCTTCTCAAGAAAATTAAGGCACTCGAGTTTGGTGGAAAAGGGATAGATGTCGTTAGCGGATCCAGAGATACGGATTGAGTTGATGAATGATTATTTCTCTACCGCAAGAACTACTTCTACCAATCAAGCAATGATAGACAAAATTAAGTTAGTTGGCCAAGCTTGATATGGTGGAAGCAATGGTGCAAAGATCAAGGTGTTTCTGAAGCTGTTGTCACTTGGATTCTAGCTAAAAGATGTTGTATGCGGATGATACCTTCTGTTAGCCTACCAAACTTTGAGGATGAATGAATTCTTCAAGCTCAAACAGCTAGAAATAACCTTGGAAGCCTACTACTCAAAGTTTGCAACCCTAATAAAATATGCACCACCTATGGATATCACGTAGCAAGTATCCAAGTTTTGCCATGACCTGAACACTCCTCTGAATCACCAATGTGCCCAATAGACTTTCAAGATGCATAACTTCAAGGAAAGTCGCAACAAGACTCAAAGAGGACTTAAACTTTCAAGAAATGAGGTTATACAAGTTTCAGTGATCCAAGACTTACCAAGAAAATTATCAGATACCTAGGAAAAACCTAAAAGATACTCATGAGATGTAACTATAATAAAATTTTCTCTTGTAATCTAGACTTGGATATATCAAATACAATTAGTCATTTTTTTAAAAGACCGCATGCTTATGAATGGTCAGAGTCTCACAATGAATGCGTGATGGGTCTTACCCCACAGGTTTCAGAATAAAATCCCTAGTTTCTTCTGAGATGAGGACATCTCGAGTTCTCTAAGGGGGAGAGGATGTAATATCCTTGCCCCCGCATAGGACTCCCCCTTTTTTATTAAATTTAATTCAATTTTTTTTATCCCTCCCCCTCCCCCCATCATCGCCGAACAGGTGGCGGGGGGGAGGAAGAAGACGATGGCAATGAGGGGGGAAGAACAGGACAAGAGGAGGAAGACGATGACGACATGAAGGAAGAAGGAGACGATAGCAACGACAGGGATGACGTGGAAGAAGAAGAAGTAAATAATGTGAAAGTGGAAGAAGATGACGATGATGATGGGAGGAGGGGCACACATGCGCCACCTCCCTCTATCGCCCCCCCCTCCCCCCCCCACTATCTCATCTCCCCCAGGATCATCAAGTGCATGATGATATGCCAAACTGGTCGCCCAGATAAGAGGTAAGAGGAGGCGTCCCGTGTCATGCTCCCCTCCCCCCCAATAATACCCTCTTTCCACCTATAAAACATCCCTCCCCACCCATTGTAAGGGGAAGAAGGAGGAACAAAACACCCTAGCATGGCTAAGAGAGAGATAGGGATAGAGAGAGACAGTGAGTGATAGAGAGAGAGAGGGTGAGAGAGAGAAATGAAGAATATTCCAAGGTTCTCCTTCTCTTCCCCTTCTTAGAGGGTGGCCACTTAATCTCTATTCCACAAGGTTCCCCCCCCTTTTGTGCCACATCCACTTGAGTGAGAGACTACTGAAATTCTAGCAGGGGTTGTGCCTTGAAGAAAGAAAGATCAAGAATGGCCCCTAAGAGAAGAATGTTGCGAGTAGGTGGCAATTCCACAATCTGCAACAAAGCCTCGGGCGAGGGTATAACCGCCAACACAACTACGTTACCAAATGTAAATAACACATTTCTAAGTTGTTAGCTGCTTGCTTTAATTTTTGCATAAGACACAACATGCCCGTACTATGCCACATGAGAATAGGTCATTGAGAAGGATATATTTCATCTCACATATTCGAAAGATGGAGTTTGTAGGTATCAAGAGAAATAAATTGCATCTAGATGCTATGCGACAAGTTCGTACATAACATAAATAGCATATAAAATTCTAATGTATTTTTGGCTCCCTCTTCTTGTAAACAATATATATGTTTTTTTCGCCACACTGAAAGTATGTTGAAGCTTGCACACTTGACAGATTGCATGGTAAGTAATCTAGCCTATAGGAAATTCATCCTAGGAACTCTAGATCTTTTCCCAAGCTCTTGCTAGTAACGTGAACTGAGAACTCATATTTAATAGATTGAGATCTTGAGGATGTGTGTAGTGAGCATAAATAATGATCATAAGGATTAAAACTAAGATGCCTTGAGATTCCTTTGATAACTACTATGTTTATCAATCCAATTCGGGGATAGGCTAGGTACACACAACAACTCTAGGCCTCAAAGGCAAGTGGAGAGCTCAAGGATTAGGAAACCGTGAGACAAAGTAAAGACCACTAATTTTATACTTGTTGAGAAGAAGGTTGGGTTATTGATCAATGTAAGTGATCTATAGGACTTATGTCTTCTACAATGCTTGTTTGAAACCTTAACATATGACTTAGACAAAGTGTTAAGTAAAATTGTGCATAATATTGCTCTTTGATCCCAAGGGGGAGATCAAATATGAGATGGAAAGGTTATTGCGACTATTCTTGTAATGTTTGGAAAAGAATACCATTGTTTTTGTTGGTTGATCAAATAACACCCTAAATGCTTTTATATTCAGATTGTGGTTTGGATGATTATTCCAAGTACATGTGATTGATGGTAAATTCATGGTAGGGGTCTGTGATGACAAGTTTCCATGGGAATAAATGAATGTTTTTTGAATGATGATATTATGGCTGAATGCCTTGTTTATGCTTGATTCTTAATTGGACTAATTAAGGAAAGGTTCTTTGCATGGGTAGATCACCTCCAAGATCACACCGCGGATTAACCTGAGAAGGGCACTGCTCAATTCACGGACCAAAGGTCGAGTGGTGGAAAAGCCAACCACGAAAATGGTGTTTCAATCCAGGCAGCTTGTGGGTCAGGTGGAGCTCTGGATACCCCTTGCCAAGTCCGAAACAAAGTTGAAGACTGATGTGGCCCCAACATCTATGGCATTGGAAGATCCTATTCTAGATAAAGGATGGAAATTATGGTGCCACGTGATTTGGACTGGGTACTTTTGCAAGGCGGAAGGGATATATAATTTCTACTATATGGGTAGGAGACAAAGATTAACCTAAAGATAAGTTAAGGAACTTGTTTGTCAAAAGGACTGATTTCTCTATATTTGTGTCTATGCTAAAAATTATGCGAACAAATCGACACACATAAATGTGATAGGACCTAATTAAATAACTAAAAAACACCTATTGAGGGAAGCGGATGGACAGAACCCCTGACGAGTCTGCAAGGTGGTCCCAAAGAACTGGGAGGCTTCTCACAAGGTTTTACTGACTCGGCTGACCCTTAGTAATTGTTAGGTTAGAACCCCAATTCATATTGTTTTAAGGGATTGGAATAGGACTATGCCCTACGAATAGAGGGATTGAGTGGCACATCCCTCTCGTTTCCCATTCTCTTTGAACTAAGTGCGGTATGGGTATGCTTCGACTTGGGTATCTCTGCATGAAGTAGGATGTCCAAGACCTGACGCTAAAATGTTGTCAGGAGACCTTGACCACTAGAAACCTAGATTTCAGGTGTGGTTGGTGCATTTGTCAACCCAAAGGGCATGACTATGTAGGCAAAGACCCCCACTCATTGGTGAATGCAATCTTGTGCCTATTGTCATGATGCACTTGTACTTGATTGTACACTGAGAAGTTGTCCAAAAATTTATAAGCCTCTTTACTAGCTACTCGCTCTTCAGTGTACGACAATGGATAATTTTCTCTCTTGGTAGCAATGTTGATTTTCTTGTAGTTGACGCAGACTCTAATCTTTCCATTTTTCTTTAGTATGATCACTATGGGTGAGACCCAGTCTGTGTGCTCAATCTCGTAAATGAATCTTGCACTCAATATTTTATCGATTTCTTATTTGACAACAACTAGCAGTGCATCACGCGTCATGGGTATATTGTGAGTCACCACACTCGGATCTACCCCTTTTAGCTCATTGAGGGACCAAGCAAAGACGTCTATATACTCTTGCAAGAGAGCAATGAGACTGGCTTCCTCCTCCTTAGTCAAGTCATCAAATATAAAGATAGGTCAAGGCATCTCCCCTTCCTTAGCTAGATTAACCTCCTTGACTTTGAGTGGCCCTTCTATTGGTTTACTCACTTGCCCTTGTCGTTTGGCTCCTAGCAAGATCACTACTCTATCACCTTTCCTAAACTTTGTGAATAGTTTTGGTAGGTCTTATGGCTTTCTTTGCTCCTCAGCTCTTGTGGTTCCTTAGGCTATTTCTTTCGTTCTTCCTTCAACCTTCGGGGTCTTGGGTGAACTGGTAAGTCTCCTTTGGTGCATCTAGTCTTAGGCGATGGAGGTATTTCGAGATCAATGTCTGAGCTTACTTCTAACTCAGAATCAAACTCTCCGCCTTTGCTAGAAGAGGGGGTCTCTCTTGGTGGTCGTAGCTCAGAGGGTGAATTTGTCCTGAATAATGGTGCAACACTCGATTGTTGGACCAGGCTTACTTGCTCATAGGTCAATTTCTGCTATATGCTCTACGATCGCAATCCATGTGCATGACTCCTCTCTCAATTCTAAAAGTGTTCTTCTTTTGAGATTTGGAGTCTACCTGTATTTGCTCAATTACATGTATCTCAATGTTGTATTCTATTGTATTGATCTCTCATTCACTCTCGTCTGAAGAAGGAGTAATAGTCCTCGTATTCATTGTTAGCACTATCCTCATCTGATTGCTTGTCATCTCCTAAGTCTTGATACAACGTTTCCTTTTCATTGGTGACTAAGGCCCAATTACACATTAAGTTTAGGTTGTGTACCCTAGTCCACCGCCACTTGGGTTCATCCAAGAGATCCTTGAGCGGCTTGAGATTGGCTGCTGGGTTGGCAGCTAGCTTGTTTGTCAAATGCTCTAAGATCTCAAGGAGTTCTCGCTTGTTATTTGGTACATGGAATATGACAAGGTTGGGTTGTCTATGCAAGCTCCTAGCCATCATGCAGACTGGTATTGACGTTGTGTCACTAGGCTTACCAATTGCCTTGGTGGCTTGCGCGTACTCCTCATTATCCGAGAATGGCAGATTAATCGTTGGCTAGCATGTGCATCCAATCTCACTCATCCTCAAGACAAGGGATATACTTGGTGAGTGGCCCGTACAATTTTCTAACTTGTGCATCACCCTTCAGCATTGGCATCTAAGTCGACTAGCATAGTCTTCCAAGTATCCATCTCTACCCTTAGCATTTCCCTTTGATTGCCTAAGAAGGTCACACCATTGCCCTAGTCTTCTATGACTCATGTATCTCGCATGCAGGGTCGATCTAACAGGATTTCATAGTCCACTCCTTTCATGACTATGAAGTCTACAAAGAACTAGACTCTTGTGATCTTCAATGGCTAGTTCTTTAATACTTCGAATGGCTTTACTTTCATTATGTTAGCCAGTGTGACATTAAATCTAGCATTCTAGACAAACGGGCTACCCCAAACATGGTGGAGCCCCAAAAGAAATGCAAAGGAAATAGGGTTTCTACTGCAAGAAAATCTATCTTGTATCATCAACAACCACCTTTTTTATCTTTTATATGATCTCAACAAAGAAAACAATACCAAGAACAAGAATTCTTCACACAGCTTCATAGAAACAATTCTCCCACGACTTTAACTTTAACAAAATCCATCATTCTCATCATATTCTTCATAGAATTCATTGATAGACATAGAAAACGCAAAAGAATACTCCACTTTAAATGGAAATTCATCTTCAAAGATCTCATGGCTTTCTCTCACAATCTCTCGTAAATAGATACATTGTTCTGCATAGAATTCTCTCTCTCTCTCTCTCTCTCTCTCTCTCTCTCTCTCTCTCTCTCTCTCTCTCTCTCTCTCTCTCTCTCTCTCTCTCTCTCTCTCTCTCTCTCTCTCTCTCGGTATGCTTCAATTTTACAAAGAAATTTGATTGTTTTTATTGTTTCATGGTCCAAATGTTATTCACATGCAATGAAATTTTTTTGAACCTTTTTTACATCATGATTGAGGGCTGTAACTATAGAAATACAGAAAGTGTAATGATTTAGAGCCATTATTAATTCTTTAAAACCCGCAAAATGTCATTTTTAATTTTGAGTTGGAGAAAAGGGATGGAAATGGGATAAAATCAGAGAAAATGTTAAGTTCCAGTCAAAATAATAAGTAAATACAAATAAATCAGAAAATACATATTTTTCATTAATAATAAATTGGAAAAAATAGCAAAAAATGGAAAATTTTTGGTTTTTCGAGCTTTAAAAATATGAAAAAATAAGATTTATGGGCATGAATGTTTGGCAAGGTTAAAGCATGAGTTCAAGCCTCAGTTTGGCCTTTTCCTTTATGTTATAGTCTGTGTTTATTACTTTTTACATACAAAAATGATACAAAACAACCATTTACACCTATGCACCATAGCAACACCTAAATGGTGAGGGGGGATGAAGGTTGTGTGATGTTCTAATTGCTAAAAGGATACAAATTCTGATTTTCCTCTTTGTGCATAGCATTTAGGTATCGTTCCATAATTAAATATAGACGACTAGTAGTACGGAAGTTCCGGTGCTAGTCCCTAAAGCAGTGCAGCATGTAATGTTTAGTTAAAATTCATGAAAGGGCTATTTTTCGCACCCCACATGGCTGTTTTTTTAATCATAAAATGGTTGTGCGCAATCGTCATACACCTTGCATCAAGCATGCCACGTGGTATCTCCTAGAATGCATTGCACTTGATTGATAAACTTTGACCAACGCTGAGAGGACAAGAAACGTAAGCTGTAGGTTTGGACGGGTGCTTCTGTTGGGTAAAGTTTTGTGAGGCAAATCAAAATCTCTTGGAACATTGAATTATGAAAGAGTGGAGTTTGTGCATTATGTTTTATATGTTGGAGCGACGCATCTTGGGGCCAATCCTCGAGGTGTAAGAGAGTCAGAGTGGAGCCATGGCAATTAGCCGAGAGGTGCTTCCCTATGTGCGTATTATAAGGCATTATGCCTAATTGTTATGGGATCTCCCTCTAAGGAGAAGAGAAGGTGAACATTGGACTACATATTGGATACAAACGCAAAATCGTCTTAAGCATTTAGTGCAAAGTGAGTTTTAGACGCTCCTGGCCCGCGAGGCCATGTGGTAGGGTTGTTTGTTGTAGGCATGAGGTTCAGCTAGTGCCATAGCCAGTGCCGACCCATTTTAGGTCCCATAAGTGGTACGTCTGTCACGAGTTGCCTATAAGTGGCGGCCTCTGAATCTAGATTGTAAAGGGACCTAAGTTTATAATTTCCATTAGGAGTATGCTAAGCTAACCATAAAATGGGGTTTGTTCAAGGATGGAAGACCTTGGCTTTCCCTATACAAAACTTACTGATGGACTTAGTTAGTTATGTAGAGCATGAGTCCTCTATAGAATATAATTTAGGTGATGAGAAGAGTAACTAGTTAGTGGTTACCCCATCCTCTAATGCGATGGCATGGGCCGAGGTTCGCCTTGGAGTGGTCTCTACCCAAGAGAAATCATGTATAACCATCCATCAACCTAGAGGGCATGGAACAAGTATGTTGGAAGCTATGGCGGTCGTGGCATCAACAAGTGATTATGCTAAAGTTGTAGTGCCATTGGAAAAACTCGACACACAATGGAGTGCAGTTATCTCAGGGGGTTCACTATATATATATTCTTTATATAACGTGCATTCATGGCCTGTTTATAAATATCCTAATCTGTGAGTTTTTCTTGAATAAAACACAACCCTTTTCTATTCAATCTGTAAGTAACCCCTTTATATGACACTCTTCTGTAAGTAAAAAATGTATAAATTTGGTGTTTTAAAAACCCCTGATTTTGAACTCACTTTATATATACATATATTCATGAGTGACCCCCCCCCCCCCCCCCCCCGAGGCAGTTATGGCTGAAACATCCCACGTGGTGGGACATCATGCCAAAATGTTAAGTATCACAAGGATGTTAGAAGCCCTAGATGTAAAGGGAAAACCTTTGCTTAAAAGACACGGTCCCTGAGTCCTAAGTACTAAGGATAAGTTTGCTTTTAATGAGGGGTAGAAGCCCCTAGATAAACCCATCATGGAACTACCTAGGAAGGGGCAAGATATGGAAGATCTTCTAAGAAAGGATTGGAATGACATGCTAAGAGCTATAGGTTTCCCTAGACCACTTTATGAGTTGGCAGAAAGGGACATTAAGGATAATATTAACCTCCCTACACCAGTAAAGGTGGAAATGGAAGAGGTTGGAGACCCTAAGACACTAGAGTTGGGTTGCGACATCTGACAATAGGGACCGCCGCCTTGAGATGCATCTATGTGATGGGTCTAGGCTTGAAGCTCTGTCTAGTTTGGATCGTATCATTGACATATGTAATGGTCCAATTAGAGAAGAGTTGAATGATCATAAATCCATGATTCTCCCTGTAGGAGTTACTGGAAAGTTGGGACAAGTGATATGTTTGAATGACGACCAAGGGGATGAGATATATCAACCTAATGATGACATTCATTCAACTCATAGTACCCAAGAAGAGATGGCCATTATTACTGAGATATTAGTAGAAAGGCTTGGACTAGTGGATCTACAAAGAGTATAGATCAAGCTTTTAGCTACTCGCATGAGTAGCATGAGGCTAGTCCTCCTATTTTATGCTATCCTTGGTATCCTGATTAGTTTGATAGGATGTGATGTATATGCCAAGGAGATCATATATTGCATGGATTAGAATGAACTATCCATTTTAGGCCAAGAGGGCCAGTTGCTTTAAGTAGTTAATGTCTGATTTCTTTAGGCCAAGAGGACCAGTTAGTTTGCAGTGAAATGTGCTATTTCTTTAGGCCAAGAGGGCCCTATCTCTGTTTGTGCATGTACGTTTAATGCTTTGTTGTTTTAGTGATTGCGCCATACAGGTTGACGAAGTCGCTGGAGGGAGCCTTTGCTACAAAGAAGCTTCTTATTGCCATTCCAGGTGGTTTCATCCCCTTTTGGAGTTTTTTCCTTAAGAAATTAATGATATATGTGTGGGTGAGGGTTATTTTCTTTTGTTTATTGGGGACCGGCAATCAAAGCATGAAGTCCCAGGTTTAGGTTAGGTATGTCTGGGGGAGGTCTGAGTAGTCATTGCCTCCTACAAGGCATTGCCATGCATGGAAAGACCTGTTTTCGATGGGAGTTCTAATGACCCTGTTCTGCTGACCTGCTAGGCAACTCATTCTAGGAGTTCCTGTTAGTTGTGAGGCAGTTAGAGAAGCCTATTAAGAAAATGATGGAAAGAGACAAAACCGTACAGATCTAAAAGACCATATATGAATATACAGAGGTGTATAAAAAGGGGTTTTAACCCCTATAAAAATAAAAAAAGGAAAGAAAGAAAAATCCTTGAGCAGTTGTTTATCGCCTTGCGAAGGCCTGGTAGGTTCATGGGGGCGAGTAAGACCCGAGGCCGATGCCTTGTCTTCCTTGGGGTGACATCTTGCCAAAAAATAGAGAATAAAAGAAGGTTGGAGAGAAAATAAAAGTGAGCATTAGAAAATGATTAAGTGTCGACTTGCGAGGGCTTAGTAGGTTCTTGGGTACCGAGACATAACTTGAGGCCGATACCCTATTCTCCCTAGGTCACTACACTCAGCTCCCTCCTTTTTACACGCTCGAGTATGGACAATCAGAACCTAGAAGAGAAAAATTGTGCTAAAAAAGATAATACCTTTTGATCAGGCTATAGGAATTCTCTGTAAGAAATGTGGGATCTAGCGCATGGCAAAACCAGAAGCTATGGAGGATGAAATGAGAAGTGTGGACTCATGATGGAGAAGACAAAGACAATGTTTGTTACACAAGTGAATTAGGTTCCAAGATTGAGACTTGGACTCATAAACACAATCTTGTGTATGTGGACAATGACATTGGCACTTCACTGAAAAGAAAAGAGTACTATCATTGCATTAAGAAAGGAAGCAAGTACAATGCTTTATAGGAAAGTAGGAAACTGCAGTAGGCACCATTGTGCATATGGGATAAGTTAGCCTGCATGTCCTTGACCCTGAAGCTCCATACAAAGAGGCTGTTTAGTGAGTGTGATTGCTGATTCTCAACACCCCTCCTCAATCACAACTAGAAAGGCACAAAGTGTGTAGAGGCTGTAATGAGAACCACCTGCAAAGTGTGGGCATACCACAAACATGGCAAAACACCAGAGGCTATCGCAGAAAAGGCTAAGTGTGGGTACCATAAACATGGTGGACATCCAGAGGCTGTAACAGGGGCCTCACAAAGTGTACAGGGACTGTAATGCCAAGTTACATAAGGAGTTTACAAAGCTTATGGCAGGAAGCATTAGGGCAAGAAAATACAAGGCTTTTAAAACAATCTATCAGAATTATGAGAGTACAAGGACTGATGAGCCTTGTCCTTCCGATCCTGGTGGTCTTCATCTTCATCTTCTTCTTCCTTTTCTCCATTTTCTTCTTCTTCTTTGACTGCGACTAGATAGGCCTTTTGGGATCTCTTTCTTGCGTGGCAAAACTTCTCAGTGTGTCCGGTCCTTTTGCAGAAGTCACAGAAGAGCTAATCCTTCTTGCCTTTGTACCTGTTGCCAACATATAATGCATGCTCATCTCTAGAAGTACTTGGTTCTTCCTTAGTTTTTAGCTTCTTTTCCTCTTCTAACAGTGATGCCTAGATATCAACAAGTTCAGGATTTGGCATGTTGATTAAAGTTGTTGATACATTATTATATTCAGGAGGCAAGCTCTTAAGTAGAACACCGATGCAAACATCTTCATCCATTTTAATGTTGATTCTTGCAAGTTGGGTTAGGAGTCCTTCCATGTAATTAAGATGTGTGGCAAGTGATGTACTGGACTTCATTTCAAGCCTGAAGAACTCAATCAGGAGACCATACTTTGATGATTTAGATTGTGCACCGAACAGGGTGTCAAGTCTTTTCCATGTATCCTATGAGGTCTCACAGTTATCCACATGATGGATATAACTGTTGTCTAGCTCCAGTTTGATAATGGCCTGGGCTCTGTCATCATTCTTTTGCCAAGTAGTTGCAAGGTCCGCGTCCCGAGGTTTCTTTTCTTTGCCATTTGTGATGGCCCAGAGACCCTTTTTCATCAAGGTGAGCTTGATGAGGGTTTGCCATGTGTGAAAACCGACTCCTTTGAATCGAGCATTTGGAGAGTCTTTTCCCATGTTAGACTTACGGGAACAGTAGCAAATCAACTTCAGACTTATTAGATTTGAGCAGCAGAAGCGTTGGTTGAGAGACACAAGTGCTAAAAAACACTAACTGAGTGTCAATGGATATCAAATCTGTAAAGTCCTTTACTCTTTTTAAATCCAAGTGTAATCCTCCCCTTCTTGATTTGATGCTGATACATTCAAATCTGAGTGACAGTACTTTAATGAACTTCAGAGAGTATTGCTCAGTGATAAAAATCACTGTTGATAACTTCAGTGAGAGAAACAGTGAAAAATGTCAGAATTTTGAAGCTTTGGCTATGGCTTTTGCATTAGGGTTTCTGGGGGCATCCTGGTTTTTTGCTGATAGCAGGAGCTATAGTGGATCATTTTCAAAAATTTTTATATTCCTAGAAAGCTGACTTCATGGGCTATCAAAGCCCCATGATAATCGTCAACATCGTGGTCTGTATGCAGCACGCAGGCAGCTCGAACGAATTCGGCGCAGTTCAGGACAGATTTCTGCAATTTCCGCAATGCTGGAGTCAGGGCGCAGTAATGTAGTCGATTTTCGTGCCAGGATGAAGCGCCTTGAGTAGAGGAACAACTTCCTAGAAGAAATCGTGGGCTGAAATGGCCTGGTTGAGGAGTTATTGAAGCTCCAGGTAAGATAGGTCCTGTCTGGCTATGGCAGACACAGAGCAGAGATTGAGGATTTTCACAATACTGAGCTCCAGATGGTCCAATGTCCTGGATTGATGTGATACAGGGAAGCTTTGTGAGTTGGGGAAAACTTTTCCAGAAGGAAGCTCCAAGAGATTTGACCTGTGGAGTGAGATATAAGCAGCTCAATCTGACAGGGTGCTGCTGGCTATGGCTGCCATGGAAGCTTCAGTGAGAGTAGAGTTGGGAGATGAAGTCATGAGCTGACATTGAGCTAGACTGAGGTTGAGAGGAATCAAGAGAGGCTAGAGAAGCAATGCCATGCCCAACTGGGCTCTGATACCATGTGAGAAATGCGGGATCTAGAGCATGGCAAAACCAGAAGCTATGGAGGATGAAATGAGAAGTGTGGACTCATGATGGAGAAGACAAAGACACTGTTTGTTACACAAGTGAATTAGGTTCCAAGATTGAGACTTGGACTCATAAACACAATCTTGTGTATGTGGACAATGACATTGACACTTCACTGAAAAGAAAAGAGTACTATCATTGCATTAAGAAAGGAAGCAAGTACAATGCTTTATAGGAAAGTAGGAAACTGCAGTAGGCACCATTGTGCATATGGGATAAGTTAGCCTGCATGTCCTTGACCCTGAAGCTCCATACAAAGAGGCTGTTTAGTGAGTGTGATTGCTGATTCTCAACATTCTCGCCTAGTGGGAGCTCCTGGTTGAGTTGTCATTAGTTAGGTAGGAAGCTCAGAGACCACCACTTAGGGCGACCTCTTTGATCATTCTTTTTAGCTTGGTCGTGTTGCAACAGTCGGTTAGTGACTAGCTTCGGGCCTTCTACTAGATTATGCTAGGCCTACTCCTCGTGGATTTCATGCCTTAGTTTTGTCAGGGGGTAGGGTATGAGCTGTGATGTGTTGTGTCATGTATTTTTTTAATCAGCTTGATGCTTCTTTTTGTTGTTTATGTGTAGATCTATTCGTGGGATTCGACGGGCTGAGTCACCCTATCCTGTGGTCGCCAATGACAGATGATTTTTGATGCCGAGAAGTGCTTAAAAATAGCCAAAAATTATGAATTTTTGGGGAAAAATAGACTTCGTTGAAGGCAGTGGTGGCAATCAGTACGATTTTAAGTGGCAAGTCCCTAAAGCGCTAGTGCTAATTTTCATGGAAATCAAACAGTGGCAGATGGCCAAGCTGGAGTTTTCCTAGATGCAAAACGACGTCAGGAATCCAATGCAAGTCTCGGATCTCCATTGCGAGGTCGTTTGATCCCCCATTTAATCCCCGCAAGGTTCAGAGTTGTGAAGCAGCTACTGGATCTGGAAGCCAAGAAGAGCGTGACGAGGCCTAGCTTTGTAGATTTTGATGCCACAGAGCCACCAGTCCAGATGGATCTTGATTCCGATGTCTTTTGCCCCCTCAAAACTGAAAAATCCATTTGCCGAAAGTGTGAAACCAAAGTGCATGAACTAGATAATTGGGTATTTAGCTTAAAGCTCTAATTAAAGAGCAAGAAAACATCACGAAATGAAACGATGGGGGGGGGTGTCAATTTTTTGCACCCCATTCTCCCCCCCTCCTCATGCATTTTCTGATCTGAGGAATGGAGATGAATGCTCCTGGGCCTGGAATGCTTCTATCCTTCACCCTCCATCACCACAAACAGATCAAGAAATGATGGACTGAATCGAGAGATCAAAAACCAATCTTTCTCTCCTCCTTCTCTCTCCTGCATAGAGGCAATTCGTGTGCAAGAAATCAAGAAGGAGAGGGGCTGAAGAATGCTTGTCCGGCTGTGATCGGATTGCTTCACAATGAAGAGGAGGCTGAGAAAGAGGTTCAGCACTAAAGAATGGTTGTTGGTCGGTCTATGGGTTGCTTGGAATAATCATTAAAAAAACCTGCAACACGCAAAACACGCGGTATGCTTCAATTTTACAAAGAAATTTGATTGTTTTTGTTGTTTCATGGTCCAAATGTTGTTCATATGAAATGAAATTTTGTTTAAACCTTGTTTACATCATGATTGAGGTCTCTAACTATAGAAATGCATAACCTGTAATGATTTAGAGCCGTTATTAATTCTTTAAAACCCGTAAAATGTCATTTTTAATGGAAATTAGTGGCTTTTTTCAATTTTGAGTTGGAGAAAACGGATGAAAATGGGATAAAATCAGATAAAATGGTAAGTTCCAGTCAAAATAATAATCCAATACAAATAAATCAGAAAATACCTATTTTCCATTAATAATAAATTGAAAAAAATAGCAAAAAATGGGAAAATTTAGGTTTTTCGCGCTCAAAAAATATGGAAAAATAAGATTTATGGGCGTGAATGTTTGGCAAGGTTAAAGCATGAGGTCAAGCCTTAGTTTGGCCTTGTCCTTTATGTTATAGTCCGTGTTTATCGTTTTTTACATACAAAAATGATACAAAACAACCATTTACACCTATGCGCACCGCATCAACACCTAAACGATGAGGGGGGATGAAGGTTGTGTGACGATCTAATTACTGAAAGCATACAAATTCTGATTTTCCTATTTGTGCATAGCATTTAGGGATCCTTCCATAACTAAATATAGGCGACTAGTAGCACGGAAGTTCCGGTACTAGTCCCTAAAGTAGCGCAGCACGTAACGTTTAGTTGAAATTCATGAAAGGGCTATTTTCCACACCCCACATGGCTGTTTTTGTAATCATAAAGTAGTAAGGGACTAATTGATCCCATCCCTACTCTCCTAGTGCCCACCACCACCCCTACAACCACAACCACCCAAGACTCCATGCCTAAAGTTGAGGCCAGCAACATCTTGACCTGGGTGCAATTCTTGGTGAATAAGGAAATAGCCCAAGGGGCAGGTGAAGGAACTCTCAAGGCAGGAACTAAGAGATCGGTAGCACTAGACACCGAGTTGAGACAGGATCCTAAGAGGCAGAGGGTGGAAACCTCCATGACCTCCATTCCCACAAAGATGAAGCCACTTGCAAACTATGATGAGTACATACAAGAGCCTCTCTCACAGTTAGAGAAAAGCAAAGGAGGATAAGAAGGTAGTAGTGTGGCCGAGTTAGAAGCCGAAAAGGAGTCCATGGATGCAATCCAATTAGAGAAGACTTACTAAGTAGCTATGTGCCAGAAAGAAATGCATGAGCTGAAGGTAAAGCTCAAAGCCAAGGAAGGAGAAGAAGGAAAGTGGGAAGCAAGGATGGCTGAGGAGAAACATAACCTAGCGAGGATGTAGCAACATACCGATGAGTTGGAAAAGTTGTATGGAGAGCTACAAGAAGAAATGAAGAATGTCTAAGATGCCACAAAAATGGTAGAAGCAACAAGAGAGGAAAGGGCACCTAGGTATCAAGAGGAGATAGAAAACTTGAAAAAGGAGGTAGCCTTGGGGCAGGAGGAGAAAAAGAGGTTAGAGAGAGAGATTGAAGATCAAGAGCAAAGAGTGATGGCCCTAGCTCAAAGGCAAGGGGAGAGCCTTGAAGAAATGAAAAAGAGAGCAAAATATTGGGATAATCATAATGAAAGAAGAGTGAAAGACTTAGCACATCGTCTAGCCCATGTGGAAGGAGATAAAGTGTTAGTAGAGAGCAAGGCAGAGACTACTCAAGTGAGCCTAGAGACCCAACAACATGCCTTCCTTAACACAGTCCTAGACATCACTCAAAGAGAAGAAGGGGAGGCCATTGAACCATTGAAGAGAAAGCTAGGGATTTCTTACAAGGCCCTGAGAGTAGGATTGCATATGTCAGCACAACTAGAGGGTGTTAGCCTTAGCCTTGAAGAACATAGGAGTTATCTACTAAGGGAAGGCTTCACCCCAAAAGAAGTGGATGCCCTAGGGTTCATTGAGGGGGGACAACATGAGGAAAAACAAGAGGAAGGGGCAGGAACAAGTTTTGAAATGGGACCTTGAGAGGAAGAACTCATCCCACAACCCCGTTCCCCTCGACCTAAAGTATAGTAGGAGGTGGACACCTCTATGGAAAGAAAAGCGAAGCTTAAGAAGATGGGACAATAGATGGTAGAGCAAGCATGGAGAAGATTTAATGCCCAACGAGTAGTAGAGCCAACATCACCTATCCCACCAAGCCAAGATGACTTCCCAGAAGCAAGCTTTAATGTGAACTCATGATCTAGGAGCAAGAAGAGAGTACTCGTGAGTCCTTCGACTTTAATTTTCGATTTTCTACCAACTTGCACAAAGTACAATCAAGGTGGTGGAAGAGGTAATTAATGTCGAAAGTAGACTGGGAGACAAATGGATATCCGAGAGGGCACAAAACCCTATCTTATGGGGGATAGAGGACACATATGTTTGGTAGAAATTTTTTTTTGAAGCAGCCAGAGCAGTGAAGGGCTATGAATGGTGAACAATGCAGAGAAGGCACATTTTTAATGTAAACATGCATGCATGGATGGCATTTTGTAACACACTATCCTTCAAAAGGAATAACCAGACTTTCATGCCATATCCAAGAAGGGTAGGAGTGGATTTTAATCCAAGCATCCACGATATATATGACTTTCCATGGATCTATAATGCGAATGCTACTAAACCCAAAGAAGCCCTGGTTTTCATGTAAGAGGACCTATACGACTCAATAGTTCACATTATAGATCAGAGGGGGGGGCAAGAAGAGAATTCAAAAAAAAAAGAGAAGGAAAAAAGAAAAGAAAAAGAAACCAAAAAGCAAAGAAAAAAGAAAAGAAAAGATAAGGAAATCACAAGAAAAAGTAATCAAATCACCTCATTGCATGTAGGCCATAGCCACTACACCTAGGGATTCTCAATTTAGGTGCATTCGGTGGCTTTGGTCGGCCAGCTCCGTCCCTAATCCCCTAGCCCATTTTGATTCCCCATATCACGCTTAGGGCACATCAAGGGCAGGACATTCCTAGGGAGGTCACACTTGCCTATGGTTAGACCTATCTCCCTAAGCCTCACCCACAGCACCTCCCTTATGCACGAACTGGGTCCTTAGGTGTGGGACAACACCTAGGCTTCATGTGGCTAGATGGTATGGTAGCATGAGAACAATGGACCTCACGATAAGGTAGACACTCCCCCTAGGTAGTACACTTCTTTTCTTTTTTAGGTACAGACAAAGGCTGTAGAGACCACCAACTTCGGAGGCCCCGTCATCCACTCCAACCATTCTCGGCCTCCACCACCTCAACATTTTGATCAGCTTCTCTCGAATGACTAATCCCCAAGAGGCCCCATCATCAACAACTCACCAACCACCCTTCAGATCACTAAGTCCACATCAACACAGACATGAAAGTGCCATGGGACTGGCACTCATCTAGAAGGGGGTAATATTAACCCTAGTTCAAGGCAGAGAAAAAGAAGTCCAATAAATTCCAACTCCAAATGTGAACACAAAGGAAGAAGCAGGAAGGGAAACAACCAAAAGCTCAAGGGTGGCCTAAAAAGCTAAGTCAAAGGAAAAGTCACATTTTTAAATGCAAGGCGCCCCTAAAACTTTTGTAAAAGTGCACCAAGCTCCCTCCTGTGCAAATTGTAAAGGGTAGATGAGCGTAAGTAAAGAGAAAGCACAACTATAAGGGAATGGGAAAAATGGGACCTTGCCACAATGGCCAGTCATGTAAAAGGGATGGGTGCCCAAAGGGATAAAGGCTTTGTATATAAACTCTAAATTGAACGAGAAGCTTATTCTTTGGTGTGTGGCTAAAGTGGAATCTTCTTCTTCCCTTCTTCTCTCCTTCTTGCTTGCTTGTGTATGCTTGAGAGAGTGTGTGTGTGAGAGTGTGAGGGAGTGAGTGTGTGAGTGTGTGAGGGTGAGGGATCTTGGAGAAGAAGCTCTCCATCATCTCCTCTCTTCTTCTTCTCTTCTCTTCTCTTCTCTTCTCTCGTGCGCAACTATGGAGGATGGATCTTGGAGGTGGAGGCTTGAGGATGCTTGAGCTTGCATCACGAATCGTAGAGCTACCGGCTTATAGGATGAGGCTACTCATTCAAGCATCAAGGTAAGCTCACTACACCTCGGTAGGATCGAAGGTACATCGACTAGGTGAGAGATAGCCATTTGTGCTCGCTTGAAATGATTGAAGCAATAAGCGGTCCGTGGGTCTTGGCAGTTGAGCGTGAGCTCCCTCTACAACTTTCGATGATATTTCTTCAGAGGAGCTAAAAGTCTTTATTGATGACTTGGGGGGGCAGCCATCACAAGGGAGAGACACCTGATCAGGGTTTTGCATTGCTCTCAACCTAAGGAAATGCATCTTTGGAGTGCCCTATGGATTGCTATTGGGCCACATGTGGTTAGCTCAGCTCGTATTGTGACTAATCTTCAAAGATAAAGGTTACCATCGCTATGAGTTCACTATCTACTCCTAAAGAAGTGCATAACCTTTTATTGTCAGTTGAGTATTATCAACGATTTATTAATGCATTGGTTGAGACAATATTTCCATTAATGAATCTATTATCCTTTAACTGTTTGTTTGTTTGGAGTGATTTGTGTCAATTATCCTTTGAGGATATGAAACAAGAATTTGTAAAAGCACTAATCCTGAAAGCATCTAAAAGGGGTGAGATACTTTATATATTTTCAGCAACTATGATATATAGTATCTGTTATTTAGCCTTGATTTGGGAGAAGTGGTACCATCCGATATTTGCAAGTTGCACAAATTGGAAGTGTCTGATATTAATTATATCTACATGGAGAAACTGTGCCTTGGGATGATCTTTGCGGTGAAGAAATTCAGGCACTACATCTTGTATAAAAATAAAGTATTTTATACAAAGAAAAAGGGATTGATGCTATTGTTGAATAAGTTATAGCCACCTCATCACCTATAGTGAAGTGGTTGATTACTTTGCAAGAGTTCAACTATGAAATTAGGAGTAAGCTACCAAAGTTATAGGGTATCATTGAATGTCTTGTGGATTTCGGGGAGCCGAAGGAAGTCTTGGTTGAAGGAAGTGACCTCGAGGGTCTATTCAAAATTAATATGGTCTCCATTCCATCTTGGTATGTTGCCATAATGCACTATCTATCCCAGGAGAGGTTAGAGCCACTTTATCGATGGTGGTTGAAAAGAAGAAAATTAGATAGCAAGCCTTGAAATTTGCCTTGATCATCATAGAAACACTATATCGGCAAGGGATCAATGATGTTTATTTTGCTGATGTATCATGCTTGATGAGGTTTTGTTTATCTTGGAAGAGTGTCATGACTCCGCTTATGGAGGGCACTTTGCTAGACGGTTGATTGCACAAAAAACTTTGAGAGATTGATATTGGTGTGACTGTCCATTTTTCAGGATGCATTTGTGTAAGTCAAGAGATGTGATATATCTTACAGACATCACAATAGGGAGAATAGGCACCCACTAACTCCTATTATAGCTATACTATCATTTAAGAAGTGAGGCATTGATTTCGTTGGATCTATACATCCTTCGTCAATTACAGGAAATCATTATATCATTGTGGTGATAGACTATTTCATGAAGTGGTCTGAAGCTCGTGCTACGATGAAGGATAATGCCAAGGAAACAACTAATTTTATTTTGGAATATATTGTTTATCTTTTTGGTCCACCTAAGGAGCTTCTTTCTGATCCTGGGACACATTTTTTGAATAAAGTGATTGAAGCTTTGATGGAAGCTTTGAAGATTAAACATAATAAGATGACACCTTCCAATTCCAAGCTAATGGACAAGTAGAGAGTACTAATGCATCTTGTGGGGATTTTATCCAAGATTGTATCCGAAGGTAAGTGTGATTGGAATAAAAAGTTGTATGTGGATATTTGGACTTATAATATGACATGAAAAAGAGCTATGTGTTACATCTATTTTAAATTAATATATGGGAAAGAGTGTGATTTACCTTTAGAGATTGAGCTGCCTACAATAAGCTTCGCTTTAAACCATTCTTTGGGTGAAGAGAAAGCATTGCAAGAAAGGCTCACTTCCCTTGCACATCTTGACAATATTCGGTTGCAAGCCTTGTTATATTAGGAAGTAGGGAAGAAGTAGATGAACATAATTCATGGTCTTTGGGCTAATAAGTATAAATTTGCTAAGGGTCAATTGGTCCTATATTATGATGCTCGTCGTGAGCTCTTCCCAGGCAAGTTGGAATCCAAATGGGATGGTCCTTATACGATTGTTCAGATAGAAAAGAATGATTCTACAACCCTTTTAGTAGATTTATGAGAGGTAGAGTTTAAAACTAAAGTAAATTTCAATCAACTGAAGCCCTACTATGTATAAGGACTAACGTTGGACTTGTGCCTTTGCAGGTCCTTTAGGAATCAGCTTAAATTTGTAGAGGATACCAAGACTATTGGTGGACGGGGAAAGTCATTCGTTATCTTAAGCATCTATATTTAGACCAGCATTGACACCAAGGCAAAGTAATTTAGTGGAGTAATGGTTATCACATTACTGAGTGACAAGATGGATCTTTCATGTGGGATATTAAAGTCTATTGTCACCACTGTCATAGAGTTCTTACTTTTCAAGATTCAGAGGGAGAGAGAAACAAAGACATGGAGTTGTAATAGAGAGTCATGAACTCCCATCCTTCTCTTCTTCTCATTATTCCATAATGCTTACTTAAGTCTAGTCACATATAACTGAAAAACACACTAGGTCACTAATTGACTGTACCACACTAACTGTGGTTGAGTCTGACCAACTCAATTATTACAACACACATGGAGAGTGGCAGCTAAGACCACAACTATCTAGATAAAGTCGGTCATGTCGGTGATACTAATCACAAGCTTGATTCTCAACACTCCCCCTCAAGCTCAAGCTAATTGTTGTACTCCAAGTAGCTCCTTGAAATGCACAAACTTCTCTTTACCAAGTGATTTGTAAAGATATTTGCTACCATGTCTTCTATCTTCACATGGAGTAGATCAATCTTTCCAGCAAGTACCATCTCCCTGATAAAATGGTAATGAACTTTTGTGTGTTTGGATCTAGCATGATAGACGGGGTTGCTAGTTAGTATCACACTACTGAGATTATCACAATGTAATGTGACTTTGCTATCCAACTAAATACCTAAATCATGTAGCAGTTTCACAAGCCAAACTGCTTTGCATGCTGCTAAGGCTACACCCCTGTATTTGGCCTTCGTACTAGATAAAGCAATAGTCGGTTGCTTCTTACTACTCCAGGTGATCATACTACTACCCAGGATGAAGGTATAACCACCGATTGACCTCCTATCATAGACATAACTAGCCCAATCAACATCCGTATAACCTGTCAAGTCGAATGATTTTCCATGCTCATAAAATAGCCCATAATTAGCAGTGCCCTTCATATACCGCATAATCCTCATGACTGCATCTAAGTGTGGCTTACGAGGTTTCTGTATAAACTGGCTAATCAGTCCCACTGCATAACTCAAGTCAGGATGGGTAATAGTAAAGTAAATCAGGATTCCCACCATCTGTTTGTACATAGTGACATTCTCGATCTCAGTCCCAACATCAACTACAAGTTTGACATTTTGATCCAATGGTGTTTCCATGGCTTTACACTCCATCATGCCATATTTCAACAACATATCATGAGCATACTATTTTTGCAATAGCCATATACCTTGACGCGTAGACACAACCTCAATCCCGAGAAAGTACTTCAGCTCACCAAGATCCTTGACTTTGAATTTAGCCTGTAACATTGCTTTAATTTCAGCAATCCCATGATTATCATCTCCAGTGATGATCAAATCATCAACATAAACCACCAGAAAAACATAACCATGCTTTGTCTTCTTTGTAAATAGGTTGTGATCTGCATGACCTATTTCAAAACCAAGCTATTGCAAATAAGTTTTGATGCGAGTATTCCATGCTCTCGGTGCCTGTTTCATCCCATACAAGGCCTTTTTCAGCTTACACACATTTGTTAGATAGTCAGGGTATACATAACCCTCAGGCTGCTCCATATACACCTCTTCAAGAAAGTCACCATTCAAGAGTGCATTTTTGACACCCTTAGAAGTCGCTAATGCAATGACTATTTTCACCGTTTCCATCTTGGCAACTGGGTTGAAAGTTTCCTCATAATCTAGGCCATACTACTATGGATATCCCTTTGTAACCAGCCGGGCTTTATACCTTTCCAACGAACCATCTGACTTGTATTTCACTTTGTAAACCCATTTGCAGCTAATGGGTACTTTGCATTTAGGCAGATGGATCAATTCCCATGTCTCATTTTCAGCCAATGTTGCATATTCATCATCCATGGTGGCGGCACACCAATTCTCATATGTAATTGCCTCACCAAACTTCGTATGCTCTCTGTAGCTTGACACTTTAGTTATATATGCATAATATCTAGTTGAATACCCAATGTGTGTTAGCCTATCAACTAGTTTTCTTACCCTTTCAGACCTCCATTGTGCACTCTGGGCTTACCTCTCATGAGGTAGCACATATATGCTTTGCCTTGCACCAGCAGGCATCATAATTGATGGTATGCCCAATTCATTGTCAAGACTATCACTTGTTGCCAGGTGACTCATATCCAGCTGTAAGTGGGCCAGTCACATCTTCAAACATCTTTTCTTTGCCTTTATCCAATCTCCCCCTCACTGACATATCCCTATCAGTGGTGGATGTAGTAGCACGACTATGGAGTCGTCCTGCCCAAGGACTAATAGTAGATGGACGTGTCGGTCCACTCATAGATGTACTAGCTGAAGGATAATTCTCAGCATAAGTAGGGCTGGCTGGTCCATCAAAGACCACTACATTTGGATTACCATACCATGAGGCTAGCTCATAAAAAACTACATCCTTGTTGCTGGATTAGGGTTTCTCGAGTGGACGGATCATAGTATTTGTAAGCCTTTCTCTCCTGTGCATAGCCAAGAAAAACACTTTTGACAGCTTTTGGGTCTAACCTCTTTCTCTTTTCATCAGTCACATGTATGTAGGCAATGCAATCAAATACTTTTAGGTGACTAATGTGGAGCTTGTGTCCATACAGTTTCTCATACGGAGTCAAATCATAAACCCCAGCTGTAGGTGTTTGGTTTAGCACATAAACTGCAGTAACCACTACTTCAGCCCAATAAGCATTTAGCAAATTCTTTTCATTAAGCATTACCGTGGCAGCTTTCATAAGCACCCGATTTTTTCTCTTTGCCACATGGTTTTGCTGAGGTGTGTAACTCCATGTGAACTGCCTTTTTATGCCATATTTAGCAAGGTACATGTCAAACTCTCTAGATACATATTCTCCACCTCCATCAGATCTCAGACATGAGAAATAATAGCCAAGTTCATTTTCAACATGCTTCTTAAATTCCTTAAAGACATTGAGAACCTCATCCTTATGCTTTAGAATGTATAGCCATGTGTATTGTTGAAATCACCAATGAAGGATACATAATACCTGGCACCACCAAAAGACACATTATGGGCAGGACCCCATACATTTGAATGTATCAATTGCAAAGGCCGAGAACTATGTTTGACATGTCTCATGAATGGGAAGAGCATACATGTCCAAGATCATTGTACTTGAACTTCAGTAAGCGAAGTATAACCTCTTTCTAGTGCGTAATTTTTAGCTTTTGTACATTAATGTGACCAATGCATTTGTGCCAGATTTCTACATCTCAAAAACTACTCCATTATCATGGGAAAACATTGCTGCCTTCAATTCCGGGATAGATGCATCCAAGGTAAACATTTCTCTATATCTCTTGCCTTTGGCAAACAATTTATAGCCATTGCCATACTCTTCAATAAAACAACCATTCTTGTTGAATCTGACTTACAAATTCTGTTCTGCCATTTGTCCACAGCCATTTGTCCAACTGACAGTAAATTCTTGGTAATAGAAGGTACATATAGTACATCATGTAGGCTCTTCTTTCTGCCATCAAGCATGAGTAACGAAACCACACCTGTATACTAAATATCATGCTATGTATCATCACCACTACATACAAATCCACGAGACCCTGCTACTAAATCATCAAACCATTTGCCATGAGGAGTCATATGAGTGGATACTCCTGAGTCTATGTACCATTCTATTCTTTGCCTTACTTAGGCATATTCTTTGATACATGTTGCATAGCAAACAGCCTATCTCCTTGGTCATCGTGAGTACCACTGGAAGATGCATAATGTCCATGTTTCCTACCTTTTGACTTCATATTAGCTTGATTTTTATGGCAATCCTTCATGATATGCCCATATCTTCTGCAATAATGATAGTCTTTATCCCTATTAGACTGCTCATGTAACTACTAGGAGCAACCTCTGCCTCTAGGTGATCTCCCCCTTGCCTCTAAAGGCTCTAGATCCTCGTTGTCCTTGTGTATTTGAGCCATGCCAAGCATTTTGCTACTGATTTCCATGTGTATTTTGAGTGTCTCCTCAACCCTGAAAAGCTCCGTAAGCTTTACCACCTCTAGCTCATTGATTGGAGTAAAATACAGTGTCTTTGCCTTGAGATGTGCTTAAACCTGTATTTAAGCCAAGCTTCGCTTCTTCATGTAGCAGCAGTGCAAGTAACTCATTCCAATTAAGGGGTTTTACTCTCACATAAATGGACATATCAAATGCCTTATACTCACCTAACCCATTCACTGTCACTACAATCATATTATCATCTGAAACACGAGATCCAATAGTAGCCAGAAACACGAGATCCAATAGTAGCCAGTTGGTCAGCTATGGTCTTTATTTCCGTCGTGTATGCTTGAATTCTCCTGCCATTCCAAGACATGATGTTGAATTGCTGCTTCAACTGTATCTTCCTTGCATGTGTGACATTACCATAATTCTTCATGAGTGCATCCCAAGCATCCTTTGAGGAATGGCAAACTGGTAATCTGCATAGCCATCGTATCAGAAATGCACAAAGAAAACCAATGCAGTACTTTACTAGCTCTTTCCAACCACTGTCGATGAGGTTTAGCTTCAGCCCTCGTACATAAATCCCAACAGCCTCTACCAATCAAAAAAAAATTCATCATGAACTTCCATAGAGCAAAGTTTTTGTTATCAAGCTTCTCCCACAATTTGAGTGATATTGTCAGCGCCTTGAGCATTTGCCATATTTGCAATTAAGCTTTTCAATGCCATATGCAATATGTAAAAGTGCTTGACTCCCTGCAGTCCAGGAATAGACTTTCTGCAGTTCAAGAATAGTCTTCCTGCAATTCAAGAACAATTTCATGTAGTGCAAGACTAGTTTCATGCAGTTCTTCAGGTATTGTTTCTTGACAACCTGCTTGAATAGACTTTCACTTTTTAAGTGTTAATCAACTCCTAAACATCATCACATTTAGCAATAAATATATCATGTTGTAAACTACATTCCAAAAATGAAAAAAACACAGTCAATTATGCATAAACCAAGCTCAAATTAGTTCAAAACATTCTATGGTAGTGGCAAAACATCTAGATGTAGTGGCATTTCAAATAGACAACATATGTCTGCATTGTAGACATGTAGGTGTTCATGACAATCAATGATAGACAACAATTTGTGTATAACCAACAGTGTTTTCTCTACTAAAAAAAGAGTATTCAAACCTCAAAACAACCCCAAAACATCTCATATAGTTGCCACTCTATGCAAGAGTTAATACATGTCCAACTGGTCAAAATAGATTGCATGTATGTCAAGTAAATATGATAGGTATCCTTCCTACAAACAATAACTAGTCAATACCATGGTATAATCAACAACAAATAAATCCAAACTTTAGGCTTTCAGCACTCACAATATCCCGAAAAGCATATACTAAAGTGGTATGATCCAATCATTTGTCAGTAGTAAATAAGTGTCATAGATACTTCAGCCCTGTAGGTATATTGTTTCAAAATTTAGGATAGTAACCAGTTCACTATTTCTAGTCTGCAAATAAGCTCCAAAACTGAGCATTTAATACTCCAATATTATGACCATGTATACATAAGTGTTGCTATACCACTTGCCAAGCATCTAGGATGATTGTTTGGATCATTCTTAAGCCTTTCTTGATCAAACAATGCCATGTTTTAGTATTGGAAATTCCAAGACATATTTCAACTTGCATTTAAGATAGATTTTAGCTTGATATTACCATTTAAATCTCAGTGTTGAACTCTTCAAAGCCATGCCAAAATGCATGAGGCTAAAGGCATATACATTGCCAAGCATTAGTAGACATTAGTAGAGGTTAATATAGCTCCCAATGAGGTAGATGTATGTCGTCCTTGTATAATTAATAGTAGACATGCTCTGTTTTCCAACCAATGTTTGATTTGAACATCCCACAAATAAGTTGAGAACCAAGGTACCAATGCTATGAATATTTCTTCAATCCCTAACAAGTTGTTTATCAATAGTAGAGTGTGTTTATGGCTATTAATGTCTAAGTTGGAGTAGGAGAAGATGACCAACAAACTAGCACAATCTATGCATGTCACGTTTTTTACCTTGCTGTTGGTTTTTCCTTCAATGCTCATGCAACAGAGATCATTCAAGCGGCAGAGAACCCCTCTAGGAAGCCTCAATAGGCTGTAAACTGATAAACCATAAGAAACATACCTTCCAACTGATCCAATGGGCTGCCAACACATAAACTTTTGCAGGTCATAGTGTAGCTCCTGACTTCAAGCTCTAGCTCTTGCAATGTTGCAGGTCATAGTGTAGCTCCTGACTTCAAGCTCTAGCTCTTGCAATGTTGATGCCAATGCCATTACCAATCCCTCAAGCTTCAAGCTTTGATACCATGTTCAAGATTCAGAGGGAGAGAGAGACAAAGAAATGGAAGTGATAGAGAGTCGTGAACTCCCATTGTTATCTTCTTCTCATTATTCCATAATGCTTACTTAAGTCCAGTCACACATAACTGAAAAACACACTAGGTCACTAACTGGCCATACCACTAACTGTGGTTGAGTTTGATCGACTGAGTTATTACAACACACATGGAGAGTGATAGCTAAGATGACACCTATATAGATAAGGTCATTCATGTCGGTGATACTGATCATGAGATTGATTCTCAACACTTACTAGCATCCCTATATTTTGATGGAGCTTCTCGAGGATTTGCTAAGCATGAGAGCGTTGGGGTTGTCATTAAAGACCCCCATCATCGAGTGGTTCTAAAAATGGGAGTGTATTTAGACATTCATTTTATGAATAACATGGTGGAATACAAGGCCTTGCTGATGGGGTTGAATCGGACATGGTGGTATTCGTCGGTTATTGGTGAAAGGTGACTCACAATCAGTGATCAACCAATTGAATGGAACCTATAGTGTGAGGGATCCCATTCTAAGGATGTACCATCATGCAACCTTGGACACACTTGACAATGGAATTTCTTTGCAGACTCCCTAACCAATTTTGCCTTTGTTGAAGATGTCTTTCTTAACTATGATCTTGAAAGGCCTTTACAATTGCCTCCTAATATTAGTCTAGGACTACTGTGGGGATTGCTTATTGACATGTCCTATTTTGGCTATCGATTGGTTAGTATGGGTATGAATCAGATAGCGCGATTAACTATCTTTCTATTTTTCTCAATGGTATATTTGTTGGACACCCCTTACCATTTATGCAGGGGATTAGCTAATAATTTGATGCATTTAGTGTAGGGCCTAAATGGCCATCGCCTTGGTCTAGTTTTGTGCTTCAGTATAGTTTATGTGGATATCAAGGGTTTTTTTTTTAGCAGCAATAGATTGCTTTTGTTAAGCCAAGAGGGCCCTTTGTTTGTGCAGAGAATTGTTTGATTTTGTTAGGCTAAGAGGGCCCTTTATTTTGTAGTGAAATGGTTTATATTGTTAATCTAAGAGAGCCATTTGTTTGTCTAGTTCAGATGTGATTAATGATTTATTTTAAAAGTAATGCATTTAAAAAAATCATCAGAGCACCTACAGAAAGCCTCTTGCTATGTCGAAGCTTTTTGTGGCCAAGTCCGGGTGATGTCTTTCCTTTACGAGTAGATTAGATGTGTTTGGGGAGGTTTGAGCATTTTTCCGCCTCTTGTAAAGACATTGTTGAGAACTCTAAGAGTTGTTTTGAGGGTAGTCCTAGTGACCCTATTCTATTAGCTTACTAGGTAGCAATTTCTAGGATTCCCTATTAGTTGTGAGGTAGCTAGGGAAGCCTACCAAATAAAAGATAAGAAACAATGAATATATCTTAAATATATAAGATACAAAGGTATGTAAAAAGGGATTCTAACCCCTGAAATAAGAAAATAAAGAAAGAAAAATTCCTAGTGCAAATGATTATTGCCTTGTGAAGGCTTGGTAGGTTACTGGGGATGAGTTTGACCCATGGCCGATACCTTGTCTTCCTAGAGGTGGCATTTATTCTTAAAAAAATAAGGATGGTTGGAGTAAAAACAAAAGTGAGCAGAAGAAAAAAGATTTGGTATTGCCAGAGCGAGATCTTGGTAGGTTCTTGGGTACCAAGATAAGACCTAAGATTAATGTCCTGTTCTCCTTGGGTCACAATACACTCAGCTCCCTTCTTTTTACCATGTTCGAGTATAAATTATTGAAGGAAAAATGTGGTAAAATGAAAAATCTGTGACTTTTCATAGGAGTCCTCGCCTAGTAGGAGTTCCTAGTCTAGTTGTCCTAGGTCAGGTAGACAGGTTAGACCACTACTTAGGATGACTCCTTTGATAGCTTTTTAAAGCCATTCTGTGTTGGAGCAATTGGATATTAGTGACTAACCCTAGATCTATGTCAGGCTATGCTTGGCCTATCCCTTGTGGAATTCATGCCTTAATTTTGTCAAGGGATAGGATGAGAGCTGTGTTTGTGCTCTAGTGTGTATTTTTATTTGTAGCAACTTGATGCTCTTTATGGTTTCTATATATGAAAATCAGTTTGTGGGTTTGACAGACTGAGTTGCCCTATCTCGTGGTCACCAATGAGAGTTGATTTTAAAGTTGAAATCCAAGTGCAAAGATAGCTCAAGACCCATAAAATAGAAATTTTTGGTGCAAAATAGAACGAGCCTGGACCTAAGGAGCTAGAGTTTTTCTAGATGGATTTTGATGCCAAGAATCTAATATAAGTGTCTGTTCTTGATCAGAGCCCATTTGACCTCCATTTAATGGGTGCAAGGTTTAGCGTTATGAAGTAGCTACTAGATCCAAAAGTTGGAAAGCACATGACAAAGGCCAAGGTGATAGATTTCAATGCCAGAAAGCTGCCATTCAGTCGAATGGTGATTTTTAGGTTGTTTCCCCTTTGTTCAGGCTAGAACCACTTGCAAACAAATGTGAACATGTGAATTTGAATTAGATAATTTAATGGTTTAAGTGTAAACATGATTAAAAGAGAGCAAAAGCTCAAAAATCTATCGAGATGGGGAGGGGTGTTTTTTTTTTGCACCCCTTAATTTTTTTAATTAAAAAAAAATCATGCATCTTTGCATTAGTCCACCATCTTGAGGCATGAGATCTCTCAAATCTTCACTCTCCAATGCACCAGAATGTATGAGAAATGATGTCACGAATAAAAGTATTCAATTTTTCTCTTTCTCTCTCCTATTTCTCTCTTCTCCTTGTTCTTATTCATATGGCTACATATGAGAGAGAGAGAGAGAGAGAGAGAGAGAGAGAGAGAGAGAGAGAGAGAGAGAGAGAGAGAGAGAGAGAGAGAGAGAGAGAGAGAGAGAGATGATTTGATGAATCAAGGATGGACGATAGTTTAAAAGTGTAATGTCACATGGTTGAGAAAGAGCCTTTATGGCCTTAAACAAGCACCTAGGGAATGGTACTACAAGTTTGATACTTTTATGCATTCACAAGGATATAGACACAATGCTATGGATCCATGTTTATACACAAAGAAGGCTCATGATGGCAGCCTTATGTTTTTGGTACTCTATGTGGATGATATGCTCAATGCTGGGAGAGCTCATGATGAGCTAGATTCCTTGAAAACTTAGCTCAAGAAGAGATTTGAGATGAAGGATATGGGATATGCCTTGCATTTTCTTGGGATGTACATTACACACAATCACTCTAAGGGGCTCCTTTATCTATCACAGAAGGAGTATATCCAAAAATTCATTGAGCGATGTCGTATGCAAGACAGTAAGCCTATTGGCTATCCTCTACCTTCTCATATGAAGGTTAGTTAGGATTTTTCACTGTTTGATAAGTAGAAGGCTGAGATGGCCAAGATCCCTTATACCCCCATCATGGGCAGTTTGATGTATACCACGATAGCCACTCATCTTGACATAGCATTTACAGTGGGAGTTGTAGCCTGCTATATGGCTACACCTAGTAGATGGCATTAGGATGCCATCAAGGGTATCATGAGATACCTGAAGGGCACAAAAACTATGTGAATATGTTATTGTGTCCACAATATAGGAGTCGTGGGGTACATTGACTTTGAATATATAGGACATGTAGACATTAGGAAGTCCACATATAGCTATGTCTTCACCTTTGCTAGAAGTGTTGTTTCCTGGATGCTTAAGGTGTAGAAATACATTGCCCTCTTTTTTTATTGAGGTCGAGTATGTTGTAACCATTGAGGCTTACAAGAAGGCTCTCTGGTTAGGCTGACCTTGGTATTATTGATGTGGTCTCTACATTGGATTCGGATTCCATGAGTGCTATCCAACTAGCCAAGAATTCAGTATTCCATGCAAAGATGAAACACATTGAGGTATTCTATCACTTCATTAGAGAGGTTGTTGAGGACAGGTTTGCTGACCTTGTTAAGATCTCAACATCATATTAACTAACCAAAATCATGCAAATCTGCTCTTGAAAAATCTCTTAGCATAGCATTTTGCCTTCCTTAGGAAGTTGATGTGCATTGGATGAGATGATATCTTTTCTCATCCTGTTGTACTTATTCACATTTATACTGTATCACTTTTTTCTTGTTCTCTCCTCAATATGGGTAAATTTTCCTTTAAGTGGGAGGTTGTTGGGGGTAAAGACACCTGTGCCTAGCCGCCCATGTATTACTACATTGACAGTACTCAGACACGTGTACACTACAAATGGTAGATGCCCATTACTATCACTTCATTTTTTATTCTTTCAGTGATATTTGAATAAAGGAAAGGCCATTACACATTGTGACAGTTGGAGTTCCCACATCTTGTATGTGTGTGTGTCTCTCTTGCTCTTGCTCTTTCCACCGTTGCTCTTGCTTCCACTCACATGCTTCCACTCTAGGCTCACTCCCTTCACTACCTAGTATCACAAATCCTTATATATATTTTTGAGTAGCTCATGATGGTGGACACATATAACAGATTGCTATCTACTCTCAAAGAAGATGATCAAGTAAGTGGAGGCAAGACAATTGAAAATGGAATAAAGAAGAGGATGGATAAAAGTATAAAGCAATATGTAAATCATTTTTGCATGTTGCACCATGCATCCATGGAGAAGTGGCTCACTAGATACAAGACTGGTACAATTAAATAAGAGGTAACAAGGTTAGAGTTTTGACATAGTACACATCAATGGTCTATTTAATACTTTGATGTCCTAGAAGAGGAACTCCCATGGTTCATGCTACGAGGCTACTACATAAACCATTAATTGAAGTGTCACATGAAGGTGAGATAGTGACACAAGAGGAGTGGGAGTTCTTTATGGGATATAGTTGAAAGGTAAGCATGCACTTATATCCTTATTTTCTTCATCAATGAGTGATAACTGGCTTTGTCTTGAATCCATAGTATAGAGTTGTGGCGTCATGGCACAGTTTAAATAAGAAACTTAATGCTAAGCCATAGATTCAAAGTGGTAGAGATGGAATCTTTTAGTGGACTATCGCAAGTTTTTCACCATCATATTTGATATTCAACGGTTCAATTTTTTTTTGAAAGTAGTGGGGACCATTGTTTCTTAAGGGCCATCTGGATTCATGGAGATGGATTTGAGAAGAAGTGGAATGATGTGTGAGACATGTTTGTCTTGTTGAAACATTGCGAGGAAGTGGGAGTCCTTTTTTCAAAAATAGCTATGAAGATTACAAATATTGTTTGATGACGATTGATTCTTGACTATCCCACAACACGGGTAATCTTTTATTGTAACCTACAACAACCTCTATAATTGTATGTTGTATGTGTAGTAGCTTGGACAACTTGATTATATGAGGGAAGAATTGTTCCCTGCATGGAGGAAGAGGGTATGCAACAAGTAGAGAAGAAAGGTATGCAAGAAGTGAAGGGCAATAAGGGATTGCAACAAGTGCAGGAGATAGGTTTAGGACATCTAGCATAACAAGTGGAGGAGATAGGCATGCAAAAATTCTTTGAGAAGAATGAAGTAAACTTCTCTTCTTGTGGAAACCTTTGCATAGATCCTTTGGTATATATCGAGAGCTATACCAATATGAATTTATAGAGCCCTATATGAGTTTTTGTTCACGAGAGTGTCTTGTTACAGTCCTCGTTTATCACCCATGTTGGTACTTCATTACATTACATGTTTTTATCTTTTGCACTAATATATATATATATATATATATATATATATATATATATATATATATATATATATATATATATATATATATATGTGTATATATATATATATATATATATATATATATATATATGTGTGTGTATATATATATATATATATATATATATATATATATATATATATATATGTATGCTTTTTATTATGCTTCTCTTTTCCAACACATTGGACTAACTAACATTTCTATTGTTTGTGCAAGTCATCACACTTGATTGTGGGGGCATCATGAGTTGATAGTATATAGATGAGGAGTTTAATGACATTTTTGCATATATTTCTTCGAATCAAGTGGTTTGTTTCAAAAAGAGAGTGCTCACTTCTTTATCATTTTCAACATCATCATGTTCTACCTTGGTATACTACGAGGACATAGGTGTTATGATCTCTTCTCGTCAATAGAATGTTTTAGGGTTATCTACATTGTCCATGCCCATAAGAAATACCTTCCCTAGTATGCCTAGATTTGCTCGACCATTTATCGGTCACACTCATGAGGATACACCTGCTACATAGGGTATTTCTATATATACTTCATCATACACTCTTGGATTCAATAAGGCTTATATTATTAGGATTGTTCCACTAGGTTTCTACTGCTAAGGTGATGCACAATTAATAAGACAGAGGATTAGCTGGAGGGTAGAATTGTGCATCACATTAGCATTAGTGGTTGGTCTATCTATTTGAAAGATTTTGTAATCTCAAGTTATTTTATTACTGGATATTCACTCTTTTCCATATTACTTTATAGTATTGATGTGGTTCTAATAGTGTTTTAAAATGTTCTTTGGTGCAATATTCCATTATAGATTGGCAATCCAGTAGGCTTGAAAAAACATATCAGGAAATGTAGCATGGTATGACCACTCTCGTTGATAAGTTTGATGTGTGTGATGCATCGATGGGACATGTCTATTTTGATAGTCTAGCAAATGTATATTTTTCACTACATTACGTCTAACTTTGCATTAATGATTGATTGTGTTATCAAAACCCTTTTGAGGAGTTGTTGCAATACAATGAGCCGCCTCGCAGTCCCTTGCTAGATATTTTTGGAGTGTGACTACCTCATGCACTCCCTTATTTTTTTCATCGTGTTCTATCCTCTCCCCTCCATAATGTGAGGCCTTATGTTTATGCTGTTGTTTCTTTTTGGGTCATCATCACTTATGAGATGATGATAATGATGTTCATTGTATGTGGCTTATATATTGTATGTTGACTAATGTTTATTTTGTGTGTGTCTTATGGTTGATCTACCCATTATCTACAATATGATTATACATACACTTTTTGCTATTGACAATGGTCGACATGTACACATTGTACAAATTTCTATCAACATGTCTTGTATTTTCTTTTATTCAAGTGTTTGCAATGTGTTGAGTAATGTAGTCTCTAAAATTTTAGTAATTGGGACACTCAACTATAATAATGGGAAGACTTGGTTGTTAGTCCAATGTTGCTAGAAGGGTGGCAAAGTTGTAAAGCCCTACCACCACTTGTTTTTTTCCTATAACAAACATCATTATTAGCATTAGTATTCTATACTATAACCATTGATATATTGAAGGCATTTTTTCTCAATTAATTACATCATTGTGGACTATGCATGGGCATGGATTCAAACCCCTGTATTATTATTGCAGAGTGTGTGATTTTAAATCACCTTTGACTATCTATAAAAAAAAAGGTAAATTGTTTTATGTATATGAATTTAAAATTTGACCAATTGACTAACTAAATGATAATTGCAAAGGTGAAAATTTGTTTTGGCAATGCGCTTTAATCTCATGATCCTGTGTTGAGGGAGAAAGCATAGTCTCTTGCTACAAATCATGAGATGAAGCCATTGTTTCTTAATTGTTCAACTACTAGCCCCTTTAGTCTATGTACTAGGATGTTTATTATTGGAGAATGAATGGCTTTATTATTGAAGCATCAAGAGATGGAACTCCATATTCGGGATTTTGGGAGTTTCCCATCAATATGGAAAAACCAAATCAAAATGGATTTCATGAATTTTTGGAATTTCATTAATTTGGAATTTGGTGCAATTGAACATATTACTGCTTATGGTTGTTTCCAAGAGGTTGAAAAAAACTCAAAAAGGTGGTGTTAATAAACACCTTAGATTTTATCTCCTTGAAAATATTCAAGGAAAATCTTCAGTCGATGGATTCTTATAGACTTTCTTTGGCCTTCAATACGACCTTTAGGGGAATTTTAAAAATTTTGGGAGATTTTGTACCTTTCTTCATCCAAGAGAAGACAATGCTATCTATTGTTTCCCATCGTTCAGGATCTTTTTTGTTGCACATCCAATATTTATCCCAACAATTAAAATACACCTTTTGCATCTGTAGCATTTTGACAACTACAGACTGGTGCCCAATATTGTATATGTACCTTGCTGAAGTTTTTGGATTTTCTAATTGTATTGACCTCACTTTGTGCAACACCAAGCCATATTGGATATATTCGATCTGAAGGTCTAACAAGCACAAAGTCATCTTTCTTAACATCAAGCATTGGTTCAAATGCATGTTTGGGTCGTTTGCTCAGAGGACCACAATAGTGATCATTCAACTCTTCCAATCCAATAAAGTCATTTGCATTATCTACATCTATATTGGTTACATCACTTTGTGTTCTTGGCCAAAAATCTATGAAAAATAAAGACATTTGGAGTTTAAAGAGCGTAGATCATATGTTTCCAATAATCAATCACTGGTGTTATAAACTTTGTGAACTCTGCTTCAGGTCCTTGTACATTTGACAATCTTTCCCAATACTTCAAATAATCTTTAAATCCACTTACTACTTCTTGATGATTCTTAATGTACTCAAACATGGGCAGCAACATTGGAACAACCTTCGGAAGAGTAGACTTTCCTGCAAGGTCTCTCTTCCATAATTCAATGCCACCTTCTCTTGGTAACCAATCTGAGGACTTTGGATGCATCTTGTATTGCATGATAGCTGTATCTCCTTGCATATAAAACCAAAATTGAAGAGGTTTTGAGTGACCAACAAGTATATTTTGGAATCACACAAGTATCCCTCAATGTATCTCTTAAATTCACGCACATGTGTCAATGAGAAAGGTGTAGGACTTGTCATCTGGCATGATTGAAAATGTTGCATAAGATGAGGAAAAGTGAAGGTCATACTTGTCCTTAGCTTCTCTGAAAATTTACTGAACATTGCATTGATGTCTTCATGTGTATGACCCACCATGAGAAACCCAAGCTAGATCATCTTGAATGTTCCTCATGCAACAAGCAATGATCGATATGCAAAGAGATAGCAATTTTTATTTTCTGATCCGCAATTATCAAGTTGAAGTAGTAAGTTCTCTGGCAATCATTTGAAATTATGATGGCCATCCTGCGGTGTATTATCTTCCATGCATGATTTATTTTATGCAACACCTTGACGGTGATTTAGTGCTTTTTTCGAGTTGAGGGCATTTAGTAGCACAGAGGTTGATCTCGACATTCCATCTACTTGTAGATCACCATTTGCATGCCTATGTAGTCGCTCCAAGTTCCTAAAGCACAATGACAATGAGGCAATTGTGAAGTTAGGATCATGAGGCCATAGACCAAGTGAGAAATGCCCATATCTACCTTCTCCATGTCCATGTGTAATCATGCCTATTAGAAAACTGGTAGTTGAGTAGATATTTCAATCTCTTTTGATCGAAGCCTTAACCTAGGGATAGCTGTCTTTTGTTGGTCCATTTTATCATGTATGATGCATAAGTTTTTATATGGATCTAATGCTGAGGCCAAGCGCCAACTATAGTATATGTTCTGACAACTTTGTTGTTGTAGCATGTGACATTGACGCTTCTTTAGAAGCACATTTCACTCTTGAAGAAACTTTGTTGCTGCAAGTTGCTCTTTGATCTCTGAGCAAATACTACATTTGGAGAACTCACTTGTCTTTGCTAAGGTTACATGCTTGAACTCTGTGTTCCAAATATGATTGAAGGTGGACAAGGACATTTTCTTACATCCAATACCACTCAATGTTGTATTTACTTCTGCCCATATATCTACCTACTTGTAAACATCTGGGATGACCAATTGTGTCTCCCTTGATCCATCTTGCATTGTTTTGCTCTTGTGTGGCATTTGATCTGCATTCTTCTTAACAAAGTCTTTAAGGATGGCTCTTCCCATCTTTGTGTGATCCCAAGTTGCTCTTATCACCCCCTTGTTTCCATGCATTGCCCTCCTCATGCCATGCTCAAATTGTATTTTATACCTGTAAAAAGATGTCTTTGGGATTCCATGAATCTCATACCATGCCCTTCCACATACCACTTGTCCATTGAAGATGAAGTTGTACAAGTGGTATGTGGAAGGGCATGGTATGAGATTCATGGAATCCCAAAGACATCTTTTCACAAACTATGGTCTTCAACATGAATCTTCAATGGACAAACTATGTTGAAGACCGCACAAAAATTGATTTTTTCGCAGAAACATAATCTTCATTGGCATCTTCCATGTTTTTGGTACAGAGATAAATTGCATGTATGATTGTTGTTGTAGTAGCAATGTTCCATCATCAAAGGTGACTTGTTTAATAGGCTATCTTTCCAAAGTGACACAGTGGAAGTTGTCATCTATGTATGTTCCTGTGGTTTGATCAAAGGCTTTATCTACCACCACAACAACATCCTCTTCTCCTACCAATTCAAAGTTTATCACACCATATGGAAAAGCCAATAATATAACCTCTGTCCCAACACATAGAGTGTTGCCTTCTGTCCATAACATCACTCTACATTCTCTCCACCTTTCATGAATGCTAAGCACATCAATATCCTTAGAAGGTAGGACATGGTTTGATTCATAATCATCTCCTCCGTTGTCATGAATTGTTATTGAGTTTGAAACAACCACCACATCTTTCTTTCCCCATTTTGCAAAACCACCTATAGCTTCATGAACCTTCTGTTAGATATGATCAATGCCCCACCCTCATTAGGTGCCACCAATGATCCATGGTGCTCAAAGTTGTAAGGCCCCCATTATGAGGAGAAGCCAAATGTGAGCCCGGACATTGGTTGAGTCCTGACTTGTATATCAAATGAGGTCTATGTGACTGGATGGCAAAAAGGTGACCATTGTGGGTCTAATCTTTGGGTTAGACAGATGGTTAAGCTGGTAGCAACTCGAGGCATATTGCATCGAGTTGCGGGGTAAGGGAGTTAAAAGGGGTCCCTATTGTGGGGTCTGGGGGCCGCGGAAGCGGCCCCACTGGGGGGTCCCAGGGGGGCCAGTGCCCCCCTTGGCGGGGGTCCGGGGACAGCGCCCCCGGCCCGATGGTAAAGGGAATATTCCCTGGAATAATACCTGGCTGACTAGTGGAGGCTCATATGGTAGGTCGGTCAGGCCGACCTAGTAGCCTTCGCGGGCTATAAAAGTTAAACCCCTTCATAGCCATCCATCACTCATCTTTCACCCAGTCAGAGTTGTTGTTCCAGCTAGCCTTAAGCTCTTCACCTATCTTCTGTCTAGATCACCATCTAAGCTTCACATAGTGGAAGCGCACGGGTGGATAGAGCCATCTTTGTATTAGTTGTTTGGAGTTAAAGATTTTACTGATTCTCCTCTTATCTGTTGTGTATTCTCTATCTCTTTCTCAGATTCTGTTCTTGCTGCACTGTATAATATTTTACATGGTATCAGAGCCCAGGGGGCTCTAGAGATCGGAGAGTGTGCAAGAGGCAAAGGCTTCAACAGTAAAGAGAAACTATGTCGACTTCCAAAAGCGGTTCGGGCGCATCAGGAAGTGGTGCAGGAGGTGGTGCTACTGTATCGGCTATTCAAACATTGAGGATTCGTCCACCAACCTTCAGCGAAGGCAGGTTAGATGGTACAAACTACACCTTGTGGAAGTTCAAAATTACAACTATTCTTGATTCTTCTGAGCTTCTGGAGACTATGCTAGGGACTGACGCAGAACCACAGCCTATCCCCGACCCATCAAATCCTAGTGTGATGATTCCTCTGAATGCAGATCTTCTACGAGCTTGGAAACGAAGGAATGCAGATGCATTGTGTGCCTTAGTTACAAGCTGTTCTGACAGTGTTCTGACTTTGATCTAACTTTGATTCAGCATACAACCAAAGCGTCAGAGGCTTGGAATGTACTAAGGAGTTAGTATGAAACACGAAACCAAACAAGGATTCAAAACTTGGAGAATCAACTAGCAGCAGAGAAATTTGCTGAAGGAGAGACCGTTGAAGCATTCATCACTCGGATTAAGAATCTCCGCAACCAGATGCCTGGCACTGGGATAGAAAAGACTAGCGAAGAGCTAGCTCGGAGGTGTCTTCGAATTTGTCCACAAAAGTTTGATGGACTAGTAATTGCCCTTAATACTCAGATGAGACCTCAAGCTTTGACTTTTGAGGAGTTTTGTGCATTATTAATGGAGGAGGAGTTGAGGCTGAAAGCCCGAGAAGGAAGCAACAATGGAGATGCTGCATTCTCTGCCAATGCAAAAGGAAAAGGTGTTTCCTCCACCAAAAATGATGGTAACAAAAAGAAGAAGGGAGGCAAGAAGAAGTTTCAATGAGAGTGCTTCTGCTGCAAGAAGAAAGGACATGCAATTGCAAATTGTCGTGTCAACAAGGCAGATGAAAAGAATGGTACCCTTAAAAGTAAAGGGAAAGAGACAGCCAATACGGCTGAAGCAAAGTTGGAATTATTCATGGCGACCATTGAGGAAGTGTGCTCCTCAGCGCAAAAAGAATCTACCACTGACTCATGGGTGTTGGATAGTGGGGCCTCTCGTCACATGACCAACAAGAAAGGTCTATACAGTTCTATGCAGCCTCTACAAGAATCCATCACTGTGACGGTTGGAAATGATGCTAAATGCCCTGCTACGGGCACAGGTACTATTTCTTTTGTTGATACAAATGGTGAAGTCAAAAAACTTTCAAATGTGTTGTATGTTTCCGAAATCAGGAGAAATCTCTCATCAATTGCTGCCATAACTGATCTTGTGTTGAGATGGCAAGCTCAACACATGTGGACATGGATGATGGACCGCCTGGTTAGATGGGTCCACACGTCTACACTTAGCACGTCGGTGGTCATTATAACTCTCACATGGCCACTGACTCATTACTTATTATATTCAGGTTGTTACACCTATTTACAGCTGGCATAGTTATAGCGCCATTCGACTAGGATAGTCGGTTATGCATTGTTTGACTTAGTAGGCCACTTTCCTTTTATGTTGTATCTTATCTATACTTTGTGTACATTGTAAAGTGTGTGAAAGAAGAAGAAGAAATCAGCAAGAAAACGTTTTGGCCTCCATCTCTCTTCTTGTCTCTTGAGTGAGCTTCTCCTTGTGCATTCTGTGTGTGTTCGGCGCAGCATCTTGAGCAATCCCCTCCACCACGCGATTCTTGACATCTTGGTCATGAAGTGAGGTTCAAGAAGACAGGTGCAGAAATTCTTGATAGTGCTGGCACAATTGTTGGCAAAGGAGAAAGAAGGAGCAACCTGTATGAGCTAAGTGCTCTTACAGCCACCGCTGGAGTGGGCACAAGTAAGCTTTGGCATAAAAGGTTTGGACATATCGGATTTGCAGTGTTGAAGGAGATGCAAAAGCAATGTATGGTTGCTCACCTACCTACAATAACTGAATTGAAGGAACCATGTGAAGCTTGTATGATGGGCAAGCAACAGAGAAATGCATTTTCACAAGAAAGCAAGAATAGAGCACAGGCTCCTCTAGAGTTGGTGCATGCTGACTTGTGTGGTAAGATGCCTACACAGGCCTTGGGGGGATCTTCTTATTTTATGTTGATTATCGAAGACTACAGTAGGAAGATGTGGGTGTACTTCCTTCGTGATAAGGCTCAAGCTTTTGGTAAGTTTAAAGAATGGCTAAAACTTGTTGAGAATGAAACAGGGAAAAGTGTGAAGAAATTTAGAACAGATGGTGGTGGTGAGTTCAACTCAAAGGAGTTTGAAGGATTTTGCAAGAGCAAAGGGATCAAGTGTCAATTGACGATGCCTCACACATCTTAGCAGAGCGGTGTTGTGGAACGTAGGAATCGCACCATTGTGGAGATGGCAAGGTGCATGCTAAAGGGCAAGGGATTGCCAAACCATTTTTGGGCTGAAGCTGTTAATACTGCAGTCTACATTCTAAATCGGAGCTACACAAAGGCTCTCAAGGGAAAAACACCCCATGAGGCTTACACTGGTAAGAAACCATCTGTCTCACATTTCAGAATTTTTGGATGTGAATATTTGTTAGATATGATCAATGCCCTACCCTCATTAGGTGCTACCAATGATCCATGGTGCTCAAAGTTGTAAGGCCCCCATTATGAGGAGAAGCCAAATGTGATCCCGGACATTGGTTGAGTCCTGACTTGTATATCAGATGAGGTCTATGTGATCGGATGGCAAAAAGGTGACCGTTGTGGGTCTAATCTTTGGGTTAGATGGAGTGGTTAAGATGGTAGCAACTCGAGGCACATTGCATCAAGTTGCGGTGTAAGGGAGTTAAAAGGGGCCCCTATTCCTTGGCCGACTAGTGGAGGCTCATATAGTAGGTCAACAGGCCGACCTAACGACCTTCGCAGGCTTTAAAAGCTAAACCCCTTCGCAGCCATCTCTCACTCATCTTTTACCCAGTCAGAGTTGTTGTTCCAGCTAGCCTTAAGCTCTTCACCTATCTTCTGTCTAGATCGCCATCTAAGCTTCACACAGTGGAAGCGCACGGGTGGACAGAGCCATCTTTGTATCAGTTGTTTGGAGTTAAAGAATTTATTGATTCTCCTCTTATCTGTTGTATACTCTCTATCTCTTTCTCAGATTCTGTTCGTTGCGCCGTGTAATCTACGATTTCTGCACCAACACCTGCCAAATCTGGCCCTTCCAATAAGAGTATTTCGTACCATCAATCTTAGTGATGTTGAAAATAGCATAATCAGTGGACGAACTGTCCAAATGCAGGCTGGAAGATGGTAGACACAATTCAAAACTACTTGTTGTTTCCTACAGAAAATGACAAAAAAATCACCAAAATCGAGGAAAAATGGCAAAGAAAGTGGAACCAAAGCTGCTACCCACCAAGTACTAGTGAAATTACATCATTTCAAAGTGTTTTGAGTCAAGAAGTACTTGAGGACTCTATGGTCACTATTTACTCTAAACTAGCTACCATAGAGATAATGGTGCCGCTTGTTAATGGCATAAAGGATGGCTAACATCTCTTGGTCATAAAGATTCATTTGCATTTCCTTCTTATCAAGCTTGCAACTCTCAAATGAAATTATACCATGGTCTTATAATAAAGTAGCACCTATACCCCTCCCATTGGCATCACATTAGATGGAAGACTCCTTTGAGAAGTTAGGGTATACTAGGATGGGGACTGAAGTGAGAATTTTCTTCAATTGATTAAAGCTATGATTAGCTATGTCATCCCAAAAAATTACTTCTTTCTCATTAATCTATCTGTCGAGGTTCACTCACAATGTGGCCCAAGTACTCTACTGATCTTTGCATGAATACACACTTATTCTCCTTAGCAAACAATCTATGCTCTCTTATTATCTCAAGCATTCTATTGACATGTGATAAGTACTCTTCCAATGAATTATTATAAATAAGAATATCATTAAAGAATATGAGCACAAACTTGAAAAGAAAAGGCTATAAGATTTTATTCATGAGGCTCTAGAAAGTGATAGGGGCATTCATTAGGCCAAATGACATCACAAGAAAATAGTAAATCCCATGATTAGTCTTGAATGCTATCTTTATCTCACTACCCTCTCTCATGTGATTTTGAAGATAGCCAGATCTCATGTCTATCTTAGTAAAATACTTTTCCTTTTAGCTCATCAAGCAAGTCATCATTCTTAGGGATGGGGTACATGTTCTCGACAGTGATTTTATTAAGATCTCTATTGTCAATGCACATTCTAAAGGAACTATACTTCTTGTTGACTAATAAGACTACTAATGCCTAATGAGAAGAAGTCGGCTCAATAAACCCCATCTCAAACAACTCCTTTGACCTTCTTAGCAACTTCTTCACACTCCAATTTTTGAGAGCATGTAATGGGGCTCTAAATCAATGGGGTGATCTGCCTACCTCTTAGGAGGGAGGGTTGTAGGCATCTTAAACAAATCCTTCTACTCTTCTAACAATGTTTTCAATGCTAAATTCTTGCCTAATTTGGAGGACTAATTTCTGACTTCTTTATTCAAGTGTAAGACAAATATTTATGAGCATTTCTTAAATTCTCTCTGGAGTTGTTTAGCTATCATAAGCTAAAAATCCGCATTATCATGAACCCCCTCTCATCTTATGAGCTGCCTCTCTATGAATAACTTCATATATAACTAAGAGAAGTCCGTAGCAATTTATGCCCAAGTGTTTCAGCTAATCACATCTCAAGACAACATCAATGGGGACCATTTTGAGTGCAATAAAATCTATAGATGCATATAATTCTCAGTCAAACATAGGGCTACTTGAGACCATATTTAAGTGTTGATTTTCTAATTACCATTAGCCCTTGTACTTTCAGGGGATGATGTAATTGCGTGGGAAAGCATTTTAGTCTATCAATGGCTAATTTATTTGCAAAATTGTGGGTATTGCGGCTATCCAGTAAAATGAAAAGATTCTTTCCATTGATTTCCCTTGAATGCATAGTGTGCTAGGCTCCTAAAGCATGTCCATATATCCATAGATATGGAGAAAATAGAAGTGGTAGCCTGTAAGGATATAGCAGAAGAAATCCCATTGAGGCCAAAAGGCCCAAGTGAAAAGGGAATCCGTTAGACCTGTAGCTCTGGCTCAAAATACTCCTCATACTCATAATTATCAGCATGTACCATGGTATTTAACCAATTATTATTATAGAAAGCATGCTAACCAAGCATTTAGAAAGCATATTTTTTGATTTTTTTTCTTAGAAAGAATGCTTTATATATGCATACACCATTCATTTTTCAACCATTTTAAAATGAAACTTATCGTAAAATATTTCATAAAATCACTTTATTTTTTATTATTTCAAAATCGCTTAGGCAACCTCTTGATGCTCCACATAGCCACTAACAATGACCTTCATGCTCCCTCTCTCCATTGCTTGCATTAGATCATGCTTTGGTACCCCTTTCTCCTCTCCCTCTCAACCCATATGAACATCCACTATGAGGAGAAAGGAGGAGGAGAAAGAAACACTCAAAACTAATCTTTTCATATAATGTATTGTTTTAGAAACTCCTTGTAGCAATGGAGAGCAAAAAAAAATCAAGAATCCATGTCCTAGAGTGCTCCCTACAGATTGAATAGTTGTCAAATCATGAATTTATGAGAAATGAGGGGGTATCGAAAAAATGTACCTCCCTTCCCATCATCATGATGTTTTTTTTGTTATTTGGCATCTTAATAACCTAATCAATAATTATCTAATTCATTTTTGTGCATTGACACTATTGACAAGTGGTTCTTTAAATTAGAGGGGTAAATGAGCTTGAATTCGAGATCTGAAGGTATTACCATGTCCTTGGCATCATTTTCTATTGACTTGCCCTCTTAGACACTGTTTTCAAACTCTCGATCAAGTACTTGCTTTGTGACGCTAAAGTTACATCTCTTTAAGTGGACTATCTTAACAAATTCCGATTGACAAACGGATGCCTCCAATACATTTTGGGCTATCTGATTTGTCTTAGAAAACTCTAACACCTCTTCACTTTTACTACAAATGCTCCATTTTCTACTTTAGTTTTGGTGCTTAGTTGCATCTCTCATTGGCAACCACGAGATAGGGCAAGTTAGACCATCAAACCCACAAATCGATCTACATACAAATGAAACATAGCAAGCATCAAGCTACTTCAAATAAAATACACAATATAATATAAAACATAGCTCTCACCCTACCCCATGTTGTCAAACATCAAGGCATGAATTCCAAAAGGGATAGGCCAAGAATAATCTAACAAAGAGATCAAGAGCTAGTTGCTAATTAACTGCTCCAATACAGGCTAGCTAAAAGATCTATCAAAGGGGTCATCCTACATGGTGGTCTGACCCACCTACCTGGCCTAGGACAATTGCACCAGGAACTTGTACTAGGTGAGTACTCCTATAGCCTGCTCCACTTGATTTTATATATTTTTAAATTTTTCTCATTCTCTATTCTTTATTATTTGGTACTCAAATGTGTAGAAAAGAGAGAGCTAAGCATATTGTGATCCAAGGAGAACAGGGCATCGAAGTCTTGGTACCCAAGAACCTACCAAGCTCTCACGAGGTGACACTAAATCCTTTTTTCTTGCTCACTTTTAGTTTCACTCCAACCATCTTTATTTTATTTTGGCTAGATGCTACCCCTAGGAAGGTAAAGCATTGACCTTGGTTTTGATTTGTCCCCAAGAACTTACCAACATTGCCTTTGTAAGGTAATGAACATCTACTTTTCTAATTTCTCTCTCTATATTCTTGTTTCATGGTTTAGAACCCCTTTTACACATCTCCGTATTGTATGCATTTCAAACACATTTATCATTTTTGTCTTTTATTTGTGAAGCTTTTCTACCTGACTCATAAGTAACGTGAAGTCCTAGAATCAGCTTCTTAGCAGGCTAGGAGGACAATGCCATTAGGGCTACCTCTAAGATAGATCTTTGTATGCCCAAAAACCTCTTCGTAGTAGAAGACAGACAACTACTCAAACCTCCTGAGACATACCAAACCTAATGCTGGGACTTCATGCCTTGACTACCACAGAGAAAGAACTTGAAAAGGAAAAACATGATCTAGACTAGCCACAAGAAGCTTCCACATAGCAATTGGCTCTCTCCAAGTGAGTCTTCAAACTTGTCTAGTGCAGCACTAAAACAAAGAACCATCAAATGCACTCACACTAACTAGACACATGACTCTATTAGCCTAATGAAATATAAGATTTATATCCAAAAAAATTGGCCCTCTTGGCTTAAAGTAATAAATCAATATATCTTATATCACATTCCCTCTTGGAGTAGTATTGGACATGTAACAAGATGCTCCATTCCAAGGAGAAAATAAGGCTCATTGCCCTAAACTAGGTGTATCAAATTATCACACACACACACACACACACACACATGTGTGTGTGTGTAAATATATGCATACACAACATATCATCTAATGAGCCTATGAGTATAGGATAAAAAAATGCTATGATGAGTCTCATATACTTTTTGCATTACCCAAACTAGCCACCGCGTGCCATATAAAGCATGTTAAGATAAGAGTCCCCATAATTGACCAGTTTCTGTCTCATCATCAAGAGATGTATCAGAGTTAGGACCATAGTTGAAAAAGAGATATTCTTCATTAGCATAATTCACTAATAAATTGGTGAATTGATTCCAATGTCATGAAACTAGCTAAAGAGACACTCTTTCAAACTTAGAGATCAGATCTATAGCAGCAAGATAATACATACCAAGAATGAAATTGCATATTATGTACATTCCATTTAGTTGAAATCCCGCTTTACTAATAATTGGCAACTATTGCTTCTTTTAGCAACATGCAGTCCCATATTTAAAGCTTTATATTCTACTATATTATTAGTAAATCGTACCCCAAGGTAGGTAGCTAATTTCATCTTGACTCTACGTCTGATCTCTAATGATTACCTTGTCAATGCTCCCTTTCTTATTGGGACCCCTAGAAGCTCCATCAAAATATAATGTATAAGTTCATAAAGGGTTTACACAGCTGACAATCATCAATGCATCTATTTGTAACTATGATAATCAAAGTTCAACATATTTAGAGGGTGAACCAAAGGCTCTATCCTACTTTCTTCATTGAAACCTATAGGGATACTTGTCAAGATACTCGAGAAATGATGGAAGAAAACCTTAGTTTCTCAAACAATTCCGTTTTTTTGCTCAAGTACCTTATATTCTTGCTCCACTCAACAAGCCTTCCTTGATAGTATCGTTGTTCTAGGTATGGTTGCTCCAAATAGGGGATTAGATGCTCCATCAACAACTGGTTTTAACCTCTCTTGCAGGTTTCAAATCAACATGGCATAAAACTACAAGGCCATTCATCTCATTAGTATGCTTATAGATAATAAGGCTTAGTCTTATTAAGATTAACCTTACTTTGAAATTCCACCGATTATAAATATGATAATAACATGATGGACTTATTTTTACCTATTCTAACTATTTTGTAGGGAGCATGATTCACACATGCTCTATTTTTTCAAGAAAAGTCTCCCTACATGCATCATAGTACATGACCGATTGTCCCTTTTTAAAGGTATACTTCTTTACTTGCACGTCATGAAGCTGCTTCATACAATGCTTGGCCACCTCTTGATGTAATAAACTCTAAAATTTAAGCTCATCGAGATGTGCTAAGGTCATAAAGGGTAGCTTCATCCCCTAGAGAATGGTTAATTGTGAATCTTATTGTAGGTAACTCAATCTCAAGGGGTAATACACTCTTCTCTCTGTAGACTAATTTAAATGGAGTGTGGCCAATAGCTCATTTAAAGGTTGTGTTGTATGCCCATACAATCACATATAATTTCTTGTCCCAATCTTGTTTCTTTTGTGAAACGATCTTTGATAGGATTCCCACAAGCTACTTATTGCTGCTTTCAACTTGCCCTTTTATCTATGGATTGTAAGATGTCTTTTTATAATCCATAGATGATTTTAGTGGCTATATGTCGCCAAGTGGCTATACTTTTATTTTTTCAGATTTTTTTTTTGAAACTTGAGTAGGTTGAGTTATAACTCTAATTTTTTTAATTCGCCAACATTTCTAAGGTATATTAAGATTTTGAAGGCTCTCTCGCCATTCATGTGAAACAAATATTGAAAGAAATATATTAAATTAGCCACAGTATTTATAAGTTATGGCATATATATAGAAATATTCGCCACATGTACATATGTACTCATACACATAATACATACATAGACACATGTCACATACTACTTATCCCTACTCCTTTACATACTCATACACATGACTCACACACACCCCTCCTCACACACATTACTCAGCATTACATCTATTCTTGTATTCATACATACATATACACAATTCTTAGAACCAAAAGGTTTGAGGTACTCATGGTCCAATAACTTGAGCTAGTCAGATATTTGAAGCATGCATCTTGAAAGTTGCAAAGCAAGATAGAACTCTACCTAAAACCCATAAATGCTAAGGGACTTCCCCTCTTCATAGTCTTGAGCACTAATAATACCTCCCCTTTAATGAATGGTTTATCTAAGAGCAAGCTAATTTCAGTAAGGTGCCAAGGACTCTCTCCATTTCCACATCCAAGATTTTAGCAACACACAAGGACCCATAAATGCTAAGGGACTTTCCCTCTTCATAGACTTGAGCACAAATAATACCTCCCCTTCAATGAATGGTTTATCCAAGTGCAAGCTAATTTCAGCAAGGTGCCAATGACTGATCTCTCCATTTCCACATCTAAGATTTTAGCAACACACTAGGACCAATCAACAACACTCTTGGGCTCAACTTCGGCTAGCACTGAGAGATGCTTGTGGAAAACATTAGCATATACTAATCATCAATAAAGGTGCATCTATTTTCGTCCTAAATAAATGTGTTCGTCTCTCTTCAGTAAAGGTGCACATTTAGTCTCTCTTGAGACTATCACATTTATTTAGGAAAAAAATAGATGCACCTTTACTGATGACTAGGATACATCACATTTATTTGGGATGAAAATAGATGCACCTTTATTGATGACTAGGATATGCTAATGTTTTCCACAAGCATCTCTGAGTGTTAGCCAAAGTTGAGCCCAATAGTGTTGTTGATTGGTCCTAAAGTGGAAATCCAAGAACTTCGGCTAGCATTGAGAGATGCTTGTGGAAAACATTAGCATATCCTAGTCATCATTAGTAAAGGTGCATCTATTTTCGTCCTAAACAAATGTGATATTCTCTCTTTGATGCTTCGCTTTGAGAGAATTGAAGTAAAGTTGATATGGAGCATCTCTCAGGAGGTTCCACCTAACTTAGCAAGAGGATCCAAATCGAACGTTCAAGCTACTAACACACAATGATAAGTAACAATGTCGATCAAGATGTTGGGACCCTCAAGGTGGTCAACTATGTGCAACTCCTTCTCAGGTAGGGTTTTATACAAGAGGGGGTGATGCTCTAATTCTTGGTGTAGACCAGGTTACATGAGAGAATGATGGAGAGAAGAGAGACGTTGTTGCAGTGAGTTGGATTCGATTGAATTGTTTTAGTGGTACATTTCTACTCTACATTGCTCATGATTTGACAATCCCTACATGCACTATCAACTTGATGCATATATGATTTCTTCTAAAATGGGCATTGAGAGTTGCATTTTATTTGATTTCATTGACTTGGGCAAGAGAATTTTATGTAGATTTTGACTATACAAATGGAAACGATGATAGGCAAGAGAATGTGGGTGAGCTCAAAGCTTCATAAGAGACAAAGTAAGCATTTTATGAGCTAGATTGCTATTTTTGGATTATGCTAATACAATTTTTGATGCGTTTCTCTTGAGATAATGAATATTCCCATGTAGTGTTGCCACCATACTTTTATCTAAGTGTGAGTTGATAAGGTTTGATGTGGATATGAGATAAGTGTGATACAAGCTAAGGTTCATAGGTTGGAGCTAATAGAAAAATGGTAATTTTGTGCTAGGCATTGCATTAGAGAGCATGTATGCTAAGTGTGCTATGCTTGTAAAAGTGCAAGAAGTGTTCAAAAAAAGCATATAGCACCACATGCAGTCTCTTGGATTGTCCTAGCTGCTTGATATTTGGACATGGACATCATGATAAAGCTTTGAAATGCTCTAGGCACATCCAAGATGAAGATCTCTCTCTAAATGCTCTTGTGTAGGTTTACGCACTTACACATGTCTAGGTCTATGAGTCAAAGAGCATAAACACACTTTGTTTGAATTAGTGCTCAAAAGCAAAAATGCAAGGGGAGATAGATACATAGATATGAGAGATAAGTCTATGAATCAACAAATATAAACACACGTTGTCTAAATTAATGTTCAAGTAGTGAGGGAAATGTAGGGAAAGATAGAGAATGAAAAATATATATCTAAGAAATTGTGTATATTAAACTTACCCATGTGTGTGTGCGTGCACACACACACACACACACACACACACACACACACATAGAGAGAGAGAGAGAGAGAGAGTTGTATGTGTGAGGAAAATTTTAGATCTTGACAAAGGTGGAGAAGTGAGCTACCCATTCTTGCAAGTTGCAATGGTGGCCCTAAGGCTATTAAGCATGAAAAACCAAGATAGTGTGCAACATGAAAATTAGGTGCTCCTCTGCACTTCTCCAATCTTTGGAAGAATCTTAACAAAGATTCATTGATCAACCATCACCACCCAATGATAAGCTTCGACAACACCATCCCAAGGGTGACAACATGAAGTTCAAAGATCCCTCGCAACGGTGGGACAATTGCAATAGCAAGGTTAGTTTGCCCCACAATTTTATTATGAGTCATGGCGTATTCCACATCTACAAAACATGAAATCTTGTGAGCTCTCATAGAGACATGCCTTTTTCTTTCACCCCACTTTAACCATTGCAAGGCCTCCAGTTTTCAAGCACAAAGTGATAGTAGATGCCTTGTGGTTGGATTTCCAGTACAATCCAACCTAGGTTTTTGAAGAGGTCAAAAAAATTGAATCAATGTCCACATTTAAATTGAGCGAAGGGGAGCCTCAAGAGGAGAAGGAGATGTCTTTCCAAAGGAGGCTACTCATGTTGTGGGACTTATGAAGGCTTGTGCAAAGAAAAAGGATCTATTCAAGGGCACAAGGCTACATGAGGACATTTGTAAACGAGGGTTACTTGAAAGAAGCCCCTATGTTGCAAGCACTTTAATAACTATGTATGCTAAATGTGGTGCTCTTGCAAAAGCACAGCAAGTGCTTGACAAACATATTGTTCATGATGGATTCTCTTGGACTGCACTATTTGCAAGAAATGCGCAAAATGGTCACAGTGATGAAGCTCTAAAATGCTTTGATAAAATTGTGGGCATACCTTTGTATATCTAAAATAGTATGTGTTTTGCGGTAGTTATTATAGAGCAATGAAAATAGTTCAATATGAGTGTTGCTATGCATAGTGTGTTTGAATAAATCCCTACAAAGAAAAGTGGTGTGTCATAGAGCATAATCCTAACACAGTTTATGATGGTGACTTCAACATACTAAATTGTGTGGCAAATCCTCCTTGCATGTAAACCCCATAATTGTAGAAGAAAAGTGTTTTCTCACGCTTAACTAGCATGCATTTTGCTAAAAATACATTATATACAAAAAAAAAGAAATTGAAAGAAACCCTTAATACCCATCTTGCTATTTATAGCTTGCACTTAATGCTTGATAAGATGAAAACAATTCATCGTGCTCGCAATCATGTACATTCACCTTGCTTGTAATTCATGCAACATTGATTTTTATAAACTATAAAAAGATGAAATTGTCAGATATTAAAATTTGTTTAAGAGTTCATATTGCCAACTATTAAACTCAAAGCTATTTTTATCAAGATTACTTATCCCTATCCCTTACCAACTTATCCCTATTCATGGACTATCAAAGCATGCCTACCTTTTAGATATGGAAAGGGAATATCATAGTTAGAAACATACAAGGGTGGGACCCACTATCTTTGTCCATAGCTAAATAAATTGATTTTAGTTACCTTTTAAATATGGAAGGGGAAGGTCATAGTTAGAAATATGCAAGGGTGGGATCCACTATCTTTGTCCATAGCTAAATGAATTGATTTTAGTTAGTCACAGTGTAATACCTACCAAAGAGAGGCTCCACTTGTTTTGATCAAAATTAAAATATTCCACCAAATAATCAAGGTGTGCAAAAGCTCATACCATGTTTACATTTCAAAGCTCATTTTGAGACTATTGGTACTCCTTCCTAGCTCATGTATTTAGCTTTTGAAATGAGAAGTTTATTCAATGGAGTTGAGTGTCATGGAGGAGTAGTGGGGGAAAAGGCCTTTAGATATGCTTCATGGTGGCAACACCATTGCCATGGTAGTTTGGTGGTTACTTCTACTCTTTGACTATGATGTTAGTAGAGGTGAAGAGTCAAATGGAACACAAAAAGTCAAATGAGTAGTAGATTATTCACCCAATGATATCGTTTAAGCTTGCAAATGTTGGGGGTAAAGGTGCCTCCGCCTAGCCGCCCATGTATTACTACATTGAGAGTCACCGCCACTGCACACTGCAGGTGGCGGGCACCCATCACCATCACTTTATTCTTTATTCTTTTAGTGACAGTTTGAATAAAGGAAGGCCGGGTCACACATTGTGACTGTTGGAGTTCCCATTTCTTGCATCTCTCTTTCTTGCTCTTGCTCTCCCACCATAGCTCTTGAGTGCAAGCTTCGATCCTTCTCACCTTTCAATTGGTATCAGAGCTTGGCTTCCCGACTCTTGAGCTTGGTTCGTGGCATTCTCAGTTACCCATCGACTCCCCACTCACATTGGGTCTCCTTCCCGGTAGCCATATCCGACTCCTTTGAGCTCCCGTTACTCCCTGGCTTCCCGAGCACCTACCCAGACCCTTTGGGCACCGTCAAGGCATTCACAGAGAGGTATTGTTTCACTCTTTATAGGGTTTACCTCAGTTTTCATCCCTCTTGAAACAGGGTAGCCATTACACTCCCAGCTCTCATTTCATATGTGGGCTGCTCTCCCCTTTGCTGGAGCTTGTTTGAGGCCTTCCTTGGCATTAACCAGACCCCTCCGAAGCTTGGCCACCATTTTTTGCAACCCCAGGACTAGCATTTATAGTTGGCGCAATCACGCAGCCCTCCCATATGTGTTTTCAGCATTGACAGTCACAACACCAGCTCTCCTCCTCCATTGGCACTTGCAAAGGCTCCATTTTGGGCATATGAATATGCTTTGATGCTTGGTTTTGATGCCAGGAGGCATATTCCACGGTGGATTCCGTGAGGTTTTACGGTGGATTCCGTAAACTTAGATGACCGGGGCTCATACGCAAAGAGGATTCTTTGTGCGAGAAGTTGATGGGGACGCTTGTCCTTTTCGGGCGTTTCATTAATTTAGTGTGTACATGGGTGATTCCATAGCGGGTGATTCCGCAAAATGCATATTAAATTAATAAACGTTTATGAGTTTAGAGTGCGCACTCGTAATAAATTAAGGTTAGGATTTATTTCTAACCAGTTGATTTATTTATGTAGCTGAAGACTGCTAGGTATTCACTTTTGTCGGTTTAATTGTGTTATTTTACTAACGATTGTGAATGCTTCAGTTGATGTGTAGAGATAGCAGCAGTGGCGGAGGAAAGCATTGGAGTCTAGCGGGTTTTCGACTCTTGGACTAGATTTTGATAGGCGCCACACCTATATTTTGTTATGTCTATTGAGACATCGATTATTTATTATTATTTTGTATGCGCTTATGCGCCTGGATATGTTATTTCTATTTGGACATTGAGATTGGGCGTGCCAGACACTATGGGCACCGTCCATTAGCTTTATTTTCCTATTTTTGGTAGAAAGCAAACTCAAAAGCTAAAAGCTTGTCATATTTTTGTAATTGGGCTATTATTGAGCATGAAGATTGGAAATATACATTAAATACATGCTTTGTGAAGCGCTCACACAAGGCATGGGGGAGATTGAACCCAATTTGTCTCTTGCCTCTTGTCGTGCTTGCTTTTACATGGGTTTTTGTGCTAAAAAGTAGAGTACTTTGTTCTTGGGGACCTTCCGGGATTCACCACGTGAGCTATCTGCGTCCGATCTGCGCACCAGTGGTATCAGAGCGGAGCAGAGATCAAGAGCTTTCAATCGCTACCAATCTCGAGCGAAGGCGGAGCTCCAGGAACAAACGGCCTCTACAGTCAATCTCGTCGCGAACCGTCGATACAGGCAGACTTCTAGCGATCAAGAACCCCTGTTTCCACTGTCAGATCGCGAAGGACCAGGCTCTACAGGCGGAGGACCACGCAATCATCTCCATCAACAAGTCGTTGAAAACCAGTGAGAAAGCTCTTAATCTTCTTTACTCAAAGCTTAATTACAAAGCTTTAAAAGCTTAAAAGAAGCTTTAGCTTCTTCAAAATCATCTCGAAGCATCAGAAGATAGGTCCGAAATTTCCGCGTTGAAAAAAAACGGCACCCCCCCCCTCACGAAAAAAAACGGCGGCCTCTGCTAGTCCTCCTTAAGCTCTTAATCACTTAAGCTTAAGCTTAATCATTTAAGCTTAAGGCTTCTTGCAAGTTACACAGGGCAGAGAAGTCGATATACTCCGGGTCTCGCACTCCTGAAGTCAAGTTCCGTAAGTCGATGGTAATCAAGTTCTGCAAGTTCTGCAAGTCGGCCTAAGTCCAGCAAGTCCACAACTTTGCAAGTCTGCTAAGTCTGCAACTCGGCAAGTCAGACTAAATCAGAACTGACTAGTGCTTAAAACTCATAGAAGACTTGTTCGTATGCAAAAACTCTAAACTGGAAAGTTGTTCGCAGCAAGCTGTTCTACCTATCTACAAGCTCGTTGAAGTACTTTCAGCAAACGGAGACAGAAATATTGCAGAATTTCTGAAAATTGAAGAAGAAAATACCCAAAAATACATAGCCTTGTAACCCCAAATTTGAGCTATGCTCATCCCGCTGACTGATTTTGAGTGAGAAAGGTTTGTTGAGTTTTACAGGATGACTACCCCACATATGGATGATCCTATGGCTGAAGACGATCTACCCGAGCCTACCATGGAACAAAAGCTGGATCTTATCATGTTGCAATTGGAAGAAGAGCGAAGAGCTAGGCAAGCCTTGCAAGCGCAATTGACAAAGCTACAAGGAGCGTCCACTGATAAAGAAGAACTGCAAGCTGAAGATTTGATTCGCCGTACCATCGACGCCACTCTTGAAGCACAAACCATTCGCAAGGAATCCAAGATAAGTAAACGAAGTTTCAAGTTTCGCACTTTCAATGGCATAAGAGAAGGAAAGACTGTTTTATCATTCATTAGCCAGTTTGATAACTATTTCCATGAGGAAACTTATCCTGAGAAAGATAAAATCAAGTGTGTTACTAATCATCTGATAGACAGAGCATCACTTTGGTGGACTGTAGTCCGCAAGAGCATAGAATGTCCTGCTACATGGAAAGATTTTAAGAAGAAGTTCATGCAAATTTTCCTTCCACCGCAATTTCATGAGAAGGCTATCAAGCAATGGGATTTACTTCAACAGCGCGATCGTGAGCCTATTCCACAGTATACAGAGCGTTTTTGGAATGCACTCTTACAGTTACGCATGCTTGAAGACGTACCAGAAATGACACATAAGCGGAAGTATATGTCTGGACTTCTTGGACATTACTACGCTGAAGTGAACATGTTCAAGCCTGCTACCCTTGAAGACGCCATCTCCTTAGCTCACGACACTGAAGATAAGTTACACGGAAGAGATCCACGACCACAGCCATTTCAAGCAAACGGTAATTATGGATCTAAACAATTCAATTCCAATTTCAGAAGGTTTAATCCAGGTCGTTTTTCATCCCCATCTTTCCGCAAGAATTGGCCTAAACCACCTGCACTACCATCCACTGCCAATTCAAATTCTAAACCTATTCCACAAGCAAATCCAAATATACCCAAACTCCCAGCCATTGCAAATAATGTGACCAAATCCAAGCCCATCGTATGCTACAAGTGTCACCAGCCAGGGCATCTCGCAGCAAATTGTCATTCAATGAAGCCATCAACACATATCAACTACCTTGGAGCTATGGACAAAGACGAGCATGAGGATATGCCGGATTTCACTGAAGAAGAAGATGATCCTACTACTACTTCTGACACTTTACCAGGTATGCCTACTTCACATTCATTGTTGACTATGAAATGTATGGTGCATGGAAAAGAAAGAATTATATTGCATGATGACGGTAGTACCCATGACTTTATTTCAGCAAAATTGGTAAAGGAATTGAAATTGCATACTGTACCTACGCACTATCGCATAAAAGCTGCATTTTTAGGCACTAGGTACAATGGCACACAAGAAGTTCAAGATTTAGAAATTCAAATTGGTCCATATATTGAAAGAAAAAATTTCTTAGTTGTCCCATTACAGTCTAGCGACATTATTCTAGGAATGCCATGGAGACACCAACATAATCCCAATATAGATTATTCCACACACACAATGAATATTAATTTTCAAGGAGAATCTATTACATTATTTGGTATGCATGCATCTCATATGTTTCCACTGCTTTCGCATACTCAAGCAAAACGTGCACTACGCAAGAATACTAAATCATATCTCATTTGGGTAAATGAATTGCATGCAAAGGAAAATCATATGCACCCTAGGCATAAGGAATTTCTCGCATATTTTAAGGATTGTTTTGCGGAAGACCTACCACCAGGTTTACCTCCATCACGTCCAGAAGACCATAAGATTGACCTAATACCTGGCACACAACCACCTTGCAAAGCCCCATATAGGCACAATCAAATAGAGCAAAAAGAAATCCAGAGTCAAGTTGAAGAATTACTAAATAGAGGCTTAATTCAACCTAGCAGTTCTCCATTCGGTGCACCTGTGCTCTTAGTCAAGAAAAAGAATAATACTTATCGGATGTGTATTGACTACCGAGCATTAAACAAGATCACTCTAAAGAATAGGTATCCTATACCTAGAGTTGATGACCTTATGGACAAACTGCAATGATCTTCTATATTTAGTAAAATTGACCTTAAGTCTGGATATCATCAGGTGAGGCTAGACAGATCCGACATATTTAAGACTGCATTCAGGACACAGTTTGGCCATTACGAATTCTTAATCATGCCATTTGGATTAACTAATGCACCTTCTACTTTCAGTAGAATGATGAACCGTATTTTTCTAAAATATCAATATTGTGTCATTGTTTTCTTTGATGATATTTTAGTGTTCAGTCAAAGTGAAAAAGAGCATTATGAGCATTTATCATTAGTTTTTCAATTACTGAAAGAAAATCAATTGTTTGCAAATCCTGACAAGAGTGAATTCTTTAAGACAGAAATAGAATATCTAGGTCATATTGTATCAAAAGAAGGAATTAAAGTTGATCCTAAGAAAATTGATGCAATATTGCATTGGCCTGTTCCTAAAAATGTACATGAATTACGCTCATTCCTTGGTCTTGCTAGTTTCTATAGGAAGTTTGTACGTAATTTCTCATTACTTGCTTTACCATTGACCAAACTTCTTAAGAAAGGAATTGTTTACCAATGGACTGAAAATCAGTAGAAATCCTTTGACTTACTCAAACGTGCATTAACCAATGCCCCTGTTCTACAATTGCCTGACTTTAACAGACCATTCTTTTTAGTTGTGACCGATGCTAGCGGATCAGGAATAGGAGCCGTGCTAATGCAAGACAACCATCCAATAGCATATTCTAGTTCTAAGCTGAAACCCTCTGAGCTCAAATATTCCACTTATGACAAGGAACTCTTAGCAGTTGTACAAGCATTAAAACAATGGAAGCATTATTTAATGGGTTCAGAATTCATGATAAAGACCGACCAGCAAAGCATTAGACATCTACTTAGTCAACCCCAAATTTCTGACCGTCATATCAAATGGGCTTCATTCATTCAAAGTTTCCATCCTATCATTCAATACCAACCTGGAAAAGAAAATGTAGTTGCTAATGCATTGAGTAGAAGACCTGCAATTCATAATATTTCTATCATATCTTTTGATTCATTGACTGCTATGAAAGACACATATCACCAGGATATTACTTTTCATTCTGATTGGCAAAAATTAGTTCCAAATAATTTCATTCCTGTTGATTCATTCTCATATAATGATGGATTCATGTTCTTTGAAAAGAGACTGTGTGTTACTATTCCATTCCGATCTTTTGTTTTGAATGAAATTCATTGTCCCCCATATCAAGGTCATAGAGGTATCATCTCTACATTACGCATGTTAACTGAAGATTTTTATTGGCCGCATATGGATGCAGATGTATCTAATTTTGTTTCTGAATGTCTGATTTGTCAAAGAATAAAGAGACATCATGGTAAATAGTATGGATTATTAATGCCTTTGTCTATTCCATCTAAACCTTGGGAACATATATCTATGGATTTCATTACTGACTTACCAAATACTAAATCTAACCATGACATGATTTGGACAATTGTAGATAGATTTAGTAAGCAAGCATATTTTATTGCATGTAAGAAAACTTTAACAGCATCACAAGCAACACAGTTATTTTTGAAAACTGTTTTTACTAACCATGGATTGCCAAAAGTGATTATTTCAGATAGAGATTCTAGATTTTGTAATAATTTTTGGATTACACTGTTTGCAAATCTAGGCACAAAGATTGATTTCTCATCTGCATTTCATCCAGAAACAAATGGACAAACAGAAGCCACAAATAGCACCATTCTAGATCTTTTACGTGCATACACTATCTCTAAACCTCAGACATGGGATACTCATTTACATTTATTACAGTTTGCATATAACAATACACCGCACACATCTACAAAGAAAGCACATTTTGAAGTTATTTATGGATATAGATTATCTACACCTGTTGCATCTTTTTCTAATAGAATACAAAGTGCCGATGATATTGCTATTATGCATAACACTATTTTTGATGAGGTCAAGGATATGATTGCTAAAGCCCAACAATCATATACCAAACAAGCCAACAAGAAAAGACAAGCTATGAATTTCAAAGTTGATGATTATGTTTGGCTTAGAATAGAAAAGCGTAGACTGCAAAGTGTAGATAGACATCCAGTTGTCAAATTAGCTCCTAGATTCTACGGACCATTTAGAATCATTCATAAGATTAATGACAATGCATTCAAGTTAGAACTGCCATCTCATTGGAAAATTCATAATACATTTCATATTAGTTTATTGAGACCATTTAGAGGCCAATTACCTATCCACCCTGTCTATGAAAACCCACCTTTACTAGAAGAAGAGACTGAAATACTTGAACCAAAAGCCATTATAGACACTGACTACATGACCACTAGAACTGGCCGAAGGTATTCTAGATATCTAGTAAAATTTAAGAACCATCCTGTAGAGGAAGCACAATGGATGCACGCTAGAGACCTAAATGCTTTCCCCACTCTGTTAGCTCCACATTGAGCTAATAGCAATTGAGGTCAATTGCTATCCCACCCCGGGGGTATGATGCCAGGAGGCATATTCCACGGTGGATTCCGTGAGGTTTTACGGTGGATTCCGTAAACTTAGATGACCGGGGCTCATACGCAAAGAGGATTCTTTGTGCGAGAAGTTGATGGGGACGCCTGTCCTTTTCGGGCGTTTCATTAATTTAGTGTGTACATGGGTGATTCCATAGCGGGTGATTCCGCAAAATGCATATTAAATTAATAAACGTTTATGAGTTTAGAGTGCGCACTCGTAATAAATTAAGGTTAGGATTTATTTCTAACCAGTTGATTTATTTATGTAGCTGAAGACTGCTAGGTATTCACTTTTGTCGGTTTAATTGTGTTATTTTACTAACGATTGTGAATGCTTCAGTTGATGTGTAGAGATAGCAGCAGTGGCGGAGGAAAGCATTGGAGTCTAGCGGGTTTTCGACTCTTGGACTAGATTTTGATAGGCGCCACGCCTATATTTTGTTATGTCTATTGAGACATCGATTATTTATTATTATTTTTTATGCGCTTATGCGCCTGGATATGTTATTTCTATTTGGACATTGAGATTGGGCGTGCCAGACACTATGGGCACCGTCCATTAGCTTTATTTTCCTATTTTTGGTAGAAAGCAAACTCAAAAGCTAAAAGCTTGTCATATTTTTGTAATTGGGCTATTATTGAGCATGAAGATTGGAAATATACATTAAATACATGCTTTGTGAAGCGCTCACACAAGGCATGGGGGAGATTGAACCCAATTTGTCTCTTGCCTCTTGTCGTGCTTGCTTTTACATGGGTTTTTGTGCTAAAAAGTAGAGTACTTTGTTCTTGGGAACCTTCCAGGATTCACCACGTGAGCTATCTGCGTCCGATCTACGCACCAAGTTTTGATGGTTGATGTGTTGGCATAGCATTTGGACTGATTTAACACTATTTTGGGACTATCATAACAGTTCACACGCAGTTTATGATAGTGTTACACAGACATTTGATGCTACAGCTTATTTGGCATTGTCATTGATGCTTGGTTGGTCCCGTTTGATGCCCGGATGTTAGGGGAATGTATGCCTATTGTTTGGCAACCATTTGGAGCTGATTTTGGAGCTGAAATTCTCAGTTTTGAACAGTAAATCACTGTTGTACACAGTTGGGCTGAAGTCATTTTACTCATGTATGCTTATGCCTATGCTTTTCGGCCTATGTTTCGAGCATATATGGTGATGTATTGACACTTGGGGCTCGACATAGAGCTTGGTTTTGACTCGGGATCATTGGTTGAGCTTGAGCTTGCTTTGCAAAGCATTTGGATGCTCCGTCTTGGTTGAGCTTGAGCTTGCTTTGCAAAGCATTTGGATGCTCCATCTTGGATGTACTTATGGCATGTATGTTGCTTATGTCTGACCGGTCTTTGTCACGATTGTGGGAGAGAAGAAAGGAGTCTCACTTGTAGCTTTCTTGCTTACACAATGGGGGAATATACACATAGATGGAGTCTAAAAACAGTTTTCCTCTTCTTAGTTGTGTAAGCCAAAAGAACTCAAGTACAGAGAAATAGAAGAACCCTATATATGGGTCTCAAACCAAACTCAACTAACTAAGGTGGCATACTAACTGAGCCACGAACTAAAGTAGATAAGGATAGCTGTCATCTAGCTATTATTCATGGGTGATGTACCAACCGCATCTACAGCTAACAAGTCGATGACATAAATACACAACGGTCACCCTGGCATATCACGAGTGGAGCTCGATATCTCAACACTCCCCCTCAAGCTCAACCCCAATTCCTGCACACCAAGTAGGTCTCTGAACTTGCGCAACTTCTCTATGCCCAATGCCTTCATGAATATGTCAGCTACCTGATCCTCTGTGCTGACATAAACTAGATCAATAAGACCTAGTAAAACCCTCTCCCACACATAGTGATAATGCACCTCAATGTGCTTTGTTCTAGCATGATAGGCTGGGTTATTTGCCAAGTGTATACTGCTCATGTTGTCACAATAAATGACAACTGGCCCATCTGTAGGCTAATGCATATCATAAAGTAGCTTATGCAACCAAGCTACCTCACATGCAGCCATTGCTGCACCCTTGTACTCAGCCTCTGTGCTCGACAAGGCAACTGTAGGCTATTTCTTGCTGCTCCAAGTGACTGCAGCACTCCCAAAAGAGAACACATATCCGCTAATGAATCGTCTATCAGAAATACTACTAGCCCAATCAACATCAGTGTATCCATGCAACTGTATCTGAACCCTAGTCTCATAAAATAGTCCATACTGCAATGTGGACTTCACATACCTGAGTATGCGTCTAGTCGCATCCAAATGTGGTTTCCTTGGAGCCTGCATAAACTAACTTACCAATCCAATAGCATAGCTCAAATCTGGCTTGGTAATAGTCATATAAATCAAGCTTCCTACTATGCGTCTGTACATAGTAGGGTCTTCGAGAAGCTCACCTGCATCTGTGCTCAGCTTCACATTCTACTCCAAAGGAACTGAAATATGCTTACAGCCAGTCATCCCATATTTGGACAGCATGTCCAATCCATACTGCCTCTGCCAAGAGCCGTATCCCACTTGGTGATCTAATCACCTCAATGCCCAAGAAATAACGCAGCTCTCCCAAATCCTTCATCTCAAACTTCTGCTTCAATAGCATTTTCACATGAAGAATATCTTCATCACTATCACCTGTCATAATCAAATCATCAACATAAATGACAAGTAGCATAATACATTTCTCTGTTTTTCTCACATAAAGTGAGAAATCTACCTTGGAAATCTAAAAGCCAATAGTGACAAGATACTGTCCTATCTTGTCAGACCATGCTCTAGGTGCTTGCTTCAAGCCATACAAGGCTTTCTTCAACCTGCAAAAAAACTCAGGATGAACAGCATGCACATAACCAGGTGGCTGCTCCATATAGATCTCTTCTTGCAAATCACCATGCAAGAAGGCATTCTTTACACCCATCTGATGTAAAGATCATCCCTTTGATGCAGCCATAGCAATGACTGCTCTTACGGTTGCCATCCTTGCAACCAGACTGAATGTTTCTTCATAATCAATGCCATATGTTTGTGCATACCCCTTGACTACTAATCTTGCCTTGTATCTGTTCACAAAACCATCTGCATTGTGCTTCACCTTATAAACCCACATACAACCAATTGCATTCTTATCTTTAGGCAAAGGTACCAATTCCCATGTAGCATTTGCTTTCAAGGCATCCATTTCTTCATCCATGGCTTTCTCCCATTTTTCTTTTCCCATGGCTTGCTCAAAAGAAGTGGGTTCTGGTTCCTGTATCACTTTGACCATATAGGCATAGTGAATGACTGTAAATCCATTATATTTCAGCCTATCCATAGGATACCTAGCTTTGGTAGACTTGCACAAAGTAGGTTCACTCCCAGGTGCCCTCCAAACATCCCTGGTCTTCCTTACTCCAGGTGTAACAATAGAAGGAATACCCAACTCATCATCAATGCTCTGTTCTGAGCCACTGGATTCACCATCCGCATAAGAGTGATCTGCATTCACATCAAACATGGGATGATCTACCTTCTCTTTTCCTTTTCGTGAAACCTACATACCACTATCTGCATTGCTTTGAGGAGATTCTCCTGATCTCAATCTAGCTGTCCATGGCGAAGAATGTGAACCACTGCTAGAGGACACTCCAGGTCCACTAATATTTTGTGACTGCTGTTGTGAATTCTATGCAGCATTACCATTTTGTACATCTACATCATCATTCACATTTACTGTTTTATACCAACTACTCATCTCATCAAAAACAACATCTCTACTCACTGTAAACTTATGAGTAGAAGGGTTATAGCATCTATACCCTTTCTACAGAGAGTAACCAATAAAGATGCACTTCTCAGCTTTTGGATCCAACTTGGATCTCAACTCATCTGGCACATGAACATAGGCAATGCAACCAAAAATTTTCAAATGAGAAATATTTAGTTTCCTACCAGTATACCTCTCCTCTGGAGTCATTCCATGTATTGCTGTAGTGGGAGTCCTGTTCATTATGTAGACTGCTATAGCAACTGATTCAGCCCAATCTGGCAAGTCTTTTTTGTTGAGCATGGCACGAGATACCTCTCCAATATGCCTATTTTTCCTTTCTGCAATTCCATTTTGTTGTGGGGTATGACTGCATGAATATTGCTGCTTTATGCCATGCTCCTGCAGAAACCTTGCAAACTCATTTGAGAGGTACTCTCCCCCTCCATTTGACCTTAGGCATTTTATTTGCAGGCCTGTTTCTTTTTCAAACATAGCTTTAAGAGTTTTGAAATGCCCAAACACTTCACTTTTCTTTTTCATAAGATACACCCAAACTTTTCTACTATAGTCATCAATAAAAGTGAAAAAATAATGATAGCCTCCAATAGATGCAGTTTTAGTAGTCCACACATCAGAGTGGATTAATTCCAATGGCTTCTTACTCTCTTGAACATGTCTAGAAAATGGTTTCCTTGCCTGTTTTCCAAATTGACAGGCTTCACATACCTTATGCATTTCTGCAACCTTGAATTTAGGCAATCTTGCAACAATATTTTGGGCTTGCATTGATTTAAGTCGCTCTACGTTAATATGACCAATGCATTTATGCCAGATATCAATATCTGCAACTACTTTGGTCCCATGTGCAAACATTGCTGTACTCAATTCAGGCATGTTTGCATCCAACATAAACATTCTGCCTTTCTTCTTTCCTTTTGCTATCAAGCGACCTTTATTTTTCATATCCTCAACAAAGCATCCACGAGAATTAAATCTGACCTGCAAGCCTTGCTCAACCATTTGACTAACAGAAACCGGGTTCTTGATGATATATTCGGGACATAAAATACATCCGACAGGTATTTCTTTTTCCCATCCTGCATAGACAAATGAATTTTTCCAATCTGCACAATAGGATGTGCAGTATCATCACCAGTGTCCACAAATCTTGGTTTTTCCATTTTCCTTGCATCCTGCATCCATTCTGCATGACCTGTCATGTGGTTTGATGCACCTGAGTCAACATACCACACATCGTTGCTTTCTTCTGCACTTGTCACAGAATTGGTCATGTGCTGCACCATAAACAAATGCTCATTTCTGTCATCACCCTGTCTACTAGAAGATGCATAATTCCCTTGTCGCAATTTTCCATTCATGATGTCATTCCGCTTTTTATAGCAGTCTTTAGCCATATGACCCATTTTACCACAGTAGTAGCATTCAACATTACTGTTTGCATTTTGGCCTCTTTGCCATCCACCACGACCTATTTGGCTCCCCCTGCCTCTAGAGTTACCACGTCCTCCTCCATAGGACTGGTTTTCTTGAGTTTGCTGCATATTCTGATTTCTACCACGGCCTCCAAATCGGCCTCCTCTAACTCTGCCTCTACCTCTTCCAACATTTGAGTAGAAGACAGCTTCTTTTGAAGTTCCTCCTGAAGAAGATGCACCACCATTTCTCTGCTCCTCAGAAATTAGAAGAGCAATCAACTCCTCAAAATCAAGAAATCTTTCATGGATGAAAATCGATGTTCGGAACTGTGCATAATTCTTTCCTAGACCATTCAAGGTCACAGAAACTAAATCATCATCTTCCACTGGCGACCCAATGGAAGCAAGTGCATCTGCAATCTTCTTCACCTTCATGTGGTAGTCATTGATGCTCATACTTTCTCTTTGCACATTGTGCAATTCTTGCTTGAGCTGCATTTTCCTAGCTTGTGTATTTGTGCTATACATTTTTGACAGAGTATCCCATGCCTCCTTTGGCGTACTTGCATCCTGAATATGCACAATCATAGAGTCTAAAATATTGATAGACAACCAGTATATAACTTTTTTGGCTCTCTTATGCCATCCTTTAAATGCCTGCATTTGCTGTTGATTGGGAACATCAAGAAGAACTGGTTCTTCTTCATTTCCTGCAACGAATTCCCAATATCCTTTTCCCATAAAGAAATTCGTCATTCTAAACTTCCATGCTTGGAAGTTGTTCTTGTCAAGCTTTTCAGTGACAATCTGTGAAAGAGAATCAGACGCCATTATAGAACACTTTAAAAAATTCTGTCACTGCAAAAAACACAGCTTCAGCCTCACAAGGGCAAATATGTAGAACTGACAAAAGTGGTATTTGACCACACAGTCACTTCCTAGTGACAATTTTGCATCAACAGGCAACAAGGATGATTCTGTAACTCCCAATGTCTCTGCGCACATGCGTACGATGCAATTTCTATGGTAACTTTTCACTGACCTGTAGAACAGTGGTCACACAACAAAAACAAGGCATTTTCTTGAGTGCGTGTGGAAAACTTCCGCCTCCAAAATAGGCCTCGAAATGACCTCGAATAAAAAAAACAAGGCGTCTCAATCTTGCTACACCGCGAAGGGTGTCTCAATCTGAGACACTGCACTCTTGCACTTTCCGGCTGTGCTACCTGCAAAGACTTGCTCCCAAACTCGAAAAATGAAAGCAACACTGGTCTTTTTACTAGAACATCGCAAATTTGGTTTGCTTTCTTGAGGTCCTTACCATGAACCAGGCTCTGATACCATGTCACGATTGTGGGAGAGAAGGAAGGATTCTCACTTGTAGCTTTCTTGCTTGCACAATGGGGAAATACACACACAAGTGGAGACTGAAAACAGTTTTCCTCTTCTTAGTTATGTAAGCCAAAAGAACTCAAGTACAGAGAAATAGAAGAACCCTATATATGGGTCTCAAACCAAACTCAACTAACTAAGGTGGCATACTAACTGAGCCATGAACTAAAGTAGATAAGGATAGCTGTCATCTAGCTATTATTCATGGGCGGTGTACCAACCACATCTGTAGCTAAGAAGTCGGTGACATAAATGCACAACGATCACCCTGGCATATCACGAGTGGAGCTCGATATCTCAATAGTCTTGAGATGCTTACCCTATGCCATTACTACATGCTAGTTACATTGTTTGGAGCCTATTGCTATTGGAGCTCGGTCTTGGCTTGACCTTGGATTCCGGGAGCTTACTTGAGCTATTTATTGGCTTGCCAAAGTTGTATCTTGGGATGTAATTGATGTCTTATATGCTTATGGATGCTACATATGGATGCTCTACTGCCTACATGTCCGGGATGTATCATTGATGCTTGATATTGGACACTTGTCATTGGTGCTTGTACATGCTTTGTTCAAGCTTTGTTGCTTGATATTTATGGCTTTTGTGCCAGTGGGAGCGTCTTTGGATGCTTGACAGCCATTGAGCAGGCAGTCTATGCTCTTTGAGCTTTTGAGACTATTTGGGATCTTTTACCCTTCAAGATGATGCATGGTTCATATGTCTTGGTTCCTCTAGTGCTTATGAGCTGACTCTTTGCTTTGGGTCCCTCTCTTTGTGAGTTGACACCTACTTGTGTCAAGTCTTGGTAGTGGCAGGAACACTTTGTCCCATTGACTGGGGTATGCCTACTCACTGGCAGATGTTTGTATGACATGTTTGGGTGTTGGATTCATGCTTATCGACTGTCATATGCCTATTTTATACCCGCATGATGCCAGCTTTGGTCTTGGCAGTATCTGATTGACTTGGGATCCGATTTTGACACTGTTAGCTCTCATTTACTGAAATTTGTAATTTATTACAGCAAGCATCTATGTATGGACTAACATGGATTTTTCATGCTAAAATATTCTGAAATGATGTACTTTCACTAGTACTTGGTGGGCAACAGCTTTGGTTACACTTTTCTTGCCATTTTCTCTCAATTTTGGCGATTTTTTGGTCATTTTCTACAGTAAATAGCAAGCAGTTTTGAACTGTCTACAGTCTTCCAGCCTGCATTATGGCGAGTTCGTCCACTAAACATGCTATTTTCAAGATCACTAAGCTTGATGGTACGAATTAATCTTATTGGAAGAGCCAGATTTGGTAGGTGTTGGTGTAAAAATCGCAGATCAAACTTTTGAGATTGAGCGGGCATCTGCCTGCAACTATGCCAGATGAGGAATGGCTTGAGCTTGATGAGTTATGCAAGTCCACTATTGTATTATCTCTCACAGAACATGTTCACTATAATGTATTTGAGGAAGAACAAAGAGTGCATGGCAGTTGTGGGATCAAATCAAGAATCTATATGACAAGAAAAGTCCAGCGAGTCAAATGTATTGGATGAAGCAACTTAGGAGGGAACTTTTGTGTGGGGGGAAAAGGAAAGGGTATGAAAGGGGCTTAGGAGGCCCACCCTTGGAAGCTTCCAAGAAGCTTCTAGAGCTTCTGGAGCTTCTAGAATCCCATGTGGAAGGAGCCCGAATGAAACTTGATTGGCGGCAACGTCAACGTCTCCACTCCTCCTCTCCCTCTCACAGCGGCGTCGACAGTCTCTCCTTCCTTCATGACTGCAGTGCTTCAACGGCAACGTCAATTCTCTCCCTCGGCAGTCTGACAACGTCTTCCTCTTGTTCTACGGCAGCCACTCTACCCCCTGGTTATGCCCCATACCATTTATATAGGTGAGGGGAGGGGGATCCTCCCTCCCCCATGCGTCAATACCCATGGGTTCTCCCCCCTGCAAGCTCTAGCAAGGAGCTTAGTGGCTCTTGCTAAACCCTTCTCCTCCAGCACGATAGTCGACTGGAGGAGAGAGGGATTATTAAAATTTTTTTCCATTAATGAATTTCCTCATGACTTATAGAGGCGGTTCCTACGTGTTTTTGGAATATCAGAATATTATAGTATTAATGGAAACATCATAAAGAAAGGGGATAGATTTGACCATATGGCCAAAAACAAACTTTCTTATGAGCTATGACCTAAAGTAAATAAGAAAAGTTTCTTCTATTATTTTTAGTTACCCTTGTTTTACTTTATTTTATTAGCTACTCTTTGAGTAAGCAAAAATTTCTTTGTGTGTTCTCATTGGGAAAAGATATAGCAGATGTTCAAAACTTGTACTATATCTATTTAACATGAGAACAATGATTAAAATTATTTATAATTTGTATAGGAAAAGATTTAGCCATTTGGGCAAAAATCTGTTGTATGTATTCCATACCATTGTAAATATAAAAATTATTTGTGATCCCCATTATAGGAGAAAACATAGTCAAATGATTGAAACCTTTGTTGTATGTATTTCACATGATAAAAATGATAAAAGTTCATTGTGGTCTCCATAGAAAAATATTCAGCTAGATGGTCAAAACCTCAAGCAAAATACATACAATAAGAATAAAAGTTCATTGTGATCTTTATGAAAAAAGATTTAGCCCGATGGTTAAAACCTCTATTGCAACTATTTTAAACAAGACTTAGGATTCAAATTCTTTGTGATGTCCACAAGAAAAGATTTAGCCATATGATCAAAACATGTATTGTATGTAACCTAGATGATAGCAATGATAATAATTGTTTGTGAAGTCCATAGAACAAGGTTTAGCCAAATGGTCAAAGCCTTTATTGTATGTCAACAATGATAAATAATCTATGTGATCTCCATTAGAAAATATTTGATCAAATGATCAAAATGTTTATTTCATGTATTCCACATGACAACAAGGATAAATATATTTTATAAGAAACTTTGATCTCGTGCTTAAATGTTGAAACCACAATCACCTCTAAAGAATAGGAGAATTCATTCCCTATGACACAAAGTTATAAAGATTGAGAAAATTTCAACATCAATTAGAAGCTATTTGAGAAGGAATGATATAAATTTTTATCATGGTTAAATATTTATAAATCTTATACTACCTACTTGTTGATAATAGTAAAATGTATCATATTACATTTTATTTTTAAGTTATACTATTTTAGTCTAAATCATGTTATATTAGTATATCGTACTATGTGCATATTATGAAATATGGTATAATATATATATATATATATATATATATATAATTTAGTAATAACTAATAAATATAATTAAAATATATTAAATTATATTTTGTAAGATTATGTATATTTAATGTATCTAATATGTAATGTGTAATATCATTGAGGATTTTGAAGCCACCTTGATAGTTCGAGAGTAGAATCTCTAGCAGGGTAGGATAGAGAGTATGTAGGCAAAATCTCTAGCTATGGAAATAGGGACAATATCCCAATGGTAGGTTCTTAAGGAGGGGTGAGGGGGAAGGAGCGGGTCTAGGAGAAATGCCCCTGGTGAGAGTTTGAGGGAAATGTCCTCCTCAGTGGAGGTTTGGGAGCAATGCCCCCAGTCGGGGTTTAGGGATAGCGCCCCTTGTAAGGATTTGGGGGCAATGCTCTCAATGGGGGTTTTGAGGGGTAGCACCCCTTGTAAGGATTTGGGGGCAATGCTCCCAATGGGGGTTTCGAGGGGTAGTGCCCCTTGGTGGGGGTTTGCGGGCAACATCCCTAGTAGGGGGTTGGGGGTAGTGTCCCTGATGGGGGTTTGGGGGCAACGTCCCCAACAGGGTGTCCAAGGAGCAGCGCCCCTTGGTGGGGATTTGGGGTCAATGCCCATAGTGGGGGTCTGTGGGCAACACCCCCGATGGGGGTTTGGGGGCAACGCCCCCAATGACTGGGCCCGAGAGCTACCGATAGACCTCAGTAGGTGACGGTATACCCATTACATGATTTTTGAAAAAATTACGACTTGAAATATTTAATAAAATTAAAAAATAGATACAAAAATAAGATCTAAATCTACTCATATTTCGTAACAAGTTATGGTTATTCAAATAGCGTGATACATTAAATGATCCCTTTTATGAGGTCGATCTTTACAATAATCATGATGTTTTTCAAAATGAGTTTCTCTTCCCCTCCCTCTCTCTTCCACGCAACTCTCTAACCTGAGTGTTTTCTCTGTTGCATTTTTACAGTTGCAGGTTTTGCATTTCTGATCCTCTGCGTTTTTATCTCTGCTGTCGCCCCTCTCTTACTGCAGGTTTTGCGGCTCTAATCTTTGGTGGTTCTATCCCCCTGCTCTTCTGTGACTACTCTCCACTGTTTCATTTTCTCAAACTAAGATAGATTTTGCAGTGGAAATTCTGGTTCAAATCAGGGTATTATGACCAAAACTACCTACGTCTTCAAATCAGAAATCTTGCTCCAAGGCTTCAGCAATTCAATAGGGCAGTGAATGATCGCCACTCCACAATGTGTCTGCTCTACTTCACGGGTGATTTTTGTTACGTTGACACACATTACTGACTTCTACTAATTACAACATGTTTTCAACTCTTCCCTACTTCATTTCTGATTTTGAGTTAAACTACATTGATTTTGATCATTTCAATCCATACAATTACTACAAATCACACTACTACTCTTTTGTATGATTAGTATTGAATAATGTTAAGATCAAACGCCAAAAGCATTTTTTAAATAAGAATCATGTATAAAAATTAAATGCAATCTTTATTTATGTAGCAATGAGATTAGGCACTCACTGTTGAGAATTCAATGTCTTCTTCTTCTCGATTGCTTGATTGATCTCTTGGAGCGGCTGCCTTTTTTGTTGTTCACTACCTTATAAATGATAGCTTCTTTGCTGTGAATATGAAAAACATGATTTCTTGCACTGTTGAAAATACTGTTTTTGCTGTGAATATGAAATATATGATTTGTGTAATGTTGAAAAAACTCTCTTAGATGTCAATATGGAATAAATGGTTCGTGCAATGCTTTTATCAATGAGTGCTTTCAAAATACTAACATTTCTTTATATTTTGTGATGCTATATTCCTTAAGGTTTCGCCTCAAGGCTAAATCTAGCCTTATATTTCTTGTATCCTTTAGTAATATTAGAGCATTTTATCAAGTTCTTATACATCATATTATACTTTACTATATAGAACTTTCCATTATACTGTATTTTCATAGTAAAAGCATTACCATCAGATATTATAGTTACATTCTTTATAATTTTGCACTAAGCATATGGCTATACAATACTTACCAATACTCAATATGATTTTGTTATAGGATGTATTTTGATATTCTAACAACACATATCATGATCTTTCATCAATATGTAGATTAGACCATATGGTCAAAAACTTTCTTACAATATAAGTACTTTTTATTATTTTATTCAATACAATTTGAGATTTAGCCATGAGGTCAAATCTTTTCTTATAATATAAGATGTAATTTATGTTATTTTTCCCAATATACTATGAGATTTCACCATGCGGAAAAATCTTTTCCTTAAGCTATCTCTTGGCCAAAATAAGGACTCTTGTAGTATCACAATATCTTGCAACAAATCAACCACTTTGTTCATTGTACTACAAGAATGACATTTTTCCATTTGGTCAAATACTTTCTTATATTATCAACTCTTACTTCCAAAAGGAAATGCTAGTTTCTACTTAGAATTCCTTACTTTCTATAATTTGGCCATGTGGTCAAATCTTGTCTTGCAACAAACAAACCACTTTTTTGGAAATTGATCCTAAAAATTTAAGACTAAATCTATGGTGGGTTTTTGATCACACAAATTTTGGGTATGCTAGATTTGGCTATATGGCAAAATCTTCTAAGAAAAACATTTTCTATATTATCTCCAAAAAGAAAGACCATGTTTTACTTGGAACTCCTTGATTACCTACTATATTTATAGGAAGTTTCGCCTTGTGGTCAAAACTTGTCGTGCAACAAACAAACCACTTTGTTTCCATAAACCATTTCTTTCATTTCAGATTTTTATAACTTCCTATCTACATTTTCATATATAAATATCATATCATTTTGCCACAAATTAGCCACTTTTTCCATTCCAGTACAATGGTCAAATCTTTCATTTTGTTATGAATGCTAGCATCCAAAAATCCCCCATTCTTGTTTCATTCGGCCATATGATCAAATCTAATCTCATATCTCTTGCAAACTATGAGACCACTTTTTCATTCCACTATAAAATAATATTTGGCTATATAGTCAAATCCAATTTCACAACATGTTGCAACAAATGAATCCCTTTCTTCACATGGTTATGAAACTAGATTTGGCCATATGGTTAAAACCAGTTTATAGAAATCGTCTTATCTTGTAGGCTTCACCATGAGGTCAAATCTCCACCTTTCAAGTGTTTTTCACATTACCTTATATTGATATCTATGGAATTTGCTACATAGCCATATTTGTTTATTTGTGAATCTCATATCACAATAAACTGTATCCTCTCTTTAACTAGCCTTCAAAAACCATATGGTAAAAAACCATGGCAAAGTTTCTAATCTTATATATAAGTCTTATGACTAAATAGAATTTGACCACATGGCTAAAACCAATGACAATGTTTTTACAATATAGCTCCTTAAGGGAAACTTATATGTGCACTAATTAAAATGTTAACTTTGGGCCAAATGGAATCATGAGATTGCTACATAACCACATTGATATATGGGTGGATCTCATATTGGAATAAATCTCATTCTTTGATTAAATAGGATTTGACTACATAGCAAAAAATCTTAGCAAAGTTTCTAGAGTATGATCCTTGCATAGGAAACTTACATGGAGAAGAAATCCAATGTTAACTTAGGGACAAAAATCATCCATGACATTTTCTACATAATCACAATGATATTTCTCTATATCTCATACCACACTCACACTCAACATTTCATTATCACTTGACCATTTGGTTAAGTCCATGGTCAAGTCTCACTATTAATAGAATTTGATCTTCTCACCGAAGTCCATGGCAAGGTTTTTACTATATGATTCTTGCAAGAGAAACAAAATTAATGCTAACTTAGGGCCTAAATAATCCATGAGATTTGATACATGAGCACGTATATTTATGGTTGGATATCTCATACCATACTTAATCTCAAATTTCAATATTTCATTTTATGGAAGAGTCCCTTTGGAGTACATTTGTTTTGTATTTCATAAAATCTTGTGTTGTGTTTTCAATTTTCAACCTAGAAATCTTATACATTTATTTGGGTTTTGTGAATTTTGAATATTTTTAAATCCACTTTTGTCTGACAACTTTTTCTCTTTGTAGAACTATTCAATGGCAAAGAAAGATAGCACATCCAAAAAGGAGACCCAAACCATTGATGGAGCTAGTGGTGATTTTGTGTATCCATGGTATGTGGATGTTTATGATAGTCAAGGAAAAATAGCTGACAATGTTCTCTTATTTACATTAAAGAGTGATATTGCATTTTTTCAACAAGATGGTGTCTGTGAGAGAGAAGAATATTTCTTATGTGTCTTACTCACCTCCCAACCAAATATACCCTCTTTCCACCTTCTAATTGGGTCTCTAGGGCCTGTTTTCATGGTGCACCCGACTGGTGTTCCCAAGTAGACAAATCCTGCCCAATTTAGTAAGAAATCTGAGGGTATCCCCTAAGCTTCGGACCTTGGCACTTCTTGCCCTTGTCCGGGACACACTAATTAATTGCCATCTTGGGCTACTTGCCCGGCTGAAGATTATTATGTCTAACGTTCTCTCCCCCTTTCAAAAATCATTGTCCTCAATGATTAGTGATGGAAAGTGTCGTCGAATCAAAGCTTCTGATTCCCATATAGCATCAGTAACTGGTAGACCCTTCCAGGAAACTAGATACTCATGGAGAGTACAATTACACAACCATTTCTCTCTTTGATCTAGTATCTTATCTGGTCCATGGTCAACAACTGAATCCTGTTCCTGCAAAGGTACCATACCATCAATTAGATTATCATCATGTGAGATATACTTTCTTAATTTGCTAACATGAAACACTGGATGAACACGGCATCCAGGAGGAAGTTCCAATCGGTAAGCTACATCACTTAGCTTCTGAATAATTTTCCATGGTCCACAATATCTTGAAGATAACTTTGGACATTTTGCTAGTCGATAAACTAGACGACTTGGCTGGTACTTGGAGAAATTTTTTTTCTCCTAATTCAAAGAGCCTACTTGACCTTTTCTTATTTGCAAAATGCTTAGCCCTATCAGCAGCTTGCTGTAGCTTGGCTTGAGCAATTTTAATATTAGCCTGTATGTCAGTAAATAATTTCTACCACAGCTAGGCATTTCTCATCAGACCTTAATGTACTAGGAAAACTTGGATTCATTCGATAATTTATTTCAAAAGGAGACAGACCTGTCGCCTTATGAGGTTTGTTGTTATACGCAAATTCTAACAATGACAAATGCGTATCCCAATCTGTTTGTTTATTAGATACATATGCTCTCAGCATGTCTTCTAGTATCTGATTGAGTCTTTCTATTTGACCATCTGTTTCTGGGTGATCACCACTTGACATGTTTAAAGACACTTTTAAACGACCAAAGACATGACGCCAAAAATGACCAGTAAACCTGACATCCCTATCAAACACAATGAACATAGGTAGACCATCCAACCTAAACACATGATCAATAAACAAATCTGCGACTTGTGGAGCTTCCACACTTTCGTGAGTGGCTATAAAATGAGCCATTTTACTGAAGCAATCCACTATCACTAGGATAGTGTCTTTTTGTCTCTAGGTTCTAGGTAAGTCGACAATGAAGTCCATGGAAATACTTTTCCAATCAGATTCTGGAATTTGTAATGGCATTAGCAGACCTGGTGGCTTCACCCTTTCTGCTTTATTAACTTGACATTGAACGCATTGTTGGACATATTAGCAGACATCCTTGGCCAACTTTGGCCACCAAAATGTCCTTCTAACAAGCTATATGGTCTTATCAATACCAAGATGTCCTACACAAGGCACATCATGGTTATCAAACAAAACTTTATTTCATAGTTCCCGTGCACTAGGAACACAGATCTTGCCTTTTCGTTTAAGAAACCCATTCTCAATTGAAAAGTTCTTAAATGAACTTGCCTTATCAGAAATAACAGTAGGTAATGAAACAGAAGTATCTGGTCCATCCCTAGTCAAAGAGTCTTGTTCTATGGCCTGATAACTTTTTGCCATATAAGAGTCCTCTAACTGTGCTTCCTTTATTTCTTGAAGCAATGAGCTTTCTAAAATTGTAAAGCTCATTTGATACATTATACGAGATAATGCATCAGTAACAACATTATCCTTACCCTTCTTGTATAGAATTTCCATATGAAATTCTTGCATCATTTCAGTCCATCGAGCTTGGCGCCCTCGAAGATCTGGTTGACTACAAAAATACTTAAGGGTATGGTGATCTGTATGAACTTTAAAATCTACACCATATAAATAGTGCCACCAAACTTTAAGGCAATGAACAATAGCATAAAGCTCTTGTTCATGAACTGGCCAATTCTATTGCCGCTTCTTGCTTTCAAAAGCTATAGGCCTGCCTTCTTGGCTAAGGACTGCACCTATCGCGATGCTACTTACATCTGTTTCTAAAACAAATGGTTTCTTAGGATCAACTATCTTGAGAACAGGGGCAGTAGAAACTGCTTGTTTTATAGCCTCAAAACTTTCTTGTTGCACTGATGTCCACATAGGGCACCATATCTTGCAATAAATTTGTCATAGGAGCAACTATATGCGAGCATGCGTATATAAATCTCCTACAGAATCCTGACAATCCCAAAAAGGAACGAAGAGCTGTTTCATTTTGGGGTGTCGGCCAACTAAGTATCACAACAACATTCTTAAGGTCCATCTTGATCCCATCGGCAGATACAATATGACCTAGATACTCTATCTCTGCTAAACATAGTATCGTCTTGTCTGGGTTAGCATAGAGTTTTGCTTCTTGCAAAGTTTCAAAAATTGTCACCAAATGTGACTCATGTTCATGGATACTCTTACTATACACAAGCACATCGTCAATAAAATCTGCAACGAACTTGCCCATGTATGGTCTTAGTAAATCATTCATTAACATCATAAAAGTAGTAGGAGCATTTGTTAAATCAAAAGGCATAATCAAATACTCATATTGACCAAATCTTGTTCTAAAAGCAGTTTTAGAAATATCTTCATCTATTACTCTAATCTGGTGATAACCACTTTTTAAATCAATCTTACTAAAGATAGAAGCACCACCTAGAGCATCCAAGAGATCGTCAATACGAGGCATAGGATATCTATGCTTGACATTTATTTTATTTAAAGCCATGTAGTCTACACACATTCGAAAAGAACCATCTTTCTTTTTTAGAAGTAAAATAGGGGCTGCAAAGGGTGAAAAGCTAGGTCTTTGCGAATCAATAATCGTCGGCCCCTGTGCTCAAATTGATAAATATGAGAAGAGAAGTCAGTGATAGGTCTCTTCTTTGCATGCCAATGCTTGCTCAACATTAGGTCAAATCTTGCAAGCCGTGTAATTTCAAAATCCAATATGTCCTCATAGTACTGGATATGTATAGGGAGGTCAACAACTCGCTAATCCCATGTCTCTGTACCCATCCCATTAGCTAGCTCTACTGAATAAATATATTCTGAAGGGGTAGTCTTGAGCTTCAGCTTCTTGACGAGATTAGAGCTAATAACATTATATGAAGAGTCCGTATCAAATAAAATACGCATAGGGCATCCTGCCACTATGCCTTTCATTACAATGAGCTCAGTGTTAGCAAATTGGTACCCCTTTTGTGCCTCAGGAGGCGATAGCACTACATCTGGCATAGTTGGTACTTTCTTTGTTATTGTGACGGCTAGGATCCGTTCATGATAACCAGAGTCATGTGGAGGTGACTCATATAGGTCATCTCTCGCCTTATCCACATCTTGCAGTGGATTAAGCACCATTTGAGCACTGACTCTTGCCTTCTTGGGACACGCCTTAAATTTATGCTACCCCAGGCATTTCTAATAGATTCCTTCTCTCATTACTTTCTCCCTTTGCTATGGAGTGAGCATGGATTTATTGTAGGCTCTCTCAGCCATAGTAGATACCTTCCTCTTGATACCTGTCACTGTCTTGATCATATGCACTTCTCTAGTGTCCTTTGCACGAGGAGCACTAGGTGCAACTGCAAGAGTAAAGACAGGGCATGCACCTCTAGTCCAAGGAAATCTCTGGGCCTTTCCATTTTCAAGGACTAATGCAAGCTCCATTGCCTCATTCAAGGTTTTAGATCTCTCCTTCCTGACAAGTGGCCTTAAGGCCCATGATAAATTTATGCACTTGCAAAAAGTCAAGAATATGTTCAGGGACCTTTAACAGAATCTCTCTATACTTGTCCGCATATTCCTGGACAGAGTAGCTCTTCTGAGCTATGAAGAACCACGCATCTAGAGCCCTTGTCCGCTCATCTGGAGAAGGAACAAAATTATTATAAAACAATAATGCAATCCAAGTAGACGGCTTTGCATGATCGTGCTCAATTTTCTACCACCAACGATGAGCGGCATCCATGAGATTATATGTAGCTTGCTGTATCTTTAAAGCATCCTCGTGAATATGGCATAACTTAAAACACTGCTCCCATTTAGAGAGCCATTGTTCCACTGCATATGTAGTCCTTTGTGCTGGCGTGCCATTGAACTTAGGCGGCTTAAGGTCTTTGAGCTGCCACTTAGCTTCTGGCAAAGGAGGAACGACTACAGAGGATTCATGTACAACTTGTGTGACAGGCATACATGCATCAGGTAAACTCTCATCTAAAGCTCTCTTGCCTTTATCCAAAGCATTTTGAGTTAGAATTTGCATTTGTTCAAGCAAAACTTGCATAGTGCCTTCCAAACTAGAAAGACGATTACGCACATCATTAGATGAAGAGGGCAACTCGTCATCATGCATAAGAGGTTCTTCCTCTACATCAATGTCATTCAAAGGCATATCTTCAGTGCCTGACATGATTGATTAATTGATTTTTTTTAAAAATTTTGATAATTCAAACCAACAAAAGTAAGGCAAGCGTAAATACAATGTACTTTCAAAAAACTGTTATGTTTCCGCACAAGTACTATCCACAAGAAGCATGCATGTCAAAAGCAATCCTCTTTGTACATTTCGAACAAAAGTGCAAAGTTGAATAAGTCACCAAATCCTTT